>NC_081289.1:3011629-3674129 GCF_030490865.1 Poecile atricapillus | reverse complement strand
GCCCAATGCCTAAATTCGTTCAAATTTTGGTCCATCTCAAGGCCATTTTGGTCTTGAGACGCCATTTATCTTCTAAACTGTATCCTGTACCTTAATTTTGACATGTAACATCTGCAAAAGTGGTACATCTGCTTTATAACACTGATTCTTCATAGTTTCTAATAACTTTAATAACAGTTACAATTTAATTAGCACAAATCAATTCCATTTATTACACAATAATGAATTTCTTTCTAATATCTAATGTAGACCTGCTCTCTTTTAGTTTACAGCCATTCCCCCTTGTCCTTTCACTCCATGCCTTCTCCCAAGTCCCTCTCCAGCTCTCCTGGAGCCCCTTTAGGCCCTGGAAGGGACTCTGGGGTCTTTCTGGAGCCTTCTCCACGTGAACACTGCCAGCTCTCCCAGCCTGGCTCCAGACAGGCTGCAGCCCTTTAAGCATCTTCGTGACCTCGTCTGGACTCACTCCAAAAGCTCCACATTCTTCCTGTGCTGGGGGCTCCAGAACTGAAAGCAGCACTGAGGGTGGAATCTCATCAGGACAGAGCAGAGGCCCAGAATCCCCTCCCACGTCCTGCTGGTCACACTTGAGATGCAGCTTAGGATGTGGCTGAGCTTTCAGGCTGTGAGTGCACATTACCCAGACATTCTGAGCTTCTCATCCACCAGCACCCCAAGTTTTTCTCCTCAGGGCTACTCTCAATCTGTTCGCCCTCCACGATGTGTTTGTGCTTGGGATTGCCTCAACCCAGGTGCAGGACCTTGCACTTGGCCTTTTTGAACTTCACCAGGTTTGCAGAGACCCACCTCTCCAGCCTGTCCAAGCCCCTCTGGATCACAACCCCTATATAAGCACTTTGTAGTTAGTGTCAGTACACGCCACATCCTAGCAGAGGCAAGAACTGGAATTATCCACTTTAATGAGCATGGACTTTTTTGCCTCAGCTGAATTCCACATTCATTGCACTATTTTTGAAACAAAGGCAGAATCCTTTCATGGATTGCCATAGTGAGTAGCATTTCAATGGCACAGCAGCACCATCAGGTGCAAGGCACAGAGGCTGGAGGTATGGAGGGTGATGTATTCAGCTGGGATAGTTTTCCCCACATGGTTCTTTTACAGGAGTTGAATCACTGCAGATTATGCCTGGCTGAAAGGAAACAGTATATTCTGTGGTGTTTAAAGATGTCACACTCATCGTAGAGCTTTTACAAACCAGTGAGTCAGCAGGAGGAACACAATGCTGGTTCCAGCTATTGGGCAGTTACTTAAAACAAAACAAATAGAAACAAACACAAAAAAACAAAACAACCCACTTGTGAATTCAACAGATGCAGTGAATTCCCTGCTTTGCATAGGCTAAAGTGTTTGCACAGAGGAAAGGGGCACTTTTATTAACATAAAGGTCACTGCAGTTCAATTCTTCATTTGAATGAATTATTCAGTATTTCCTTTTAATCTCTTGAAATGTGGATGTCTGTAAACAAATTCTGAAGATGCAGGGAAAATCAGACAAGCAAAAGGCATGTACAATGATGGAAAAGAAACAGAACTGACAACTTTTGGGTGCACAAGGAGCACAGCCAGATTTTAACTCAATGAAGGAATCACACATGAGAACTCAAAATGCCATCTGACTTTTTCAGCCCTTCTCATAAGCGTCTTGCCTTCCCCATGCATGAATGACTTATTGCAGATGTGTTCTGCAGTGCTTAGAGAATGGAGGGGCCTGTCATCTACAAAACCCATCACTGAACCCACTAGATATCCAGGTCCCCAGGTAAAATAAGATAAATTTACTCAAGATGGGATTAGAACACAGCCCAAGTTCTCCTAAATCCATGTGTTTTGTGTTTCCCAGTGGTGTTTCAAAGCCTTCAAAGCTGCTGTCTACTTAGAAAAACTGGTTTTGTGTAATTAGGTATAATGTCAATACCAGCTGTAACTAACTGCTTTATATTGTCAGAATATTGAGATGCTTAGCTTCTTTCAAGAAACTGTAAACCTGAAGTCACCGTAGATGATGTGGCAAAAGGTAATTACACAAAGCTCACTGGCACAGGTCTACTCCCTCCCTCTCTGTATATCTATAAAAACTCAGAATAGACTTGGAAGGACTCTCTAAACATAAGTGGAACATAAGAAATCACGTTTTTCATTTTTCCATACAGATTAATTCATATATGCAAAGACAGAAGCTCCAGAGCTGTACATCCAGCATCTGGATGTTTGAGCTCTGGAGCCAGCTAAAAATCAAAATAGTGGAAAGGAAAAAAAACTATCACAGCATCTTCTGATTAAGAATTTTCTGTGCACAGACTTTTAATTTTCACCAACTCATTTTTCAGTCACAGCTATTTGAGGAGTGCTTTGAGCAGCCATCTCATTACTGATCTTTGTAGCTTATTCTTTTGCAACATCTGTCTTTATTTGCATTTAATTGGCCTGATTGGGTGATGGTCTCACTCTAAATCTTCCCTTTGCTGGTTCTGGGTCTAAAACACTCTTCACTTTTAGGCAGCCCTATTTAGCCAAAACCTGGAACTAACATCTCTTCTGGTTAAAGGGAACACTCTATTTCCAGGAATAACTACATGCTTTGTTTTCATCTAATGAATTCCTGGTGTTTAGTTACTAAAGCCCTTGGGTTTTATTTGCAGCCCTGCCTAAGCACAGAGATAAATCTAAATCCAAGATTCATGTCCACTATAAGCTGCTCCTGATGGAGAGTTATTTAGGCTTGGTACTTTGATCCTGAATCGGTTCTCCTCAGATTGAGAAGAGGGTGAAATAAATCTTTTTAAAGTATAAAACAAGCTAAAATTGTAGAGATTTGCTCATTGCTAGTCTGAGCTTGTTAGCAAAGGAGGGTCTTCCAGAAAACTTCTTATGAACTTTTTAGTTCTTGTGTGCCAGAGAAATGTCCTATTTTCTCAGAACCCCTCTTCCTTGTAACTACAACTTATTCCCATGGCAATGGCACCAGCCTTTTCTTTTTTTTTTATAGTTCACAGAATTTTTTTTTCTCTGAAACAGAAAACCACATTGCAAGTTGATCACCCTTGTGTATGCTTGAGTCAGATTCAAAAATAAAGAAGGGACAAGTTCAAACCCAAACAATGACATGAAAGAAGGCTCTCCAAGACAGAGCTGGCTCACAATCAACCAACTTCCAGTCACATTTCAGAGAAAGACTTCAAGGGGACTTCTCTCAACCATATTTGGTGCTACTGTACTGGCTCTAAATTGTTCTCTCCTTAACTCTTTGCATAGAAAATAACAGATCCAGAAATACCCATCTGTAGTCACCTTTTCCTCCTCAAAATACTCATGTCAGTGCTTTCCTGACAAAGGAAAGAAGGAATAGCAGAGAGCAGCCAGGAGAGGGGTGGAACTCTGACTCCAGTTCAGGATAGCAGCCTGATCCTGAGCCTAACTTCAATCACCTGGATAATCACCTTTCTCCTAAAGTTAAACACTAACTCTGTCAACATGGCTATTTAATACCTTCAGTAAGTGTTTATGGCCACCTAAAACACAAATCTAACAGATTCTGCCATCCTGTACCATCAAGAGGAAAAAGCAATTGAACTTCAAGCACCTGAGCTGAATTTAGGACATAAACCAGACTTAAGAAGCAGACTTCATGTAATGCAGTGCACCCCTAAAAATACCACCCCAGACACTGCATTGAAAACAATAGCAGTAAAGAAAATATTTCAGTCTTCATTTTGCTCCTCCTTTTCTAGTTAAATAAGAATTAACAATCTTGTTCTCTGATTTCTTCTTTGCTTATCTTTTTTTGTTGTGCTCCATTCAGCTTCTGGGTCTACTGAAAACAAAATTAATAAGCAGAAAAAGGAGAGTGCCTGCAAGGAAGGTCATCATGGTCAGGGCTCTTCCTGTGGCCCTGAGGTTCCAGAAAACAACCTGTTCATCTCCATCGAGTGCAACTCTTTCACATTAAAGAAAGGTCCCATCAAAACTAACCTTTGAATTGCCCTTTGACCCATGCTGTGTTTTGGATGGTGGAAGTTGTCTGGAAGAACCTCAGCCAGCAAGAGTTTAGTTTAGTTTTTTGTTTTTTGGTTTTTGTTTTTTTTTAATTATTCTTGTAACTGAACCATTGCAGTCCAGGTCTTGTGCAATTTCTTGCTATGGACACAACCAGACAGATATGATTAAAATGTGCCTGTTTGTGGCAAGTCAAGAACCATCTTTGTACTGCCAGATTACTCCACATCTCTTTGCTGATCTATCAGAGTCTCAAAGGTTCGCAGAATCCTGAAGGGGGAAGGGAAGAGCTTCTCTGAAAGAAGCTGATCCTTTCCAAATTTCTGTAAAGTTAAGGACAGTATGAGCTACACAGAGAGCACATGGCCAGTAATTTAAATAGCTTCTTTCCCTTTTTCCCTTGTTCCCTTGTTCCTTTGTTCTTGGAATCAGCAGATGGTGATTTTTCTTCAGAGTCAAATCCCAGCTGATGGTCAGGCATTGCCCAATTCCCTTGAATTATTTGTAATACTTCCACAAGCAACACTCACCTGTCACAACTCAGTCTGACTGAGTGTGGACCATATTAACTGGGATCTGATTCCCTTTTGTTGAAAATTGCTCTAAGACCACAACCTGCTGCTGGAACTTTTTTACAAAGATTTTTCCTGAGAAAACAAGGAATTAAAGAAGATGCTTTGTAGCTCTAAGTGACCAAGCCTGCTGATTTGTGCCCATCCTTGTGGGTCTGTAAGCCCCATCAAGGTCGCTCACAGCATTTTTATTGTGCCCACCTGGATGAGTGTTGCACTTAAAGCACATTTCCAGTGTGCCTATTTGATTCTTATACATTTGAAATCTGCTCTCCAAATGAGTTGCTTTAATTAGTTGTTTGAGTGGAGTTTTCTGCCAGAAAACTCATTTGCTAAAATATGCATAGAAGGTAAATGCAGAAGAATATCAGTTGTGAGTGTGTCTAGAAATTAGAGTGAATATCCACTGCACTGATTTGACAGTAATTGCTGTGATGTATTAAATCTGGGGCATTTTTATGCCTGGAACCATGATTCCTGAGTACTGAAGTTGGCTGAGTCTGTTCTATACATCCACTTGTACAGCTGCTGTATCCATTTAAGGTCGGGTATGAAAGGAAGTAATTTTTATCCAACAGCCATTTGTTGGTAACAATAAAATCAGCTGGAAATCACAGCTCATTTCCTGCTGCTGAGAGGCCTCACCAATAGGTCCCAACCCTCACACTATTCCCTGCAGAGAAGCCTCAGGATGGATGAGCAAGGTTGTTCTCATCTCAGATCCACAGGGTGGGAATCATGCACGATTCCAGGCCTCCTCTGAGGTCAGGGGGAGAAAAAGCTACCATCCCTGCTCAGGGCAACACAACAGGGCACTCACATCCCCCTGAACTGTTTCATGATTAAGTAGTTGGACTCAGTGAGGCCTTGTTCATGATCCTATGATTCTATGATCATGTACTCAGGGAGGGTCACAATTGACTTTTTTCTCTCTGAATCTCCTGTGTGCTGCCTGTACAAGAGCTGCACGGCTGGGAAATATGACAATTTATATCACATCTTATATCTTTCTAAACTCTTTAGCCCTCTCCTTGAGGTGCCCATGTCATTAAACACAATCCCCAAACCCTGTGGCTGGAAAGGGGAGACTTTTCCAGAAGTTCTCCAGCTGTATTATCTTTTCCCACACTGGTATGGCTTTGTGGGAAGCAAGGCAGGAAATGCCAGTACAAAACCTTCTTCTCACTCATGGTATTTGTTTGCATTTTTCTTGTCCCTGTGTCAACCTCTCCTGTTTTCCATCTGGATTATAAAATTTCCCATCTTTCCAGTGCACTGGAGTTAAAATCATTCACACTAATGAGTGAAATAAATGTGCCAGGGGATGCTGCCATGTACTGGGACCTCCTTGAATGTCATGGTTTGACTCTGTGGCTTGACCCAGTCAGACTGAAGGCCGTGAGCAAACTGCCAGCTGGGAATGGTCCCTGGACTAGACTAATTGCCAAATGTGGGAATGGTTTGGAGGTAACTTAGTAGAAATAAGTCAAATTTATTTCTTGGCAAATTTATTTTCAATACGCCAGGGAATGTTTTAATATTTCACAAACATTGGCAGTGGCCAATAATATTTCCAGCACCGTTGACCAGTTTTATCTGCATAATTATACGTGGGGTATATATACCTGTACTGGTGTGCTTGTGTCCAGGAGCACCTGGTCCACAGTGGGAATTCCTAATTATCCCTCAAAGCAGGTCATATAAATGAGTAAATGATGCTCAGTCTCGTCCCTTCTTCAAAACCATGGTGTCTGATCTCACAGTTTTCCCAAAGAGTGGTTATGACACACATATTTTGCAACCAGCAGCAAATCTGTCACTGCTTCAAGTCTAGCCAAATGTCACCTGGTTTCTCTTGCAAATGTCTAGTGTAGGTGTAAGTCAAAAACAGGGCATTGAGGTGACAGCATGGTAGGAATGACACAGAATGACAAATACAAATGTTGCTGTGAGCAACTTTTTTGTACATGTAGGTTGACTAGGCAAGATTTAATCTGGCAGTGCCCTGCTTTTTGAAAAGAGGCCAAAACTGTCTTTAATAGTTTCAAGAGCTTTTTCTGGGAGGGAATTGCTGGTTGGATTTAGTAACATGATAATCAAATCCAGATATAGTTCATCAGACTAGATAATGCAAAGTCTCCATGCACTGAAACTTTACAAGGTCGGAAAAATAATCAGATATCTGGTTTTAAAGGGTGGTTGTAGTGACTTGCCAGACCATTTATGATAGGAATACAAAGAAAGCTGAGGCACCTCATGGGATATGAGTGGCACACACCTTTAATCAACTGTGATTTGCCAAATATAAAAGTACTACCTGGAGACCCTGGGTGGAATGGAGATTGAACCTGGCCTAGACTTTATGCCTCTGTCTTGTGTTGATTCAGTGTTTGCCAATAGTTATTATTTTTCTCAGGAAAGCTGCCAAAGAGATTGAAAATCTGTAGCCTATTCAGTGAAGAAAAAAGCCTCTGTCCCTTCTCCAGAAGTGAACACAAGATGGTGCTGCCATCCACCAGTCGCCAGCGTTGCTTGTAACCTTACACTGCTTCTAATTCTTGGGATGTTTAAAATGGGAGTTATTAGAAACACCTGAGCATGGTCATGTAGCAATTAGGGCTTCTGCCCCACAAATGTGTTGGGATCAATAACACAAATTAAGTACATCTAAACCCAGCACGTGCCTCAAATTGCACCAGAGGACATTAAGACTGGATATTAGAAAAAATCTTCACTGAAAGGCTTGCCAAGCATTGGAATGAGTATCTTAGGGCAGTGGTGGAGTCACCATCCCTGAAGGATTTAAAAGATGTGTAGATGTAGCACTTAGGGACACGGATTAGTGTCAGACTTGACAGTGCTGGGTTAATGGTTGGATTCGATGACATTAGAAATCTTTTCCAAACTAAAAGTTGCTCTGATTCTATGAAAATTCTCATTAGTCCAGGCAGAAAGTGCCAGATGGCAAATGCAACACAAGCTGAGCAAAAACTAGCAACAAAAAATGCACTATCCAGGATTCTACTGTAACCAAATTCAGAGCTGCTGTGTCTGCAGTGTTCCCACCCCAGTCAGCATTTGGGAAAGACTTCTCAGTCCACTCTGAATGCAATGCAAATTCCCAGCTCTTTGCCCCTCTCTAAGAAAAAGCTCTGACTGATGTGTGTGACACTTGAGCCACTGCATGAGGCTGGGCCAACGTCAGAAAGAACTCGAGGACAAGAGGCATCAGCTACCAGGGAGATGGAGCAGATGGCAACTCACTGCTCCCAGAGTCGTGTGATTATGTGAAACTCACTCCAAAAAAGATGTGCCAGACTAGAAAATTTTAATGAAAATAAGGAAACCAATTCCTCATAAAGTCAAAATCCTTCCTCTCTTGGCTTCTGTGGCTCAGCCCTGTAGGCAAATGTGACTGACACATTTATGAGTCACGTTTATGTTCATTGCTCTTGCACAGGGCTTTTTTGTGCCCAGTGACTTTGTCTCCCCTTCATTACAGGCTCTCATAGAGATTCTTCTTTCCACCCGGCCCCATGCTTGCAAAATCCATGGGCATGTCAATTCCTGGGAGACATCTCCCTCCCTCCTGACTGTGACTGGAACCAGCCAAGTGGTTCAATGCTTCTTGGTGGGACCCACAGCACTAAGTCTCTTTCCAAAGGGAATGAGGCTAAAGGGAGACTTCTCTCCTTGCTGGGGAGACTTTCCCACACATTGAAAGCATAACCAGATGTTCTTTCCATGAGGAAGGAGAAAACTGCTCTGTGTCTTTGGACTCTGAGTGACCAAGTGCATTAGCCCTGTCCCACCCCTCATCTCTTGGCTTTCCAGTCCAGAGTAGATAATTTGGATCTGTGTCTTTCCCATCTTCATGGTGCTGTGGCAGGACCAGGGGCTGTGGTTTGTACAGATGTGTCTTTAACATTTTCTCAGGTGTTTTCTTTTTCCCATCAAAATTCAAATGGTTTCCCCCTCACACAGCTATGCCACTGGATCTTGGAATATTCTGAATATCTTGAGTTGGAAGGGACCCACAAAGATCATCAGCTCCTCTGGAGGTGTCTTACATTGTCATCCTAGTGTCATCCAAATTGCAGCTCGTGTGGGTTTCAGTGACACAGGAAAAACCCACAAGCTGTTATTGATATTTCTAACCCTGAACCAAAATAATCTTCTCCTCTCAGACCCTCAAGCTGGTTTGAAGACATGCAGACTCACACACAGCTTGCTAGTCCAAAACGCTGGACTGGTTTTGAGACAGATAGGTGGTACCAGCAAGGGGAAATACTGGATGGGATGGAAACCAGTGAAAAATAAGTGGGAAAGTTCATGTGAACTTTCAAGTGCCAAAAAGCAATTCCAGGCAAACAGCCTGGATGTGATTCCTCTCAACACCACAACTGTACATCTTGTCCTACCACTGTGTCCAACCCTTCCCAGTGAGGAGGATGAGCAGGCTACAAGCCCAATGGAATTGTCCAATGCTTCTTCAAAACAGAGCTAAATCAGGGAAGTTCACACTATGTCTGAGCAGGGGAAAGTGAATATCAACTCAAAGAGCATCAGCTCAGGGATCCAGTACACACCTAGAGCTGCAAGGATGTATACACAGCTCAGGTTCTATCTGTTGGGGTGGAGACAGCAACAGGGATTGTCCAGAAGAAGGCACAGCTGTCAACATGGATTGGTCAGGAATACAGTCCTTACAGCTGCTCATTTATTCTGTTTATCACAGAGGCTAAGCAGGAATACATTGTCCAGACCACAGCAGTGGTCAGACAAATAAGTAGAGGCATCTTTCTTCAAAGGCCAGGCACTTCTGTGCTCCCTGTAAGCAAGTACCACACACCTGGGAAAACTGCCAGCAGCAAAATGATGGGGACCTTACAAGTCCCCTTGATTCCTAAAGGAGGGCACAGGAGGCTGGCCTTGCAATGATATGGACATTTTCTGTTTAGGACCACGCCAAGAACTGTCAAACTCATTCATCAGCTGCCTCTGTACAAAGGGCAACAGCATTCACTGGCCAGAAGCTTGGCAAGGGTTCAGAGCACTGACCTAGAAGTTAAAGGCTCTTTGTGTATTACTAATCCCTGGAGCTATACAGTCCCAAAGCCATTCCCTTTCTGTGCAACACAAGACCAGCTTTCATAGCCCCCAGCCTGAGCCCAATGAAGTCAATAGAAAGGCTGCCATTGTCTCTGGTGACCAATGCACTGTCCCTGGATTCTGCAAAACGAGACTGGCTCCTGCTTTTGTTGAAATCAATAAAAGTATTACCAGTGGCCACTGCTGAATCCAAATGGGGCCACGGCGCATGTCCCTTGGGAGTCTGAAATACATTGTCATCTTTTTCTGAATATTTCAGACAATGCAGGATAAAGCCTTAGATTTTCAGCAGGTTTTTTATATTTTAGGTGCCTTTTATTCCTTGTGGGAATAAATTCCTTCTTACATCATGTACTCCTTTGTCCTACTTCCCATAACCCTTTTTGAAAGTTTAATATCTCCTAGAAGGTCTCCTGGTTTGATGTGAAACCACTATCTGGGTATAGCAATGCCTTTTCTAGTGCAAAAACTGAGCTGGGAAATGGAAGATCAGGCAAATAAACATCAGCTAATTGTTTGAAACCATCCAAGAATTTGTTTTAATGTTAAAAGCAAAACCCCTGGGTTATACCCTTGAGCAAGGCTCCTCCTGGACTACTGGGATCTCCTCTGTTCTCACTGTGTTTGTGTCAGTAATAACATTGCTGGTATTAATTCATCCTTGATAAAGATCTGAATGATTCTCATATTTAGGGAAAAAATAGTAATAATTGAAAAATAAAGCCATGAAATCCTGAGCCACGCATCCAAGAGGAGGATGAGTTGCCTTCTGGAATTTTCCTCTTCTCCATATTTACCACCAGGAGAACCAAACCAGTATTTTACACCAAGTCCTTGCATTTTCACTGACAGAACCCAGAGGAAAACTGACCCACAAAAAGCAAACCCATCCCACAGACCATGGAAAGCACAGGGTTAAGCCACAGCATTGCAGGTCAAATTTTCTTCATTTTTGTATAATTAGTGCAGTTAAAATTGCTTTTGTAGGTCTAGACACCCAAAAAAGACTGCATTTTGTTATTATCTATGTTAAAATAATTGCTTTCATTGGAATTTTGAATGTTGAGAAATGACAATTTGCTTCGTATTGATTTCAGTTATTTTTATTCGAAAAAAAAGCTGAGTGGGACATTTTTATGCTGAGTTCACTTTGTTCAATGCACCCACAGAAGGGCTCAACACAGATGCTTGTGTAGGACTGACATTTCCCTTTACGGCAGTAGATGGAGCTACATCCTCAATAATGTTCTTTTCCAGGACAGGAGAGCTCAGAAAAGGAGTTGTGCTGATCACTTCTCCCAAAACTTCATCCAGAAGGGGATTGAATGGACAAAGAAGATAAATAAGCAGGAGTGGAAAGAATGAAGATATTTCCAGGACTGGGATCATTATCCATTTCTCCAAGGGATTTATTTACCAGACATTTTCAATGGGAGCTGTAAACCCCCCCTTCACTTCATCCACTCTGACCTGCTAGAAGAAAATCCCCATGGTTTGAAAAAGACTACTCTTGGACAGCTGGAAATTCCTCTGCTCTCGATGTCTGTGTGTCATTAATAACATCACTGATATTTATTAGTCCTTGATAAAGATTAGAATGATTCTCAAATCAGGGAGGGGAAATAATAATTATAATCATCATCATCATCATCATCATCCAAAAAAGAAACAGAAACCAAGGCCAAAGAGCTTGTTTGTTGCACATCCAAGTGTTTGCATTTCTCCACATTCTGGCTGCACTCAGCCTTCAGACCATCACTCATCTGCCAGAGTTGTTGTACTCCCTCCTGTTCAATGGAAGAGCTGGGGTTCTTCATTAGATTCCAGAAATTCTTAATTGCCTTAAATTACATTATTAGCCCATGTCTTCAACATCCAGATCTGGGAGACCCTCCATCTCCTGCCAGGGACCTTTAGCTCTTGGCTTCTTCTCCTTTCCCATGCAACAGTTTAAGTCCTGAAGATCTTTTTAGTTTATATGGATTAAAACCTCCTCTGGCATAAGTTCATGCTTCATCTTCAGGGTTCCATAAATTCCTTCAAGATTCTTCTCCAGACCTGCTCCTCCCAAGTTTTCATATATTCTCTCCAAAAAAAGAACTGAGAGAGACTCCTTCCTCTCCCCCACACTGACACAAACCATGATTTTGAATATTATTTCCTTGAAGTGGTTGAAAAGTGAATCACTGTGTAAGCACAACACCTTGTTATTTATGGGCAGGCAAATCACGGAAAGACGTTTTAATAATACCATGTTTATCATCACAAAAACCTCAGCAGCGTTTCCGCAAGACTGAGCAGATGCAGCCCAGAGCCTTCAGGTTATTGTGAAAGACATCCACAAAAATGTAAAATCATCTCAGGCTCTAGCAGAGCCTAAGCTGGGTGGGGCAGGAGGGAAAGTTTATTTATTATTTCTAAATCTATTTTATTCTAACCAGAGCTAAACCAACTGTTCCTGGATGGCAGAGCCTGCCTGGATTTGTTGTTTGGAAGTTCGTGGTTGGATTTTCAATGCCTGTGAGCTCCCAGTGGGGCTTTCCCTTTACCTCAGGTTTTAATTTGAATTCTTTGGTGCCTTGTAAGGAATGATTTCATGGCATAGACTTTCCTTCAGTGGAGGAATTGCTGTATTCTCTCTCTTCCTTCAGGCTACCAACTTTCATTAAGCTCCTTGGAATCAGTACTTCTGCAGCCTTTTTCTCTCTGCCAGGTTTGGTTTAAACAGTCTGTAGCATCCCAAAGCTATTGGGATGGGAGTAGTCACCTCAGCATCCTCACAGCTAGGAACTGGGGATGCAGCTGGAAAAATGTGGGATTTTGACGTGCTTCGAAAAAGAGGTAGTTCCCATGAATGTGTCAGTGTCCCCAGCCTCACAAATTCCAGAGAAAAAACTAGATTTCCTGGGATGACAGCTGCAGCTGTTGTCTGTGTCTGCTTCAGCTTGCATACCTGAGATGCTTCTGATTTGTGGACAGGGACATGCTGACAGAGCAAATTGCCCTTCTCTGGTGTATTCCTCCCTCTCTTCCCTTGCCCCTGCCAAGAAAGCAGGAGTGAAGTGACCACTCCCTGATAATCAACCCACATCTCTGCATTAAAAAATCAGCATCAGGCTTCTGTAGCTTTTAATCTGACCTGAAGCATGTTGGGACCGGACAGAGGGAATTGAGCTTCACTGCACTCCTAGGAGAAGCTGGCAGACATGTGCTTTGCCCTGTTGGCAGATGAGTAGGGCCAGGGCCCAAGCATGGAGACAATTTTGAAGGAGCTACAAGTCTGAAAAACACTCGGGCATTTCCAGCTGGGAGGCTTTTCAATGCTCTCCAGTG
Organism: Poecile atricapillus; assembly: GCF_030490865.1. NCBI lineage: Eukaryota > Metazoa > Chordata > Aves > Passeriformes > Paridae > Poecile > Poecile atricapillus. The sequence goes on along the minus strand of NC_081289.1, from coordinate 3,661,097 downwards.
AGGTTTTGGATGCTGGTAGAGAGAGGAGCCAGGTAAGGGAGGGAAAACGCTGATGTTTTTCAATTGTTCCACCCACCGTGGAGTGAGGCAAGTGCCAGGAACACATTTCATAACATCTCTGATGTTTTCCCCTCTGCAAGAATGAGCTCTCAGTTGTGGTTCTCGCACTCAGATAAGATCACAGGGTGCAGGGGCAGAGGGGAGGCACTGACTAGAACTATTGTAAGATTCTTGGTCTCAGGTAGGAGCCACGTGAGAGCAACACGTGCCATGGGAATCCAGGCAGGAGGGGCACTGGAGCTGGATCTTGTTTATTGTTCTTGCCTGTGCCCGGCCTGGAAGGCGAGGGGGAGCTCAGGAGGACACAATGTACCCTGCTCCCTTCCTGTGTCCACCCAAAGGCAATTTATTCTCGAGCTGAGCCATGGCCCCAAAGCAAAATAAATTCCAGTGTTTGGCTCTGAACATAGAATACACTGCAGCTAAGGAAACCTTCAGTGTAAAATGCTTCCCATATGAGAAATGTTGATGGAAAATGGTGGACAAGGGCTTGTCCTGAGTTATTGGCACTCCTGGCTGTTGCAGAGGGTTTCTTCTACCCTTAGGAGGATTTCAATAGGGTTCATGCTCTTGTCTTACCTTCAACTCCTCCTTTTGGGTTTCCCCAACTATCCAGCTTGTGCCCACAAAGCTCCCTCTGTCCTGGAAGGATTCTGGATAGTTTAAGAAGGCCATGAGAAGGACTGGGAAGGATCCCTGGCTATAGGGATGGGCTGTGTGCCCCATAGTCCTGGTTCCCCTGTTGTCCAGGTCAGGGTCTCATGCTCTTGGTGTCACACTGAATCTCATGTCCCAACAGGAAACGAAGGTGTCTTGGTGGTGACCAGGGCTTCAAGCAAACCATGAATGGTAGTGAACACCATCCTATGCCTACAGGACCCGGGTCTTACTCATATTGGATAAATGGCTTAATTGATGCAATTATTAATAATTATATTCTAGATATAAACACAAATCACACAAATACATAAAACTAATTGAAAATGGTACACTGGCAGAGAAGATTTCCCTACTCAAACTCACTTTGTCTCTTGAAAACATTCCCTGTGGATGTTCAAAATCCCTTTTTTTTCCCTTGGATTTAGAGGAAGGGGGGAATAGGCAAGAGAACTGGAGATATTTATCCCTAATTATCTAAGCAGAATAATGAAGATGAACCTCTTGGTGTCATAATCTGAAGAGATGGACAAACATCTGTCCTGTCAAAGTAATGCAATGGAGGTTTTTTGCTCCTGTCACCTCATCACCGTGATGAGCTCGTCAAACCAATGTCTCGCAGATGTCTTCTGCAAAAAAAACACCGAAGTCAGACTCCCTCCACAGCCAGGGAACACTTCTAGCACACAATTTATCTGCTACACATCTGTGTTTGGAAAACTGAATTGAACATGGCAGTCGATAAGCAGTAACATAACTCACTCTGTGTCATGCACCTGCATGTGACTGGCTGGATCCCTGCCCAGATTCTGTTGGCCATTTCAACTGAATCTCCTTTGGGCTCCTAAATCACAAGGGGACACCTCTGGATGCATACAGTGGGTGCCTGTGTCACTAAGAAGGATCTGATCCCTGTGTTTGCTTTGTTTGTGAGGTGTAAAGAGCAGCACTGAACATCCCTGTGGTCTCTGATCCCCAGTGAAAGGGAGGGAAAAAAATGGTAAATGGAAATTTCTCCTGCCTTGCTGTTGGCCCTGGGATTTGCAGGTCCTTCAGTGTTCTGTGGACACAACAGGTAGGCTCATCACCACTGCAAAAATAGAAGCTGTTTTTAGACCAGATTAGATTACCTTCATGGTAGGTTGTGTTACACTATTCCAACATGACTGTGCAAGTAGCCATTTCCTTCCTTGAAATGGCAGCACCAAGGAAAATACCTTGATATTCTCTTACATGGAAATGGGTGGAGGTGAAGTCCGGAGAGGTGAAACTACATAGAATCACTGAATGTCCTGAGCTGGAAGGGACCCACAAGGATCATTGAGTCTGACTCCTGGCCCTGCACAGGACAGCCCCAGGAACTGCCTGAGAACAGCGCTACACTTTTCCCAAGGGACACCCAGTTAGTTGGAAATGTTCATTTGGTCTCTAAACAGGCAATGAGGACTAGGCAGGAGCTCCAGGCATCCCCAGATTGTGGATAACATGGAAACTGCTGTCAGATCTGCTGGCACATCACACCATAACTTGTATCTGAAGAAAAAGAACCTGCATTTCATCCCTAGCTGCACACCCTGCCCTGAGCTTGTCTTCTTCATCAGGAAAATATTTGTGGGATGCTGGGTTTTGATATGTTCAAGTGTCAGAGTTACAATGCACCAGCCCTTGGGCACCAGCTATTGAAAAGCAGCCCTTCTCTTTATATGACCCAGCTCTTACCAAGACTGCAACCCCTCCTTCTCAACAGGATGGAATTTGCTGGCACTGCTGCCAGCCTATTCCATCTTTTCAATAATTGCCATGACCGTGCAGCATCCCAGGGTGTTGGCAGGTGCTCTTCAGAGGAGGAAGACATTGCTCTGCATGCCTTTACTTTCATTAAAAAAAATTCCCCAGAGTTATTATATTTGCCCCTATTCCCAAAACATGTCTAGACTGGGTTATTTAGGGTGGGCTGTATTACAGAGTTCTTCCCCAAAGAACTAACCACCACTGAATTGTTCATGATTTGTTTATTGACAGTATTGCCATCAGAGATCCCTGTCTCCCTACATGCTAGTCAACTAGAAAAAAAACTTGAAACACAGATATCCATCACCTACAGCATATACAGCCTTAAAAAGATGAAATAAATAAAGAGAGAAGACACCCATGCATAAGAGTGCAAAATTATTTAGGTTTTAAAGACCTTGGGCGAGAACAGAGAAATTCAAGGGCAAAATTGATGGTGTTACCTGCTTTTTCTCAACCAAAACTTTCAAAATTGGTTTTTAGGGCAGTCTTTAGCAAGAGGGAGTGGAGAGAAGTATGAGAATTGTTTAGGTTTTGTGAATCTTTTGAACTTACAAATTTGGAACAAAGTGTAGCCAAATATTTTTTGGAATGGTGGGTATCACGAAACATTCCTCAATGCAATTTAAGACATTGTTTGTACAAGCGAGATGCCCTGATTGATTTCTTTGACTTTGTAACTGAACGCAAGACTCTGTTATGCAAGCTTTAATTACTTTTATTTGGAAACAATTTTCTCTTTTACTTTCAGGGTTCTTTGGGGAATAGGAGGCAGCTCAAAACAACAGGGTTTGCCAAAGCTAAAAAAATCTTCCCAAAAGTTTCACTTTGTTCTGAGTCTGTGTTGTAGCAATTCTGATAAACTTTAATTTTGGCAGAAGAATGTGTCTTCTCCTAATCTTCCCTTAGGTACCAAATATTCTCCCAGCATTATTGCTTCAAAGTAAAACTCTCTGGGGTTTAGTACACATGAACACTTCGGGGTCTAACAGTTTCAAGAGAATAACACCAACTTCACTGAGATTGGAGAATCAGACATATTAACTTCAGGGTTTACACATTTTACAAGAAAAATAAAGGAGTAAAAAATGTCGGGCTGGCTGGAAATTCAACCAGAGTTGAATCCTAGTTTAAGCCTCTGCACTAAGGACTTGTCTACAACAGAATTATAGTTGAAATGTCATTCTGCTGCAGCCATATTGATTTGATATGTGAAGCAGTTCTGTATATGGTCAGTAATATCTATTCTAAATATCATGAAGATATGTCCCTGAGAAAATAGAATCATGACTATTTAGTCTTTCCACTTTGAACTGTGCCATTCAGGAGAGTATGTTCGTCCTACAGCTGTGGGATAGGTTAACCTTCAAGATCAATAGATAGAGGGGTGATATTTTAAATTTGAAAGTCTCACTTCTAACCCAAAAGAGTGTCGTGATAGGCAATGTGGAGTTTTGGGCTTTTTGTCAGGATGAGAGTAAACTCATCTGAGCTTGGTTGCTTCCATGCTGGGTTTTTGGTTTGCTTTTTTTTTTTTTTCTATAGTGAAATTCATAGAATCACAGAATGCCCTGGGTAGGAAGAGATCTCTGTTCCAGAGTCTGAAGTCTGTACACCGCCTTGCAATCAGTCCCACTTGTACTCTGCTCCTAATGGCATGAGTGCAATTTTCTGAGAAAATGTATGGCAAATGGGAGCACTGGAAATGTCCTAAAGGTTAATCAGGTTATCTTGTATCAACCTCCATCTCCAGTCAACCTCCAGTCTACCAGGTCACTGTTGCACATCTGGGCCGGGTACCTGGAGGATCTGCCTCTACACCACTGCTGGGGGAGCGACGCCTCCCAGTACGGACTGGGATAGATATAACCTGCTATGGAACATGATATGTGATGCTGTCTGAATGTCCTGACAAGGTTTTGCAGTTGAGTTCTTCCTTTCTTTCCTGTTTTCACAGCAAACAGCAAAAATATCAACCCCTCCTTATCCAAATATTGGACATTTCCTACCACTGCATGCTGCAGATGGTTGAGCACACCCAGCCAAGAGAAGACAGGGAACAACCTCGTCTAGAGGAAGGTGTTCCTGCCCACAGCAGGGGATTGGAACTAGATAATCTTTAAAAACCTTTGCAACCCAAACCATTTTGTGATTCTATGATACTTTGATTCTATGATTCTATGATCAGTGATTCTATGATTCAGCTGTTCTGAAGCTTGTATCATCCAAGCTGCTTCTTGCAGCCCCATCCCATGCATCCACTCTGTGCTTTGCAAAGAGCATTACATTTGTCCCCTTCATGCTCCTACCCACCCACAGCTGCAGCACCAGGAAATTTTGGACCAGACCAAGGAGTGACAGTTACCTCCATGGTGTCCTATGCCAGGCAGCCTTTCCCAAGGTTTTTCTGACCTTTTGATCCCAGGCGTTGCTGTCTCATGCCTTGAGGGTCTGGAGCACATCTTTTGAGGAACAGCTGAGGGAACTGGAGTCGTTTAGTCTAGAAAAAAGGAGGCTCAAGAGGGATCTTATCACTCTCTACAACTCCCTGAAAGGAGGTTGTAAATAGGTGTGGGTCAGGCTTTTGTCGTAACCAACAATAGGTCTGGAGGAAACAGCTTCAAGTTGTGTCAGGCAGGGTTTATACTGGATGTTAGGGAAAACTTCTCTTCTTCACCAAAGGGTTATCAAGCACTGGAACAGGTTTTCCAGGAAAGTGGTGGAGTCACTCTCCCTAGAAGGATTTAAAAGATGTGTAGATGTGGCATTTGGGGATGTGCTTTAGTGTTGGGTTAATGGTTGGACTCAATGATATAAGAGGTGTTCTCCAACCTTAATTATTCTGTGATTCTATGAGCGTATTCCTCCAGAGAGCTGTCACCTTAGGAACAGCACCACCTCTCTACCCTTACCCCTCTGCCTCCCCTGGAAAATGACATCACTCCAGACAGTTTACTGCTAATCAATAGGATTTAACAGAGGCAGATACAGCCCCAAAAGAAGCCGCTGATGCAGCTGTATCCCGCCAGCAGTGAACGTCTCCATGTGAGCGGAAGCATAGTCTGCCTTTGTTGGCATTTTCTGCTTTGTCTCTCACCGGCATTTGCATCTCCTAATTAAAGAAGTATGGGAAACTGTATAAATATATATATGGCATTGCATTAAAGCCCTGGGATCTGTCTGACAGCCCAACATGATGTAGCAGCATTAGCAATGTTTGCTGGACCATTTCAAATGACCTCATTTGGAGGGGAATTGCAGCCAGGCTGTGCATGCTCTAACCCAGACAGTTGCAGGCACATGGATTTTAGTAGAAATACATCCACTGAATTTCGTTTGGCTGTTCTTTTCTTTGTAAAGGCCATGAGGGCTCTTAGTGAAGTTAATCTGTGCCTGCACAACTGTGGATTACATTCTGACGTGTTCCATCAGATAAGTGAGCTGTCAAGCTGTGATGGCAAACTGTTGGAAGCTGACAGATGATTGATGCTTGGGAAACTGCAATTTGGCCTCCTCACACACCAGACTAGGTCTTCAGCTTCTTCTCCCCCAAAATGTCTTTCTCTTCCACGCACAGGATGAGCAGGTCTTCAAGGATGGATCAGTGTTCCACTGGGGGAGGAAGAACTGGGATGAAGTAAAAGTGATAGAAGCAACCACTTGCTTTGGAAGGTGGCCTTCCCCTGCAAGCCTTAGCTTTGAGGAGGATGATCTAATCACTTCTACAAAAGTCTTATGCATTATTTCCATATCACCTTTTCCTGAGCAACCAGTGCAACTCCAGGCTCATTTACACACAGATCATTTTTGTGCAGGGCAATGTCATGTGCAGCCCAGGCTGGAGATGCTTTTCCACTGACATCAAGACTTGAATTTGGTCCAGAGGTGACTTTACAATCTCAGGAGTCATCCCTCTTCTCTACTGAACATGTCCTCCATAGTTCACTGAACAGCATGACCCATGTCAGCTATTGCTCAGCAGAAAACAAACAGGGAAGGGATGATTTAGATTTCTTGGGTTACCTACAAGCTGGTTCTTAGAGCATCACTGAGGGTGACAAGCAACCCTACCCTCCCAGCTACCAGTGTATAAATATGTTTCTTAGTCCTCCAAGCAGGAAGCAGGATGATAAGTTAGATTATCTCATTGTTATCTCCAGGAAGGAGGCCAGCTGGGTTAGTACAACGCTGCTTAGCATGACAGCCCGTGTATAAATAGGATCAGGACTTACAGATGGCGACCAAGGTTAAAAGAATAACTGGTGTTATAAATATATTGTGATCATGCTCAGATTCTGCCTGTATTTCCTGTGCAGGGGGCTGAGCATGACGAGCATTCCTAAACAATCTTGTTATGAGCATCAGGGGATCTCTGAAAGCACCACAGGCAGACAGGAGAGGGCTGGGTGCCTGCCAGCTGGGCAGGGTGGATCTATACTCCCCATCAACTCCCCAGGCAATGGTGGAAATCGGAAATCAGCTTTCGCCTCCCCTTGACCTGGGACAGATGCAGCACAGGACTGTCATGAGGAACAATTAGTTAGTAAGATGCCAATGTCCCCAGGCAGGCAGAAACACGGAATGACGCAGGGATGTGCTGTCTGTGGAGGCTGGAATGCTGGCATGGATCTGGAAGGTTTTCTCTGGGTTCATGCTTCAGTGAAATCCAAACTAGAATGTCTTCTAGAGTTCACAGCACCATCCACACAGCACAGGAACCTTCTTGAATAACTGACACGGCTGAGTAGATCAAGACGGATGGAAGGAGAGGTTCCGGCTGCTCTACACTCAGAGCAGACCTTGCTCCTCTACACTCAGTTGGCAAAGGCAGGGAATGAGGGCAAAAACTCCCTTGTGGCTTCAGGAGGCCTTAAGGTGCCAAAGAGCTCAGCCTAGCCCACAGTCTGCACAGGCACAATCGTGCTTTCTTTTCCAAAATCCATGGGCACTTAGTGCTTGTTGCCACAGAGGTCTTGAGTTTGTGCATTTCCTGAGAAACCTCTGCCTTAGCGGTGACCTGCAGCCAATGAGAACAGCCTTAGCTTTTGATGGTGATTTTCCATTCTTTACTTCCCTCACTGCCAAAAAAATTATATAACCCCATCTATTTTTAGAAACACAGACCCAGGGCTTAGCAGATCAGGCTAATATTGATCATTTCAGACTTCATGAATTCAAAAAGCCAAGTCTCCACAGGATAGGATAGGACAGGGCAGGGGAGTGAGAACAGAGCACTTCAGGGGCACGGGCAGCATTTTCTGTGTGCCTTGGTGGAACAGAGGATGTGTTATCCTGCTTGCACAGCATCTTCTGACCTGCTTTTGACCCAAGAAGCATTTGCATTCATAAATACTGGAGCTGTACCCATGGGAGGTGAGGGAATAAGAGGGAAGGAAAAGAGAGAGTTTATCTAATCTGGGATCACTGCAGGGCCTGAAAAGAAAACTTTCTTCCTCTCCCTTCCAACCCAACTGTAAACTATATTTCATCCAAGAAGACTTGTTTATTAGCCCGTAGATTGGACAGTTTTCACCAAGACAGCTCCCCAGTTGGTAACCTTTGGTTGAGAGCACAGAGAAACAAGTTCACAAGATCATCCTGCCATGCCTCCAGGAAGGTGTTGAGTGAATAACTTAATTCTTGAAGACTTTACTCAGTGTTGCTATTCTTTTGGGCAGAAAAAGGCTTCAGAAGGTTCTATATCAGAAACTACTCACCTCTCCACTTTGCCATGTGAGAACCCAAAGAGAGAGGGGAAAAGTTTGGGGACAGCTCAAGGTGGGTGGTGAAGAACGTTGGAAGAATGGGAATGAAGGCCAGCATCAGGGTACCACAGATATCCAGAACCTTTCCCACATTTGGAATATGAGGCACAGTTCTTGTTCTCCAAAAAGACAAGCAAAACTGGAAGACATACAGAGAGGAACAATAGGAGAGCTGAGATACAGATCTGACTTTGCATTTCAAGAAATAAAGCATTTCAGCTAGAAATGGGGTGTTGCAAGTGGAATAAAATGCCTAGAAGATCATGAGTGCCCTGAAAGGTAAAAACTCAGGGGGAACACCAACCCCGCCTCCAGCTCCTGAGCCTTAGCTGTGCCACTCTGACTGACAGAGCTGGCAGTCCCCAGTCCATGTGTCCTGACAAGTGGTTTTCTTCACAAGGGATTGCACTTGCTAAGTCAGGCAGGCATAGCTGAAAGATAATGGTTTTCTGCTGTTGAAAATTATTTTATGCCTGCAAGAGCAGCCAAGGCACGCGATGAAAAACCAACCAGAGCCCTAAGGATGCACCTAAAGGACATCTATTCACAAATTTAAAACCTATAGGAACTTGCTCCTGTTGTAGAGATTCTGTAGCTTTTGTTTAGGGTTTCTTTAAGATATGGCAGCTCAGTGGTAAGCAGAGATCTAAGTTCAATTCTCTACATTCTTTGGTAGTTATTTCCTCTGGGATCTTCCTTACATCTCTCTGTACACTTCAACTTTCCCAGAAATAACTCTAACTACCTGCCTGAAGAGTTGGGGGAGACACAATAAAGGTTGTAAAGAGCTGAGATAATGCTGTAACAGAAGCTGTAAAAATACCTACAGAAAACAGAGATGCCTTTATATCACCACTGGAGCTGATATGTGATGCAGCTTGTGGAAAAGGTGCATGGCTGCTGGAGTGTCTTGGGCTCACTGTGGGAATCCAGTTACACTCAGTGCTAAAATCACATCGTGTTGTTTCCAGCCTCTGGCAGAGCAGCCAAATGTTTACACACAACTTCCACTTCAGACACTGTCTGAAAGCTCACCCCGTGTCTGGGGAAGCAGCTCTCACCTGAACACACAGTCCTTTGTTTTGTTGCTGGTGGTGGTTTTAGGGGACTTTTGGGGGTTTATAAAAGAGAGGGAAAGAATCTTATACAGGCAGTGATGTGATAGGATAGAGGGGAAAAATTTTAAACTAAAAGAGAAGATATTGAGGTTAGAAATTATGAAAAAATTCTTCCCTGTGAGGGTGCTGAGGCCTTGGCAAGGAATGTCCAGAGAAGCTGTGGCTGCCCCATCCCTGGAAGTGTCCAAGTCCAGGTTGGATGGGGTTTGGAGCAATCTGGCTGTGGCAGGTGGGTTGGAACTCTTACAGCCCAAACTATTCAATGATTTTGTTACTTTTTTCCATTTAGGTAACCACATTGCAAAGTGAATTTTGCTTACACAAAGTCATACTCATGAGGGTGAGGGAAAACCTGATTTATCATCACCAAAATATTTTCTTCCCCTCTTTGAAGCTCTGTCTGAGATTATGGGCTCCATTCAAGGACACATTCCTCAACGCCAGATCATGTGTTGGGGATGTGGGAAGGAGTAAGAAACACAATCCTGTTTCACTTGCAGGCATTTAATTTTATCAGAATTTGATTTTTTGCTACCCCAAGGAATTCTGTGCACGAGTAATTTACCACGAGAGAATGTGTCATAAAGCCTGGTTGCAAAAGGGCAGAGTCCCAAGGCAGATAGAACCCCAAAAACATCAACAGCAGAGTGACAGTGCTCCCCTCGGAGCTGCATGTCACCTGAGGAAGAGAGGACGGTGCAGCCTTGGGGACAGCCACTAGATGGGGGCACGAACACACATGTCCATAGGGCCCCAGCTGAACCCCAGAGCACGAACACCAGGAGGTGACACATCTCCGACTTTCCCTGCCCCTTGGCACGGAGCAGGATTCCCCAGGGAAGTGGATCTGCTATCCACCAAATTCACCCGAGTGAGCCATGCATGCCTCCACTCATAGTCCCCCCACTGGGGTAATAAGACCTGACTGTGTTGTGGCTTTGGGGAGCTTAGGCTGGGCCATGGACAGCAGCTGGACACCCCATGTGGCTTCCACTTGAGGTCTTTATGGAGCCACAGATCTTTGGTCTCAGAATCTGCTCCAAAAGGTTTCTTTGTTCAATACTTCCAGCCAGTTCTCCCTGACATGACTCAAAGGTGCCTGCCTGCTTCTCTGGAGAGCTCAGCTCTTCCAGACCATCACTGGAAACAGCCTGTGGGTGCTCTCTGCTGCCTTTTGACAAGGTGTCCCACAAATTGGCTCTGACTGAACACAGTGCTGCTTTCACAGAGCCTGGAGGGATGGAAGCATGTGAAACCTCCTCCCGACCCCAACACATCTGACATGTTCTCTTGGTGAAGGACCAAGTTCATGAGGCTGCCAGACACATCAGCCCTGGAGCCTGAGCAAATCTGTCATGAACTGCAGTTCATACACTCACAAGTATATTCCCTCCTCCAAAAGGAGCTGTGGAGGGAGGGGGAATTTTTACCCTTCTGGGAATGCTAAGCCCTGTTTGACTGACCAGCTTTGCAGAAACATAAAAAGGCCTAAACAGTTTCCACTAAGATGTGTCATCAATTAATCAGTTTTATGAGGGAAGAAGATTTGGCTAATGCACAGGCCTGATGGCATATCCACGGAAAGGCTCCTTGAGCAGGCGCCACTGCATACCCATCCTTCAGATGATGAATAAGCCAGTGAAACCAGGAGCCACTTGGCTTCTTGACTCAATGACGAGGAAAACAGTGGAGAGCAGCTTCCCTCCTTGTGTTCTCAAGGATGCTCATAGCAGTTTTTCCAGGAGCCCTTGGATGGGAGCCTACACAGCCAGCCTGTCTCTTGAAATGACTTTTCTCACCCCCAAACTAGAAAGGTCCCCATCATTTCTGTGTCCCAGCTGACTGACACTGGTCCAGCAGGTTTTCCCTCTGCTCTGAGGCAGAGAATCCCTGCCATTCACTTTGAAAACCTCTGGGAATTTAGTCGTATATGGCAAGATCATATGTCACACAGAGGTTACAATAAATCCACATCCCTTTTCATCCTCCAGCACCTCATGGTCACCACAGTTTAGAAGTACTTGATCTGAGATCTGGGAGTTGCAAATAATTCTGTCCAGACACTTCCCATCCAGCCTGACCCTTGATAGCCTCTGCCAACTGAGGAAACAGAGAGTTTTTCAGATTATATTGTTTTCTCCCTGTAACTGAGGCTCCTTGTTCAATGCAAGAAGAAAATAGCTCATTGTCAAGCCTGTCTTTGCCACTGACATGTGACCAAAATATCAGTTTCTCCTTTTTGCTAAGGCCCAGTTGCTCCTTTGCTGGTAGAGGGGAAATCCCTGGAAACAGAGAGCAAAGTCAACGGCATGCAGGCTGTACCCTGTGAGTCAGCGTGGCAAAGTTCTCCCATTCCCCCTCTGCCAGCACAAAGCTCCTGGGAAGACCTTGTTATTGTTGTTATTATTGTTGTTGTTGCTGCTGCTGTTCTTGGGTGGATTTGGGGTTTTTTTACCTCAGCATTTTCTGGAGTAGGGCACCTGACCCTGACTTCTTCAGTTTTGCTTGTGGTGTCTTCATGTGCAAGCACTGAGCTGCTCTGGGTCTACTTAGCATCTGAATTCAAAGAAAAAGCTGTTTTCAGCCCCACACAGCAAAGCACCAATGAGTCTCAGTTCTGCAAGGTTACATTTTACTTCAGGGTGAACTTAGAAGCAACTTCTCCTCCAAGACCTTCCCTCGCCTTGAAACACCCTATTCTCTTTCTCCTTTTTTTTTTTTTGTTTTGTTTTGTTTTGTTTTTTCTCTTTTGTATTGAGACAAAATCTTTTCTGTGGCAATGACATCTGAGGATGGCAGCTTCTTTTGAAATTTTGGCTTCACTCCTCTTCTTGAGGGATTCAAAGGTCTTAGCTCTGCATGCTTGGAAAACCTTTTACCAATAGCTGGGCACTCCAGGAGGGCTGGCTGGGCTTTGTGCCCTGAGATGGACAAAGATTTTCTCCTTGATTCCAGGAGAGTGGAATGGGCTTGTTTGGCCAAGGTCAGCAGCCTCTTTATTTTCTTGTTTACAGGCTGGCAGAAGGAAAATGCTGATTCAGCAGGCACAGGAGAAAATATCAACAGGGGAAAATGCATGAGGGGTATCCTGGCTGCACTTCTGCCAGTTATTTCTCCTTTTTTTGTCATCCTGATTTCTTAGTTTCCTGCACAATTTGACAAAGTCAGGTTTTCAAAACCAGGGATGCTCCACTTTTTCAATTTTAAAGACTTCCTATCCCAAACCACAGAGGGGGTTGGTAATTGTGCCTGGAGTCAAACTCAGAGCCAGTATTTCTCAGAAATTTGAGCAAAGTTGTAATACAGCTACACTGAGACAAAAATTGGTGACATTTGCTTCTGTGAAGGTTTTTGTGCTCTGAAGCTCTTTGGGAGTGAGTTTCTCTTGATTCTCCTGGGCAGGACATGGACAGTAGTGGTTAAAAAGAGAGATTGTATCCACACATCCTCCTGCAAGTCCTGAGCTGATTTTCATAGACCCATTTTGTGCTCCAGCTCTGGGTGTCCCAGTGACCCACTCCTGGCCCTGCCTCTTGCAGACTGCCCGTCTTGGCTTGTTGCTTGTATTCATTTCCAAAAACAACTCAGTGTGAGCTGTCACATGCTCAGGGCAATTGTCCATCTGAAAGACTTCATTAAACATTTCTGGTAAAATGCGTGTGTCGCTAAATGCCTTTAGATGAGACTTTCAAATGAGTCTATGTCTTTCATCAGGTCTTTGCTCCTAAAGTAGGCTTTTTTTTTTTTTCTCACATAAATAAACTCAGACATTTAGACTGGAAGAGGGATTCAATGAGTTCAGTCAGGTCAGGGGGATTTGGATAACCTCCACTCTTCAGGTTTTGAAGAAATAGGTCTTTGCTAGAAGCAGCACAGCCAAAGCATCAGCTACAAGAAACCTTCAGGGTGAATTTGAGAAGACTTTTTACTTCTCTATGCTTCTCTTTTACCCTCTGTAAAATGAGGATCTGGTTCTTCACCCCTTGCTTTGTAAAGATCTTTGAGCTCAGGGGCTGTAAGTTCTGCATAAAACCTTGACAACATTATTTACCTACTCATACAAGGGAACTTGGTTCTGCAAAGACATAATTTTGTTTTAAGTCATTCCCCAGCTCTTCAGGAAAACAGTCTGTGAACAGACACAGAATTAGTCACACAAGGAAAACAAGCTGTTGGACAAACTTAGCTTTTTTTTATCTCCACCTGCTGCCCAAGTTTCAGGTGTTTCTCTTGGGGAAACACTGTCAACCACTATTGCTGCTGTTAGAGAATCATGAACTCCTTACGGCTGGAAAAGAACTCTACACAGTGCGTGAGAGACTGTGAGAGTTGCCTTGCTTTTGTTTCAAAACATAATGAAATAGAGTTTCCAATTGTTTCAGGCCAAAAAGACAAAAGGAAAACACTCCAGAAAATACTCAGAAATAGCTGACATCGTTTTGGATATTACTCAAGGCAACAAAGGTGCCTTGTGTGTGCATGAAATGTTTATCTTTGCATTACTTTCTTTCTATATTTGCTTTATAACCACACTTTTCCTTTGCCTTCTCCTCTTGCCGTGTCCTCGGGTGCCTGTGCTGGGCATCCACCCTCTGTGTAGCTCCTGCCTGCACAGCTGGGCAATTAAACTGAGATTGTCTTCTGTCACCCATGGCATTTGGAGCCACAGAACTGTGCTGCGGGATTTTGAGAAAGAAAAGGGCAAAGGCCTCGTGTTACACCAAGGCAGAACTTTATGGGCTCATTAGAAAATTGCCTGTTATTTATCCTGCTGAGAGTAAAACCAGCCCAGCAACAACCCTTCCAACCCATCATGTTGATTTATTCCAGCATGTTGTCTGGGCCAAACTCAATCATGGTCAGCATTGCTGGACCCTTAGATAACAGGTGCCAATCTGCCATGTGTGAAACATCATCAGCTTGAAACCTGAGATTTAACTGAAGCAAGAAAAATCAGCCTGAAGCTGAAAGCACTTGAATTACCAAATCTAATTTGAGGGGGAGCAGGCAGCGAGGAAGATGACAGAGGATGCAATGCTCCATGGCACTTCTTCAGAAGCTTTTTCACACCCATATGAATATTTGTCAAACCAGACCATAAATCAGACCCTGCTAAAAATTTTTATCTGCTTTTGGCTTCAGGCATCTGCTAGAAAGAACCCCTTGAGTCTGTGTTATGCACATCTTGTGAAATTCGCAGTGGTTTTATTCAGAATTAGACAACAATACACAATTCATCCTTTTTTTTTTTTTGTGTGTGTGTGTGTGTACGTTATCAGCCTGCAAGAAAGGGAATAAATTAACAAAACACTGTGAGATCATTCATAGCACCCTCATTCACTAAAAAAATTTAGCACTGCAGCCTGACCCGGCGAAGGAACTTCAGCACAGCTGTGTGACAGCCACTCCAGGTCAGTGCCAGGGTGCAGAGCTGCAGGGCAAAGGCAGGAGGGGATTTCATCCCGTGTAGCCCAGGGCAGGTATTGCAGAGCCACCACTCCCACGAGTGGAGATGCTCCCGCCGGAGCACACTCGGGATTGTTGACTTTGCTGCAGACAGTCAGGCTGTCAGGGGCAGACTCAGACAGCAACAAACCCTTTATGAAAGCAGCTGGGAAAGAGAATCAAAGACTTCCAGTAACCACCAGTTCCTGCTGGACAAATTTAACCCGTTCAGCATTCCCATACAACCAGTTTTCCTGACTGGCACCTGCTCGGTTCTTGCCTTGGCTCAATTAAACACCTAAATTCAATGTCTACAGAAACATGAAGCCACAGAACATTTCCAGGGTCAATCCCATAGTCATCCCATAAACCAATCCCCACCTTAAGTTTCTACAGCTTCTTTTTAAACACTGGTGTGTGCCACGATCAATTTCCCCTCCCCAGGCTGGCTGAGAAGCTGTCACAGAACTCCCTGTCCATGTCGTTGGCCCTTATGGATAAAAGAGCACCTGGGAGAACATTTGGACTAAAGTTCCATGTTGCTTGTTTTCTTCAAGCCATGATTGCTACAGAAACTGTGAGCCAGGGTGGCCCCAGCTACAGGTGACATCAGTGAGTCAGAAGGATTGGAGAAGAGTGTAGGAAATTAAACCAGGGCAGAGCTGAGGGGAGAGGCAAAGCTGCCTTCAGCCTTGGAGACCATCTACTTGGACCTTTAACTTCTTCCACTGTGCTGTGGATGTAAACGCTGGCTTTGGGGAAGACAAAATGCAGCACAGTTTATTCTGAGCTGGGGTAACTCAGTGAGTGCAGAACCAGCATATGGGTGGACAGAAGGTGACATACCAGACAAAGCTGGGCACTCCCACAGAGCTCTCCTGGGAGGGACATGGGCCTGCATTAGGGGTGACCACATGCTTGTGTCCATCTGCTGCAGATGGCACCGTGCCACTTCACAGCTTCATTTAGCCAAGGGATGATGGATTTGGGGAGCAACTTGCTCAGCCCTGCCAGGGTTTCTGTCCCAGGGGCAGGTGGTGACCTCTGAGCAGGCAGCAAACCAAGCAAAACCAAGGGGGAAGTGTGGTTCAATCACAGTGAGATGCTGGAGGACAACATATCCTTGGGGATACAGTGCCTGTTTCCCTCAGTCCTTGTGAGGAATCCCAAACCCAATTTTGTACATGGATTTTTGCCTGTGCCAAAAGCCTGGGAATGTTCTTATCTGTGTTGGTTATAGTTTATCTCTCCCATTTTATTACATCTGTAGTAGCTCCTCACCATTAGGGCCACTAAGAATGCACACAAGCCCTTCTGTACTCTGTCTACATTGTGCTGAGGGAAAGTTGTCCATGCTGAAAGTTGTAGAACTGATGTTCTTCTGTGGCAGGTCCTCATTTAAAGTTTCAGTGCAGTGCCTCCTCTTCCTTAAAACGGCATGAAATGAGATGAGATGAGATGAGATGAGATGAGATGAGATGAGATGAGATGAGATGAGATGAGATGAGATGAGATGAGATGAGATGAGATGGATGCTTCTTTCTGGATCACACCAAACATCAGTCTGCAGGAACCACTTATATGTAACACAAATTTATTAGGAATCCAGTGCTTTGGGGCTTAAAATGTTATTCTGACTATATAGATTGATCAGAAATTAAATGCATTACCAGATATTTAACCACAATCAGATGTATTTATGTATATACACCCATGCAGAGTGTGTTATCAACATTGATGAACATCGATGTTCTTGGAGGCCTTTTCCACCCTTAGTGATTTTGTGATTTCAGGAGAGACCCCCTGGCCATATCACAGAAATCCAAGTGTGTCTTGGTCATTTTGGCACAGGAAAGGTCAGCCTGGATGTGTTCCTCAGGGACAGCAAAGTCCTCCCTGCTTGTGGGATCTCCACCTCCAGAGGACTCCCAGGACAGCCGCACTCACGCACTTAGAGATGACTTTTGATTGGAATTATTTACCTTTCCCACTTTCTTTCCAGTAAAACTGGGAGACTCCACTGGCTGTCTGACAGCCACAGGAGCGTTTTGTTAAAATGCACTGGAATTAATTTGTCTGATCGGTGTGAGCTGCCTTAATGGCTAGGGCAGGAGGCAGACAGTTATTTGGATATTTTTTGGCTCTGGGAGAGGTTAAGTGAGGACAGTACTGAGAGCTGCATTGAGATTTGGCAGCCCCAAAGGGGAAGCCTGTCTCAGAGAGCAACTGCCTGTTTTTCAGCTGAAAATATATTTCCTCAGCTGTCTCTGAAAGTAAAGGTTAAGCTTAGTTTAAAGTGGAGTTTTAGCAGCCTGGAAAACAGAAGTAGCAAGAAAAAAAACTTGTTTCTCCTTTCTGCCAGTCTTAATGTCATTTCCTCTATCATTGTCCTCTCTTCTGTCATTGTAACCACTCCCCTTCTTGCCCTAAGAAAGGTTTTTTTTTAAAGACTCAACAAACAAGTCATCCAGCATTTCTTCCAGCTACATGAAGAACTTCCAGATTTCCCCACTAAATCCAGGTAAACAATTCACCTGAGTACCCCTTAAGCTTCCCCGTTACTACCTGGCACTGCCTTCTTATGCAGAGCAATAACCATCCCCATCTGATTGGGTTGTTGAGGAAAAAACAATGGAAATGCAAAAAAATATGTGGGAATCGCAGCTTGTGGTAACTTGAAACTTGTCAGCAGTGTTGATAAATACAATTTGAGCTGCTGGGCTGATTTAAAATCTTGTGGTTTACTGGGGGAATGAAAGGGAAGGCAAGTGATCTCCTTGCACAGAGTCACACCCGTGCCAAAGTATGGAGCTGAACCCATCTAGAGTGGCCAGGAAAAGGAGGGACAGATGGATGAGTGAGGAAAGGAGATGACAGGTTTTGGGTTGTACTTATGCTAGAGTATGGAACATCAGGCACTGTCTGGACATGATGCAAGAGGAAGATAAGTCCAGCAGTCTTTAATGGAGCCTGCACTGATAGTGGTCATGGACATAGTAGCATCAGACACCCCACAGTGCAGATAAGACAAGAAAAAACAATTTTTTAAAGGAATTTCCTAATGCAGAAAAACTGAGAGCAAGAATAAAATAGTCACATATAAGCACATGCACAAAAAAAGGTAGAAGTCCTAGAATTTGGGGTTCCCCCCCCCCCCCCCCCCAATACCAATATGTACAGTAAATCTAACAGAGCAGGGACAAATGAGAGGGGATCTTGCCACTGCTGGTCTGATCACTCAGCTCTGCAATTATTGAGCATAACTTGGACTCAGGGTGGATGAGATGCAGGAAGACAACTGACCTTTGAGAGCCAAAGAAACAGCCCTGGATGTCATTAAAACCCTGAGTTTACCGCTCAGCAGTGATTATTCACAGACACAAAGGTTGGAGCCTGAAGGGTCATTGTGACCATCTCATCAGCCTGGTAGTGACTCAGCTCTTCTGTCCTGATAGAGCTGGACACTCTGTAGGAAAATATCCTGCTTGGTTTAAGGTGTAGGGATTGGGCTCAACAGCTCAAACACAGTCAGATCTATCAACATCTGAGCCAGTTGTTTCCAATGTCAACAAAGAGAAATTGTCTGGATTGAGGGTTATTGAGCCTCAATAGGGCAAATGAATCACACTTCCAAGTGCCTGGTGTCTTCCAGGGATTCAGAAGGAAGCTGTCAGTGGTTAGCTTGAGGTGACATCTGCACAGCAGACACCGAAAGTGCAATTTAACACTAAACACTGTTGTCTGGGGATAACAAGTCAAGTAAATGTTGTCCCCCTCCATTTTCACACATCATTTCCTGGGTGTGTGGTTTCCTGGGGGTGCAGGAGAGTCAGGTGCTCACCACAAGTGAAGCCCTGGAAGGAAGCACAGGTGGGAGCTGGACAGTTGGATTCCTACAGATCCACAGATTTTGGAAAGCAGGTCCAAGCTGTCCTTGCCTCCAGCCAGCTCCCCACATCCCTTGGCTTCCCTCACCCGGGACAGCAGGTAAGGACACAGCCTTCCCAATGCGAGTAAAATCAACAGGTGTGGTCAGCATTGGCTTCTCAGTGGGGATTGCTCTTCTTGGGATGAGATAGGAACTAGGTGGCTGCAGTGGGATTGGGAGAAAAGGAAAAGAAAGCTTCTGTCTCTTTACTTCAGCTTTTGTGGTCCTAAATTCCTTGTCACCTCCTGGGAAGGGAGGTCAGGCTAGGGGTCAGGAGAAGTCTTCAAATCTTCTCTGGTCCTCCCATGCGTGGGGAGAGAGAGCTTTCCTCTTCTAGGCCATAGGTTCAGCTGCAATGCCAAGGAATGCTGATCTCAGACCTTGCTGCAGGACTGAAAACACAGGATGGAATCAATTGTCTTCTGACAGGTGTGAAGGCCAGATTAGATTATCATGATGCTCCTTTCTGCCTTACAAAGTTGTGACTATTTAAAAACCAGTATGCCAAAAGTGGTCAGAGAGACCACAATGACAGGTTGGTCTTTCAGTGCTGAAGTGCAAAGACGTGTCTGAGCCTGTGCTATTTCACCTGACATACAGAATATCAGTTATAGCAACAAAACTAAACACTTGCTTTCCCTTCATCTAAGGGATGTGACTGTAATCACAGCACCGTGCCCAGAGCCTGCACAATGGTTTTAGGCACTGAAAATACTTGGATTGAGAAGGGAGACCAATCAACCCTGGCAGTCACAAGTGTGTTGGATGTGGCCAATAATCTGAATAGAGGGCAGGTTTGGATTAGGTACTAGGAAGAAGTTCTACAGCATGAGGGTGGTGAGGCCCTGGCAACCAGGGTTTTCCAGACAACCTGTGGTTGCCTCACCCTGGAAGTGTCCAAGACCGGGTTGGATGGAGCTTGGAGCAACTTGGGATAGCAGAAGGTGTCCCTGCTCATGGCAGGGGGTTGGAACTAAATGATTTTTGAGGTCACTTCCAACCCAAACCACTCTGTGATTCTGTGATTGCATTTGCCTCACAGCAAGGCCACAGACCTCCAGTGTCACAACACCACAGGGAGTTCATGTCTGTGAGTCCTGGGAAGGCATCAATCCCCTCCATCCAGCCCAGAGCAGGGTCTGTGTGATCATGCCATGCTGGCAGTGTGAGCTACACCAGCCACTGTGGGGCAAAAGGGATGAAAACTTCATTAGTACTGCCCATCTCTCTTCATCTGTCCAGTAAATCCTATCCAAAACAGTTTAGGGAGAGAAGCTGATTTGTCTTTGGGTCCATTCCCTCCCATTTCTTTCTTCAACCTCTTAGATTTTCCTCTCCCTCTTCACTGCAGTCCTTGGCCCTCCACATTCCCACCTATGCAGGAGGTTGTTTTTAATTTTATTTCTCCTAATTGCATTCCAGGATGTGAGGGAGGCTGGCAATCCACTCTTCTTCCTAGATAAAGAGGTTTTTTTAATTTTTTGAATTTTTATTCATTTCTCTTGAATGCTCATGAAACCAAGCATGTCTGAGAAATCAAATCACCCCACAAGCCTGAGGATTTTCTACCCATTTCTGTGCATTAGGTTAATGGAAAATACATTCTCTGTATAGCTGGAGGTTCATATAATTTGCCTGTGAATTTGAATTCCCACATGTAAGCACAGTTCTACTCTTTTCCCTTGGGGAAGATGAAAACAAACCACTTCATTTCTGCTTAAAATCACTTGAACTCATTTGTTTTGTTTTGTTAAGCAGAAACGAAGCATTTTGCTTGGGTCATGCTGACCTCATGTTCTGCCTATTTTCATTATACAGGGACTTCATAAAAGTGCTTTCCAGTGTCTTAGACTTTTTTTTCAGCTGGGAGGCAACATTCCAAGATAGACAACATTTTCCTTGTACACCCTAGACCTTGACATGCACTGTGTCCATGTGCATCCAGTAAAAAGGGGGAATGCAGTGTCTGGCTGGGGGTAGAGGGGAGCCTGATATCATTAAATCCAAACACAGATGGTCTCTGACAGCTCAGAAAGATTCAGGTTAATTGTTATGGAAAAATACACCCCCCAAAAAAACCAACAACCCACAACAAAAAATAACAATTTTTAAAATAAATAAATAAATAAATAAATAAATAAATAAATAAATAAGAACCCAAACCAAACCCAACCAAACAGAACCATTATTAAATCCTGGAATTTGAAAATGTTTCCTTTGGACTATAAATACCAAAATAAGGTCTTTCCAGATACATGTTTAAAGGGAGGGACAGCTGTTCTGGAAATGAGAATATTTCAGACTGGTTTTGACAAATTTGGGAAGAAAATAATGGCATTTTTCTGGGTCCGCAGCTCTTGTTTTGACTGCCTGTAATGCATCCCCACATCCAGCACCTCCAGACCTTCTGGGAACTGGACAATCCACATCTTTCATGAGAAACACAGTTTGTCCAGGGTCTTTGGAGGTTAGCTCCTGTCCTGGTGGGCGCAAGAAGAGATGGAGCAAGTTTGAGGAAAGCACTGCAAGAAAAATGGGGAGAGAGGATCTGTGGAGAGCTTGTAGAGCCAGAAGAGGAAACCATGAGAGTGGACTTTGTCTAGAAGGAGGAGGCACAAGTTGAAATTAGAGTGCGTAGCTGAAGCCTGCACCAACGATTCCCTTTCCAGGACTGTAAGAGAGTCATGAGTCACACGCTGTCCCGATCCCTACCTTGGAGGGGTGCAGCATCACAGTTTGCAGTGCACTTGACTAGAAATAATCTCTTTGGGACAAAAAGGAGTTGTTGGAAGTGGCTGCCATTTCCAAATGCCAGCATTTGGAAGCGTGCAAAGAATGACAGTCACAGGAACTGGGATTTGAACAGGAAAAGCAGTGCCAAGTGCTATATTTGGTCATGGTTATTGCTGTGATTATTATTATTATCACCACTTGAACTATAGCTCTGTTTGGAGACCATGTTTGAGATCAGATCTCCTTTTAGCAAGGGCTGTCTGCAAATATTGTGAGAAATGGTCCCTTCTCCCAGAGCAAAAATAAACAAAAATGTTAAAAAATATTCCTTTTCAGTAACAACAAGGTTGCCCTGTATGTACAAGGAGATGGGACTTCAGGATATGCAAGCAAGTTCTGATAAGTGCAGCCCAAATCGTCTATCTGAGAGATAGCTCCTCTTATCAAGGAGTTTTATCTCATAGTAGATAAGAAAGAGTGAACTACTGCTATCTCCTTCTGAGGCACAGGGAGATGAAGCAGTTCGCCCCAAAACCTAGCAGAAGATCTTCCTAAGCTCAGCCTTCCTAGTTCAGAGGAACAGAAACCTGGTTTCTTCTAAACTGGAGTTTAGCCACAGGTGGTTTTGATTACAGATGTCACTGCCTGGACACCTGACTCAGGAGAACCCACCTCTTATAGTCAAGCTTCCAAGGAGACTCACTAAGGGAATATGGTTGGGCTGGTCTCCTTAGGAATTCCATGCCAATCACAGCCCAGTTGGGCATTAAAACAGGCATTTGTTTTCTAGGGCACCAGAGTATTGGGGTGTACAGGAGACCTACAGTGCCTAAGGTGACACAGTGACAGGATTCAACTCAGTAAATATAAGCATTGTGTGTCATTCTTTCCACACCACACTTTCCCAGCAGCTCTCCAGCTGCTCCTCCTCAAGTCATGGATTTCTCATAGACCTCTGTCCTATCTGCCTCCCCCATGTGGGGACATCTCAAGTGACAAGACACCTCTGTTTAAGCAGCAGATCCTTCTCCATGTGCAGGTGTCTCCCAACAGCCTGTTACAGCCAACAGAGACGGCTCCACCAAGCTCTTGGAGCTGCCAAGAGACAGGTGAGGTGTTCTGGCTTCCCTGAAACATCTAAGCAGCACAGATACAAAAGACATAAGACCTTCAGGAAAATTATTCCCTCCTGGAGTGGCAGCTGGAAGGTGGGAGGTCCTCACATATGGCACAAAACACTTCTGCTGGGAAGCTGAATGGTGTCCACAACCTCTGAGAGAAATCCCTTCCATCCATCCATCCATCCATCCATCCATCCATCCATCCATCCATCCATCCATCCATCCTTTCCTGTTGGGTCTTAAAAATCTCTCATCATCTTTCTTATGAGTTCATCTGATCTTGTGACTGTTTCCCAGCAGCATGCCAAATGACTTTCCACAGGAAAAGGATCTGTTTCATGGGTGAGGGAAGTGTGGCACAGAGAGGGGAGATGAGATGCCTGTGGTCATCCAGAAGGCAGAGCTGGGAGCAAAGCCCAGCTCTCGACCATCAATCCAGGCCCTCTAACCACGAGGTGTAGCTCTGCATCCCAGCCTCCGATTCTCAATTCCAGCACAGGAGTCAGTGCACTCCAGCTGCTGGCTGAAGGATGCTTTTTTCCTGTAACCAGAGTTTGAAAAGTAGTGAAAATTCCAACATTCATTTTATCTAAGCCCCTATGCCTCACTCCTGAAGTGACTGGAGGACAGATGTCCATCCTATTTACATTTTGGCACCCTCAGAGGAAGGTTTGAAGCATGTGAGCATATCCAACTGCTTTGATACACCCAGAATTCCCACTCCCATTTGCTGCTGGGTGCTGAAAATTTGAAAATTCCCTTTGCCCATTCCTCCTCCTGGCTTTGTGCATTGGTATTCTCCACCACCCCAGTGCACTGATGTGACTCTGTGCACTGAATTTCAATTAGTGGGTGGGGGGTACAGTCCTCATGCAGAAATCCATTAAAAGCTGCTTGCTATTGAAGAGCAGCAAGCAGATAAATGTGATTGTCTATGAGTCTGAAAACAAAGGGGATGTGCTGTGATTTTACTGGAAGAAAGTACTGTCAGTGGAAATGGTTCAATATGAAAACTCAGCTGCTGCATTGAAAAGTCTGAGAAAATTGAGATGAATAAGGAAAGCAATTTAGCTAGGAGGGGAAAAAACAGGGGGAAATGAGCTTTATTTTATTAAATTACAGCTGTAAGCTGTAGCTTTCCTTTTTTTTTTTTTTTTTTTTTTAATTTGTGGGATGGTTGAGACAAAGGTCAGGAGCCTCATTCTTCAAAGCTGATGTTCAAGCCCCACACACAGCAGTTCAGAGCAAAGGTTGCCTTTTCACACTGTGTTCTTAATGTGCCAGACATCCCTGGGGCTTCCTGGGCAGCTTCCTAAGAATTTTCTGGCAGATTCTCTCAGCTTTAACTGGAGCAGCCACTTTCCCTGGGTGCAGGTGAGTCAAATAAAGCCTCCATAAAGACCCGTGGTTGGCTGCATGCTAAAGGAGGCACCACACCTCGTTATCCCTGTGGATCCACCCCTTCGAATTCCACTTTTATCACCCTTATCATGGGGAAGTCCCTTGAAGGGGCCACCCAGTGTCAACCAACATGACCTGTCTGGCTTCCAGCTGCCAACCCCAAAGGCAGCCTTGTGGTCCTGTAGATCCTGGGTCATATCCTCAGCTCCACGTGGATGTCTCATACCTGGGGTGAGTTTGAGCTAGTGAATCAAGGTCCTGAATTAGGGTGAGATTATTGCCAACCCCATCCCTAAACAACTGGGCAATTCACCTGGAGTTGGGGAGTGCAAAAGTAAGGCAAAAGCCTTGCCAGCAGCAATCTGCACAAGCTGTGCTGGCATCTTCACCTGCACTCAAAAAGGTGTGATATTAATTTAGTTTTAATTCTTCATAACACATCTCAGTGGTGGAAAACACAATTCCGAGCCAGGGCAGGAATAAGCTACAAAGTGACTCAGCCTCATCTCTGCTTCACCTTCCTGGGCCCTCCAAATATGAGATTGAAACTTCTCTGCCCTGCAGGCTCCATTTCCTAGCCTTCAAACAACAGCCACAGCACAACATATCTGTCTCTAAGTGTCACAGCCATAATTTACACTTTAGTGCAACCCTCCAGGGTTTTACAGAACCACTAAATAGCAGGGATGACTCTTTAAAGTGGGGAACATGTCCATTGATGGTGTTTCCTGCTCTGTGTCCTCCTTTGACTTTTTAATAGACTGGCAGGAAGGAAATTTGTCATTCCAACACAAACTTTATGCCCAAAACACAGTTTTCTGCATGGTCCATGTTGGTATCAGCACCAGTGCTTGAAACAGGTGGAATGAGGAAGGGATCACAGAACCAGTCTAGAGAGCTGTTTTAGCTGGCAAAGCACTTCCCTTCTGCCTTTATTTCTGCTCTCACCCTTAGCTGTGCGGCCTCACTGCTTTGTGGCTCCCTGTCTTTACACATCCAGATCCCACTGATCAGCTCTTCCAAGCAGACACAAAAATCCCACTTATGGTCCCTTCTGCCTTGTGGAGTTGTCTGGGACCAGATCCAGGATCTTGATGCTTTACTTGGTTGTTTCAATAGCACAGAGGCACCCAGGGCCATATGAGACACCCATGGGTAACAGAAACATCTGCAGAGGACTTGCAGATGTGACACATCATCTGTGGGAGGTCAGGAGCAGATGAAGAAGATGGGAAGTCCCACTTTGGAGCAAATATCTGAAAAAGTTCAGAATCCTACAATAAAATACACAAATAGATCTATAGTAGACACTATTCATCAGAATGAAAATAGTGTCAATCTCTATTGCTCTTCCTACCTGTTCCCCCAGATTTCTCCACCCAAAACACATCAGATGGTATCCATTTTCCCTTGACTTTTAAGCTTCCATTCACCTTCTGCATCATTTTCACATATCCCTTTCAGTCAGGACAGGGTTACACATCTGCTCTCATTTCTTACCCTTCCACAACCACACAGCCTTTTCTGCAGGAACAAAGCTACTCCATGCCTCCATCCACATCCCAGTTCCTCCTTCAGGACACCCTGTTCCCTGCCTGGCAGGTCTTCACTCAAACACCTCCTTAAGACAAACACTGGAGTGTCAGTATTAGGATGACACATCCCATCATGGAAACAAACAAGGGGAAGAAGTTCAACAGAAACTAAATTTGGATTGGTGCACTTTGTGTCACCACTTAAAGACCTGAAGACCTGGTGGGGCTGAAGGAGAGCCCAGCCTTCAGTTTTTGGGTGTTTTTTTTTCTTCCTGTTTCTGCAGAGACCACTATTTTATGGGTGCTGATTTTACTTCAAAAATCACATGGTAAGAAATTTGCATGTCCTGCAGGCTAAATAAAAGCACTGAGAAACCCCTTGTGTGTGGCTGATCCTTTTTAGAAGGGCAAATGAGCAGTTGTGATCACTCAAGTCCTGATTTCACCTTTCCACCACGTATCAATAAAGGGTGTGCCACATTTTTAGGCTCTTTACTAGAAAAACAACAACCAGAAATGCTGTTGCTGTCTCCCGTGACTCTTTTTTTCAACTGGGCTGTAGCAATGACAGATAAAACTGGAATTGCAGGGTGGCCAAAATATTGGAGCAACATGAAGTCATGTGGCATTAATGCACCAGAAAGCTTAATGCTAAACTTTTCCTTTAATCATTAATCATCTTGTAAATAGCATTAATCTGAGTCTCAAAGGAATTACTCTGCAAAGGGCTTTGATCCAAACCTTTCTGGGGAATAAAGCCCTTTGGGAGTGATTTTAAAATCACTTTCATTCTATTAAGTATGATGAATTTTACGGAACCAGCACTTCCAGTCATTTTCACTGTGCTTTAAAATAGGACAAAGATTTCTTCAGTTAGCCAAAAAAGGGGAAATTGCAAACACCTGAATTCTCCTGATTTTATTCAAAGTTTTTATTTCCAGACATATTTACAAGAGATTATGGCAACCTTCACTGCCTTATCCAGAGCCAGCTGTTCCAGCTTCCCAGGGCATATCACAAGTTGGCATGAGGCAGAGATAAGCCTTGAAGGAGGTCAGCAGGAGTTCAAAAGAGCAGAACGAGGACAAAAGGCAAGAAGCATCCACGATAAAAAAATGCAAATGCATGAGACCGAGCAGAAAGGCACATGAGGTGCAGCTGTATCCGCTCACTCTGAACCTTGTGGAAGGGCAGGTTGTCTAGACTGTGCAGCTGCAGGACTTGGTGAGGGATGGAGCCACATGTGATGGAGGAAAGGCAGCAGGAGAGCAGGGGGAAGCATGGTCTGGTAACAGCCCCTGCAATTCCCATCTGCCTCAACCCATTTACATCCAGTCAGTTTAAAAGAGATGCAACCATGACACAGCATCAACTTTGGGATTTGTGAGAGGCTGGAGATTATAAAAAGGTTCTCTCAGTAACTTTGAGAAACTGGAGAAAAGGTTCATGATTTCTGGTGCAGGCCAGTCTCATTGGGACATCCTTATATTTGTTCATGCACCACTCCATCACCTCCATACTGCACACACACATCCCTCAGAGGCAAGAGATGTTCTTCCTGGCTAAAAGTTTTTTTTTTTTTTTTATTTTAGACAAAAAAACTGCTAAAATTACATGGCAAACATGGGCACAAAATGAGTCATGGTGTGAAAGGATGCGTCTGAAAGGAAACTTAAACCAGCAGCTTCCTCCTCCTCGTCGCAGGCTGCAGTGTGCTGCCACATGCAAGGGGTCGAGAGGAAAGTGTGAATGTGGCCTTTCTGCTCCATGGCCAGGCACAGCCAGTGCTGGAACCAAAGTCCTGGCCTCTCCCTGTGTTCACACTCCATTTCCCCAGTCAGGGCTGCAGTTGCAGAAGTGAAACCAGATTAAAGTCTGTCGTGCTTCAGAACAGGCGAGTGAAAGTTTTATATCAAAAAATACATGATGCTATAAGTGATGGCAAAGTCAGACCACAGGCAAAGTTCCCTGCAAAGTGAAACTCAGATTTCTTCACCAGATCAAGCAGAAACACAGGTTTACCTGAAGTCATCAGACAAATGTTTTCTCTTCACTGATGCAGGAGAGGACAAATCTCTTCTTCCCTGGTCCTCTGCTTGTCTGTACAAAGCCCTGCACCCCTGTAACTAAGATGACCTCATGAGGGAAAACTGGAATTTAAAATAAAAGTTAAAAAAAAACCCCAACTTGTCTTAGGGTTTTGTTCGTGGTTTGCTTCTGTGGGTTTTCTTCAACTTTTATCAGAAGCCACAGTCTGCCTTAGTCCCCTGTGCTTTCAGACACTCTGCCAAGCCATCCGGAACAGGGGCAGCTCAGTCTGAATTTCTACTCACTGCAGACCATCAGGGTCTCATGGGTCCTTGGTTTCTCTTCTTACCCCACGATTCACCCTTTCTCCTATTTATCTAGTGACAAAACACCTCCCACCAATACAGTGGGTAAAAATGAGGAAGAAAAATTAAAACTGCATGGATTTCAGCAGGCAGTGACTATTAAATGATGCCTGAACCCCAGATTTTAAAAAAATTATGTTTCCAAAATCTTCACCTGCGATCATTTTCTGAATTCATGCAGAATCCACAGCAAGATTCTGCCCATCTGAAGCTCTGATTCATGCCAAGACCACTCTCTAGCCCTGAGCTGGAGCCTTTAAAGTCACTGGAACACCAAAGCCCAGTCCTAACGCACATATTGCAAGGCTGGGTCTGCTAGGGAAAAGAACAGAGATGGAAATCAGTTCCCCATCCCCCCACAGAGGCACTGACTGCTTTCTCAATTATCTGAAGTGGTGAAGAAAAAGGACAGTTTACAATACAGGACCTTGGATCACATAAAAGCATGTTGCCTCCCTTTTCCTTTACATCCTTAGGGTATCATCTCTGGAAACATTCCGGCTTAATTTGTCAACCAAACTGAATATTGACATTTAGCCCAAGGCCACTTTGCTCCAGCTTCCCCCAGCTTCCTACAGGAAGCTGCCACCAGCTTCTAACATCTTTCAACTTAATATTTACTCCTTTTCCTTCTGCTGACATTTCCTGGCTCCGCACCTTCCACATGACTCAGAGACTTCCCGGACCCCGGCTCGGCAGTGACATCAGCTCTGAGAGCTGAAGTTAATAAACACCACTCGTTATGTCAAACTGGAATTACAGTGGAGGCAGAGGGACAGGTTGTTTGGCTTTTTTTTTTTTTTTGAGTGAGTGAGGATGTTGAGTTTCCTCTAAAGCCACATTTAGAGCTGAGCTGCAGCACGCCTGCTGTAAGGAATCACTGTGATTTTAATGACCAAAGGACAGAAAGGGGATCACAGGGCTTTGTTTTGGTCTCGAGAGACAGAAGTATGTGTAAAGCAAACTGTGCTGCAGAACACCTGGTATAGACATAAGGCAAAAGTCCAGCAGAGCTTCGAGGTGATTTCCATGTCCTGAAGTCACCTCTAAGAGTGACTTCATTTCCAGGAGACTCAGTGACTTAAAAAAAAAAACCAAAACCAAACAAAACCATGAAGACATTTCAGACATGCCCAGCATCTGCCGGCTCAAGCAAACATCAGTAACTCTATAAATACATCTGCTTTCCCTGCTAGATGTTGTACATTCACTTTCTGCTGTAAAAAGAAGCAGATATCTCGTCCTACACAGACAAGGTGAAGCAGTACTGGGTCAGCATGTGAATGTCAGTGAATCATAGAAAGGTTTGGGTTGGAAAATCATCCAGCTGCAAACCCCTGCCATGGATGCCACCCAGTAGATCAGCTTTCTCAGGGCCTCATCCCTCCTGCCCTTGAACAATTCCATGGAAAATTGTAGTATTGATACTGTTTATAATGGGTTTCAGCGCAGCAAATTTTGCACCAGCTTAAGCACAAGTCCCCTAAAATCCTTGATAATTTTAGAGATTCTGAGTTTCCACCAAAATTTACTTGAAATCATAACTTTTCGGTATTTTTTTATATTATTTTTGTATATTTCTTTTTTTCTTTGCAGGGTTTTCAGGATCACTTCCCTGATATCTCAATTCTTCAGCCAGAGTTCAAACAGAGCCAGTTGCAACCACATCACCTTTTCTTTCCAGGACAAGGTGACACACCTGCAAGCACTAGCAGGAGTCACGAGCCCCAGGGACCTGCCAGGCCACCGGTGACACGTGTCCACACCGGGGAGAGGTCTGAGCTGTCACGAGAACAAGGCGTGAACCTGTTGGAAACTGGAGCCAGGCATCTCCTGTCAGCACAAGAACCAATGAGATTACAAAGTTGGGGAGGTTCTTGCAGCACTTCAACAGGTGACTTTTAATCTGGTTTATCAGCAGGTCCTATGAATTTCAGAGAAGTAATTGAATCTACCTCACCCCATTAAAAAAAAAAACAAAACAAACAGACTTCATAACATAAGCAAGATGTTATGAGAAACGCCCCAGAGTTCTGGTAGAGATATTTGTTTTTTCAGCCTGGATTTCTTTTTTCTTTTTCCTTTTTGGGTGTGTTTTTTAATCTTTTAATAACTCTGTCTGGAAATATTTCTCTGTGAAAACTGCCACCCTGCTCATAAAAGGTAGAAATAATGTTCTAAGCGAATGCAAACAGGCACTTTTTCAATGTCTAAACTATTTGGGGAATTCGGGGTTGACATGTCCAGGTAGGGAAATCTTGCCTAGTGTTTCAAGGGGAGATTTTGGCAAATATCAAACTTTCAGGGCAGGGATTTTGGGCCACCTTTTCCTCCAGGGCTGGTGATTTATTGGCCAGGTGTGGCAAAAAAGCACCTCTGCCATGGATTCAGGTTGAAGTAACTTCCCACGTTTCTGGGCCTGGGCTTGGAGGTGACAAAACACCGCTTTAGTGCTTGCAGAGGTGAATCTGTCCCCTGCCCTGAGCCCTCTCAGCTCTCCCAATTTATCCCCTCCAGTGTCTGTTGTGGGCACAACCACCTCAACACCTGTTGCTCACAGTCCCACAGGTCCCTATGAATTTCTGCTCATCTTCCTTGCTGTTGTTTAAGGTCAGTGCTTTACACTGAACAGCTGAGATTCAGAGTGGAAGAAATAGGATTCAAAACAGCCAGCAACTACATCCAGAGCTGATGAACCTCACTTTCCAAGCTGCTCAGACCAAGACTTTCCCTCCAACCTCAGCCCTTCCCATGAGTATTCTGTGACTCACAGCCACAGGTCACTGGAAGGCTGTCCTAGGAGAAGGCTCCCATATTCTGCTCAGTCACTGCTGGCAGTGCTTCATGTGGTCCATCAGTGTGATCCTGCACAGCTGCTCCCATGCCCATCCTGTTCTTACATGTTTGTTTCCTTTAATTTCAGAAGTGACATTGGCCTGATCCTCTCACATCCTGCTCTTGTGCTCGTCCTGTGCACTGTGGGCTGGAACCAGAGAGTACAAACACAAGTCTTGTACTTATTTGTAGAAAACAGCATTAAAATGACTAGTCAAGGGCCTTCTAGTCCAGTATTTTGGTTTACAGCAGTGATCTAAGGGAAAATATGACAAGATAAACACATGGTCACATTTTTCCTGAATGCTGTCCCAGTGAATTTGTGCAAATAACTTTCAAAACCCTGAAAGCAGCAGGACTCTATCCGTGGCATATGTGGTGATGGAAAACATGTCCCTGGCAATGGAGAACATCTGTGGATACACAGAGCTTTGCTTTTTCATCCCCTGTGCTTTAAAAAGACTGAAGTGAAGGTGCTGCAGCTCCGGGAGCAGCACCAGGATAGGGGTGAAGGTCCCAGGGAAACAGGAGAGCAGCACACAGCACAGAAACGCCTCAAATGTTAATACTGTTCCTTTCCTATAGTCAGATTTGGGTTATTTGGGGATGTCTAATGGGGCCACTACTATCAAATAAATAGGATTTTGCCTAAGCTGTGTTACTGGAATAATTCTGTGAAGGATAGTCCTGCTGCAAGAGCAGAAAAGGATGAATACTTTGATGTGCTGGATAAGAAACTCTTGTGTCCCCAAAAGTTGTCACATCTGTGTTGTACATCCTCATGAGCAGACCTTAGATTTTGCTGCCTTGTACATTGAATATTTTAGTATTTGGCTGCAAATATCCCAGAAGAAAGGCTACAACGTGGCTGTGAGTCCTGGAAACAACAACAAAAAAAATCTGAGGTTTTAAAGGTGATCAAATAATTTTTGAATTTAAATAGTGTGGGAAGAAACTTTGAAGAAGTGTGAAAATTAGTCTACAACAGGCTCCCTAGAGAAGTGGTGGAGTCACCATCTCTGTCAGTGTTCAAAAAACTTTGTAGATGTGGCACTTCTCAATATGGCTTAGTGAGAATGGTGATATTTGGTTGAAGGTTGGACTTAATGATCTTGGAGGCCTTTTCTGACCTTAATGATACTGTGATTCGGGGATATTACAGGACCAAATAACTCTTCTTTAAACCTTAAAAACTACAGGAAAAAATACTTTAAATGACTGAAACTGTCAGTGCAATGTCAAGATTTGTTTCAGATCTGGTTGCAAGTGAAATATGAACACTGCCAGCCAAGCCTGTGTGGTGAATATCTGTTTCTCAGACAAGCTGCTACTCGAACTGAGCCTGTTGAAGCAAAATAGGTCCCCTCACACCACTTCACTGAATAATCCTGCAGAGGAACCATTTTTGCCTGCCTTATTGCAGATAAGCAAAGTATTCCATGGATATGTGAAAAGCATCACTTGGAAGACCTTGGTTTTTGTCACAATCACGGAAGCAAAACTCCCTTGACTCTTTTGGTCCCTGGACCCTCATCACTGTCCCTGTGAGTGCTTCCTTCTGTCTGTATGCAGCAACCTGGAAAGGTACAGCTAATGACAGCAGGAGTAATCTGGCATAGAGGAGGGAGCCTTCAGTGAGTCTGACCCATTAACCCTAATCTCGTAATTACCCCGCCACTGATCAGGAAGTGTGCGCTAATTAGCAGAGCGTTAGAGCAGAAATTCGCACCCAAGGCATGAGTCATGAGCCTAATTATCAGCACCTCCTCGCAGGCCTCACAAAGGATGGGACTGCAGCAGGTGATGTATATTTGTGTCCCTCTCCTTTTGGACAGGAGTAGCCCACAAGAACGTGAGAAAATGAGTTTTGTCATTTATCTTGCACCATGTTGTCCTTTTCAGCTGCTTTAGTGGCAACCTGGTCCCACAAGTATTTATGTGACAGAAATGTCATGAAATAACCAAAGAATGGTTTTGTTGGAAAGGAACCTTAAAGATCCTCTCATTCCAACCCCCTGCCATGGGCAGGGACACCTTCCACTATCCCAGGCTGCTCCAAGCCCTGTCCAACCTGGCCTTGGACACTTCCAGGGATGGGGCAGCCACAGCTTCTCTGGGCACCCTGTGCCCTCAAAGTGAAGAATTTATTCCTAATATCCAATTCAAACCTATTCTATCAGTTTAAAGCTGTCCTTCCTTGTCCTGTCACTGCATGCCTTTTGCAAAAAGTCCCTCTCCAGCCTTCAGGGTCAGCCAAGAAGAATCCAGCCTTGTTTTTTGGGTGACACTAACTCAAAAGCTTGGGTTCTAGTTCTTATTTATGTTGTCTCATTGTCTTATGCAAAATAATCCACAGCTCCTGCACAAAGTAAAGCAGCTCTATAGCAATTACTGAAGACCACCAGGCTGCAGAATCCACTTTGGATCCATGTCTTGCTTGCTTTCTCAAGCCTTCCCCTTGTTCTGCAGGGCTGCAGTGGCCCACTGTAGTTGTTCCTTGAAGAGATCTGCCACTGAATTTCTCTAGGTGACAGGTTTGTTCCTCCTCAGAAGGGATATGGGACATGTTCACCTGGAAAGGGTTCCTGTGGAAATCTTGGGGAGGGGGATTGAAAGGTTTCACCAGGGGAGGACCAGCTCTATCCGCAGTGCTGTTCTCACAAAGATAATGGGAGCTTTTGGGAAGGAAAAGCCTCCCTACTGAGCTCTGCTGGGCCCAAGGGATGGCAGGTCCATGGAAGATCACCCTGCTGTTGCAGTACAGTCACACCTGGGTTTTATTTCTGGAGTTCTTAGAAGTCTTCTTTTGTCAGGCACGAGGTCCAGGTAGAGACATCACCCACCCTTCCACCTGTTGGTTATCTCCAGGGGAGGAGCTTACTCTTCCCACCATCCTGAACTTTAGGCCCAGGAGATCTCACAGAGCCTGGGGAGCTGGGCCAGCTCCAGAGCTCTGATGGGGAACAACAAAGAGGAGAAAGAAGCCTTGGGCTTTGCAAACTTTCACCTCTCACCTCACATTGTCTGTTCACTCACCACAGTGGTGCCTGAGACCAAATAACTTGATTTTCACCTGTAGGGTCTTGTGCAGTGCTCAAGAGGAAGAGCCAGAGATAAAAGCCATTCCATTTGAAGTCACCATTCCTACTGAAGATAAAGCATTTCTGATCAATTAATCAAAATAAGGCAGTTTTTCTTGATTTTGTTAGTTAATTTTGCAGCCAGAGGCGATTGCAATGTGGGATTGGAACGCTTCTTGGCCAAGGTCTCCAGTAGTCCTCAGGTCCAGGCAATGACCTCCAAAATGCACCCCATATGAAGCCCTTCCTTGCTGCATGACCACGAGTCAGGAATGGATACACATAGCTCCTCATGTGCCAAATGCAGTTTTACTTTTGGTTTTATTTCCTCTAATTTCCGGTGTGGAAGGAAAAAAAAGTAAAAGCAACAAACAAAACTGCACATGGAATATATCATTTTGCTAATACTGCCTGAAAAGTGAGATTAAAATTTTGCAATATTCCAGGAGCTGTCAAAGTCCAGGTCAGCTCCCACAGCAAGAGATTAATTTGCTAAGAACAGTGTTCTTCTGCCTTGTGTCTTTGAGAATATCTTGGAATTAAACCTCAGGGTTTTTTTGTACTGGGCTGACAAATTATCTGCTTGCTTTAAAACTCTATTTTCAAGTCTTGTAAGCAACCTGTGACTGGAAATGTTGTCTGAGGTGGTACAAAGTCCAAATAGCAGCTCACCCTGCAGCAAGGATCAAATTCCACTGCTGAATGTGACGTGCCACTCTCTTTTGCCCTGACCTTGGGATCTTGCTACTTCATGTGCTTGGAGAGCAGAATTTAAACTGGTAATAATGATAATTAACAACTGATAGTAGATTTCCCTTAGAATCTGTTTTTCTTCCAAGAATCTTCAGGTGTTTTAGAGCTCCTGGGAGGCTCTGGCCAAGTTCAACATCACACCTCTCCCTGAATTGTTTTTGTTCACTATTGTTTCAAGCATCACCATGTTAGCAAGCTCTGAACAAGGGGGAGTGGTGAGAATAATGGAAACTCTTTATGTTGGATTACTTTGTACCACATGTGTGACTCATCTTTATTCCCTATGATTTTGGTGGGATTTCCCACCGCAAATTACCACAATTTCATTCAATCCATGTGTAAAGTGGCCCTGAAAAGATAATTCTGCCCCAAATCATCCTTGAGGATGGGTGAAAGGCATGGCAAATCATGTCCTTCAGGAGCTTTTGTTACTCTTATAAAATATTTTTTGTATGTCTTCCACAGATAAGTCAGAGTAGACAAGAACCTGGAAAAAACAAAATGAAAAGGAAATAAAGAAAAAAAAATTGCTAAAGCACTACTGACAGCAAAGGATGAAGGGCAGGTGTAAGAGATGATCCTGTGATGGATAAGGACAGATTAAACATGTCCCTTTTCTCCCACAGAGGGAAATCTGAGCTG
The DNA here is from genome assembly GCF_030490865.1 of Poecile atricapillus. NCBI lineage: Eukaryota > Metazoa > Chordata > Aves > Passeriformes > Paridae > Poecile > Poecile atricapillus. Next base: position 3,625,840 of record NC_081289.1, on the reverse strand, counting down.
CTTTTAACTCTTTGCTCGGAAATGTTTATCTCTGTAAATCTGGAAATAGCCACATCTCTGGGAAGGTGGCCCAAAGCTATCATCTGACTAATTTAACCTGTGTTGGAGTAAAAGAGAAGCAACTTCTCAGTGGAGAAATTTCCTGTGGAAACCACCCACGAATAGAGTCAACATGACAGGCAATCTTAGCTCAGACCAGAACCCACATCAGCAGAATTCAATTGCTGTGGCTACTCATGAAGAGTCACTTGTTCATCAAGTTAGAGCCTATTAATATACAAAGCTTTAAAAATCTCTGTTATTTTGTGTTTGAAACAGAATCACAGAATGGTTTGGGTTAGAAGGGACCTTAGAATGGTCACCTAGGGCAATCCCCCTGCCACAGGCAGGGACACCTTCCACTAGACCAGGTGAAAAGCCCCATCCAGCCTGGTCCTGAATAGGACAGAGTAATACAAGCTTTTACTTTTTCCTCTTGATTTTGGAACATTTTCTACCAGAGGTGTGGATCCCTTTGCTCCTGTTGGTTGCCATAAGCCAAACCCAAACTTGCCATCACAGGCCACTCCAGAGCACGGCCTGGATGCTGAAGTCACAGACTGAAGCCACAAACTGAAAGTGATAAGGGCCTTTGCATTCCCTGGCACTCAAGGCTTCTCCAGTCAAGCTGCAGACAGTGAGGAATTCATCCCTTCCGCAGAGTTCTCAGTGTTCCTCCTGTTTAACACACAGGTAACGTGAGCCACAGAGATGTTTAAACATCCTGGCCAAGGTCTTGGAGGACTCTCAGCCACAGATTCAGAAACGGATCAGATGTCTCCTCTCCAAATCCTGCTGATGGAACATGGTCAAAAGCTCCTTGTCCCATCACCTCAGGTAGATTCCTTTCTGCTGAATCACTGTTAGCAAAAGGAATATAATAATTAGAATAATTAACTCCTACATGAGCAGGGCATGATGCAGTTTGCAGAGAGCTCCAAGAATTCCTTATCCTTAGTAATTCATATCTGCGTAAATAAAAGCACTGGAAAGTCAAATCACTCAACCTGAGGCCTGTCCTTTTCAGTCACAGGCATGTCTGGGATCAGAGAGGTCGCTGTGAACTCCTGAAACCCAGCCCTCCTCAAGCTCAGGTGCTGGAGTGCCAAAGGGGGAGGTGACACCAAAGGTGAGTGAGAACACAATCTTATCACATGCCTACATCCCAGAAAGGCTGCTTGCAACACCTCATCCTTGGAGCATTCAGCATGTGATCAAGGCCACATTTTGCATGTCAAATTTCCCAGCTGGAGACTGGGCAATGCCCCTGAGGAATTTGGGTGTGTTTGCATAAGTGTACCTTTATCCAGACGTTCAGCATGCCAGGAGGAGCAGCACAAGCATGTCAGCTAGAAGAAATGCTACTCAGGATTTGGTAAAAACCACATTTTTTCAGGAAGTTATGCATGATTGACAAAAGTCTGCCTTTCTCATGCCCTTTTAGACTTGGTCTCCAGGACTGGTCTCCAGAAAAGGGACAAAGCCAATGCTTCAACAGGAGTTCCATTCCTGCAGAAACCACACTGAGGTTTTTTGTTTGTTTTCCTTGGAAAAAGCCTACAGGTTGCTATGCACAGCATTCCTAATTTACCCAGCCATCTGCAGCACAAGGCTGGTGGTGAATCAACACCAGCTGGAGCTCAGCAGAAGCATTTAGGTTGCAGTTATGCCGGGCTATGTTCTGAACCTTCATTAATGTGAGCCTCCCAATTGCTTCTAATATCTACTGATGTCCTGATTGATCAGATCCTCACCACAAGAGCAAGCAAGAGGTCCTGACATTGTATTTAACTCACAGTCCACAAGCATTCCTAGATGACTGTTGGTGCCACTAAGCAAACTGGTTTTAATAATCTCCAATTATCAGTTCATCCTCCAAAATCTGCCTTCCTTTTGCTCTACAAGTTCCTCAAAAGCCGCTTCCTTCAATTTTCCAGGACCCAGAGAATCTGACAGCGTATGAGACCTTGGGGAAAGCAAAGTTGTTTGCTTGTTTGTTTGTTTGGCGTGTGAAGATGCTGAGATCAGCTCCCAGATCTTTCAATCAATATGTTAGATGAAGTCCAGGTTACCTGGAGGATTCCCTGCCCTGTTTGTGAATCACAGGAGAGGAATACAAAGTTGAATGTGTACATTTTGTCGAAACTGTGACTTGGTGTCATCCCACAGCCCCTCTCATTTGGTCAAACTGATCCAAGTTCCTAATAATGGTTTCACTAACCAGAAGAATTAAGTGCAAACAAATGTGTGGGACTTTGAGGTACCTGGTTTCATGGAAGACGTTCCAGCCCATGGCAGGAGTTTGGAACTACATTATCTCTTCTGACCCAAACCATCCTAGAATTCTCTGAACTTGGCTATTGGCAAACACAAGAGTATAAAATCAATCATTATGGAGTAAATGAGCCGAAATCCATAATTTTTACATCTGAAAGGCTTTGTACTCCATAAATAAGGGCAAGTTCAACTAAAAATGGTTGGTATTTTCTCTGGAGCCCCAAATATCTATGCTCACACCAGAGGAGACCTGGGTGTTGCTCATCTCCCTTATGTTGAAACCCTTTTAATGCTCTCTGATGGTTTTACAGATGATGTAAAACACTCACACTTTGTGGTTCATCTTCCCCTTTGCCTTGAGTGTGGACTGGGAGATGCCAAAGCTTCTACATGGCCTTTGGCTTCATCTACAGGAGCAGGAGATCCGAACAGAATCCATTTTGAATTTCTACATTTCATAAAATTAATAACCACATTCTGGAGCAGGTAGAGAGGAACGTGTGTATTTTGAACTCCTGCTATACCTGAGAGTGAATCGCAGAATCACCAGGTTAGAAGAGACCTTCAAGATCATCAAGTCCGATCCAGCTCTAACATCTCAACCATGACACTGAGTGCCACATCCAGTCTTTTTTTAAACACATCTGGGGATGGCGACTTCACCACCTCCCCAGGCAGACTGTTCCAATACTTTAACACCATTCCCACACTTTAAGACCACGAAGGGCAGGAACACACCCACAAAATGCCTTAGAACAACTCCAGCTCCTTAATACTGGAAGAGGTGGATTTTAGGTCTGGCTGTCAAGGCTCTTCTCACAAGGATTAAATCCTGGGACATGTCAGAAATTACTTGTTGCCTTGCTCCATAAATTCCATCTTTTCTAGGCCTGGAACAGCTTTGAACCACTAGTTTTTTGTCCTGAGAAATCAAGTTCCATTCTTAATACAGGGTATTCAGTACTTCACTGAATTCAATTGATTTGATTCAAGTTGGTTGAGACTGGAACATGACATAGAAACAGACTCATTTCTTCAGTTGCACCTGTCCTGTCACAAGTCCCTTTAACATTTCTTCACTTATTTTAATGTGAAGGATGCTTTGTGTCTGCTCAGTTAACTCAACAAACCCATATTTGACAACCTCTGTTTCAGAATCATAGAAGGGTTTGGGTTGGAAGGGACTTTTAAGATCATCCAGTTCCAACCCTGCCATGGGCAGGGACACCTTCCACTAGACCAGATTGCTCCAAGCCCCATCCCACCTGGCCTTGGGCACTTCCAGGGATCCAGGAGCAGTCACAATTTCTCCGGGAAACATATCTTTGTTTCCCTCTGACCTTCACTGAAGGATCTGCTCAAGCTTCATAAATTTATGCTGATAATGAAGAACATCCTATAGGCAGACACAGATCATAAAGAACAGCACTGTAGCTCCCAGTCACTATCTTTTGCCTGGGGCTTGCTTATTCTCAGATAACAGTCCTTAGGTATTTTCTTCTTGCTTTCCTATGAATTTTTAAGGGAGATGGCACCAGGTTTTTATCACCAGACACTGTTTTTATTGTTGTTGTTGCTGTTGTTGTTTTTTGCTTTTTTTTTTTTTTTTTTTTTTTTTTTTTTTTTTTTCAGTCAGCCCATAAAAATAGGATCTATCTACTAACTATTCAATCCGATGATCCTGGAAGTATCCTCTAAGCCCACTCCTGGAGGGTTCACAAGGGAGCCAAGAAGTGGCATGGCAGTAGATGGCGCTGAAGGCCTTGGAGCCCATCAAGGAACCCTGATCAACCCACTCCCACCTTTAAGGGCTTCCCAAAAAATCTTCCACCACTCTGTTTCCCTCTTACAGCAGCCTGGGGCATCCTGACACCACGTGCTGTGGATGATGGTTAGAGGGTCTAACTGGGAGTATGAAAGTGGCAACAAGCCAGGGACCACAGAAGATGCCTGGTTTTGGACAGCAGCCTGTGTAGAGCCTTTTCCACTACCAGTCTGTCTGGAGGGTTCCACAGAGCCACAAAGCAGCTGATGGCTCCTTGCTCTGATCTCAGTAATCTCTCCACAGGCAATTTACGTTTATAGATTCAGAAGTATGTCTCCAGTTATAGAGGTGCTGCAAGGTGGCTCCAAGGCACTGTCTGCCACTGTCACTGTGAAACTCCTGGGGACTCGTGACAGTGCCCAGATCAGGAGCCATCCTACTTCCTCTTATCTGATAGAGCACTGCTGTATCTTAGCTGGAACTTGACACGTGATTGAGAAAAGAATGCTGTGACCTCCCAGACTTCCCTGCCTGTTCCTCTGATGGTTTCAAGAAAAAAAAGCAGAGGAAAGTATTCCTTTGGTTTGCTCTGTAGGTGATACTCAAGTGGTATGGCTGGAGGCTGTACCTCATGGTGACTCAGACCTGGGACCACAAAAGTTTCTTAGCTGAAAAAATGCAAATTTGTGTCTATTCTACTGGTGGGTGGAAGAAATGCACATTTCCAGGTACCCACAGCAAGGAGCAATGTAAAGATGACTTCAGGCGGAGAATGTGCCATATTGAAGCACTTTCTGGAGTGACTGAGTTGTGCCTTCTGTACCTCAGAGAGAGCAGAGATGGCCAGATCTGTCTGATCCTGGCTCCCTGTCCAATCAGCTGAGTCAAAGGCACATGGAGGTTTAGTCACCTAAGTCTAAACTGGACATCACACCCGCTGCTTTCTCTGGGAGCTGGGCATCACCCACATTTCCCTTGAAGTTAAATTGCAATATGGGCACTGCTGGGGCACCTCAGTTAAGTACTCTGTGTTCCTGGCAAATTGGTGTCATAGAGGCACTAAAAGTAGATAAGGATAAAATATGTCCTTAATTGCTCGTGAGGCTGGGAACAACCAGACTTGGGCCAGACAAGAATCTCCATGCTACCCTTAATGCCTCTTTGAGTTGTCTGTTCTAATTTGGGAGCCTCACCAGAGCAGTGGAGAAATACCCTGAGGATCATACCAGAATAAACCCCAGCTCCATAAAATACTCTGGAGAGTATCCCTCTTTTTCACACCCTTGTAGACATTGGGAAAAACCTTCCCCTGGGGCCAGTTCCCTGACCTCCAGCAGCCCATGGTTACTCATCACATCGAAGCTCATTGTGACCATTTTAGAGAGGAAATTAAGCTTCTCGATGAACACCCCTTATCTAATCTCCGTGGTCAGTATTTCCACCTTGCTTGCACTAAAGACATTTCCTGAAACATCCATAAAGCTGGGACAGATCAAAGGACAGTTATCATGGGTTTGTGCCTGCTCACAGTGAGGGGAAGCTTTTCTCACAGCTGCAACACTTCCACGTTTTACCTGCAGCCTCATTAAATCAGACCTTGGCTGGAACTCTTCAGTGGCCATGTGGTCAAGCCAAGAACTTACCCTCTTTAGTCACATAAGGACATTTCATTCTTCTCATGGCAGTTACCTTGAGACGATCAAGACATTGATGCCTGCACTGGATCCATATTGATTCTGCAAAGTACAACAGGTGTGTGTTGTTGGTTTTTTTTTATGAACAGGAACAAGGGCATGTGGTGACAGGTCAAGGGGGAATGGCTTTTAACTGGAAGAGAGTAGGTTTAGATTAAGTATTATAAAGAAATTCTTCCCTGTGAGGGTGGGGAGGCCCTGGCACAGGTTGCCCAGAGAAGCTGTGGCTGCCCCATCCTTTGGAAGTGTTCCAAGTAAGGCTGGACAGGGCTTGGAGCAGCCTGGTCAAGTGGAAGGTGTCCCTGACCATGGTAGGGGGCTGGAATGAGATGGAATTTAAGTTCCTTTCCAACCCAAACTATTCTGTGACTTTTAATTAATTGCTCCTGCTGAGGTTTACTCTGGCTGGGATAACAAGTGCTGTGTGCTAACTTAATTCATCCCAGAAATATTCCCATAAAAGCCCATGCTGGTGTTAAGCCCATTGGTGTTAACCTCAATGTTCGTAACTAGACAGATGGAGAAAAGATGCACATGTGTGTGTGCCAAGACTGAAATGGCATCATCTGTCATGCATTCTTACAAATTCTCATACTCTTGCAAACATCTGATTTATGCATTATTAATGCCAAGGCACCCAGATTATCATTTCCAGCACTGTGTACTCATACGTAGGTGAACGTGGGTGGATAGAGATACATGTATGTTAAATACTTTAGCATACACACATGAATATGTAAACATTTCTGGGTGCAAGATTAGAAGTGGATAGGCAAATGTGTGGTGCAGAAGAAAAGCTCAGATATTCAAAAAGAAATCTTGTGCACCTAGATGTCAAAATGCTAGAAATCCCAGCATATTTATAACAAATCTTGCCATCTCCTTTCCTCCCCTTCCTTAGCAGATGAAAGTGTGCCCAGGTTTGCTGGGATCAAAGGCATCCATCATGCACGAATGAGTGTGCTCCCCCGTGACACAGAGAAACAAATACTTGGATGCTGACTGGCAATAAATAAATACCTGCCAGTGTTTATTCCACACCCCAGGGTGGGGCTGGCACTCGAGCTGATCAAGTGAGTCCCTTTTGTTTGTTTTGTCGGTCTCCGGGGGGCTTTTCCTGTGATTTCCCAGCCCTCTGGCAGGGTTTGGCAGGCAGGGTCCGACATCCCTGCTCTGTGTAACAAGAAAAGCTGCAGAGGTGGGCTGGGGACCGGCTCATCAGGGAGGTTTAATGAGCAGTGTGGGGAAAGGAGAAGCATCTCCCTAAATACAGAGTGAGTCAAACTCACCACTGGCGAAGGGAGAAGAGGACCTGGAGCAGAGGAGGCGTTGACAAGGCACCGTATGTGCTCTCAGTCACATCCTCTGCTGTTTACTCAAGCTGCAGGGATGTGAGCAGAAGTTAAACCTCATTTAGGTCACATATGCCTTTCTCTTTGCTCAGTGCCGGAGTCAAAACATCCCGTGGGCAAGAGGAGGAGATGAGGACCCAGTGCATTGTCTGGGAGATGAGATAGGACTTGATACACAGTCCTGGACTAGGAACCAGGCCATTTCTTCCAGCAGAGAGCTGGTTTTGCTTCTCTCTAAAACCTTCTTTTCTGTTGTCATTGTTGTTGTTGTTGATTCGTGACAGGTAAGTTTGGCTTATCTGAGACTTTATTTTCATAATCAAGCAGATTTGCATATCTAATAAACTCTGTTCCCAACTTGTTCTGCAAAGCAAACACTAGCTGGCAAGGAATTTGTTAGATATATGCAGCTAAACAATAGGTATGGTTTGCTTCCTCATCTCCTGCCCACCCACCCAGCCTTTCCAGTGCAGCCTCTGGGCTCTGCATAAAACCATGTGCCCCTGGAGTCAGAGAGTCAATCTGGGACCTCTGACATCCATCTGCTGAGCAAAGCCAGAGGGAGCTGTGCCAGGAGCCCCACTCCAGGTAACCCAAATCACCTGACCCCATCTCGTGCAATTTAGATGTGAGGCAGTGCTAGGGCCATCACTTCCAGGGATGGGGCAGCAACAGCTTCTCCGGGCAGCTTGTGCCAGGACTTCACCACCTTCCCAGCCAAGCATTTCTTCATTTTATCTAATCTAAATCTCCCCTCTTTTAGTTTAAAACACTTCCTCCTTGTCCTATCACCATCTGCCTATGTAAAAAATCACCCTTCTTTTTATATGCCCCCTTCAGGTACTGGGAGGTGTTTTAAGGTCTACCCAGAGCCTTCCCTTCTCCAGGTTGTCACCCCCAGCTCTTCCAGCCTGTCTCCAGAGCAGAGGGCCTCCAGCCCTTGGAGCATTTCCATGACTTCTCCTGCACTATCTGCAACCCTCTGCTATTGGGGTCCGGGAGCTGGAGGCAGCTCTGCAGGTGGGGTCTCACTGGAGAAGGGCAGAGAGAGAGAATCCCCCCCCTTGACCTCCTGCCCACACTTCTTATGATGCAGCCCAGGATGCACTTCAGTCACAACTCCAGGGAATCAACTGGAGGACCCCTCTCACCAGGTAGGGCTGGATCACAACGTCAGTGCTGCTGCTTGTCTCTCTTGCGGCAACAGCAGAGAAGAAAAAGGAGACTTCAAGCCCTGTGACCAAGCAGTGGGAGAGCTCTCCACCATCTGCCTGCTGGTAAATTAAACATGAGCTTTGCCTGAGTACACGCCAATTACTGGAAAAGGCTGACTGTGACATGTGGTGACATCCTCCCCCTCGCTTCCTCTTTCCCCCGTGTGAGCGCAGCCGTGACTCCGGTTTTGAGCAGCTGAGCCAGCGCCAGGCAAAGATGCAAATCTCACTAGTTTCTTCCACTCACCACGTGTGACAGGGCTGCATTTGCCAGAGAAATAACCACCTTCTGCCTGAAACACCACTGCACTCACAGCCCCTGCCTGCCCCCAGGCTTCCTCCTCCCAAGGAGGAGCCAAACCTGCCTGCCTCAGGTTTTGTAGAAATGGATGGACAGAATGCACCTGAAGTCCAGCAGTTTTATGGCTTAGGCTGGTTGCTGTTAACCTTTTCCAGCCTGGTGAAGAGTTGGGAATACAACAATTAATGCCTGGTTGTCAACTGCAAAAGGAGCTGCAAATTTTGCCTGTGGCACCACCTGCCAGGCAAGGCATAGATTGTAAATCAAATCATCAGCCCTAATAAATGCAGTCTCAAGAAGCTAAAGAAAGTAAATATCCAGTTTGGATATCAGTTAGAGGTTGTCCTGTGCTTTATGACTCCTCTGCTCCATCAGGAGATAGTGATAGGACAAGGAGGAGCAGTTTTAAACTAAAAGAGGAGAGATTTGGATTAGATGTTATAAAGAAATTCTTTACTCAAAGTGTAGTAAGGCACAGGAATAAGTTGCCTGGAGAAACTGGGACTGCCCCATCTCTGGAAGTGTTCAAGGCCAGGTTGGATGGGGCTTGGAGCAACCTGGTGTCATGGAAGGTGTCCCTGCCCATGACAGGGGGCCTGGAACAAGATGATTTTTAAGGTTCCTTCCAGCCCAAACCACCCTGTGATTCTGTCAGCATCTGCCCCATTAGACAACATCCCTTCTGCTGCAATCCCCCAACCACAGCAGTTCCTAAACTAGAAGGCAGTGACTGAAGTGAGGTGAGAGCACAAGGCTGATGTGCCCTGTGGGAGCACTGCTTGCTTGGGATTGCCTAATAGCAGGTCTCAGGATTGCAGAAAATCTGTAACTGGGCCCATGGGGGAGGAGGAGGATGTGTTTCAACCTTTTTTCTCTTTTGAGAGATGCCCTGGCTATGCTCGAAAGCAGAATGGGCTCCACATCTGAGCCCTGGTTTTGATCTCTTCCCATATAGGTTCATGAATCAAACTGCTGGAAATTAAGGTGGGTGTGTGGCTCTTCCTAGAGGCCCTAATAGAAATTTATCCCTCCAGGAATCACTGAAGTACCCCTGGGGATCACAGACAGTGAGAAATGAGACAATTCACCACTTCTGTCAGACCATTCCTGGACAAATAAGCCAAACACAGGGTTTGAGCTCCAACAGATCTATCCTGAATCCACTCTCTGGATCCCTCTCTGACCTCCTGGCTCCCAAGATGCACAGATGAGCTCATGCCACTCCTTAGGCATAATTACAGTGATAGTAACAAAGGCAACAATGATAATAGTAATAAAAAACACAGCTTTTCTGTCCATCAAGGCCAGACCTGCCTTGGGGTGATTTGCACATGTACAGACCCCAGCACAACACACAACTTTCAGTGCTTCAACAACCAGAGCTGGCAGCTGAGGGAGGAAATATTTTGTGCCTCTGCCCAAAAACGGTGTAAAACCAGGTGTTTTCCCACACCTCTCCCCTTCCATGTGCAAGCAGTAGGGATGGAGTTTCCCTCTGAGTGTTGGGACTTTCCTGGGGCTGTGCATGGTGTGGCCATGGTGTGCATCATGCTCATGTGGCTGCAGCTGCTCCCAGTCCTACCCAGCTCATCCATCTTTGTTATTGTCCCCCTGACAGCAGAATGCCACCCTCAGCTGCGTTCACAGATCTTGTAGTTACAATCCACACAATCCTGTGGTCCACAGGCTGCACCTGTGGTCAAAATCCTTCTCAGTGTTCCTCAAATCAGGAGCTGATTTGAGCACTCTGATTTATTCTGGGAGAGTACTTTTGGGCAACAGACACCCCCAGCTGATGCATGTACCCAAACTGGGTGATGGGTAGGGTGTGACTGCACCCCTGAGCCCTGGCATCCCCTGCACTGCTCCTGGTTAGTCCAGGCCACACACCAGGGACACACCAAAGCTCCACTGATGACCCCTGCCCTGACCCTCTTGGTCTGTCAGTAGAAACACAGCCTGGCATGTAGATGCAGAGAGCTTTAATTTTTGACAAACCAACATTTTCATCTAGGAAAAAAGCTCACCCAGAAGAATCTTGCGTGGCTCTGCCTGCATTCCCAGCCTTACTTAAACACAGATGATTTCTCCCAGCAGCCACAGCCCTGCTCTGATCCCTGCCTGCTCGGATGAGCTCCTACAGACAGTGGCTATAAATAATCCCAGCCAGCTTCAAGAATGACCTCCCTGACAGATTTATTTACTGCAGGCATGACCAGCACACAGTGATTTTGCTCTTTGCACATAGATGTTTGGGCCTTTTGGTTAATTACCTAGAAGAGAATGCTACTGGATTTCCACCCTGGAATATATCAGTTTTTGATGGCTTCAGTGCTGTACTCTGTCTCAGCAGAGGTGATGATAACCCAGAGAGGTTTGCAGCTTATGGGATCTGTCTGAAATACGTCCAGTTCACCTGAGGACACCGGGCCTGATCCTGATACAGCCATTAGGTCCATTTCCTTGGCTGGATTTATTCCTAAACTCTCCCAGTAAATGTTTCCTTATCCAGAGGTATCTTGATCTCTGGCATTTGCCTGCTGAGGCATGAGGTGATTGTGAGTGAGAGTGGATCTCCCACGCAGCCTGGCCTCAGACTCCACCCTTCAAAATTGGACCCAGACCTCTTCCAGAGATGGATTCCACAGCTGTTTATCTCAAATCAGCTCTTCAAAACAATAGAGGAATTTGGCAGCTGCTTAATATTTCCCTTTACCTTTGCATAGGGGCAAACACATCCCCTTTTGGAGCAGGGACAGTTTGCCTGTGCTCATTTAGCATTTCAACACTGATTTTCTGGACAGTTAGTGTTTGTTAGCTGTTGCTTGTGTTTCTTTGGCACTGATGGTTTAGTTTTAGGTGGTTCTGTGAGGAGCAAGGAGTTGGATGTAATGATCTAAATGGGTCCCTTCTAACCTGAGATGTTCTACACTTCTACAGCTTTGATCCACAGCCTGCAAGAGATGCACAGACATGAGAACTCCATCCACAGCCAGTGGATGGGCTGGACATTGGGACTGTGTGGGCTCCTGCATGCTCTTGGCAAACATCACACTTTCCAAAAATCCTGGCTGTGCCAAAGACAAGCCATGAAACCAAATCCTCTCCTCCAGGCTAGCACAAAAACCCTCCAGGGCACCCAGAAAGAGAAATACTTTGCAATGCATTGCAATGTCATTGGGAAGTACCAGAGGGGCAGATCTCCAGGCTGCATTTGAGGGGGAAAATAAATAAATAAATAAATTTGAAGAGGCTCCTAAAGAAGCTGCAAAAGTCAAATTACAGTCTCAGACACACAAGCAAACCATGTCAGTGGCAGCCCATCAGGCAAACCCAACACGTGCACGGGCTCACCCCGTGGCATCCCTTCGATTGCCTGGCTTAGTGTAACGCTCCCAGCTCTGCTGAGTCAGCCTTTCTGCAGGAAAATCAGTTTCACAGCCATCCCGGGCTGGCTGACACCCTCACAGCCCTTAATCACCCTCCAGCCTGTCCTTCCTGGCCCTTGGAGCAGCCGTGCCGGCACAGGGCAGCAGAGCTTTGCTAGGAGAGGCTTTGGGAAGAAGGTGCAGGCAGGCTCCGATCAGCTCAGCAGATAGGAAAGTAATTAATACCCGGGATAAAACCACCAAGGGCAGACAGGTGGGCTTTGTGCTTCAGCCCAGACCTCCCAGCCTCTCTCCCTGTCTGGGGCACTGCTGACAGAGCTGCTGAGAGCAGTTCCAGGGATGACAGTTCGGTGCCAGAGACACCAGGCTGAGTCACATCTGCATTCCTGAGGCTGCTCCTCTCTGCTGGGTCTCCCAGGAGGTGCCTGGGGTGTGGACAAAGTGGGTGTCCAGCCCTGTGCAAGACAAGGGCAATGAAAACCCCATTTCATCTTTAATGAGTGATAAGGAGTCACCCCCATTCTCCCATCAGTGGTTCTTCCTCCCCCAGCATTACTCCAAAGCAGTGGTCTCCAACAAGGGAATATTTTTTTAAAAAAGGCCAACGTTTCTTTAAAAACATCTTCAGCAAAACAGGGAAAATGATATGTCAGTTCATGAGGTCAAAAAGAGCTTCAGAAATTTTGAAAATATCAGTTTCCATCCCATTTGGACAGAAAGGTATTTTTATTTTTATTTATGTTTAGAAAAGAAGATCTCTGGTGAACCGAGATCCTTGGTTTTCAGCCAGCTGTAACCATGAGTCCTTCAAACCCTTTATTAAAACTTTTCTGGCTTAATTCACTTTCTTACAGTCACATTTCTCTCCAGGGTTTGCAGACTCCTGCAAGTGATTTTATTTAAGGGTTGCAGGTGAACTTTTTTCCCCTCTGCAACAGACCCCATCACAGGCAAAATTGTGCCTAAACCAGTCTCTGTGAAGTGGCCATGCTCAGAAATATTCACCATAAACCAGTTACCAAGTCTGGAAAGGCATCCCAGTCATTATTTCAAATCAATTATGGTGAAAATAAATGCTTTATTATTTTCTTATGCCTTGCTTATACAGCAGCCAGTCCTTGCTAGGTAAATTATAGCCAGATAATAACCTCCCTGTACCAAGTGACTTCAAAAAGGAAGGCTCATCCACACCAGTGATGGTGTAAAAATGTCACTGAAAAAGTGCCCAAGTGGATGGCAGGAAAGACTGGGGCAAAATACCAAAACAATGCTGAGGGATGAGGCAGGCAGAGAGAATAAGGTGGATGTGTGGCAGGCGAGCACATCTGAACTTGTCACAGGTGAATCAAGGCTGGCAGGAGGAGAAGTGAGTGAGTCAGGCACCAGTGCGGTGTCACCGATTGGAGAGGGTGACATTAATGCTGCCTGAAAGGGAAAAGAACAGCCCTGGACTGCCAGGGTAAGCCACAGTCCCTGCAGCAGCACCAGTGGGAGAGGCACAAAGGCAATCAGCCGTGAGCACTGGTGCCATCACCCTGACATCCTGCTGAGTTGTGTAGGGACACCCGAGGACAGCGTGCCTGAGCTGTGTGATGGGGTGATGTAGTGGGTCTCACACAGGTCACACAGGTGTGTGAGAGCCTCAGCCTCCTGTTACTCTGTCACTGATGGATCAGTGCCCTGGGGCAATGAGTGGCTACAGATGGACCAAGAACCAGAGAAATGCAAGGTGACATTTGCTTTGGTGTGCTGCCGCACAATGGTCCCAAGGGAGGACATTGGTATTTTTAGGTGCCACCAACCTCTAAACCAACGAATCCCCTGCTATCCAAAAAGCCTTCTCCTCTTTTCATCTCCAGCTCTGCCCACAGGTTGGCACCCAGCTTTGGTGGAGGCATCCAACACATGCTCTCCAGCCTGGTTTGGATGACATTTATCAAAATGCTGGGTTTTCTTTCTGCTGATGCTCAGGCAGTCATTTGGGTGGATAAAGGCAGCAAATGGCAAGACACAGCTCTGGAAATATCTCCTCATAATGACCAAAATCACAGCTTAATTGTGGGGTTTGAGCTGCAGCTAGAAATATCTGGATTTGGGGCTGTGCTCATTCTTGAGCTGCCCTCCCCCGTGGTAATTATTCGTTAGGTCTTAATTACTGTTTCTCTCTGTAGCTCTAATTCAGATGCATTTTTTGGTCACAACCTCTGCCACCCACTTCTCTAACTTCTTCTCCGAGCCATCAACATCAAATCAGTACAAAGAACACTCAGAGAATCACTCTGAAAGTGATTTAAGAGAATCACTCTTAAAGACCAAGTAATGTTTGCTGGTGTCTGTCCAGGAGTGGATGCAATATCAGTCTGCACCTTCTACTAGAGGCAGAAGCAATTCATAAAGCTTGGGGGATCCCAAATACTGTCCCTTCAGACCATGTTAAATCTTAGATCAGCAAGAAAAAAGTCTCATTGCTCAGCAAGCTGGGTGACAGATACATCAGCTGGGTTTTATCTGGCTTGCCCTGAGGCTCACCAGGCTCAGTAACATTGTCCCAGTACCAATTAGATTTTCTTTAGTGTTGTGGGAGATAACATCCACAGAAGACCTCTCAAGGCATTCAGGCCACCATCAGCCGAGCTGGAGCAGCTGGGTCCACCCATGCCCACCCAGAGCAGACACAGCTCCTGGAGACGGGCCACAGAGCAGGGCACGTCCGGGTGGAACATGAGAGGTGAAGCTGACTTTGATGTAGGCGCTGCAAATTAATTTTCTAGAACAGGATCATGGGATAGTTGGGGTTGGAAGGGACATTTAAAGGTTATCTTATCCAAACCCCCTGCAATGAGCAGGAACATCTTCAGCTAGATCAGGTATTTTGGGGTTATGTCAATGTTTTTGGTGTTGACTCTTACCACTACTCTTCCATCCACGTGATATAGGGTCTTCCAGCTTTGCTTACAAATAAATCCAATTTTGATACACTTTTTCTACCCACCACACCACTCAGCCTCAAAGAGGACACAGTTGGACACAGGAACAAAGGAAGTGTGAGGGACAAATATTCACATCCACACAGCTTTCCATTAACCATGAATGCTCCCCTGGGGATGGGGAAGGGGCCCTGACACTTGGCAGAGTTTAGGCATGGAGCAACAAGACGGTGATTTACACATAGCTACAAAATAAATTTCCCATCTCTCAGCATAAATACCTTCCCAGGAAGTCTTGGTTGCAGCAAAGCTGCACAAGTGCATCTAGACTCCTGGAAATATTGCAAATAATTCCTACTAGAGCCCCTTGCAAAGCAATTCCCAAAAATAGCCGTTTCTTTTTATATTTTTTCTCACAAATGGATAAAAAAGAAGAAAAATCCCCTCCAATCCCATGACATGAGGGCAGTCACTCCCCAGCCGGAGGCAGGTGAGCCGGGGCTGGCTGTGCTTCACCCAATGTGTTGCATTGTAAAGGTTTGCCCGTGGTTTAGTTAATCCCAGACACATTCCTGAGCCATCAATCAGAGCTGAGTCAGCCAGCGTGACTGGTCTGCCCTTTTTATTTTTTTTAGCCGTCACAAGCTCTCTCGCCTTGTTTGCCAGCAGTGAGCTGGGGGTTTATTCTTTTATTTTATTTTTTTTTTTAAATAAAAATGGGACTTGACTGGGAGCAAGGAAATGTTCCAGCTGTCGAGTATAACCTTTAAAGCTCTACTGCCTCAAGGAGTTTCTCCTCTCTGGGATGCTGCTACAAAATGCACCACATGGAAGAAAAATAAAGGATGCTGCCTGGGATGGCACTGATTCCCTCCCTTATTTGGGGGTGGCGTGACACAAGCCCCATCTTGCACATGGAAAGAGGAGAACAGATTTTTGGAGGCGGGAAGAGGGGGGGATTTTCTTGCAGAGCAGCCTTGGAAATGCTGCCCAAAGCCATTCTCAGGGAGGCAAAACCTTCCCCCGTGCTCTTCCCACAAGGACAAGGTTTTATCACGGCTTCCAAACAGCCCCTGCCTGCCCTGGGGAGGGCAGGGGAGCTGCGCTGATGTTGTGGCTTCGTGTGACCTCAGCCCACCCCGGCTGGAGGTGTTATCAGAGCCCCTGCAGGACTCCCTGTGAGGTGGGTGCAAGGCTGCACTCTTTACCCTAAAACAAGTGTTTTGTCTCTGCCTGGCTCAAGGAGATAGCCAGGTTGCTAGAGATAAAAAGAATAGCTAAAAAAAAATAATGAATTCAAATCTTATGGCTGCTGCTGGATTTCCCAGAGAGCACAGGTCCTCCCTACTCTCAGGATGTGCACAGGGATGAGTATGGCCACAATCTCACACCTCAGCATGTCCACCTAGAAAATATTATTATTGCAGATGCCTCAATCACACTTAAAATGAGAAAACACCCTCCTTGGTGAGAGGGCTTGGAGCACAGAGCAGCTGGGAGAAGAGGGATGATCAGCAGCCAGCAGGAGCCAAACCACACAGCTGAGCTGGGATGCACAGCACTCTGCACCTTTTAGCCCCTTTTGCTACAAGCTTTTTAAAAGCTTACAAGCTTTTAAAGATACAAATCCTATAGTGGGACAAGCATCTCCACACAGAAAAAGCATTCACTCAAGGTGGGCTCCCGAAAACCATGTCAAATTACACCTTTCCCTCCTTCTCCCACTTTTTCTCTGGAACAATGAATTAATATTAAAATAATTAATAAAAAGTCTACACACAACTCTACTGGGAGGTTTTCTTGCAGGTGACAGCTCCTGTTTTCCTGCCTTCAAGGCAAAGACAGCCCTGATCTCAGGGGACAGCACTTGTCCAACCCTTCATTCAGCAGCCAGGTATTTGATTTCAAGAACTAAGACTAGGTTTGAATAAAATGCCTAGTCCTGCCTGAATTGCAGCCTAGGTTTAGATCTAGGCAGGACAAGTCCCAATACATCACTTTTCTAATCAAGAGTGATGTAGCATGTAGAGCTTGGGGGGCTTTTGCTTGTCCTAAGCAGGTGTTAACACTTGTAGAATTCGTAGACTGGTTTGAAAAACACCTTCCACCAAACCAAGTTGCTCCAAGCCCCCTTCAACTTAGCCTGGACCACTTCCAGGCATGGAGCATCCACAGTCTCTCTCCTATGAGAATTTTTGTTTATGAGGCAAAGGAACATGTGTGAGGCAGCACAGGGTGGCACATGGTGACCCCTAGGGTGTGAGAGCATGATTTCTAACACAAGGAGAAACCAGGTCACGCCTGTATTTCAACAAGATATTTTATTGGTCCAGCAACTGCAAAATATACAAATTTCTGAAAGGCATACCCTGTTTTTAAGCTGGCACAGCTTTTTATCAGGCAATTATTCCAGATGTATATACAGAACAGTTAACATACCACAAATCAAAACAGAAAAGTAATTCCAATAAACTACACCCTTCTCTCCAAGCTTTGCAGTATACATTAAATAAATAAAGAGTGCTTTGCTATAAAAAAAAATTAAAAAAATAAATTCAAGTATTCACAAAGGAAAAAAAACCAGAGGGAAAAAAAAAAAAAAAGATGGGGGAAGAAATCATTGGTGTGGTTTGACATGTCCTCTCTCCCAGTCTGCCTTGTTTGAGGCATAAGCTGCCCAGTCCTTGGCTCTATTAACCAAAAAGATGGACAGCAAGTTTTTTGGGGCAGCTGTGATGGCACAGGGTTGACACCATCCCACCAACCCCTCTAGCACAAGAGGAACTCAAGAGAGCAGTTTTCCCAATGGTGGAAAACACCTTGACCAAATTTCAGGTTTTTGTAGACCTACTGAGACATCTATTATTACTAAAGAATGAAAGTTTAGGGCCATTTTGTTGGTTTTTTTTTTCTGTTTTATATCTATATATTTATATATATATCCACACACAAATACACACCAAAACATCCGCAGAATTACGCGTGTACAGGATTGATCTGGGGACAGCCAGACATCATGTTTGTATTTGCTGGCTTATCTTTTTGCAGCAGGAGGAGAAGAGAGATAAAACTCCCCATGAAGGAGGAAGTTGAAAAGAGCCAAATGAGTGGCCTCCCCAAAACATTCATTTATCTGAAAGGCAGAGAAACCGAAAGCGCAGATGCCACCCCGGCCACAAAGGGAGAAGTTCATTTTTAATGAGGCTATTAAAACAGAAATAAAGCAGGGGGGAGTGTTCTTTTGTTTTATCTGTACAGGAATATGATACACATATGCACAAGCTCACACAGGCAGGGCACTGCCAGGACTTCCAGCCCCGTGGGACATGGGCTGAGCGTGGTCCCGGCGCCCTCCCGCCGTCGGTGCCGCTCCGAGCACGAGGCCGAAGCGTGAGGCACTGTGGTTCGCCTTTTCCCAAAGGAAAAACAGACCAAATCCACCCCCAAAACATACACACACTCACAAAAAAATCATTTCTCCACCAAATCTCTCCACCCCCATGGCTAGGGCTGGTGTTCCCCACACAGGGCACTGGGGAAAGCCATGGGAAGGGTGAATCCAAAGGGGTGCTCACTTCCAGTTCCCCAGCCTAGTGCTGCAGGAGCAGGGGCTGCCTTCACCTCCTGCCTCCAGCAAAAAAAAACAAACATGATGGGCATGGAGACAGTGCTGCACATAGGTGGGGAAAAAAGACCCCAAACCCAACCCAAAACCCTAAAAAAAACCCAAAACAATAATAATAATAATAAGAAAAAGTAAACCAAAATCCACAGACTTTTGCACAAAGCAATAGTGGTTAAATGCCACTTAAAACTGCTATCTCCCAGCCCAGGTCAGGCTGTCAACAAGGGATCTTATGGATCAAACCACTGGGAGTTGGCTGATGGAGTCATTCAGGACCTCACCCTGTTCCCCTCACCTCAAACACTGTAACAACTATTATTTTGTAGTCCCAGCTTTCCAGCATGCAAAATACAATTAAAAACAAACAGAAAGTGTTGCCTGTATTCAGGCGTCCCCTGTTAAGGGGCAGAAAAATAAAAAATAAAGTAGTTATGCTTCTGCCACAAATAAAGTGCAAAAACCAAGCAGTTTCTAAGTATACACATATACACACACACGTGTGCATGTATATATAAAATTAAAAAAAATACAAAGCTGTCCCTTCTGGTGGCTTTTTTGTAGTCAGACAGGGACTTCTGCAACCCAGCCAGGCATCTGGCCACCTCCATGAGACCTGTGTGTCTACAAACTGCACCTAAGCCTAGGGATTCAAACCCTTCCCAATACCTCCACTTCCATCTAAAAAAGAAGAAAGGGGAGATGAAGTACCAGCACAGCACCTCAAACAGTGCTTAGCCTCCCCAAAATTCAGCCCATGCCTGAACTCAGACCATCCCTGGCTGCTCCCCAACATGAAAGCATCACCCAAGCCCCTGCTGGCATGGTTCCTCATGCACTGCAGGCAGCTTTCAACCAGTTTTAGCAGCAGATTTACATTCTCTGCAAACCCCTTTAAAGTATGTTGATTTTAAAAAAAAGTGAAAGAATGGGTTGGTTTTTTTTATTAAACCCAGCAGTTCTTGCAGTGAAGGAGTTCACACAGCTGCTTTCCTGGTGCTCACAGATCTGCATGAGCCAGGCTGGCATGTGTGACCAGTTGTAGTGTGGGTGAGGGACTGCAGCACAGCATGTTAGGGGCTTATTCAAAAGTAATTAACAACATTAATAATAATAATAATAAAAAAAAATGCAAAACCCCTTTACCCACCCCCCCTTCCCCCTATTTCTCTGCTAACCCCACACCATCCACATATATACACACCCCACCCAGAGATGGATGGGTACCAATCATCTATACAGAAGATCCAAACCACTGAAAGGGAGGAAAATTAAACTCCTGTGCACTACAGAAGCACTTTACAGCTTGCTACAGGATGCTGGAGAGGAGAGCAAACGCTGCAGCCTGAAGAGCTGATGGTGACCCCGGGAGGGAGCTGGGCTCCTCCGCCGCTCTCCTGCATCCCTCCCCCCTCAGCAGCGCGGGATTTTGCGGATGAACGGGCAGCGTGAGCGGAGCCTCGCCGCGGCCGGAGGGGACCGGTTTGTAAGCAAGCTTCGGGAATGGCGATGGGATGAGAAGCTGGCGGCGCTGGCAGCGCCAGCGGCCTCGCGATGGTGCCCACGGAGTCACGACGGCTTCTGGGAGTTGCTCATGTTCTGGAACGAGAGGGGAAGGAGAGGCGTTGGGGGCTGGGGTCAGGCTCCAGCCCAGCAGCGCCTTCTAAGAACACATGAACGAGGGGACAAGGAGGAACAAAGCCACGCACGGGTCACTACGAAGCACCCACCACAGGAGAGGACACTGCCCACCCGAGGAGAGAGGCAGCTGGCTGACTCACTGCCCACCCCCTCCTCAAGCATTGCCTGGCTTTAATTACGGAGTTAGAATTGAGATATCCCTTAAAACTGAGCTAAACCCAAGGCAACCCTCCCACCCCACCCTGTCTGTCCTTCTGAAGCTGCTCTTTGGTCCACACAAGGCAAGGTGACAGGGGACCACAGTGCTCATTCAAGCAGCCAAATTCAACATCTCTCTTGCTCCCGTTCAAGGGTGGGCAGTGTCCCCCCACACCTGCCAAGGATGAGGCCATTGTTTGTCCATCCTTAGCAATGCCAAGAACAGGCAGCTCCCACTGGCCATGCCAAGAACCACTAGTGGCAGAGCAGCAGCACAACTCCCCTGGTGAAGCCCCATGAGTTTTCATGGGCCCAAGAGACGCTCCAGACACAGCCCTGGTACAGAGTGACAACAACAGGTACCCACCAGCACACGGTGAGGACCACAAAACCAGAGACAATCAGCTAAACACAAGCAGGACCAGCCCCAAGGAGAACATCTTCTCCAGGAGAAGCCCAGGGGACCACAAGGACATTTCCCAACTCACAGAACTACATGAAACAAGGTAGGGAAAAAAAGGACTAGGAAACAGCTAGGAAGGGTTCTCTTTTTTTTTTTTTTTTTTTTAATTTTTTTTTTTTATGCATTTACTACCTAAGCTGCCTCTTACAAGCACCAGGAATCCCAACCAGGCTTAGAGGCAGAGCGGGCTGAGCTGTTCTCTGTTATCTAAGGAGACAGGAGGAGGGTTAGGAAAAGCCACATGCACCACAGCCATTTACCTTGGAAATATTAGCAAAGAGAAAACTTTGAGAAAGTGACAAACGGGTCTTCTTTTTAAGCATGAAAAGTGAAGGGGAGAAGAAGGGAGGGGATCAGGTGACTGTTCAAAAGTGCACTTTGGATCACAACCAAGCAAAAAGAAAAGAAATCATCACGCCAGGTAGTCCCACGACCCCCAGCCAGCTCAATCCCACAGCCAGGAGGACTCAGAGGTACTCAGCCACATCCCCAGCCTCTCCTGGTCCTCCTGGATGGGGATCAAGACCCCCAGTGTGAGGGCTGATGCAGTGAAGCCCCCACTACCAACCGAGGTCCAGGATGCAGGTTGTGAAGGAGGTACCTTCCACCTCCCCAGCCCCATACAGGTGGTGAGTGAGGGACTAAACCAGTGCACAAGACAGCAGCCTCCCAGAGCTAACAGCAGTGTGAATGTCACCAGGCCTTGGGTTTGGCAGGTCCTTGTAGGTCCCACAAAAGCAGCCTTTAAGTCCCACACTAGGAGGTAGAGACAGGCTCCCAGCAGGTGGAGATTTTCAACTTGCTAGTGCCAGCCTATACCTGGTGTGGGTAACCATCACTGCCTTCTCCAGCAAAATCTGACACATCCATCTCCCAAACTCAGCAGCAGAGTGTGTTTTCAGTGTCCCAGCCAGCACCAAGGCATGCAGGGCCCTTTGTTACAATACAAATGTGAAAACGGTGGAGGGAAGGATGGACAAAAATGAAAATACTTTCAGTGCAACCCAAGAGGATCAGGTTCCATCAGGGGCTTCAGTGGCCACAAGCAGCAGGGGAAGGGTCACAGGCATGCAGGCCATGCTGAGGGACTCAATCTCTACACTCGTGCAGGAGCACGGTGATCTCACCCAACCCATCCACCAGCAAAGCCAAATGCAGCAGACCTAACTTCCTTTTTCTCAAAAAGGTTTACTCTAAAAGGGGAAGAAATATGAGCTTCAACAGCTGCTGCAGGGAAGCAGGGCTGAGCTCTGGCCTGGACATGTTAGAGCAGATCCCTCCATCTTCAGCCCACAAAATAACCCAAGCCAGGGATGCTCACAGGCTGATTTGAACTGGCCCTCAGAGGGCAAAAAGGGCCCCTGGACACCACCCAGCATCAACTCAGCCCCAAAGTCTTCCCAGTCTTTGAGAAGACACCTGAACATATAACTGCTGCTCTCAACTCAATGTAGCATTAATTAAGTCCAAAGGCTTCAAATTTATCCAGGAGCTATCCTGTTCCTTAGGGATATAACTGCTCTAAGCCAAACTGCCAGAGCCTTGATTATTCATAATTAGTGCATTGAATGCTCAAGGTGTTCTGCTTTTGTAACAGAGGTAGAGAAGGACAATTTCCATTCACTCTGCCTACAACATCTAGACTGGGTGTTTCCAAAACCCAGGTTTGCAGAACTGCAGTTGGCTGGTCCCATCCAGCTCCAGGAAACACATTCCTGAGAAGGTCAGAAGCTTCTCAGATACCTCTCTGGTGCCAGCACTCACAGGCAGAAGTCAGAGCACTCAGGAAGGACAGAGCACCCAGGTCTCTTACAGTACAATGTGCTATCACAGAGGACACAGCTCCAGCATCACCCATAGGCATCATCATCAGAGTGAAAGTGATAATTTGCTTAATTTCACAACACAATTGGGACATTTCATCAAGCTAGGATACAAACCAGCACCCACAGTCTCCTCTTTACTTTTCCTAAAACAAATCCCACTCCCTCCAAAAACAGCAAAATACTAACTCCCGTGAAATCCACACCCCGTCCGGATTTCGCAACAACAAAACAACCCAGCAGGATGGCAACAGACATGGAAAAAGAGGTTGGAAGGGGGAATAAGACGCAAGAAGGTACTTACAGGCATGCCTTCCCTAGTAAAGGCTGCAGAGAGACAGAGAGAACAGAGAGAGGTGTCAGTAACCCTGCACCACACCGAGCAGAGGACAGTGGGCAGCAGCGAAGGGCACTGGGCAGCCAGAGCTGGCAAAAGGTTTCCTTGTGAGGCTCAACCAGCCCAAGCAGAGCCCTGGGAGCTGAGACAGACCCAGCTGCCCTGGGAGGCTCATGCAAAGCAGCAACCAAGCAGAGCAATGGGGGAGCACAGAGCCATTCCTAACCTGGCCAGGATCTGGGTGAGGAGGGGAGAAAGGACATCACACCAACACAGACAACAGAGAGAGGGGCTGGGCATGACAGTGAGATCCAACAGGCAGCTGGTGGGAAGGGCAGCATAGCAAAGGCTCCTATAGATTATATAGGATTCCTTAGTGAGCTTAGGAGAGGGGTTTGTGCCTGGAGAAGTGAGCAGCAAGCAAGGCCTCTCTTCCTATGTCCCTTCTTGGGTGGGTGAAAGAGGAGAGGACACATGAGCACCATGGCAGCTGCCCACAGGGTTTCACCCAGGCTCACCACACCCAGAGCCCTCTATTCAATTGTGGTCCAATTTGTCTACACCTCCAGGATAAAGGAGACCCTTCCAGCCAAAGATGAGTCTTGGCAGCTCCTCCTTAAGGAGCAAATGAAAAAAATGCATGAGAGCATTTGATTTATTGCCATGCCCAGCTGTACATCGGAGCCAAGTGTGCCCAGAGGAAAGGCACGAGCTCTTTGTTCCTGCTCACTCCAGGTAGGAGACCCCTCAGGAGAGGTTGATTCTGGATGGTGAAGGCACTAAATTAATTAATGCAGCCTAGAGCTTGGTGGAAGTTCATGATGCTCTCAAAAACCCAAGAGAGGATCACAGTGACCCAAGGCAGGGAGGGACAGCAGTCGTGGGAGGAAGATGCATCTCAGACAGCAGCACAGGTTACGACAAGTGCAAGCAGTTCCTCAGCTTCAGGAGTGACAGGAGGACAACAAACAATAAAACAACAAGAACAACAACCAAAAAAAAGAATAAAAAGAAAAAAGAAAAAATAAGGGGGGGAAAAAAAAAAAAAAAAAAAAAAAAGAGTTCAACTAACTTGTCCCGGCATCTGCGTGGGCACTTCCTGAGGAACACAGCCTGGCAGGGCAGAAGAAACAGCCACATGCTCCTCAAAGCTGTTGATGCGAGGTTTTTTGGTGGGCTCTGGGCTTGCTAGAGGGGTAACGCTATTACGTCTCATGAGCGGGTTAGGTCCCTTCTTTGCTTCCTAAATTAAAGTGAGACAAAGAAAATAAAAGTAAATATAAAAAATAAAGCAAAATAAAGAAAAGGGAAGAAGGCGACAGTTATAAAGGAAAAAAAAAAAGAAGCAAGTTGCTTTGGTTTTCTTTTTTTTAATTTTTAAGTGGCCTCTGCTTTTCCCCACAGTCACTGTCAATAAGAAAAGGGTGCACTGGAAGGCTCTGGACACAAAAAAACCCCTGATGCAAAATGTTTAAGAGTGCAGAAGGGGAGGGGAGAAAATAAAAAAAGGCTCTGCACTCAGACATGAGACAAGACTTTCTCCTCATCTGAGTCTCTCAGCTGACAAAAGAGAGTAACCACATGTAGCTAAACACACCCAGCAGCAATCAAGCCATGGCTCTGCACGACACAGAGGTGCCCATTGGTCTCCTCCTCAAAGCCAGTCCCTCCACCCAGAGAGGAGTGAAAGCAAGAAGAGGGAAGATGAGCCAGCCCAGGCTGACCAGGAAGATTTGGGAAATGGGAGCAGAGCAGCCAGCGAGGGTCGGCACCGCACCAAGCTCCAACTCAAGCAAGGAGGGATGGAGGCAAAGCTGAGCATGGGGCACCCAAGCACTTGGTACGTGTCTCACCCCGTCCTACCCGAGGCCTTGCTGCCATCCCCAGAGAGGGCAAAGCAGGGCATCAATGGCCCCAAGCAGGGGGAAGGACTGGCTTCCCCCTACAGCTGCAGGGGAAGCAAAGGCAAGGAGATGTGGGCCAAAGGGGGACAGCCCAAACTGCTCAGTATCACTCTGGGCTCCACCAGCACTAAGCACAGGTTGGAAATGTCCCAGCATCTTGGGACATGGGTGCTGCCAGGGTCCCTGTGGCCCACTCTGGGTGGCTGCCCAGCCCTGACACCAAGTTGGCATCTTCCTGTTCTGGCCTCTGAGCTCCAGTGGAGCACTTGGCAGACAGACCCAACCTTACAGGAATTTTTCTCCACAGGAGGGGTCTCCTCCAGCACTGCTACCTCCCACCCTGCAAAATGACAGAGAGCCATACCAGGAAAAAGACCCTCAGAGGCAGAGGTAGGGCAAGCATTGAGCCCAGGCTCTGCCAGCCAACTGGGAGACTTGGAAGAAGCCATCTTCTCCATTCTCAGCTCCATTCCCTGCTCAGGCGAGTGCATGACCGTGCAGGAGAAAGTCAGAGACCAGGGAGGAGTTTTCCCTGGGCAAACACACTGGGAAGCAGGAACATGCAACAACAGTCCTTTTCCCATGGAAAACCCTCAACTGGCCACAGCTTTGCAGAGCAAGAACACATCTGATGCTCCCAGTCTTCCAGCAGCACTTCCAAGCACCCAGCTGAGCAATCTACCCATGCCCACCCCAGGCATGATTTGGCAGTTCCCACTGCCAGCTGACCACAAGGGACACGAGGGGGACACCCAAGGACAGCTCCAGGGAAAAGCAACACTCACCTCTGGCCGATCTCTGTGGGTGTTGACTGCTTCAATGTTCAGTGAGATGGACTCGACGCGGCAGCCTGCAGGAAGGAGCACAAGGAGACAGATCAGCAAGCCCAGCAGGCACAGGATGTTACCAAGTGCTCCACCATGGATCCCTGCTTTTCTCCCAGCCAGCCTGGATTCAGGAGGAGGTACAAATCAACCCCCCTGGCATGTTTAGGCAGGTCTCACTCACCATAGGCTACCGGAGTCAGCTTCAACACTGTGTGCAGGGGACATTTCAGGTAGGGCATTTCATCTGCAGAGACAGCAAAGCAGGAGGGTTATCCCACCTCCTCTCCAAAGGCAGGATCAGACACCCTCACCCACACCAAAGAGATGCACGCTCCAGGATGTGAACACAGTCTCCCCAGAGCTGTATCCATCACCCCTCCTCCAGCAGGGCCAATCCTCTCCCCAGAGACAGGGAGCTTACCTGCACTCTTGTCCAGGAAGTACGCCAGGAGACAGCGCATGACAGCCTGGTGGCAGATGACAAGGACGTTTTCTTGCCTCTCCAGCTCCATGATGACTGGCTCCAGGCGCTGCACCAGGTCTTGGTAGGACTGGGACGGAAGGGAAGGGAGATGAGGCATGGAATTAATGCAACGAGCATCCCCAAAGAAACAACAGTTCCTGTCTTGGTACACCTCCTGATTTCATGCCTCTGAGTAAACCAACAAACTGCTAAAAACAAATAGATTCTCATCCTCAGGCTACTCTGAAACATCTTCTGTCAGAGAAGGAGCCATTCACATCTCAGAGAATCACAGCTCAGTCCTGGAGAATTAATTAAGGTAAACAACAAGGGCTTTGAAGATAGAGCCTCTCCATCATCTTGATATTTGGTTTCGTACAGGATTTCAAAGTTCTGAGAAGTCTGGAGCAACCTGAGAAACCCCAGGGCTTTGAAGGGCCTCCAAAAGCCAAGACAGGCAGCCAGAAGGAGCCCCAGACACCCAGAGTTTGTGTCTGGTATCCCACATATTCTTCTTAGATACAGGGTCGGATGTCAACAACAGATTTTTCTGAACTGTCTATGGGCACGACTTTAAATTTGGGGATAATTAGCTCAATTCACAGCCTAAAGTATCAACCAGAACTGATGTCAATTCACACCTCATTGTGTCACACCCGAAAAGCAGACTGCCAGGAACAGAGATATTCCCATCAACCCTTAGGGAATGATACTGAGAACAAGGCGAACATTTTTAGAAATGAAGAAAATTGGGGCAGCACAAAACTGTGAGCAGGTATAATGATGGAGGTTGAACTAGAAACCTCCAGAGACCTTTCCCTACTAATTTTCTATAAAGTCAGTGGGACTGTTTGTTAAGTGACATATTTCTTAGTGAGATCTTCATATGCCAAAATTTCACAAGAGCTCAAGTAGAGGTAAACACGTGCCCTGATCTCTTAACTCTAGTTTCCTGGAGCTCTCACTGCTTCTCTGCTCAAGAGTAGAGGACAGAATGAGGAAAAAAAGGCCATATTTAAAGTAAAAGTCCTGTCTCTGAAGGTGTCCCTGCAGACCTACCTCCCCAGAAGGATAACGGTAGTAATATTTATCCTGATCACGCAGAGCAAATTCCTCTGGATGTTGCTCCCTGATTTCTTCATAGGTCATTTCTTCACACACACCCTGCCAGGGCAAGACAACCATGAGGTTACTGGACATGCTCAAGTCCAACAGCATCAGCACAGCCAGAGAAAACCTCACTTTCTCTTGTTAAGCAACAACCAGCCCCATCCAGCTATTCTGGCTGCACAGACACTCACAGCATCAATTTCATTCAGTGCCTTCCACTGCTCATAGGGCAGCTGGAGAGCTTCTGCTGTTTGGATTGTCCTCTTTAGCTGGCTGGTCCAAATTTTGAGGTCCTTCAGGTTTTGCTCTTCCACAAATTTGTTCAGTGCCACTGCAAACTGTGAGACATAAGAAAAAAGAGGTTGATTCCTGGTCCATAGCTTCCCAATGGGCCTTCTCCCAGTAGGGCAGAAAGAACAGCCTTCTGCTCTGAGAGGAAGGGCAGCCACACATTCATTGGTGCCCAAGAGCTACAGATGGACCCTCAGCAGCCCAGCTGTCATCAAACATCCACTTAACCCAAGGCACAGCATCTACTACAGCCAGATCACTCCTGGAAGCCACAGGGGAGTATTTTCCTTCTTCCTCACCTTCTTGCCCCTGTTGGAGAGGCCAGAGTCTCCTCCAATCCTCCCCTTGAGGTTGAACTCGCTCTCGCCATGCCGACAGAGGTAAATGGTGCGGGGCTGGACGTGGATGTTCATCAGGTAATAAACAATCCTGCTCTGGATGTGATCCTGAACCCTGTTGACCAGGAACCGCCGGCCAACATCGATGACTTTGATGAGAGAAAGTTCCCTGGGGACAGACAGACGTCATTCTCAAAAGCAGCCCTGTGAGTTATCTCTGTCCATGTAATCACGGGCTCAAAAGGATTTCCTGCAGGCTATTTTCAGCAGGGAGCCAACAGGTAATGGGGGTTCATGGAGGGCTGAATAGCAGCAGTGTAATCACCACCCCTCCTCTTGCAGCAGTAAAGAGGATTAAACAGGACTAACAGGGAACATGCTCCTCCCCAGGACAGGGATCAGCAGGACTGGGATAATCTGTGCAGGGCACACAGACGTGTTTGTGAGCAGTGGAGAGGCTGGGAGGTGCCTGCAGAGTCAGGCAGGACAGCAAAACTCTTCCAAGACACACAACAACCAGGCAGAAGCCACAGGGCTTGCTCAATCCTGTGGTTTGAGCCAAACAGTCCCTTCCTTTAACTGGGACAATGAAAAAAGCACCTCAACCACTCAAACTCAAGTGCTTTCCCAAAGCCTTTGTATTTAGACCAGCAGAACAAGGTTGAAAACAGCTCATCTGAGCCCAGAAAAGCCTGGGAAGGCAACAGTGCCCATTTCTCTGGCACAGGGCCTGGGGAAACCAGCATTTTCCTATAAAAGGCCTGAATTTGAGGTGAGGCCTGGCCATAAACCATTCTAGCACAGTCAAGTGTTTGAAGACAAAGTGAAATACAGCTCCACCCTTCACTGCTCCTCTCCTGGGAGAAGGCAGGTGCTCAAGGCAGCTCAGAAGCCAAGGTCTCTTACCTGTCATAGTCATCAGGGTCAAGGGGCTGGTAGCTGGCTTGGTAACAATTGATCCTCTTCATGAAATCCTCCATGGCATCGGTGGAATTACAGTCCCGGTAATCTGGGCTGGACAATTTGACTTCCTGCAACAGAAAAAAAAGCATGCCACAAGGAGAGGTTAGGAAGCTTTCCAGGCCAGACAATGCTAATCTGGAATTTCAAAGACCTGCCAAGATGCAGTGATTAGCTGAAACCAAGTGATGACTACTTTACAGTCATCACTCATCACAGGGCAGAAAAGAAGCAAACTAGACCTAGAATCAAGCATAATTTGATATCAACCATTGCATGATTAGTAGAGACACTCATCAGCCCACTCCCATTCTCCCAAGAGTTGGGGTAGCACTTCAGCACCCAACAGCAGGAAAACAGCTTCCTAATGGCTAAAAAAACCCCATCAGCTTCAAATTCAAGCTGAGAAAGGGAAGTGCATGAGCTTAGACAAGATGCTTATCCCAGCTCAGCAGCAGGACAACAGTAAGACGGCAACATTCAACCCTTTCTGTGCATTATTTGCTGCAAGCTGTTGGGCTGAGAGACATTAGAAACAGAATATGTGAATATCCACAAACCTCATGGACTAAGTCCTGCCTGAACTAATCTAACAGGCTCTTTTTCCTGAAGATTTGGGCTTGAACAGCAGCATTACACATTGGTAGCTTCACAAGCCATCCTGAAACCAACAGGATAACATAATGGATTGACACATGTGGCAGCATCCCAGGCCTGGGGTGTATTTTCCACACTGATCCACACTTAGCACTACTAAGAGCACCATTCATCTGCAGTTCCCTGTGGAGCAAAATCCCACGCTCAGCTAGGAGCTCATTTTCTCGCCCTTCAAGCATTAGTTTCCAAATAAAGGGATTAAAATCCTAAAAAAAAAAAAAAAAAAAAAATCCAGCTTGTGGAAAAAAATAAAAAGGAGCAAACTGATCATTTTGTTGTAGAAAAGGCTGTGTGCAACCTCCCATGAAGCTGGTCATTGGGACAGCAGCTCCCAGCAGGAGAAAAAGTCACTCTTCAGCACCAGCCGCTGGCTGGCAGCACCATTTTTCTCCAGTGAAGCCATGTTGGTTCTCACCAATCACCTTTTAATTTTCCATGTGTCTCAGCAGTTTCCAGAATGGTCTGCTCCATGATCTTCCCAAACACTGATGTGAGACTGAGCCTGTAGTCCTTCAGTTCTGTCAGGGCTTTGTCTTTCCTAACCCAATCCCTGCTGCTCAGACAATCTCTGTATTCCTCCCAGGCTGCCTGACCTTGTTTCCATCCTCTCTCTGTAGGCTTCCTTTTTGTGTTTGAGTTTGTCCAGGAGCTCCTTGTTCATCCTGGCATTTTTGATGGCTTCTCCTTTGCTGGGAATGCATCACAGCTGAATTTGGAGATTATCTTTGAGCATTAACCAGTTTTCTTGGGCCCCTCTTCCCTCTTGGGCTTTTTATCCCACAGTACTCCAGGCCAAAATCTGCTCTCCTGACATCTCACTTCATAGCCACTGCAGCCCAGGCTGCCCTGGAGCTTCACATTCCTCACCAACCCCTCCTTGTTGGTGATAAGGTGCAACATAGAGCAAACAAGGAGGGAGAAGGAAGTCATCAACACATTCCAGGAACCTCCTAGACTGCTGTGCTGTCCCTCCAGCAGATACCAGGGAGGTTCAAATCCACCATGAAGACCAGAGCTTGTGAAGAAGACATGCATCAGTAACAATCTTGATTTTACAGAACATAGCATTACAGAGTATCATATCTGCATGTTTAGTCGAACAAAAGGGTCTCTGTTTATCACAAAGGTGATGCCATTGCTACCTCTCTATGGAAGGAAAGTAGAAGCAGGACAATTCCACCAGTTCCACACTTACCATAACGTTGGTGGCAACTACGTTGGGATCATTGCAGACAGATTCAATGAAAAACACCTGCGAAGCAAAGCAAAGCCCAGCTGAAAGACACCAACAAGGTTTGTAACATCCAGCCAGCTCCTTGCTCAACCCAACCTCCTCCCTGCTTGACCAGAGAGCTCTCCCTCTGCCCCACTCCCATCCTTTCCTTCCCCATGGCTCAGAACATGGGATGAAGGAAGGGTTTAATATTTTTAATCAAACCCAGCACTGAAATCTCCCTCCCACAGGAGCAGCATGAGAATAACACAAGTAAAAGATACACCAACTCTACACCACAGTGGACTTCACAATGCAGGCATCAGCCCCATGGCACCAACCTTGAATCCGTTCTCTTTGGCAAAGTTTAGGATCATCCCTCTCCTCTCCCTTGTGGTATTGGTGGCATCAAAAACCTTTAAAAGCAAAAGATCTCAATTAGCACCACAAAGGCCTGGTTTCCCAGTGATCCCCTCCTCAGAAAAGGGACTGCAGAGGAACTCTAGGGCAGCACAGCTGCCAAACCCCAGAGCACATCTGGGAGCTCACCGCAATCTGCCCGGCCTCCTCCGTCAGGTACAACTTCACATCCCTCAAGGCAGCCATGGCACATTGCCTGCAAAAGAGGGGACAGACGTGTGGCCCTGATGTCTTCTGGCTGTGGTGATCACCCTGAAGTTACCAATCCTGTACAGATTCAGTTTTGAGCTCTCAGAACCCTCCTTGGGCAAGCAGGGGAAATTCAAATCCAGGGCAAACTCAGAGCCCAACTTCTCTGTTCATCACCCCCAAACTGGGTAACTGTGCTGCCAGCCACAGCTTCACCACCATGTGGGGTCAGGGACAGGGTGCCCACACTCACCTCCTGACTTTCATGGCTTCCTCGTTGTCAGGACGGAAGAAGTCATAGGAGCTGTAATGCTTCACGGCCTCGCGGCGATACTCCCCAACGTTGAAAACTGGGTGGAAAAACAAAACAAAACATCAGAATGAGGGACATGACTCAGTTGTGCAGCTTCTGCAGTTAAAGCAAGCTCAGACCAAGAAATTACATCCTCAGAGCAAAAGGCTCAGGGCATCCCTTGGACTTCATAGTGAAGGAGAACCTTAGCTGCAGCAGGATGTGAAAACAGATATTGGGCCTGTGGGATCTTGGAAACATCCCCCACTACCTCCCATCTCTCAAACCACTGATCTAGAGGAATTCCTGGGGACCAGACCTCCTGCTTTCCCCTGGAAGCCAGAGCAAGCCTTACCTTTTGTGGGGACACCAATCCAGTTGAGGTAGCGAGTCAGCTTCTTGGAGATGTAGGTCTTGCCACGGGCTGGGAGGCCAACCATGACAATCACAGTGGGGGAATTGGCAAGCTGAGGCCCACAGGCTGCAAGGAGAAAGAACAGGAGCTGTTAATTCTCCAGCTCTTCCTGCATCAACCCTACAAAGCACTTGTTTTTATCCTGACTCCTTCCAAGTCCTTCAGCAGCTGGAGGAAACCTGAAAGCCACAGCAAGAACATCCTGATAGGCATGAAGTAGTCAAGGGCCCAGGAGCTGGCCTAGTCTCCCAGAAAAGCCTGAGCCTTGGTTTCCTTATCTGCAACCAAAAATTAAAAAAAAAAAAAAATGAAGTCAAGCACACTTCACATCCCAATGGCTTGGCCAATTCCATGAAAAGATTAAGGATAGCCAAGGACTTTAAGACTCTGCAGCACTGCCTGTGCTGAAAAACCAGGCCTGGTCCAAGATCTTCACCCACAGAAAGCATCCCCCAAATTACTTGACTAGATTTTTAGCTGACACACAACCAACTAACTGGAACTACCAGCATTTAGAAGCAGATATCCAAGTGATTTATCACTTTTTTCCTCATAAACCCAAGCTGGGTTGTTGGGATTTTTTTTTTTTTTTTTTTTTTTTTGTGGTGGAGAGGGCCCATGTCAAACAGCTGGAAAGGAAATCCAGAGGCAGCATTTGCAGGACAGATGGGACCCTGCAGGGGATTTCTCACCCACCCTTCCATTCACCCTGTGAGCCCAGAGACCTCATAGGAAAGGAATGCAAGGAGTGAGTGGCTGGTGGCAGAGCCATAAAACCCAGCTTAATTATGGCCTGGGTGGAGAGCTCTGCCTGCCACAGCTGCCTGAAGGTGGGACCAGAGGATGGAGACAGGGCTGGGGTAGTTTTTTGTCAGTGTGGCTCTGGAAAGGGCAAACCGAGGGGTACCCACAGAACATGCAAAGTACATGGGATCACCTTCCCCTTCTAAGAAAAGGAATAAATCCAGCAGCTGGAGAAACCAAATTAAGGCCACGAGGAAGAGTTATGGCACTTGCAACCAGATGGCAGAGGAGAGACACCCATCATCCTCCTAAGTCTCTCACCAGAGCAAACTCAGCAGGCAAGAGATTAGAAACTACCTAAAATATATTTTCTCATTTTTTGTTTCATACATTTCACATTGCCCAGTTTGGAGCTGCCCTCACACTCACTCCCTTTGTGAAACCTGCTTCCCCCTCAGTGCAGCATTTCAAAACCCCAGGGCAGCTCCCAAAGATTTGGCAGCAAGTGCCAATCTTCTGTGCTGGGGCACAAGGGAACTGTGCAACATAGCCAGAAAAATACTTTTTCCCCCTCTAACAATCTCACATCCTCATCCAAGCTATGAGTGCAAGTCTGTTTTACACAAAACCCACACACTTATTAGACAAAGGAAGAGGAAGGAATTATACCTGAATAAGGAAACTCTTCCTTTCCCTACCTGCCAGTGGACAAAGGCTGTCAAAGAGTAAAGCCAAGAGTATTTGGGACCATTAAATAGCACTCCAGGAGTGAAGGGACAATGCTGGGTAGTGTTCATGTCCCTGCTGCTCCAGACAGCTGTGACAGCCCCAGGGCTGGCAGTGTGTGGCCACACAGGTGCCACCTCCCCAAGGGTGCTGCAAGGGTTAGACACGCCTAATTCAGGAATCTCCCCCCAATTTTTGCTGCCCTTGGACAATGGAACAGCACCTGGGAAGCACCTCCCAAAACACCATGGCATCAGGGAGCAACTTTTCATCAGGGATTTGAGCCCAAACCAAAAGTCTCCGGGAAACTTTGCATCAGGGATGAAACAGAAGCCAGTGTTTTGCTCCCAGTCTTTCACAAAGGCCTCATTCATCATTTCTTTTCATCACTGCTGGGAAGCTATCAGGGATTTCAATACATATTCATTACTCCTTATCGACATCTAGCCAGGTAAGTCAAGGGCAGGGATGACTTTCAGGCTCAATCAGAGGATATTTAGAAGGAGCTCATCACTTTTGCTATTTGCAAGGTCAGCTTCACCAGTGGGTAAAAAGGAAGAGGAGAAAAGAGAAGAACCAAAAACAAAAAAACCAAAAAAAAAAAAAAAAACCAAACAGCACGAGAGGGAAAGAGATTTGCTTCTATAAAAAGTCGAATAAAACAGCCACCTCTCCATTTCAGGCATTTTTACTGTTTCCACATGAGTATTCCCCAAAACCTCCCACAAGCCCGGAGGGCACGTTCCATTAGTCCTATTCCCCCCTTTTCCCAGCTTCTTCCCGCTGCAATTCCAACACCTTCACGGATGCACTCCCCATCGCAGGCACACATCCCAGGCGTGTGTTCCCAGCGAGCCGGAGGGACGGGCAAAAGCAGCGACGGGATGGAGAGAGGCAGCGGCAGCTCCTTCCTTTCCTCCCGGAGCATCCCCCTCCCCTCGCCCGCCTCTGCCCAGCCAGCGCCTTCGACGGCTCCGCTTTCCCAGCCCCTACGTGAGAGACGTGCGGCGTGACAGCAATTTAATGGATCGCCGTCAAAAGGCCAGCTGAAGGAATCACTGCAGCCTCCCCTGGACGAGAGATCACACAATCGGACTCGTTATTGCACGGCCGGGGAGCGAGCGAGCGTCCTTCCAGGGGATGCTCCCAGGGATGCGCCCGCTCCCTCCAGGCATCGCGCTGGATGTGGTCTCGTTATTCCTCCCTTCCCACACAGCTTTGGAGCCCTCGCTCTTTGTTGCTGCTGAGGAATTAATAGCACCTCGCACTTAAAGTACCTCGAGTTAAAAAAAGAGTAAGCTAAAAAAAGCCTAAAAACCCTCTTCTCACATTGCACAGCGTCCAGCGCGGCTTGTTCCCACCCCAAGAAAAAATAATTAGAAGCCACATTATGTTATTAATAAGCCCCTCGATGCCTTAATATGTTAAATATGTTCGGTTTTTTCCGCTACCAATAGGGAGCTCTCTCTGAGAAACCAGGTGACTGAAGTGGCAAAAAACCACTGCATGCACAAGGGATTTCTTTCAGAGGTGCCAGTCCTTGAGAAAAATCCAGCCACAGAGGTACACGTGCAAAGCATTAAGCCGGGAGACGTTTTACCCCACTCTAAGCAAAGCCCCTTGGCTGCCCAGATGTGCAGCCTGTTGCTGAAATCCATTTCCTCGGCAGCTCCCGCTGCAGAGCTGCCCTTGCCAGGCACAGGCTGCGCATCCCAACATCTGCTCCAGGGTGCCTGACCCACAGCCACGGGCAACAGCATCTGGCAAGTTCATAGGATATATATTTTTCTAAAAAATAATATTATTTAGAAGGGAAAACTTTTCAGCCAAGGTAAATAAACATCGGAAGGGACTTCAAACGCCTGATGAAGGCAAGCATCGGAAAGACTGATTCACCCAAGCCACTTCCATCCCTCGCCAGGCGAGTGCCACCCCCCCATCCCGGTTCCGCACATTCCTGCGACGCTCATTTAGAATTAGGAGTCGCACAACTGGCAGGTTGTCAGCGTAGCTGGTGGGCGACTTAAAGGAGCTGCTTCCCGAGATTTCGGATTGGATCACGATTCAAGATTTGTTTTATAGTAACACCGGGATGACCCAAACATTTTTATATTCCGACCTTCAGAGACAAGGGGAAGCTACTGCAGAAGTTTCAGCACTAATTTCTGCCTTCCCCTCCACCTGCCTCCTATCTCATCCCCACGGGGTTGTAAAGTGCACACGGCTGGTGTTTGGTTGGGTTTTTCTTTTTTTCCCCCTAAATCCACTGCCTGAATCCTCCCTCCACCTCCAAAAAAAAATAAAAAAAAATTAGCACACTAATTAGACTAATTAGGTTTGGAGCAACCTGGTCTAGTGGAAGGTGTCCTGTCACATGGCAGGAGGGTTGTGGAACGAGATTATCTTTACGGTCCCTTCCAACCCAAACCATTCATGATTCTGTCATTAATAAATCCCCGGTCGAGCCGCTTGACAATCCCAGCTGAGCTGGAGCCCCGGGTGCGAGGTGAACAACCTTTTAATGGCAGGGCTGGGAGCGGAGAGTGGAAATGGGGCCAGGCGTGTGCGGGCACCTCCCCGCAGCCTGCGCTCTGCCATGCGGGGCCATGTGACGGCTGCACCTTCCGAGCGAGTCACGGGATGGCAGCGCCGGGATGCGGGACCGCGGGGATGCTGGGCACGCCGAGGGGAAGGGATGCGGAAGGGATGCTGCAAAGAGCCCCGCCGCGGTGCGCACAGAAAGGGGAGAGAGCTCCCCACCCTTCCCATCCCTCCATCCCAATCCCCATCCCGCCGGGATGCTGCCGTGCCCGTACTCACAGCGGCGGGGCAGCGCAGGGCGGTTGTCATTGGGAAGCCAAATCTTCTGGATGCGGCTTTGCGTCAGCTCCATGGGCATTTTTAAAACAAAGGTCTTTTTGCGCTCCGCGTCCACCTTGATGCGTTTGCGGGAGGGAGGAGGAGGAGAAATAAAAAAAGGGGGGAGGGGGAAGGAGGTGGGGGAAATATATGATAAAAAAAAAAATAAATAAAAAGGGGTTTTGTTGCAGTCGGTGGTTTTCGGCGAGCGGCTGCGGCGCTTTCGGATGCTGCTCCGAGCCTCGTGAAGGTTTTACGGCAGGAGGGGGAGGAGGAGGAAAAGGAGGGCCGGGTCTGCAGGGCACAAAGCCGGGCAGGAACGGCCCCAGTGCAGCCGCTGCGTGCTGGGAGGGAGCGAGGGCGAGCCCCGCCGCGAACCGCGATGGAAAGCGGGGTGAAAAAATACAGTACTAAAAAAAAATAAAAATTATCTCCCCTTTTAAATTGGAAAAGAAAAAAATTACAATAGGAGAAGAAAGGCAAGAGAATCTCCACGCGAGGCAGCCGGCGAAGGAGCGGTGCTACAGTCCGGGCTGCTGCTGTGGCCGGCTCCGCTCACGATGTGCCGGCAGCCGCCGGGCCGCCTTTTCTATCCCGACAGGCCGGGACCGCCTCCGGGGCGGGGCGGGGACGGGAGCTGCGGCGGCGGAGGAGGAGGAGGAGGAGGGAGGGAGGAGGAGGAGGATGATGATGATGATGATGATGAAGGGGGGATATCGGCCCGGCCCCTGCTGCCCCCTGGCGCCCGCCCCCCGCACTGCAGCGCGGACAAAGGACGCGCTTTGTTCCGCGGGGGGGACGCGGCACCGACACCCCCCCCCCAATACCGCGGCTTTGGGGACCCCCAAACTAAAATATTTATAGTTAAATAAGTGCCCTGTTTAATTTCTCACGTCTTTTCAACCAACGAGGGGAAATGATGTAAAAATGATGGAAGTTGATTTTTTTATTAAAAAAGGAAAATTAAAACACGAAAATAAATCGCTTTTTCAAAAACTATTTTAAAAAATTAAAAACGCAGTGAAAGATGTAAAGAGAAAAAATAAAATTAATTAAAAAATAATTAAGAAAATAAAATAGGGAATAGAGGCGAAAATAAGAAGGGGGAAAGGAAATAAACTAAAAAAATGGGAATAAAGTTGAGCAAAATAAAAAAAAATGCATTTACAAAAAGAAGTAAACTAGCGATAAATAAAATTAATAAAATTTAAAAAAATAAAAATATAGGGGAAAAAAAAGAAAAAATAAAAAGGACCCCTAAGTACACAGCGGTGGGATGGGGGGTGGGCTCCGCCGGCGCGCCCCTTGCGCCCCTCACTCCGCGGCCAGCGGGTTCGGGCCGGGGGGTCCCGGGGGACCGGGGGATGCCGAGGGGTCCCGGGGGGCCGGGGGATGCCGGCCGGGCGCTCCTGCACGTCGCTCACGTCGCACATGCGGTGCCGAGCCGCCTCCCCCGGAGGGGATGCCCGGGATGCGGCGGCTCCGCCTCTGCCCGCGGCCACCGCGGCCGCTCCGCCCCGCTCCGCGCCCGGGCGGGGCCGGGAGGCGGCGGGGCCCCCCCGCATCCCTCCGCCAGCAGCGGCTCGGGGGCGGCCGCAGAGCTGGGGATGCTCCGAGGGGAGCCTCTGCTCACAAACTGGCGCAAAATGCTATCTTTTAATCGATATTTTTAAAATTTAATGTTATTTGAATTTAATAATCTCGTTTAATTATTTATTATTTAATGTTTTCATATCATTACTTTATTATCTATATTATTTTATAATTTTACTATTATTTTTTCTTAATTATGTCATGTTCATATACAATAAATATTACTATCATCATCATCATCATCATCATCATCATCATCATCATCATCATCATCATCATTGTCATCATTCTACTATTAGTTTATTAAACTTCTTGATCCACTTGCCAGGTTCCTGCAAGTTACGTTTCCACCCTAAATCAGGCACAAGCAGCACCCCAGCAATGCTGACACACCCACACTGCCTCTGTTTGCAGCACGGAAGGGTTGGGACCACCCTGAAAATTCCTGTGATGACGCCCAAATCCCAAACACACAACTGCTCAAACTCCCTTGTCCCCCAGCACTGATGGGGATGATCCCACCTGGCATGGAGGGGTCTCACTGGGAGGATTCTGGGTGGGAATTTGCCACAGCAGGGAAATGTGGGAATGTGTCGTGGGTGGGAAGAGCTGTAGAGGTGGGAGCATCTGCTTTGATGGTGTTTAATAAAGCAAATTTTGCTTCGAAATTTAAATCCTGATAAGGAGCATCTCAGATACCTAAAATGTTCAATCACTTTTTTTTACTTAGGGCATTTTCCTCCTCTGGAAGCCAAGGCTTGTATTTTTGTAATGCATTTAGAAAGAAGATATTTCTGGCTAATTCCTTACATGGAGCCAAGATGGAGTAAAAAGTGCACAATCTTTCCCTCTCCTACACAGGGAAAAAATATTCACAGGCAAAAAGGAAAAAAAATAAAAATAAATTTTAAAAAAAGCTACTATGAGGGAGCTGGAAAAGAACCAGAGATTTGGGATGTGGGAAGAAAGATGGGAGAGAGCTGTGAGTGCTCCAGTTGGCAAGGATAGGATGGGAGTCAGGCACAGCCCTCCCTGGACCACTCTACACAAAATCCCCAAATCCTTTTCACATGTAGGGCAACAGAAAGTCGGTTCTCAGCTAGAGCATGAGTCAGAAGGAGGACAAAAATTCACATGATTTTACAGGACAAGGAATTTGGGCATCATCCCCCTTCCTCCAGCAGCTCTCTCCCCTCTCTGTGGCTCTTTTCCACCTCACAAATCACCACCCCCACGACATGAAAAGGAGCCCGAAAGCGAAACCCTGCCTGAATTAAAATCACAGTCGCTTCAAATTAGATCAACCTAGTAACTCTTGGCTTAGAAACTCCTAAATAACTGGAGCGGAAAGCTTCAACTCCTAAATAAGTGGCCTGGATTTCAAAGGCACCAGCACCCAGCTGCTCCGAGGGAGGTCAGCTGGAAGAAGAACTACTATTTATAAGACACTTGCACCCCCGGGAGAGGGCAGGGAGCAGGACTGCACTAGGTGCACTCAGAGGATTATTTTTCCCCCTCCCAAACCGTGCTATGCAAAATCCCAGCTCCCTAA
Organism: Poecile atricapillus; assembly: GCF_030490865.1. Classification (NCBI taxonomy): domain Eukaryota; kingdom Metazoa; phylum Chordata; class Aves; order Passeriformes; family Paridae; genus Poecile; species Poecile atricapillus. Next base: position 3,586,245 of record NC_081289.1, on the reverse strand, counting down.
AAATAGCACCTGAACTGGTAAATAAGATGTTGCTCGCAGCTGCTGTGCAAAGAGCCCAAAGGGGTGCTTAGCTCAGCGATTTTTCGGGAAATCAAGTCACTGATGCAGCCTGAATGTTGTCAGGAATAGGTGTCAGCTCCTCTGGAGCCACAGAGGCACAGTGTGACATGGGACAGCCAGTGATGCTGACCCACAGCCACACTGTGTGACATGGGGTGGAGGGAGTATCAACAGCCAGTGTAGGCTGGAGGTGTGCCATACATACCTGTCCCTAAACCAGGACAATGCCACAACCAGGAGCTGGAAAATACATAATAAATGAGAAGGGACAGGGATATAAATGTAATGCCAGGGTTTGAAATACGAAAGTGGTAGATGGGAAAAAAAAACCTGGCCTTGAGCATCCAAAGGATGAATGCAGCAGGTCCAGAGAGATGGGAGAGGGAAGTACAAAAAGGGAGAGTCTGGGAGAGAAGGGGAAAAAAGAAAACATTTCTGTGAGAATGGGTATGGGGTTTAGTCTTCAAACTTCTCTGAAACACCAAAACTAAAACCTCTCAATTCCCTCTTTTGTTCCACTGCTGCTCCAACGTCAAACTCACCTAGCAACCCATCCTGAACAGTGGTATTAGGCTCTGGATACATCCCAAAATAACAGCTCCAGACTTCATTCTCCATCTCTTTTGGAAGAACCTACTGGTCACCAGCCAGCCTTCCCTGACATCCTCCCCCTGGCATTAAAATGCCAGCACCAGCAGTGATTGCTCTGGCGAGCCCCAACTCTGACTAAGCCATGATTCACTCTCCTCTTTTAATGTCTTTTTATTTAATTTATTTATTTATTTGATTCCCTCTAAAGGAAACTTGGAAGGGAAGGACCAGTCACGTTCTCGCCTGCATTCAGTGCAACACGCATCCTCTCCTTTGGACGTGGCACGGGGGTGCAGGGGAGGAGATGCCTGGTGGGATCCGAGTCACACATCCAGGAATTCTTTGCACAGTTAGAATTTGGAGAGGGTGGCTGGGAGCTGTGAGTGCATCACTGTGTAGGTGCAGCCACACATGGGCTCCATTCATGTCAGGGCAGCATCATCTGCAGCGGTTTCCAGTATGGCCTTGGATTATCAGCCTGGAATGTGGGCACAAAGTTCAGAATCACAGAGTGTTTTGGGTTCAAAGGGATTTTCAAGATCATCCAGTCCCACCACCCTGCCATGGGCAGGGACACCTTCCACTATCCCAGAGTGCTCCAAGCCCTCTCCAACCTGGCCTTGGACACTTCCAGGGATCCAGGGGCAGCCACAGCTTCTGTGGGCACCCTGTGCCAGGGCCTCAGCACACCCACACAAAAGAATTTCTCCCTAATATCCCATCTAAATCTACTCTCATCCGGTTTAAAGCCGTTCCAAAGTGCTCCCTACCCCGGGAGGGTGGTTGCAAAAGTCAGGCGGCAGCTGCCCAGATTCTTATTTGTGTGTTAATGACATTTTCTTGCAACAGAAAAATTTATTCCTCTGGGCTGACCAAGGGACATTTATATGGTTACCAGGGGAAAAGCACAAAAAAAAAAAAAAAAACTAAAACAAAAACAAAACAAACAAAATGCTACATTTTGCATTTTAGTGGGATACTAAAGAAGTCAAGAAAATTGTCTGCAATATTTTTCGGGGAATTAGACGCTTTCAGAAATGTCAGGAAGGAAACAAAGTGGTTGATCCCTCCTCTTGCCAGCTGGATGCTGAGTAGTTTTCACTGCTGATGGCGCTTTCTTTGGAAGGACTTGAAAAAAAGCTGCTAAGGGTCACGCTCGTGGCGGGGAAGGTGATAAATGTCTGATTTTTATCAGGCTGATAAAAATGTTTGGATTTGGAGAGGCAGCTGGAGTTCACGGTCCTTTGTGCCTGCAGTTTCCAATTGCCGCCCTCGCCCCTCGCAGGTATTTCTGTTACAGGAATAAACAAACAAGGAGCGAAGTGTGAACTGTACCTGTATCAGCAGGACATCACCGCTCCCTCTCCTTCATCCCGCCCAGCTCCTGATGCCCGGGAGGGAATACCAAGAGCTCCTGCATCTATCCCTGTAATGGATCGGGGTGTTTCTGCCATGGAAAAGAGGTTTTTTTATTTCCTCTCCTCTAAGCAAGTTGTGTTTTCCTTCCTCATTTCTCGCCTCTCACCCTCTGTTCTTGCAGTCTTTGCTTTTCCTTCTGCTGCCCCATCGGCCCCGCTGCCGGGCAAAAGGGAGCAGAAACCAAGCAAAACCATCTCTTCACGATATTATTTGCAGGGATTAAGGGATGTTGCTCAGCACGGGATTTAAAGACCCCTACCCTGAGATCAGGGGAGAGCTGCTGGTGCCTCTGCAGGACCCAGGCAGGGCAGGGAACATCGTGTGCCCCAGAGCTCTCCCTCCTTTCACCAGCCAGTGCAGACACGCGTTCTCCTGGCTGCAGACGAGCCGTGCAGTTTTTCAGCCTGTTGCACCCTCTAATTGCACCTGATGTGCTCATGAAACTCCTTTCTTGGTCGGTTGTAAGAAATTCCGATCATTGCTGACAACAGCAGGGCACTGGGACACCGCAGCAGCAAGACCTGGGCTGCCACACGCCTGCCTGTGGGTGCAGCTTTGCTTAAAAATAGCCACAAGCAGAGAAAAGGGGGAAATTCAACGGGGTTCAGCTTCTGCCATCGAGAAAGCAGGGCTGAGCCCCAGAGGGGGAAATCCCCACATGGGCACAGGGCATTGCTCACCCCGCATTATCAGCCCCAGTCAAACGCTGCACCCAGGGCTGGCCTTGCTTTCCTGGCAGCCAAGGGACAGGAAAAGCCAGGAAGGGGTTGCAGAAATGCAGAATTCAGCTGATTCCAGTTTGGGAACCTGCTGCTTTTGCTCAGCCCTCTGCACTGAGCTCCCCGTGTGCTGTCACTGTCACACTCAAAGCCATGCAGGAATTCTTTCAAGGACAGTAAACTCTTCCTGAAGCCAACACTTTGCAAAGTTGTTTGTTTGTTTAAATTCTTTTAATTTATAGCTCTTCAGGCAGGAGGACAAGGGTTCAAACCTTATTTGTTTTGAGTGGTCGGATCTGTGCCAGCTAGAGGTCTTTGGTTTTAATTGGCTGAGTTAAAGGGTAGCAGGAAAGGAAATAGGAGAGTTGTAAATGCAATGACTGGCTTTGATGAATATGGGGAAGAAGGAAGGATGAAAGCCTGTATTCAATCTCAATTAATCAAATTAAAAGCAAAATAATTCAAGGTTTCCTCTACTGTCCTCAGAGAGATGGATGCCTCCAAATGTTTCTTGGATGGTCCTTGGGAAGACCCAGTATATCTAAAGACCAAAAATGGGGAGGTGTACATTGGGTGTCCATTAGCCAGGACTGAGGACCCCAAAGAAGCCTCCCAGATAAAGGTTCATATTTAAGAAAGGAGGCTTATTTGTAATTTTTAAAAATAATTATATTCTGTAATTCTCAAAAACTGTAATTTGGAGATAACATTCTGAAGCTGCAAACATCCATTAAAGCAGGGACATTTCTCAAAGCTGGCAGGTCTGCTCAGAAACGGGTCCAGGAGGATTGAGCAACGTCCTGTGAAAGTTCCTGACTTTACAAGACTAGTGCAATACAAAACTCACCCCATAAATGGGCTAAGTCATAAAGCTAATTGACTCCATTAGTTGCAGAGAGGGTAGATTTAGGGTAGATATTATAAAGAGATTCTTCACTGTGAGGGTGGTGAGGCCCTGGCCCAAAGAAGTTGTAGCTGCCCCATCCCTGGAAGTGTCCAAGGTTGGACAGGGCTTGAAGCAACCTATGTTTTGTGGAAGATGTCCTTGCCCATGGCAGGGGGTTGGAACTGGATGATTTTAAAGGTCACTTCCAGCCCAGGCCATTCTGTGATTCCATGAAACATGGGTTTCTAAAGTTAATTAGAGGGTAACTAAATGACGAGACTTTGGATATTCCAGTCTCAGGAATTTAATACTGGTTCTCCTTGAAATAAAACCTGCCTGCAGAAGTTCAGACCCAATAGCAAGGGTCAAAGGGTGCAGATCAGTCAGAGAGCCGTAATTCAGGTTTTGGCACTGTCAGAGCTTCTGAAAAGACAATATTCATATTAGGCTGACACTGTGTTGAGCCTTCTACTCCCAGGTATTTTTAGTTATGTGAAAGGAACACTTCCCTATTTGCCCAGTTATTTTAAAGTGTGAAATTCCCCACTGAAAATCCTGAGATTGCTTTAGGGTGTAAATCCACAGGATGTTGAACTTGACTTTAGGTTACCTCATCCCTAATCAAGAGGCCACAACCACCTGCGACAAGGCACTGATCCAGCAGAAAAATCCTGCTGGTCTGAGGGAAAAGTGTGTTTACAGGGCTACTCTGTCCCTGCTGCCAGATCAGATATTCCCTGTCCTGCTGCTGCCAGCAGAACTTGGCATGTGTTACCACAGTGCCTTCTCCGGGAAAATCAGCAGAATTGCAGCCATTTGCTCACACCTGAACCAGACCTAATTTAGGATTTTCATGTTTTAACCCTGGCTGGGAGCTCAGCCCCACTCGCTCACACTCTCACAGTGGCATGGGGGAGAGAACTGGAAGGTAAAAGGGAGAAAACTCACGGGTTGAGGTACAAACAGTTTAATGGGTAAAGCAAAAGCCACGTGCACAAGCAAAGCAAAACAAGGAATTAATTCCCCACTTCCCACAGGTGTCCAGTGATCCCCAGGAAAGCAGGGCTCCATCACATGTAGTGGTGGCTTGGGAAGGCAAACACCATCACCCCAAATGTCCCCCCATTCCTAAACATGACAAAATATGTTATGGAATATTTTTGGTCAGATTGGGGTCAGCTCTCCTTGCTCTGCCCCTCCCAACTCCTTATGCCCACCCCCAGCCTCTTCACTGGTGGAATGGGGAGATGAAAAGCCTCGACTCTATGTAAGTCCTGCTCAGAAAAAGAGAGACATCTCTGTTACCAGCACTGTCTTGGTCACAAGTCAGAAACACAGCCCCAGAGCAGCTACTCTGAAGAAAATCACCCTGTCCCAGCCCAAGCAGGCACAGTGCTGCAAAGCAATGCAGCGTTTTGGAGATCTGATGGGAAGAACAAAGAATTCCAGCCCTCCTGTACGCATAGATTGTTATAAGATTTATTTTCATGGAGGTGCCCAGTGGCTGAAGTTGATTGTGCTCACGAAGAACTTAATTCCCAGCCTGGTGATGTACCTGGGATGCAGCTCTCCGGGTCTCCTGCCTGCAGGTGATCAGTGCTGGATGTGAAACCCCCCAGGGATGATGAGCGTGTTCAGCCCATTTACGGTGGAGGATGATCACCCTCCGGAAATCACAGCCTGTCATTATCCCATGGACTTTGCTATTGAACTCTTTCCTAACTTCTCATTACCACCCACCTTTCATTAAGAGCCTGGATCGTTATCTCATCATTGCAGGTTATTAAATCAAACAATGGCAAAGGCTGTGGCCTTTCTGGGGCTGACTCACCTCATTATGTAACAAGCCCGGGCCAGTGACAACCTCAGCATCGTCATGGTGACAGAGAAGCATCTAAAAAGTTGTAGGCAATGATGTGGTGAAGCCAGATACCCCAGAGATGCTGGGGAATCTCTTCAAAGTAATGCCAAAAACCTAAAACACAAAGCTCTGGGGGAGAACACGTGGTGGTTCGTATTTCTGATGATCAAGGAGGACGTGCTTGTAGGCAGCAGCGGGCAGCAGATTAATCAGAGCCTAGGAGAAAGGGTATTTTTTTATCTCAGGTCTCAACCCCCGCTGATAATCAGTTTGGCTCCTGATACAGGGGCTTTTGAAGCAGCATCCCAGAGGGATCTGCATTGCCTGGGAGGCTGAGATGGAAAGGTTCCCCTGAGGGATGCTGAGCAGGGAGGAGGCGTTGAAGCTCTCAGCTCCTGCTGTTCTGCCTCCATCCACAGCAAAGCTGTGGGTAGAGTTTGGGAAGGATTTATGTAATTTGGGGATGTCTACAAGGAACTGGTCACCTTTGACCACTTCTACCACTTGTGGAGAGAAATGGGCACTCGCTTGCACAGAGAGCAATTCAGCTGCCTTACTGTTGGTACTGACTGCAAACCAGAATAAGATGTGTCCTGGAGGAGTTTGTGTCCTCTGAGCACAGAGGGAACCTCAGAGCAAAACATTTCCATGCACATCTTAATGCATGAGGTGACCCAAAACACAAATCCTTGTCCAATCCAGAGTCTCATGCAGGGAGGAAAAGCGGAGCTGCATTTCGAAATTGTGTACGTGCTGAGGATCTTCCCACCTACACCTCACCTTTGTGAGCACGTCTGCCCCATGGAAAACCTGCTCATCCCTGCTTCCTCACAGGGCTGGGGTGATCCAGAAATTGGTTGCCCAACAGTGGCCCACACACCTCAGCTCTGGCCAAGAAGAACCACTTTTGGGACCAGCACCACTCCTGAGGTTGAGCTGTTCCCTGGATCAGCCTCCCCAAGGGCTCCCCTCTCCATTCAGCTGGTGGAAACCACAAGGCATCCAGAGGTGAGGTCTAAGTGTCCCACTTTTCCAGTGTTGCCATGTGCTTTTAAACTCAAGACCTGCAGGCACTGCTTTTAGGAGGTCTGTGAAAGACAAGTGAGAGGGAAAGTGTGTGGTCAACAAGCTGAAATTTAGAATAGTAAGGTCCAGTTTTGTTTCCATATCTTTTGCTGGAGGTCCTTACCGTCAAAACCTCTCTCATGGATCCTCTCCATACCAAGTTTTGGACCCAAGTCACTGGAATCAGATCACATAGACTGCTGGAATGCAGAAATTAAATAACCAAATTTCCTTGTCATGGTTTTCCTAAAATTCTTCCACTTACAGAGCAATGATTTTAATGCATTTAAGTTCTTGCAGGTGATTTTCATTTGTGTATTTCATTTACTTTTTTCTACACCATGGAGACCTGGCTGGGAAAGACAAAAAAGGCTTAAATTGTTAAAAACAACTACCGAAATTGTTTCCTCTTTCCCTGATATTTTCCAATCAGACATGAAAAATATTAATGGAAAAATTCTCTGGAATTTTGGGGCAAGCTGAAACAATATGGGGAGCTTGCTGCCAACATATTTTCTCAAATACATTTATATTTTCCAACCCGCAATGACAAGCTGTTAACAGCTCCTTGGGAAAAAAAGAAAAAAAGAAAACCGAGCTTGATGTTTAGATTTCTGCCCTGGAGTTTAACAGGGTGTAGCAAAGCAGCGTCTGGGTGCCTGGCAGGGGTCACAAGGATGCTCTGCTTCAAAGCACTTGGGAGGGCCTCAGTTTTCTCCCAAACAGCTGCTGTTACTTGAGCTGAGAGACAGAGCCAGGAGGGCATGGCACAGGTGGAAGCACATTTTGACCATTGATTGTGACTCATCCTCACTGAATAACCGTGGACATGGGGGGAAAACACTTTTATTGTGTCTGCTTCAGCATTTCCAGCAACACCACTCATTAGGGAATCAAAGAATGGTTTGGGTTGGAAGAGACATAAAAGATTATCCAGTTCCACCCCCCTGCCATGGGCAGGGACACCTTCCACTATCCCAGGTTGCTCCAAGCCCCATCCAACCTGGCCTTGGACACTTCCACGGATGGGGCAGCCACAGCTTCTCTGGGCAACCTGTTCCAGCACAAACTTTGTGCCATAAATAGGACACCTCTCAAACCAAACAAATGACCCCAGGAGAGGGGCTCCCTCACCTGTCCATCCCCCTGTGCCCCCCTGCACTGCTCTGGTGGGTTCGTGCTCTCCGCACGTCCCGGGCTGGCGCCTGCGGTGACAGCACGTCCCCAGCCAGGGTTTCACATTTCCCAGCCCAGCTGTTTACCCAGAGCTCAGCCTGGAGGAAAACAACTGCTAGACAGTCAACAAGAGATCTGAGGGCCACCCGACTCCTGGGCAGGCTTTCCTGCCAGCTTCCCTATAAAGAAGGAGAGCTGGGCTCAGGCTCAAGGCATGACCTTCCTTCAGTTCATGTTGTTGTAACCCAGGCTGGGACAGCCCCCAGCACCCGACTGATGGGCACCTTTCACCCACTGCTGGGTGAAGATGTTTGTGATGCCTCCAGAGTTCCATGGATGGTCACTGAGGCAGTGGGAGATACAGTTTGTACCCATGGAGCAGAGGCCAGAGCAATTCCCAAACCTGCCAGCTATGCAAAGGCAAGGTCTTTCTGCAGCTGTGGCTGAGGGGGATCCCACCAGGGTGGGTCTGAGATGAATGTGGGGTAGCCAGAGGGTCCCAGGAGCTGTAGTATCCATGCTTTGAGTATGGATGTGCTATGCCCCTCCCTGTCCTGCCCTAAACACCCATGCTCATTCCAGACCTGACCAGCTGAATATCCCTGAAAACCCATCTCAGCCCAGAGACTGAGCAGGCACAGCTCCCTTGCACACGTGCAGGAGCACACGCAACCACCCCAGTCCCTGGCAGCCGCCAGGGCCTTCAGATGCTGCTCAAAAATCTGGTCCTCTTGCATTCAGGCAGAGCCAGTCATGGATGGCAGGGGTGACTAAAGCTCAGCACTGGCACACGCCAGCCTCATCCCACGCTGCCTTGTCCCATCTTGCCTGCAGCCAGGCTGTTACCTGCCAGGCCACCCAACCCCGTGGCTGCCAGCACGGTGCGACAGCACATCCCGAGCCAGGCTGGAAAAGGTAACCTCAGGTCGTCCAGAATTTGGGCTAGGAAAGTCACATCCATAAGAAGAATGCTTCCCACCCTCATGCCTTCCACCTAATTGCTGCTGTTGCAACAGCCCTACATGATTTAATGGTTTATTGCATTGTTCTTTTATTTATGGTGTAAATGTGTTGGATGTGATTGGTTTCTCAGCAGCTGAGCTGCACTCAAAAATTATTAGGAGAAGAGAAAAAAAAAAAAAAAAAAAAAAGGAAAGGAGAAACATGGCAGCAACCAGAGGTGATTTAATGTTTAAGGGAAACAAAGGCTTTGCTGACTGTGTTCCCCCGTGCACAGGATCTTCACAGCTGGCAGGAGTCCATTCTCTGCCTTTGGCAAAGCCACCTTGGAAAAAAAATAAACATAAAAATCACTGCTGGCAGGTGCCTCTTCTGTCTCAAATCATCCTGCTCAGCTTGGTTCAGCAACATGAAGCTATTGGTGGTGAAGCTACTCCTGAGTCCCTCTTCCCACCCCAAGGCCTTGTTCTCAGCCAGGAATGAGATCCAGCCCTCCAGCTGGGAAATGGACCCAGACTGAAAAAAAACCCCCTACTAATTTATTTTTCTTTATTATTCTTCTATATACTGTTTATTCTATAAATTTGTTTTTCTTTATTTTGCTCTGAATGGGAATGTTGTTTTGTGAGCATGGATCCATCCCTGGAGCACCTGGTGTCAGCACAAAGCTATCCCACATTCCTTTTGTGGAAGGGCTTTATCGGGCTGCCTAAGCCCAAATCACAGCTATGTCCTAGTGTTCCTGTGAGAAATCCCTTGCTAACGAGGAGGATTTCTAAGAAGGTCAGTGAGAAGGAGAAAAAGAACAAGTAGAATTCTCAAATTTCTGCTCCAGCCATGTTAGAGTCTCCTATTGGTGTTAAGGTGGGGTGCTTGCCTGGGTCATGTTGTAGTGCATCTGGGTCATACGTGGCATAAGGGCACGAGTTGCCTCCAAATGAATTTATATGGGTGACTGAGGAGCCTTTATTTTGCACTTGTGCCAGGTGACCTGGCAGTCCCCACTTGCATTTTTAGGGGTGGAAAAATTTGGTCTCCCAGGCACAGAAATCAGCAGTTGCTCAGTCCTCACCTTCAAGCCCATGAGCAAGACCCAGGGCAACCCTGCTTATCCCCCAATAAAGGCAGCTAAAGCATCCTGGCTTGATAGAGACTGAAACTGGGAAACCACATCCCTCCTTGGGGCTCATGGATTTGGGAGCAGGAGACAAAATACCCAATTTTTCTCCCAGTACTTATGCCTTTTGGGCTTCCTAGAAACAAAGGCCAGACAAGAGAATAAAAGCAGATATATTTAATGAAGGGCCTTCAGGTACATTAAGGGCAGACAAAGCCTCTCCAAGGAGCTATGCCCAAAAATGGACTATGGTCAGGAGATTTTCAGACAGATACAAGTTTGGTCCATTTACATATCAGGGGTTAATCCTCCAATTACAGCTTCAGATAATGAAGCCATATACCCCCAGTTTGCTCCCCCCTCCCAATTCACTTTTGTTTAGACTTTTCAGGCCTGAGGCTGTGGAGTGTCCTTGGATCTCAGGCCCAGAGAGATTGTTTTGTCTGACCAAATGTGAAGACAGTTAACTAACACATTATATGGAGTTTAGAGTTATGCACTAACTCAGTACAGGATTTGAAAAACACAAAATCTAAGAGAGTAGGGCATCAGTACCACTGGGTGAAAACCAGCCCTGATTGTGGCGGGTTATCCCTGCTGTTTACCAGCCTCAGCTGCTCTTCCTGGAAAGAGCTGGAAAGCAGCAGCAGCATGGCTCTGGCATGCTCCTTTCGCGTGTCTCCGGATGAGGAGCAGCTGCCGGAGCCGCAGCGCTCCCTCCCCGTGCCCTCACCAACGGGACATGCAGGGCCCGTGCTCTGGTGTCCCCGACGTCCCTCATGCCAGCAGGGCAATAAAATAATAAATAAACGGCGTAAACAAGTTCACCCCGCTGCCCTGGGAAAGGTTCTCCCCGCGTCAGGTCGGGTAAACAAGCTCCAGAGGCGGTGGGGAGGGGAATAAATAAATGAATCAGGCTGGTTGAAGGGATGCAGCTGTTTCATACCAGCCCTGCCCGAAGAGAGCCCAAAGCGGGGCCAGGACTGCACAAGGACAGGACAATACCTCCTTTGCTCCGTGGATTTACAATCACCTTCCCCATCAGCATTGTTTCTCCCCAGACCATTCCATGAGGAGACACTTGTCTGTCTCAGCTTGCCCCCTGTCCTCAGATAATCCTTATCAGGGCTGAGCAAAGCTTTCTTTTCCTTGTTGATTTCCAACCCAAATCAACATCTCTCCAGGTGGGGTTTTAACACCCTGCTCCTGACTACAGGGGCTGATTTGGAAGCTCTGCACTGTACTACAATGGAGCGTGCACCAGTAACACGCCCCAAAATGTACCTGCACAGGGAACACACCTGAGGATGCTCTGGCACTGCCAGGATTGGTGCACAGAGAGCTGGATCCATGGATAACAGCAGGTAAAGGCACTGTCAGCACAGCCTCCAGTCCATTGCTGCACCCTCCTGTGCTTCAGTTTTCCCTGCCTAAATTGATAAAGCTGGAAATCATCCACCAAGGAGTAAAGGACAGGGGAGACAGGGAACAAAAAGGTCTCAGCAATCAATTCTGAACAAACAGCATGAAGTCCCTGGAGAAATGGAACAATATTGCTATTAGTATTATTATTATTCATAATAATGAAGGCAAATCAAAAAGAAAGCCCAATTCCATGATGTTTTAGCAACAGGGTGGCATACAAAATGCAGAAGGTTGGGTTTTCTGGATGGTGCTGGTTCCTCAGCACCAAGGAGGGGCACATCTTACTCCAGGCCCTGTGTTTTTGGGAAGGTATTTAATCTGGAATGGGACAGAGTGGGCAATACCAAGGAGATGTTTTCAGAATGGGGTACATGGGAGAGCACAAAATGAGAGTGATTTTGTTATCCAGGAAGGACAAAACTGGGGGATAGCTTTCAGCCTGGAAAAGGATGCTATGGAGAAGATAACAGCTCTTCTTTATACCAAGGAATATTTAAAGTTTATACAAGATATGCTTCCCCAGTGGAATCCTAATTAGTGGAATTCTAATACCCCTTGCCAGGACAAGGAATTCTCCATGGGAAAACACAGAGGAAATCTAAATCTGCTTGTGTGGTTTTGATCTTGAGTCCCAACTGAGCTCCATCCTTTTTTTTTTTTTTTTCCCCAACCTTAAAATGTAGTTATGATGGGGAAGAGAATCAGGTGCCCTGCAGAGATGTGTGTGCCTGCACGCACGCACCAGGAAAACAGGGCTCACACCTTGCTGGCTGCTGGTTTTGAAATCCTCCCACGTCCCTCCATGAAAAAAACCTGTGGTCATCTGATTTAAAGCCTTTGGAGCCGTTTTGTGCCGAGATCAATCTCTCCATCACAGAGGGTGTGTTAGGGAAGCGTTCGGCAGGGCAGCAGCTCCCAGTGGGACAAGGATGGTGGGATGCCAGGTGGAAAAGGGGCCTGGGGGGTGTTGGTGGTGGGATCTGAGCACTGGGGTGAAGCCCAAGCCCAGTCTGAGCTGCTTTCCTGTGTGGCACAGCCACTGAGCTTGGTTCCAGCTCGTGGCTGGAAATACAGCAATGGAGAGTCCTTCCCCATCCCTGTCAGGAGGACACAGAAAGGAGGGGTTTTCCAGCATCCTGAGTTGCTTGGTGGGATGCTGGCCCTGGCAGGGAGGTTATAGCTGTGTCTGCCTGCTCCCAGGTTAGGACATGAGGATATAGCTTCAATATTGTTCTTTGGTTTAATTCCCAGACTTAGGAAGTCTGAGAGGTGCTAACAACCCATATCTCTCCCCACCAGCTGGTTTCTGTGGAGTGAATGCAGAGTGGGTCCCAAAAATCCCACTGGACCTCACAGAGCTGCACCCCCCTTAGAAGCCTTCTACAAGAGTTTCTAGTGGAGTGGTGGTTCCACCTGCAGCTGGTGGCAGCCAAGGTTGTCCCACCTGGCCACCACAACCTGGCAGGTGCCCCCCTGCACCAGTACCACGAGATATGGTGGATTCTGCTGTTTGGTTGTGCATGACCCAGAGAGCAATAATGGGAACAAAACCAGGCATGGTGACCCTGAAATCCACTAAAAACTCCCCATGAGTGGCCATAAATGCTAAAGAAAGTGCAGACACCAAGAGGCAGTGGAAAGTTTGTGCTCACCGAGTGGAACGGTGCAGGGAGGTGCTGGGAGGGCTGTGATGGGGGACAGACACCTGCTCCTTTGGGTCCTTTGGCTCAAGAGGCTGCTGAGGTGAAAGGGGATGAAATGAAACCAAGAGCCAGAATGAAAATACCACAAGAAACACAGGTCAGGGGACAAAGCAGGATGGGAGGGGATTTCCAGCCTTCCAGGAAAGTGTTCAGTGAAAACAAGGTGATGGTTTGACTCAGGCACGAGCCAGTAAGTCAGGCGAGCTGGGGTCAGTTCTGCCACACGTTTCCTCCTTGCCCTTTGAGCAGACACCCTCAACCAGACTCCCCTCAAGCAGCTCCTGACTCCTCACATGGCTTCTCTGCATCCATCAGTGCTTTAAAATCCTGTCCAGTGCCTCTGACAGGAAATGCTGAATAAAACCTTTTCCAGGGCTGCCAGGAAGACACGACATCGAGGCACGAAGGTGACGTGACCGGCAAAGGCAGCAGCATGTTGGTTTGCAGGGCTTTGCCAGCAATCCAGAAAGCCTCCCAAAGCAACAAGATTATCCCTTCCAATACCTAAAAAAAGCTGCAGAAAGGCAGTTCTCCACCTTTAGCTGTAAGCACTCTGCAGAGGCAGAGTTTCCCATCAGGGGGTGTTCTAATCTGAGTCACTGCAGGAGCTGGGACAGCAAGGAAGTGCTCGGTGGCGCAGGGGACAGGCAGCAGAAATAACAGTGCTGGGATTTGGCACAGTCCTGCCCTTTCCCTTCATGCTGCAGGCAAAAGGCACATCTGCTCCTGCTAACAAGAGCCTCCTTGATCTCAGCAAGCAGAAATGAGACCAGGGGATGTTGTAACTCCTGCTAACAGAATGTACAAAGCAGTGAGAGCAGTAGGAGAGCGAGGGATTCTGCCCCTCCACTCCACTCTTGTGAGACCCCCACCTGGATCACCATGTCCAGCTTGGAGTCTCCAGTACAAGAAGGATGTGGAGCCACTGGAGCAAGTCCAGAAGAGGCCATGAAGATGCTCCAAGGGCTGGAGAACCTCTGTTATAGAGGTGGGCTGACAAAGCTGAGGTGTTCAGCCTCAAGAAGAGAAGGCTCTGGGCAGACCTTAGAGCCCCTTCCAGTGCCTAAATAGAACCTACAAGAAAGATATTTTAGCAGGATCTGTTGCAATAGGACAAGGGGTGATGGTTTAAAAGTGAAGGAGGATTGATTTATATTAGATACTATATATATATATATATATATATATATATATATTAGATATATTAGATATAAGGAAGAAATTCTTTATGATGAGGGTGGTGAGACCCTGGCACAGGTTGCCCAGAGAGGTGGTGGATACCCCATCCCTGGAAGTGTTCAAGGTGAGGTTGGATTAGACTTTAAATAACTTCATAGAGTACAAGATGTCCTTGTCCTGTCAGAGGGTTTGGAACTAGGTGATCTTTCATATCCATAACCCAGACTGTTCTGTGCTTCTATCATCATGTGTTCAATCTCTGCTCTCTGCCTTTCAGTCTTATCTCCAGCTCCTTCCCAGACAGCAGCACCGGGATTTCATTTGTCCTTTGACAGATGACAAATGTCCTGCTTGCTGGTAATGCCCTGCCAGCTTATCACCTGCACACTCCCAGGCTTCCTCGCGTCAGCTGCAGTAATTAAATCATATTTTTCAGGAGGGGCACTTTAGGTGAACTCTCCCAACACCTCCTGCCAGCAGAGCTGCAGCCACAGACAGGCCAGGGGATCAGGGCTCTCTCCAGTGCTCCCAGCTAATGCAGCAATGCTGGAAGAAATTAATTTCTGTCCTAAGCTCGTTCCTCCTGCCTGTCCTCGAGCATCCCTGCTAGAAATACCTTTCTTTAATATCTGAAACTGCCAAATGCCTTGAGTTGGCTAAATGGCAGCTATTACACAGCCATGAAGTGCAGATCCTGTGGCAATGCCACTAGCTACGATGCCCAAGGAGAAAGGAGGCAGAACAGAACCCAGACAACCAGGATTTCACACAGACTTCTTGAAGGGACACAGAAAAGTGATGCCAAAGCTGCAAGCAGTGAGAAACTGGCCAAGATGGGGGTGGAGCTTGCATTTTCTACTACAGGATGCTCCATTTCCACACACAGGGTGTGCAAAGATAGCTGAGAGCCTCCAAAATGCTCATCCCAAAGTGTCCTTGTGCCTAAAGCTACCAAGGGTCTACAGAGCAGCAGCCCTTGGGCAGGGCCTCCTCTTTGCACCCTGAATCAGGGTGGCTGTGAGCAGGCCCTGAGGTGAGATGCTGTTCCCAAAAGGCTCCCAGAGTAAAGGCTCAGCTCTTGCTGAGCTGCCTGGAGTCCCCATATTCCTCTGGGAGAGTCAGGAGCACAGCCAGATTCTAACCCAGCTGAAGCCACCAGCTTGAGCAAGGATTTTTA
Organism: Poecile atricapillus; assembly: GCF_030490865.1. Lineage (NCBI taxonomy): Eukaryota > Metazoa > Chordata > Aves > Passeriformes > Paridae > Poecile > Poecile atricapillus. The sequence continues at coordinate 3,570,907 of NC_081289.1, read as the reverse complement.
TGCATCAAGTTGAACTAGAAGGGAAATATCTTCACCCCCAACTCTCCTGCAAACTCAGGATGTGCTCAGCTTGCTGTGGGCAACTTCTGAAGGGCAGCCACAAGGCCATGCTCTCCTGCCTGGTGGCTCATGGATGTGTCCCTGGGAAGCCCAGGCAGCCCAGCAGCAGCCACTGAGCAGTGCTCCAGGCAGGGCTGGTGGTGTGGGGTCCCACCAGCCCAACGGGATGCTCTAAACTGAGATTAAAGGCTGCAGCCAGGTCACAGCACCTCTTAAGCCACCCCTAAACCTTGTCCCCAAGTGCCACATCTACTTGTCTTAAATCCCTCCAGGGATGGTGGCTGCACCACTCCCACAGGCACCACTTTTCCGGTGCATGGCAACTCTTGTGGTGACAAAATTATTCGTAAAACACACGAGCAATGAACAAAACCCGTCCACTCCGGCCTGGCTGCCGCCCTGGACTCTCTGGAGCTGCAGGCTGATGCACGGAGCTGCTGGAAAGTGCTCTGGCATTTCAAGGTTGACCTCTAGAGGAAGTTTGTAGACAGACGAGCTACGGCTGCGACGGTGAACAGGGGCTGCAGGACGGAGCTGCCGGGGATTTGCAGGGGTCTGGCCAGGATGACAAGCACAGCACGGTGTCCCGACACAACTGAGGTGTGCTGGGCAGGAAAAGCCTCAACTGCTGCAGATCCGCAGTGTGTCCCCAGGTGCTGGAGTCCGTCATTCCTCCCCCTCCTGAGGCTGCAGCAGGGCCACGGGAGCTGCCCTCCAACACGGGAACTTCCCCCGGTCTCTCCCTGCTCCCCAGCTCGGCGCTTTTAAAGCCTCGCACTCTCTGCTTTCCTCCCACCGCCTACCCGCAGCATCTCTCCCTCTGCTCCAAATTAATCCGTTTATCACCTAAAATTAAACCGATCCCTGCAGTCTGCTGCGCTGTCAGGATGCGAGGGTGTGAAGCACATCACGCTCCGCTGAGCCTTAAAAGGCAGCAGAAACCTCGGCGCCGGAGATGCGGGTTCTGTGAGCATCACTGCGGGCACTGCCTCATCCCGTAACATCCTCCCCAGGCAGAGCGGAGAAAAACAATCCCAGCCCCCTCCTCGCTAATCTCATTCCCTCCCTGCTGCCCTTCGGTGCCGTGTCAGTGTGTGACACCTCTGTCCCTGCCCCAGCCCAGGGCTGCCCGCCGGCCGAGGCACCTGTGCTCTGAGCAGCACCTTCTGCCCGTGTCCGGGCACATCCCCGCCCAGCTCTGCCTCCTCCGGCTTCTTTGCCTTGTGAAGAAGATTTTTTCCCTTCCGTTTCTCCACCCAGGAGAGCTGCTGGGAAAAAGGGACCACCACAAGCATCCCACTCTGTGTCCCACCGTGCCAGAACTTCCCTCTGGAAAGAGGAGGAGGTGACATTTAAGAGTCACGGCTTCACAGCAGCCCGGAGAGGAGGGAAAACTCATCCACAGCAGCACAGGAGCACCCATCAGGGCTTTAGGTCCCGTACTCGGAGCTTCTTGCCCACACTGCCAAGCCAGGGGGTGGCAAGTGGGGATTTCTGTGGAAAAGGGATGGTTTGAGGTGCAGGTCTGGGGACACCACGGTATGAGAGGGGCTTGCCCAGGTGAGGGTCGTTTCCCTCTCCAGTCTCTCCTCAGCCGAGCCCCTCCCAAGGACAAAAATGCCCGCAGTTCTCAGACTGCAGCCCCCCTGCCCAGAGCCATCCTGCTGCCCCCTGTCCCCAGCCTCGCACCAGCCAGAGCAGCTCATTCCCCTCGCCCGGGGACAGACGAAAAACCCCACAGAGAAGGCGGAGAGGGGACAGTTGCCCTTTTCGGGCTGCACAGAACACACCCACACCCCACACAACCTCAGGGGTGTCCCCCATCCTCCTCCGGAGCCGGCGGTGCGGCAGAGCCGGGCACAGCCCGGTGCTCCCATCTCCCATCCCTGCAGGAGGCAGCGCCAGGGACACGGACCCACCCCTGGATGCCCAGGAGGTCCCTGCGGGGACATCCCGGGATGCTGCCCACCCAGCCAGCCCTACCTTTGCGGAACGGCATGGAGCGGGAGGAGGCAGGGCTGCACTCGGACGCCTGGGTTCCGCGGACTCGGACGCGTTCTCTTAGATATGCGTATAAAAAAACATATATATTTTCTTCTGTATCTCTATTTCTTTCTTTCCTCCTCCTCCTTCTTTCAGAAGGAAACGGACATATTTGGGCAAAGCCCGGCAGAAACCAGCGTCATTCCGAGGGTGGCACTGCAGAAAGGAGGAAGTTCTTGCAGTTTCAGAGCTTTTAACCCTTCGCTTCCCGGAGACAGCAGGGATAGGAAGGAGGTGACAGGAACAGGACAGGGAGCTGATTGCCTTAGAAGGGGTGGAATGCACTGGGAAAGGGGTTTTGAGTTGATTTGTGGTGTTTTTTTCTTGGTAGGACCAGTGCAGAACTGAGTGTAATGGATGTGATAATGGAATTCTGGCCTCCTGCATCACTTATGCAAATTTCTGAGCTCATCAGAGCACCAATCCCATCTTGTCTGTGGTGGCACTGGGACAAACTGGGAAAACCCAGCTGCTTTAGAAACAAGGAGGTCAGAAACTCAGATCCCCCTGTTCAGCATCTCCTGCCCTTGCACAGGGAGCTGGAAGTTCAGATCCTGCTGTGCTGGATCCTGGGGATGAGCAAATATCCCTTGCCTGCTATCACAGGGCTGGGATGAGCCACGAGCTTTGGAACAGCATCAGGTCTGTGTGTCCTCATCTCTGGAGCTCAGGTTGAAGCAGGAGGTGAAGGTGGAACATTTTAACCTGGGAGGGTTGTTTATTTTTACTGTGGTTCCTTTAAGCACTCCCTGGAGGTAGAAAGAGGCATTGGCTTGGAGGGAGTTCAAGACACACTCTGAACTGTGCACAGTGAGACCCCATCCTTTCATCTTGGTGCTTGACAGCAATACCATGAGCTCCATGCTGTGTCTCTGCTCCCTGCAAAACTGTTTTCCCCTCCTGGAGTCAACAAGACTTTCCTCAAACCATCCCTGGGGTGCTCTAAAGCCTCCCCATCCATCTCCTGCAGGCTCCAGCCCCACCCAGACCACCTCGATGCTCCAGGTGATTCTTCTTCATCCTCCCCAGGAAAAAGCCTGCCAGGTTTGGCTTAACCCCCACTGGAGAAAACTGTCTAGGGCAGTGGGTGAGGAACACTCCATAAAAACACCCCCCAGGCTGTCATGAGAGCTGTGCCTCCGACAGGAATGTCAGGGACAGGGACATCAATGTCCTACATGGCTTTGCTGTCCTGCTCAGGGAGCGTTGGCTGCTGCATGTGGAGCTGTTCCTGAGCCCCAGCACCAAAGGAGGAACAAAAGTGTTCAAGATTTGATGGCATGGGCTGCTGGGCCTCTTCCAGTGAGTGGAACCAGGTACAGCAGCTGGTTTATGCCCTGGAAAACACAGCAGGACAGGCTAGGAGTCTGCCCAAGCAAATTGAGCAGGCAACTGTTTCCCTGGGGAAAAAAAAAAAATCCAAAAATGGAATTTCCCAAGGTGTTTAGTAACCTTAAAGGGCCACAGGCTGGAAAAATTTAATGCAGATGGGTTGGACATCCATGTGCTGTTGCCAGACAGCCCAGAAGGTAAAGGAGAGTCCTCCTTCCCTCCATGTGTCCCAGCACCCAGGTGGAAGGGAAGGACACCCCAGCCATGCCCAAGGCCAGGGCAGCAGGACTCAGGAATTCTTCTTGTCCACCTCAACTCTAACCCAGTCCTCTGTTCTGGCAAATGAGTGAAATTCCTTGGAGTCATGAGCTTTCAAATCTCTACCAAACTAGATTTTCACAGTTTTATTTCCCAGGATGAATGTGGATTATCAGTTCATCTCTAGAAGGATATTTCCAGCACATGATTCCAGGGCTTAGCAAAAGAAACTTAATGCAATATACTCAGGGTTAGACCCAAAATGAGTGTCTTATCCATGAAAATCCATGTTTGGATATTCTTGTCCAAGTTTGTTGCCCATAACATCCTGCTCAGTGCCTGCACATCTTGGAAGGGGCTTAACTCCTCAATGTTTTTTTTTCCAACACTGACCTTGCCTGGACTTCAATGGCACCTCAGCTCCAAAATCTTCCCAGAAGGAGCATCCCAGAGTTTCGTAGCTGTGAGCAGGACCTGTATGACAGGATGATGGTTCAGGTCCCCATTAAGGCCCTTCTGTCACCTGGTCCTTGCCCTGGGATTTGCCCCAGTTATTCTGTCCATTGACCTAGGAAGATCTCGGATGAAACCATCCTTGGTGTCCATACATCTGCTTCCCATTTTCCAGAAAATTCCAGAAACCAGCTTCCAAGCTCCAGCCATCACAGGATCAGAGCATCATTCCCTATATCAGATAATATTTGGTTTCACCCACAGAAAGCACCTCAGGCATCTCAGTGGTGCCAGGCAGTTTAAGTAAGCAGAGACGACTTCAAACATAGTCTGGGGATTTCTGGTGTATGAGGATCTTCACCCCTTACTCACAGTTCAACATTTCTCTCTGGCGTCTAGAAAGAACAACTTTAAAGTTAAAATAGTCATAATTTAAAACTATTACTGAGAAACAAGCTGGTCCCAAAACAATATTTAGATGAAACTAAACAAACTCTGGTCTAGGACAGTGAAATCAGAGCATCTCTCCTCCTGGCAAGCACAAATGGCTGCACAGCCAGAGAGGGTGGCAGTGGCTCAGCATCACTTGAGGTTTCAGAACATGTTGAGCAAACATGGTGGGAAGCACTGATTGTGCCCCAGGGCTGAGGAATGGTCCAGGAAGCTTCCTGAGATCTTCCCAAATCCTGGTTTCTGTGGGAGAGGCATTTGGAGCCTCAGTGCTGCTACCAGCTTTCCCAGACGTGTCCTGTAGGAAGGTGTATACAAAGGAAACAAAAGCATAATTTAATGACTAATATGTTAGGGGGGGTTGTTTAGTTAGAACTGACACAGCAAAGAATCCTTTTACCTGTCTCACACGTTTAAAACCCATATTTCATAGACACATGGAAAAGTTTGGGTTGGAAAGGATCTTAAAGACAATCTAGTTCCAGACCCCCTGCCATGGGCAGGGACACCTTCCACAATTCCAGGTTGCTCCAAACTCTGGCCTTGGACACTTCCAGGGATGGTGCAGCCTCAGCTTCTCTGGGCAGCCAGGGCCTCCCCATCCTCACAGGGAAGAATTTTTCCCTCAACCTCATCCTTAAGCCCAAAAAAACCTCTTTATCCAGGATGGAAATCTAATTTGCCTTCCCCACCTTGCACTGAATCCATCTGTGTGCACAACCAGGCTTTGCATCAAGGGGCAGGGGGATGAAATGAGCTGATGAAATCAGTATTGAACTGTTCTCCCTTCCCAGGTGGTGAGATAATGGGTGGGAGCAGTGTGAGACAGGAATGTCAGTGCTTTCAGCCTGAGAAGCAGTCATGGGGATCTCCTTCGCTGCAAGGCTTGTACTCTACAAGCAAATAAGAATGCAAACATCTCCTTTGAAATATTTATAACATTTGGAATGACTTGCATGGCACAAACCCAAGGAAGACCAGGGTGCTGGGAATTGCTGGCGCTGGGTACACCAGGGGACTTGCTTACATGATTGATTCAGCTTGCAAAGTTCTGTTCTGTCCATTTATAAGATATCTGAGTGCTCAGGCAGGCTCTCCTCCTCCTCCTCCTCCCCTGGGTTACCCACTGCCTGAAGGTCCTGCTTTCCCTATCAGCATCAGGCCCCTTTCCCACTGCTCAGCTGTTCTCTGGCTGAGCTGCTGTGGTCAGACCTAAGCCAATCTCCAAGGTCACACCTCAGTGAGCAGGTTCTGACCATTGCACTTCTGCTTTCAGCCCAGCTTTTCAAGGCCTTTGCAGATCCTCCCACACTCCAGCAGCCAGGCACTGGTACCCAGCTCCCTTTCTCACAGCGAGCTCTCCCCATGTGCTGATCACCAGCCTGATGCTTCAGCCCTGCAAATTTAGCAGGGGAAAGTTGCAGAGAGGCTGGTGGCCTGGTTCTGCTGGGAGAACAGGCAGCACAACCAGGTCATCTGGGCTTAAAATGCAGAAGGGACTGGGAACAATGAGCTTTTGGAGAGTTTACAGCAAATCTCCCCAGTGTAGCCTGACCTTGAGAGATTACTTTCGTTAACCTTTGGTATTAGTGCTGGCATCTTCATATCATGGAGATTAGGTGCTCTATAAAGGTGTGGAGACAAGATTGGATTAGAGAGATGCAGGTCAAAGACTTAGGACAAGGAGGAATGGCTTTAAACTGACTGAGAGCAGTGCTAGATTAGAGATTAGGAAAAAAATTCTTCCCTGTGAGGGTGGGGAGGCCCTGGCAAAGGGTGCCCAGAGAAGCTGTGGCTGCCCCGTCCCTGGAAGTGTCCAAAGCCAGGTTGGATGGGGCTTGGAACAACCTGGGATGGTGGAAGGTGCTGGAATGAGATGATTTTCAGGGCGCCTTCTAACCCAAATAATTTTGTGACCAGGTACTCTTGGTCCCTTCCAGATCCCGGTCTCCTGTTTTACACAATTTTCAGCTTTTGGGTTTTGGAGAGAAAGAACTGGACAGCGTTTCCCAGGAGTGATCTGCAGGCAGTAGTTACTGCAGCTCTCAGGTACAAACCTTCCCAGCTTCTCTGCTGCTGCTGGCTTCAGCAGGTTCCTGAATTTGATTTTGCTCTTTCCATGCAAGAAATTCACTTTCCCATCTCCATTGATTTCTGTGGCTTTGAACTGCTACCACACACCCACCTGGCGCTGAAGAGGAAACGTCACATTTGGAGAAACATCTGCATCCTTCTTCTGATGCAGTATGAGTGACAGATAATCAATTCTATTTCACACAATCCAGGCTTGCTGAGGCAAATTCTTGCCATGCAGTTAACTCCCTCTGTTTTTACATCAGGGGCAAAAAAAAGAAGATGTATTGATTTTATAATGCTAACACCATTTTTTTTACATAAATGCTGATAGCAGCCTCAAGTTTCCAGGCTTTCCCCAACACTGCAGGAAATGTGAAAACCATCAGGCTTTGCCCATGAATAAATCAGGCTGCTGGATAGAAGTAAAACAAAGCAAAACACTTTTAAGTGATCAGATAGAAATCCAGGTGAAGAAAGGGGAAGAAACTATGACCAGTATGTGATAGCTGAAGATATTTTCAAAACTTAATTTCCTTCTTATCCCTAAATCTCTGATTTCCTGAGAAGAGCTGAGTCCTTGCAGGTGAATGTGATACTTCTGGGATCTGTGTCTTTGGATGCAATGGTGTTGTGTCATATGGGATGATGGGCAGGGCTGTAGCTGGTGCAGGGAGATGGATCTTCGTCTGAAATTTGTGCTTGAAACAAATCTCTGAACCCCAGTTTGAGTACACTTCATTGCCACGGGCTTATTTCCCTGGAAAAATCTTTAAATTTTTCTGTTCAGGTCCAACGTCCCTTCCTACGAAGAGGGAAGACAAGACACTGGGAATTGCTCACATCCTCTCCCGGTGGTAACTGCATCACTTCAACTGCACAAACCCAGCACTCTCCCAACGTGGAAAAACACAAAACCCCACCGGTTTTCACCTTCCATCCTCCCAAGAGGAGCTCGGTGTGTTTTGCCAGAGTATCGTTTGAGTTTTGGTTCACAGTTGCTATACAAGTTTTACAAGTTCAAAGCAGAGAAGTCCAAAAGTGCTACCCAGCTTTGTGCCTGCGGCAGAAGGTGGAGAAACCCAAGATGAGTGGAAGACCTTTGTCTTGGCAGGACCATGTGGATTCCTGAGCTGTTGACTTGCTGCAAGCTCTCAAATGGAGGCCAGAGATCAACACCTTAGAGACTGGGAGATGAAAAACAACTCAAGGGCTGTGAAGTGGCAAGATGCTTAAAAGCTGCTTTGAAAAAAACCCCATGCTCTTCCCAGAAGAGGAATAAGAAGCAGGAGAGAAGAAAGGAAAGGGTTAGGCACCTTCCTGGGAAAGATCTTATTTTCCATAGAGCTGAGGGTGTCTTGGGCTTTAAGCATGTGCTGCAGGTGCTGGGCAGGGGCATGTCCTGCGTGGGGAACAGGGCCTGGTGGGTGCAGGACATTTGTGCCCTATCCTCCGATTCCCACATACAGGGCTGAAAGCTTGGAGTGGGTAATGTTGGACACAAGACATAAGGCTGTGTTTCTACATTTCTGTACTAACAACCCCGTGCTCTGGGATTTCCCAATTTCCTGATGTTGAAAAAAAAAAAAAGAGAAAAAGACAAAGCCACAACCATGAGCTCAGCAGGGATCAGGAGTCGGGGTATGAGAGGAAACCTCTGCAGGAACACACAAACACTATCCCTTCAAAATGTGTCCTTTGGCTTTCATAGATGTTTTTCCATTGCACCTTTTACTCTTCAGTATCCATTTCTGCCCCTTTCAAACAGGACTTTGCCCACCCTGACATGGAAAGCTGTGCTTGTACCTGTATACAAAAAGCCACCAGTAAGATCCAGCCCCTCCTGACACAAACAGGCAGCAAGATCCCTAAAGGAGCACAGGATCTCATTTGTATTTATTGTCAGTTACTGTTCGGTTCTGGTTAAAGAACCAAACACAGGCACACAGGGCCTTTGTCATTCATTCTTTCTCTTCAGAAACAGAAGTGAAAGACTTAAGGTTTGCCCACCTTTTTGTCCAGCACTTAAAAGTCTTGCAGACTTCACAGCATTTTTTTTCTTCTTGCCACTAACTGGCTGGGTTGCACCTCGATTGGCACAAAATATTTTCTGCAGTAAATAGGAGGTAAAATCACTTAGACATACAAAGGCAAGCAGCACCTTTAACCCACTGACCCGCAGAAAGAAAGGCAATCTTACCAACCCAAGCACTCATTTAGAAAAAGTTTCAGAGTTAATAAATCCTCCAGTGAGGAGGAAAAAGGAGCAGCTACTCCTTTACTGCTCCTCACATGAGTATCTATTACTACATCCAGGGCTGCTCAGGGGTTAAGGTCTTTCAGCTCTGGCTGATGTTATGAACAGCTCGTATAATTATCAGCTTTTGCATCCTTAAAAAATCCTGTCATCCTCTGTGAAGCAGGAAATGTCACTGAAGTCTTTTGAGGAGAAGGTTAATTTTTGAGCAACCTGGTCTAGTGGAAAGTGTCTCTGCCCATGGCAGGGGTTTGGAACTAGATGGTCTTTGAGAGCCCTTACAATCCAAACCATTCTATGATTTTATGAATCAAAACAAGGCAAAGCAGATGAATTTACCCTCTAAACTACATCACAGGTAACAAAAAGCTGTGTTCACATATTAAACACAAAGTCAAGGGCCACGTGTCCTGCCAGGAGCTGCCTGATCATTTCCAGCTGGGCTTCAGAAGTACCTTCTACAGCCACAACCAGAAGCCAGTGGTGATGTGTGAGGATAAACCAAACGGATGATAAGACACTGGGATTGCTCTTTAACTGCTCTGCAGCTTGAATAAAATCAGCATCACAAGGCAAGAGGGAAGTCTTTCAATGAAAGTCCTGTCTATAGGACACACCAAAAAAATTCCTAAGCCCAGGTGCTACTTTCAAACCCATCTATGAAGAATCTACATCTCCCCAGAGCAGCACAGCAGGAATCCAAATCTCCTGGCTGTGTCCTCTCATTGCTCAGTGACAGCAAATTTACAGAGCACACACTGCTAAACACAATCAATCCCTGTTTGTGTTTAAGGACAACTATCGCATCACCTAAAGGCAGGGATTTCCCTAAGGACTCAATCCAGTACTGAACTTACTGTGACAGAAAGTGCTTGTAAGCAACACTAAGGCTTCCATGATCACAAGCAGCTCCTGCCTTTTTTGGGAAAAGGAATGGGGTTAGTCTTGTACCCAGCTAGGAGCACATTACCAGTGCCAGAGGCATCCCTACATTGACCTCAGCTGTATGGATGTTCTTGCTCTCTTTCAAGTTTTAGAGAATTTTAAATAATTTCTACAATTCTGGGAGAAGCTAGTCTAACACTGTTTCTATGAATGACAAGAAAAGCAGTAGCAGCCAGCTTGGATTCACTGAGGGGAAGTCATGCTCACCCAGCTCAACCTTCCACAATGAAAGACTGGCCTGGCAGGGAGAGCTGTGGGTATTGTCTACCTGGACTTCTGTAAAACTTCCAAACACTGTCATCTGTAAGGCCCTCCTAATAAAGAAGCTCTTGAAGCTGCAGGAGCAGACACCAAAAACTGTCTGAATGCCTGGTCCCAGTGATCAGTGGCTCAGGGTCTGGCTGGAGGCCAGGAGCTGCTGGTGAGCTCCAGGGGTCAGTGCTGGCTCCAGCCCTCTTTAAAACCTTCGTTAAAGCAAATTTGCAGCTCACATAGACTGGGAGGAGTGGCAGCTACCTCAGAGGGTCATGCTGCCACCCAGAGGGACCTGGGCAGGCTGGGAAGAGGCTGGCAGGAACACCACTGAGCTCCATGAGAAATGCCAAGCCCTGTACCTGAGGAGGAGCAATCCCAGGCACGAACATGGGATTGAATTAAATGTAACAGAGGGTGAATCTTAGTCTTGCTCAGGGCCTCTTGCACCAAGTGCTGTGAGGACTGAAAGTTCTTACTCCCCCATTAAGCTTCTGCTTGTGGAACAAGAAGGATCTGAGAGTTTAAGATCCTCCTTGAAACCTTCCAGATTTGTCTATCTTTAAGAAAATTGTATGAGGTTACAACACATATTTTCCATTGCACAGAAGGGTAAAATACCCTGACATGCTCAAATCTCCCACAGGAGCCTGGTTTCAGATAAACCCATCCTAAGGCAACCATTTACATGGACTGCAGCACATGAATTACATCTCCTTCTGAACTTGCTTCAGAATCCAAAGCTCAAGGCTAAGAGATTTTACCATTTTCTGTTGCCACAATAAAAAGCAGCTCCACGAGGAATGTGGGTTTTGGTTGCAGAGTTGCAAGTACAGGGGAATAGGGTGCAATCCCCACACTCCCAACCACCCTCTGCATGTCCTTGGGCAAGATATTTCTTGTACCTGCCTCCCTCCCTCCATGGCTATTCAGACAGAAAGTTCTTCAGGGCAACAATTCTCACTTTCATGTAACAGTGGCAAAGCAAACTTAAGATTTTGACAATAGCAATGTTAGAAATGTTCCCTGCAAGCTACATCTCACATCAGATTTTAGTCTGAGCAGACAAAGTGATAGTCTGACAGGTGAAATTCAACATAGCTTAAGTGCAGAACAGTGCAGGTGAGAATGTAAATCATAACCTATGTGCTTAACGATGGGCTCTGAAATAGCTGCTGCTGCTGCTCAGCAACAACACCTTGGGGTTTTAACAATTAGAAAAGTAATCAAGTCACTAAATCCCTCCTATTAAAATAGTAGCCAGTGTTCTGAATTAGGAAGAGAACAAGGCAGCAAAGGATGATGCCACTGTGCAAATCCCTGTTCTTAAGACCTCAGGGTTGTTAATACACCAGGCACCTCATTCAGCTTTGGGCTGACACGTCCTACACGTCCCTCTCAGCTTCCTGGTGGCTTCAGGACACTCAAGTCTCTCTAAGAAGGCATCTAATCTGAGTTCCCAGAAGCAATGAACAGTTCATATTTAGCCCAAGAGGAGAGACAGTTATTCAATGCATTAGAGAATCACAGCATTTACACAGGTGCTTAAACCAAGGAATTAAAGTTTAAATTCAGGAAATCATACCTGAAAAATACCCAGTGCTTCACCTGAAGCACTATAACCAATCCTGCACTGCCAGTAAGGTAAATATTCTTAACAGACCATCATCCTCTTCACTTGCTGTGAAATCAGAACCTTTTAGGGCATCACACAAAAACAAAAATATTATCGCTTCAGACCAGTCATTACATACGTACATGACAGAATGAGGTGGCTGCACAGTTTCCAGGGTGTAAAGACAAACCACCAAATAAAACTTGGTAGCTGCAAAGAGCTCCAAATTAAGCGCTGCTGAGCCTTTGGAAAGGGCACTGATGAAAGAGAGGAGAAAAAGGGATGTGTAAGCAGGAAGAGCTGGAGGTGTTAGAAAAAAACTTATTTGAGAAACTACTAGAAATAGAAGTCAGTGGCAAGATTCCAGAGGAGGCCAATTCTCCAGCAGAGAAGTAAATTCAGAACCAAATTTTTCATGACATGCAAGATACAAACATGCCTGAGAAAGTCTGAGCCAACACATTCAGAGTGTTGAAAAACAGGGAGAAGGTGCATTCGCAAAAAAATGCCTCCTGCTAAGGAAACAAAGTCTGACACAGAGCTCAGTGAGTGTCTGAACCTTTGCAGGTTTCCACACCTGTAGAGGTTTGTTTGCATCACCTGCTTACACACCTGGCTCCACTGTCACGTGTTTGTACAGCATCCACCATGCAGATGGAACTCAGGGGATGCAGATCTGCTCCAGGTTGGCTTGCTTCAGTGTCCCCATGGTACAGAAAAACACATTTACAGCATGAATCTCCTACACTAAATACTAAATGAACAAACCCTCTCCCCTACATTTTCATGGATAAACTTTACTCCTGTCTTCAACCACAATAAGGATTCTCAGAATGAAATGGTTCAAAAGTTGTCAATAAAGCCATTTTCAGCAAGTGGAAAACCTCCAAGTTACCAGACTGGAAGCTCAGAAGCTGGTGCTAAAAAGCTGAACAGCTGCTTAAAGGCACAAAATCCAGCCTGTGCACCTCAGGGAATGCTTACAGCCTAGTCACTCAAGAGGTATTTGCTGAAATAAGAGCCATAAATAAATCACTTTGCTTAAAACCAAGTCATATTTCAAGCTACGTTCAGATCACCTTCAATCTGTTACCTGTGGTTAAACTTCCTACAGCAGCCACTCAAATTATTTGAGTACCACAAGCAAACCTATGCTAATTCATACCAGGCTATCTTTGTTTTACTACACAGCAGCAAAATAGTGTTGCTCAAAGCCAAAGAGAAAATGAAGAGCAGAGGTAGGAACAGAATCTAGATTCTGTTTTTGCCCCAAGTCCCGTGGTTTTGGTGTCAGGCCTGTTCCTCACCTCTGCTGCAGTGAGGGTGAATCAGAGAAAGTGCCCAGCTCTGGGGGACTGCCTTACACAACACAAGAGCAGAGTAAGGAAGCCAACACACAGCAGGTAAAATACCAGTTTTTTAAAAAATTCTGTTTTACAAGCAAATGTTTGTACAGAGGTTAGTGGAACACAAGCAGACAAAATAGGCAAAACACAAGACCCAAGGGTTTGTCATAGAAATTTGCAGCCAAAACTCAACAGAAGGGCAAGAACTGGAGATATTCACAGCGTTGAACTACAGGTCTGTCCCCCCTCCCCCCAGTCCGTGTGTGTAACAGGAAGAAGATATCCAGCATGAGCTTTCAAACAGCTAAAATGCTCTCAGGGCTCACAGCCACTTCAGTATCTGCACAATTCTGGGTGCAATGGGGCAGAGACAACTGCCACCACTGCAGAGTCACCTCTTGCCAACTCTTTGTCACATACTGTTCCCAAACAAAAAGTAAACATAAAACCAGGAGCAGAGAGCTGTGTACTATTTTACAGCAAGTTAAAAATAAGAGTAGTAGTGTTTAGTAGTTTAGTCTGTCAGCTCTTTAGATTTTCATGAGAACTTCCCTCCATGGCCTCCTATGTTGAAAACTTCCACAGACACTCCTTCCCAAAAGGAAAAGAAATCCTAACCCTGATAGTGTTTGACCTCAAATATAGAAATATAAACAGAAAGAGCAAACAGCAGGTTTGAAATTATTAAACAAAGTCAGTTGCCTGTGTGTGAGTTAGAGAAGTGAGATTCTGACAGCTGGCCAGATACAGGAAGGAGTTTCCCATCTCCCTGCCTAATGACCTGAAATCAATTATCCCTGGATATTCCCAGCACAGACTGCCCAACAGCACAGAGCTCCTGCCAAGAGTCCATTAAATTCCCTCCTCTTTCCATTTCCATGGATTAGACATGGATTTTTTGTTTTGTTTTGTTTTTTTTTAATCTGTGAAGACAGACTCAATCCGTGTTATCTTAGTCTCCATTCTGGCACAGAAGCTTTGTCCTGGAGTCAGGAGAAAAATCAGCTGCAACTGTCCCAATGACCCAAATCACTGGTGTGCAGAGATGAGGACTCAGGAGAGCAAGGCTCTAACTCTAGGAGAGACCATCAGGGAAGAGAAGATCATACACACAGTCCTTGTCCAAAGCTCCAGACTTATTGTGGATCCAGCACAGGGACTCCATGATGAAGCACCAGAACAAAGAAAGCAGGAATACAGACAAAGCATCTCCTCAGCAGTGGGTTTTCAACAGAGCAGTCATCTGAAAGCTCAAAAAAACCAGGATTCCCAGAGCAGAAAGCAGAAATGTGCAATTCAAAACCACACAGACGTGAATCTTACTTTCAAAGGGCTTTATATTACAAAAAAACATAAGTCACAACGAATGTGTAAAATCCATTCAATGAGGCTTGTTTCCAGTCTGCTAGGAAAGCTACTTTTCTCTTCTTTATTCCCAGCCTACTGCTGAAAACGTGATTGCCAAAACAATGACACCTCGAGCTAGATTTTTAAAATCAAACTTGTTCCGCCAGATCCAGCACTCTGAACTTGTCCAGGTTGTAGAAACAAGCCTTCACCACTCTGCCTCCAAAATATCTTCCATTTAGATCCACAACAGCTGAAATTGAAACGAAGAGCAGATCAGCAAGCAGCAATTCAATAAAATAAACATCTCTTTAAATGAACAGCCTGACCAGTGAGACTGTTTAACCTCTCCACAGAAGTTAACTCTGAGGTTCACAGGACACAATTTAGGACCCTACCTTTGATGGCAGATTCAACCCGTTCAAACTCTAAAAATATTCTTACAGCCTCATCATCAGGGGCACCAGGGATCTGAAACAAAACAAAAACCCCAAGCCACATGTAATTAGAACAGTAATGAGAATATTGTCTTCAACTGCTGTTCTTCACAAAGACAGTGAAAGAACAAAATAAAAAGGTTCCAAAAACACAATACTCAAGTGATTTTTGCACAGTTGCTATTCATAGAAGCTTGTATCTTACAGATACAGAAAATCTGGAATTCCAACACAGTAAAGGACCCTGAGAGATCGTCTGTGTATGCCCTCTTAGGCAGTAACACTCCAGTTGTGAGGGATGAGTGCTCAATTTACTTACAGAGCAGCCAAAAAGAGACAGATTATTTCTCACCTCAAAGATGACACATTTTCCAACCTTGCCATATTTCTCACATTCCTCCTTAGTTTCAACTTCAAGGTCTTCATCCACCTCCCCAGCACCAACCATGTTCTGAAAGTCAAAGGATAAACCCAGCTCACTGGATGGAGTCTGTGCAGGTGACTGTGTAGACAAATCACAGATGCTCTGTGAACTGTGACCATGAATCCTTTACAAGCTCAACAGCTACAGGAGGAGACAGATCCCTGTCACTAAGACAAAGGAACTGAACAATTTAAAGCAGTGTTGATTTAATGTCACAGCCTGTACCCCAGGAAGTTACATAATTTCTCCAGAACACCACATGGGTGCAGGCCAGAACTGTTTGTACTGTGCAGTTTTGTATCAGGAACAGAGGTTTAAACATTTCAACACCAAGACACATTCCCTTACTCCCAACTCACCCTCAGTAAGACCACTTTAGTTGGACATTTCAGTATCTCAGTCAAGGGGTTGGAATCCGCCTTCTTGCCCGTTTCTGTTTGAAGACAGAACAGTGAATCATGGAATAATTTAAGATTAAAGCTCAATTAGGGACTTTTATCAGAATATTATTGATCAAACGATGGAATAAAAGACAAAATGTAATTTCATATTGGTGAGGAACAGTTACTTCACAATCACTGGAATGACAGTAAGCAGAAAAATCCATTCCAATGGTGTGAATTAAGCAGTAACACTGACAATGTAGTGCTTCTTTGAGGGAAATAATTCCTAAGTTCAGAACTGTATCATAAGAACTACAAGACTAAAAGTATTCTGACTTCCACCACTTGTGCTCAGAAGCCTGGATGTTGTCTCGAGATCATACAAGAGCAGGGAAATGACAGAAACATCACCAGGATGTGACAGGCAAAAAGCCATGAGGGCAGAGCAGGATCAGCCCTGGAAGTGAAGATGCTTCCCCAACACTAAAGGAGGACAACTGATGGAGGAAGGGGAGGATGAGCTAAAAAAAAAAAAAAATCTATACAGGATCACTTGTCCACAAGAACAAATATGAGTAATTTTTCCAACTCCAATGTTTTCAACAAGGACAGATGGTAAACAGAAACCCAGGAGCTTCATTTCTCACACACTTGGTGCAGGACACAATTACCTTTCTCTGTAGATTCACCAACAATGATCTTGCCACCCCTCTTGCTTGTTTTCTCTACTGACAGTGCTGTGCTGAGCCCCTGTTCATGTTTGCCCAGCCCCTGGCCCTCTCTGAAACCATATTTCTGCATGATTTTGTGAGCTACTGTCCCCCTGCAATGAGAAAAAAAACATCAGTTCATAAAGGCTCCTTCCACAAAACATTAACACTGTATTTCTCCTGAGTGCTCAAATATTCTACCTCCTAAAATTTCTTTACACAGAGGCAGAAAAGACAGGAGCTTCTACAAGTTATATGGCTTTTTTTTTTCCTAAGCAAAAGGCTAAAAAGTCTGGCTAGGTAATGCTAAAAGATTAAAACACTAAGTCACAGAAGAAATAACAAATTGTGAGGTCAAAGAAAGGCAGGTAAGGTCAGAGTTTTAGCCCTTCCTTCAATGAAGTGAGGGTTCCATGGTACTGTTAATTAGAGGTGGTAACAATGCACAAGCTGGTCCAACAGTACCAAGTTTGGTTATCCTTTTCTGGACAATTAAAAAAACCCACCAAACCCAAAAACGAAGTCTCTAAGCTGTTTTTAGCTGAAGATTCACCTTCACTCTGTGAAGTTAGTCACGGTAGTTAACACAAGCATCACATACAAGGCAGGAAAGTAAATGGGCAGATTTGCAGCCACAGCTGCTGTTACACTCATGCAAATACACTCTGAATTCTTGAACAAAGCAGAGCTGAAATGATTTGAAATACCAATTTGCTGCTATGCTATGCAGCAAATTTAAGACAAAGCTGGAAAAGAAACCTAGAACTAACATGCCACCTGTGTTTTCAAGTACACTGCATTGTTTGGCTTGTACAGGCCATAAACACTTTATGCTGGAGTGTGGCTTAAAAGCACGGCCCTGAATGCAACCACCTCAGATGTGTTTCCTCCAGTCCTGCCAATCCACATTTTTTCCTGTATCCTGCCAGTTTGGACTCTCTGAACTCAGACTAACCACATACATGCAATGGGTTGTGCTCTTCTTTCCTGACAAACTATTTCAGTTTTGGTTTCCACCACCTTCCAATGCCTTTCCCCACAAAATGTGCAGGAGTCACTCATTTACCCCATGTTGGCGAGGAAGGAGTTGCTGGGTCCCGTGGGAGAACGAGGTCTCTCTGGCTCATCATACACTGGAGGAGGAATGGCTGCTTTGGAAGAAGGTGCCCGAGGTCTTGACTCTTCCTCATATGGGAATGATGCTACAGCTGGAGAAAACAGACATTTGGGATTTTTTAAATAAAATCCTAACAAATTATGAAAAGGTCTCCCACATAAATCCAAATCAGAAGAATGTTTCCTTTGCACAGTCTGTTTTAACATCCCCTCACCTCTCTGTCTCTCTCAGAAACAACATGTCAGTTATTCTGGGTTTTCCTCACTGGATGCAGTTCTCCACAGCTCTATAATGCATTTATTAACCTCTTATTAAATGGAGAAAAGGAACATTAAGAAACCACCTGCACTACAAAGACTTTATCTGGAGGACAAACTCCCATTCATCAGAAACAGAATTATGACAAAAATAGATCAATGCACACAACTCAGGGCCCAAGGACTGTAATAAAAATACACTGCACATTTGAAGAGAAGAGAAGCCAGTCTATTAAAAAGAATGAATGAAACCCATCTCACTGGCAATTTCTGAACTGCAGCTCTTCCTGGGGATCTGGATATCTCAATCATACTGATTAGATTATTAAATCGCCTTTCACTGACAAGTTAAATAGCAAAATAAAAAAAAACCCATGTACTAAAACACTAGAAAAAATAACTTTTGAATGGACTTACAGACTTTTATTAGACTGACCTAATTTTAGAATATTTCCTTCTACACTAGCTATTGTATCTTATCAAATAGAAGGTCACACATGAAGTTTGAAGATATAATATGAGGAAAAATAATTCCTATTTAAAAAACAGATAGACTGGACTATGGGACTTTTGCTACACCAATATTTTCTTGGTTTTTTCCAGTCTGGATTTGAGCATCAAGTAAGAAGCCATACAAAGGTTTCTTTGTGGGACCATGTCACATTTTAAAATCTCCCTCCTTAAGGATATTTCTAACATTTCCAGACGGTGTTTACTTTTCCTTGACACTGATCAATTGTTCTTAATTATTTACTAAAAACAATGTCTTTCTGTTTTGAATGTTTACACATGTCAAATGCTTTCACTGTATCATTCACTTGAGCTTTGAGGTATTTTTTTCATTTTAATCTTGTCATAAATACAATGACTCCCAAAGAAAAGCTTGTGTGCATAAGATTTTTCCTTATTACTTTTAGAAATATACAACATACTGGTAATTATTTTAGATTTTAGAATTTACAACAGTTAGACATAGGAAAAAAAAGGGAATGATTTTGTTCCTATAGCAGGATGATGCCATCTCGTGGACAACTGAGATCCTCACACCACCACTGCACACAAATCTCTTCAGCTAAACTACCCTGAAAAACTTCTAAAATTTTGTCTCTAGTGCATAACTCCTTTAGTAAGTACCTCCTCAAGGAAAGAGCAATGGAAAAATTCCCTCTCCACACTGTGGAGATTTCTAGTCTACCCAGAAAACCTGACTGTGACATTTCCTCTTTTATATCAGAAGTGTGTAGCTGCACATGGTTGTAACAGCCAGTTTGCCAAGCCATTTGTCCAGCAATACAGAAAGATTTCTTCAGAACAGAGATGTGAAGCAGGGCAGCATGACAGGTGCCCCAGAGCCTGCCCCCATGAACCAAGAACTTGTTCATGTCCTGCTGCTAAAAGAATCCAATGGGAAAAGCAGGAGGACTGAACTGAATAGAAAGCTGAGGGAGAAATCAACACTGCTGGGTTTAGAGAAGAGGATTTTGGAGTACTCACGTTCTTTGTCCTTCTCAACGAGAGAAGTGGGTGGTGCAATGGCAGCTCCTCCCATACCTAGGAGCAAAATGGAACACAACACACTTGGAGGATATCACAACAAACCTGAATTATTTACTGTAACTTTGTTGCTGAAAGAGAATAAAGACTAATTTTGTTTATGCAAAGCCGTATTTCTGATCCACATGACCTGACAAACTCTAAGGGCACTGATGTAACAAACGCAGGAATGAAAAGCTACAATAGTGAAAAACTCAGTGATTCTCACAGCCTGATGTCATGTTTCACCCCTTCCCTGGAAACTACACCATGCAGGAACTTACTACAGGTATCTACAAAACAAGGTTAAACAGAGATTTCCACAAGTAATTTGGCTGCCATCTGCCTCCATGGAAAAATACCAGTATTCTGCATTATATTATGTTGTAATAAAATGCCAGATTTATTCTAAAGGCTCAGAATTAATAGTGTACTCATATGAGGACAGAGAAATACAGAATCCATGAAATAGAACTGTGAATTCCCCTCCCTCTTTTTCTTCTCTGTCCATACCAAAACCATAAGTAGCTCCCTTACTTCTTTTCCGTCTTTCCCTTTCATAATCTTCATCTTCATCAGAATCTGGATCTGGTCGTCTTGAAAACCCACTGGCTTCATGTCTGTCTTTACGCCTTCTAGGAGATACAGCAAGTTAGGATGAGAACCCATGGAAGTTACCTCTTTGTTTTAATTTGTGATCCCACCTCTGCAGGGTGAATTATTCTGCTCCATCCAACTGGCATTTAACATGTTTCCCATGAAAGTGCAAGTTAACACCTTCACCATTTGTTTCTTTGCTTTTACCCTCATGGGGCATTTTTGGTAAAACAGAAGATGGATCTAAACTAAGATCATTTTCCAAGTCAGCCAAGAAGAATGCATGGAAAGGAGGAAGCACCTGAATAAATCCTGTCCAAACACACCAGAGTGGCTGAATGACTACTGTGGAAAAGGTGCTGGAACAAAGAGCAAGGTAACAGACATTGATTAATCAATCACCCTGCTCTGGACAGAATCCCTTTTACATTTCCCATCACAGGCTATATAGAGTAGTATCATTTACTCAATTAAAAAATATCCTCATGCTTAAACATCAGATTGTTGAGAAGCTTGCTTGGCATTTAATGTAAGATTCAGGAATAATTTCTAACGTGAAATAAAAGAAATGCTTGAAAATTTGCTTGCACTTCAGGTGTTATCTGATGCGATCAGGAAATTACTCATTTTAAAATAAAAAAAAAAAGCACTTTTCCTCCAAAGTTAAGAGCACCACCTGGTACACAAATCACATCTCATTCTGAGATCACAGCCACCAAAACTGTGCTAAAGGATACTAAAAACAGGTCCTACTGTGGAGCCACACAGAATTTCTGAATCTCTACACTATGAAATCAAAACAAATGTACAGCCTGTACTCTCAAAGCACGCAACTGATGCAGGTTTGGCTGCAATTGTTTCCCCAGTCTGAAATCAGAATTTATTATGCATTTTTCATCTCTTTTCTATAATGTTTATATGTATAAAGACTCTTGGCCCACACACAAGTACAAATACAACCAAAGAGCAGTAAATGCTGAAGCTGTGGGAATGACATCCCAGAATCCTGAGGTCTTGCATGCCAGCAGGGCAGAGCCTCAGTCACTCCTTCTCCATCAAAACAACAAAGATGTAACCAAGAGAAGACACAGTAACTAGAAATATTAATTTCCACAATCTAAACAGGGCAGCAGAACTGTAATTCCAGACTTCAGATGATTCATACTGTGATGAAGACAGTTTATTCACTTCACTTG
The DNA here is from genome assembly GCF_030490865.1 of Poecile atricapillus. Lineage (NCBI taxonomy): Eukaryota > Metazoa > Chordata > Aves > Passeriformes > Paridae > Poecile > Poecile atricapillus. The sequence goes on along the minus strand of NC_081289.1, from coordinate 3,549,822 downwards.
AAATGAGCAAATGTAATCTTCTGCCTGGCTGGCTGATATTTTACCACTTATAACAGTCAGATACTGAATCTGCATTCCATTTCTTTAACATGATCACAGAGATTTTCCTCTTCAGGGAGAGGGCATTAAAAATAAAGCAGTATTTTCTTTTGTGCAGAGACAATAGCTTAATAAGCATATAATTAACCTACTTAATAATTAAATTACTGATTGCAGAGTATTAAAAAAGGAAATGCAACTATGCCTCTCAAAGTCTGGGCTAGCTACATTTAAAACTGAATGCATTCATGGATCAGTTTGCAGTTTTTAGGAGAAGAAAGGATGGTTCATCACTCAGTGTGGAAAAGGTTTTTCTGTAGTCAGGTGACACTGACATCAAACACTCTAACACCCGCATGGTCAAAGTCTGATAACGATGCATGAAGTACCCAAATACTGCTGCTATTATTGAAACAAAGTAAATTTAGAATAATTTTGACAAGGGTCTTTCAGCTGAAGAGGCTGCAAAGCTGGTAATTCTTACTGGTTTTGCACTGTTAGGTGATTTCTACCAGGAGCATTAAAACATTTTTTAAAACACTGCACTTGTTTCTACAAGCATGCAATATACACAAAAACTCTAAGAACTTCCATGAAAGTAGAAAAATAAAATTGAACAAATTGATGTGTCTATTCTTTAGATAAGAGTCAATATGCCAAGTGTTAAAAAAAAAGCCTTACTTTTCTCTCTCTTCAATCTCCTTTTGCCTCTCCAGCTCCCTCTGCCGCTGCCGTTCCTCTCTCTGACGTTTCACCACCTTTTCGTAGTCATTTGGGAACATGGGATCATACTCATCTGCCAGGGGAATCAACACATCTCCTGCAGAAAAACCACTAGGGACAGGATCCTGGAAAACAAAATAAATAATTTAGCTGAGATCTGAAAACAACACCCAGTTGAAAAGCAAAAATTTAACACATCCAATTCCTGATTTCTGTAATGTCAGAAATATCCTAATCCCACCAGTGCTAGAAGAAATCTTGGTTTTATTTAAAACTAATATTTCATCCAGTCTCTCGTTACATCAAATTTTTCCCATGAAGAAAGAACCACCCCCTCCCGTTGCAAAATGCAAAGCAGCAGCAAATCAGCATGGACAGGAATTTTTCAAACCCCATTAATGCATTATTAGAAGCTTTACGGCATCTTGCTGCTGCAACCATCTGCCAGAGTCCTCCCACTCAATCTCATCAGGCTTTTTTATCAGCTGCTATTAATAAAATACCAACAGGGGCACACAGACTGCACTCCTCTAATCTGAAAGAATCATTTCAGAACTTTTTCTTTGAAAAAGCTACAGGGAGAGAGTTTCTCTTGATTCCTTACCATAAGAAATCAGTTTATAAGGTTAGGTGGCTTTTCTTTTATTTTTCAGGTCCAGTTCCAACACTGGTGCAAGCACAATTATAGTCATTATTTAGCTGCCCAAATTGATGTCTTAACAAGTAATTTGAAGCTCTCCAGGACTCTAAGAACACTGTTTTATAAGTGCACATTAACCATGGTAATTCCATGCTGTACCACACAGAAGTCTGAATAAAGTTGAAATGTTAATTAAATAATTCTCAGCAGAGGAAGACAGTCTCAGAAAATAATTACTTTTTTGACCACTAGAAAACATTCAATTTCCAAAACGTTTGTTAACAGCTGTGCTTTTAGCTGCTCTGCTCTTACCTTTAGCCCAGCTGCTACATGAGGGGGTGTGTCCACGATCTGTCTCTCATCAGAGGAGCTGCCTCGTTTCAGGTCAATCACTGGAGCAAGGACTGTGGTTTGTTTTGTTCTCTGACTCTGCAAAAATCACCAAAACACACAATGTCTAAAAAAGATAAAGCAGTTTTCTAAAAATCAGCTTACTTGATATACTTTGCAGTGGTAGGTGAATGGTCCTAGGTTTTGACTGGGACCAGAAATACACATTAAAAATTCATCCAATCACTTCAGGTGAGTTTGAACTGAGTTAGTTTCTAAGAAACTCAGATTTATTCTAAAGATCTACTGTTTTTCCCATTTATCATCAGATAAAATATTTTAATCTCTTCTGAACTCTTGAGTTTTCTAATCCTATCCTATTCTTCTGTTAGGCTATGGATACATTGCACATCAGTTACATGGACAAAGAATATAACTAATACAGAAGTCAGTAAATTTCATCCATGCAGTTTGTTCCAATTATCAACTAAATCTTGCCCCTAATTTCAGCAGCATAAATCAGGAATAATTCCAGTGAAAAAATGCTATGGCTACTTAAGTATCTGATATCAGTACTACTGCTTCTTTTAATTAAGTAGTCTCACTACAGAACCTGCACACCCCAAAGAGCACCTGTGTCCTGCCTGAATCAAAATATCAACACTGCTCAAAGAAAAAGGGTGAAATAAAAAGCAGCAGCAGTAAAAAGAGAAAATGGCTCTGTCACAGTCTAATAAAAATCAGCTTGCACTTCTCCCTTTTATCTACTCTGGAAATACTTGCTGTAAAAAATTCTAATACACGGTGACTTGCAGGTTAGCACCAAGATCCTTTTAAGTAACAACCATAATATGATGTAAACACGTAAATAATAAATCACAGTGTGACCCCTACTTGCATTAAAAAAAAAATGTATAAAGATGAATTTCATTATCTTTAAAGCTAAACTTGAAGATCAGCTTTTGGCTCTGCTGGTTAAAAGCTCAGCGATTTGCTGCACATACATCAGTGCTTCCTTCAGTTTAAATTTTGCAACACTCCCTCCAAGAGACATCAAGAAAAATGCATTTTCCCTTTTCCTCTTCAGCTTTGCCAGGCTCTTTGCTACAACCTTGCAGACAAATACCAGCAAAATTACCCCAAATCGGTATTCTGAAGTCACAAACACAATGCACTGAACACAGAAGAAGTCTGAAAGAAAGCAAAACCATAAAGGGACTGTACCTTTGCTTGTGTGAGAGCTGCTTTCTTCACCTGCAACTGAGACTGCAGCAGTTTGAAATTCTTGGACCAGCCTTCTGTTTTAGAATCGCTGGTCTCAACCCCCAAGTCATCGTAAAGTGACATTTTCCCTTCAATTTAAAACTGAAAGAAAATAGAAAAAAACCCACAAAACTCCAGATGACACCACAAACCTATTTCCAGGTTATTTGCTAATAGTTTGCATACATGGGTAGACCACCTTTTATTTAACTTTTCCTAAAGCCAGAGAAAATTGACCTTTTTCTGGCTACTTCTGGTAAATACACATAACTAGAGCAAAGCTGTACAAAAGGGATAGTTTGAAAGGTAATGAAAACTGTTCAAGAATTAATTTAATCCTGCAGTGGAATATGAACAATCAGGACTCAATAGCAAGAAGTTTACTGCATAAAGAAAAAAAGGAGGTTTTGAAGATTATTAAACATCTGGCCTCGGGATGAAACACAGCAGAGGTTATAAAGGCACAGATTCACAGGATGAGGACAGGGTGTTGTAGGAATTCCCACCTGCCACAGAGCAGTAGGATTTTGGCAGCAGGACTAATGCTATCCAAGGGGAGACAGAATGTACTGTCATAGGATCAATCAGGGTAGAAAAGACCTCTGAGATCATCGAGTCCAACCTGTGACTGAAAACCACCTTGTCACCCAGACCAGAGCAGTCAGTGCCACATCCAGTCTTCCCTTGGACACTTCCAGGGATGAGGACTTCACCACCTCCCTGGGCAGTCTGCTCCAACACTTAAACATCATTTCTGGTAAGAAATTCTTCCTAATGTCCAGCCTGAACCTCCCCAGGGGCAGCTTGATGCCATTTCCTATTGTCCTGTCGCTTGTTCCCTGGGAGCAGAGCCCGACCATCCCCCGGCTGTCCCCTCCTGTCAGGGAGTTGTGCAGAGTCACAAGGTCCCCCCTGAGCCTCCTTTTCTCCAGGCTGAGCCCCCCAGCCACTTCTCCTCAGACTTGCGCTCCAGACACTTCCCAGCTCTGCTGCCCTTCCCTGGACAACATACGGATGTACGGATGAATGCACGGAGGGCGCTGTCCCCGCGGGGAAGGGACAAGTGACAAGGCACAGGGGCTGTCCCCACGATAAAAGGAAGGGTGGGCTGCGATCTCCGTCGCTCCGGGAACAGAGGGGGCGAAGCAGGCCCTGACACCCCGCCCCACCTTCCACAGGCCCGGACCCCTCCGAGGAGCCTCTGAGCGCGGCACAGCCGCCCTGTCCTACCTCCACACACCCCGCGGGGCCCGGAGCCGCCTCCCCACACGGCCGGGGCCGGGCCTGAAGCCACCACTCACCAGTCCCGGCGCCGCCGCCGCCATGAGCCGGCGCTGAGCACGGCGGGAAGGGCCGCGCCTGCGCACTGCGCCCCGCGCCGCCTCGCTAGCGCCCCCCGGCGGCGGGAGGAGGGAGCGGCGCCGGCGCCATTGCAGCCCCTCAGAGCCGTCCCAGTACGGACCGGGCCGGCGGGGCCGGGGGCCGGGCGGGGCCGGGGGCTCCCGGAGACTGGGAGGGGAGGGGGCGGTAGGAGTGCTGCCCCGCCTCAGCTGCCCCTCCAGTGGCGAAGAAGCTGTCTGCCCGGAGAATAAGAAGCCCACGTTCCTTCGGGTTCTCACAGCGGACGTCGTGTGTAATCTGCGCTCGGAGCTTTTATTTAATCATGGAGTCCCTGAGCTACGGAGAGCGGCCGAAGCAGGCCACGGGGATGGGGAAGGGTCTGAAGGGGAAGCCCTGAGGGGGCTTGGGTTGTTCTGCGGAAGAAGAGGAGGCTGAGGGAGGACCTCCCTGGAGTCTCCAGCGTCCTCCCGAGAGCAGGGGATTGATCTGTGTGGTGACAGTGACAGGAACCGAGGGCAGGGCTGTATTTAAGTTCATCACTATTTGATGATGCAGATGAACATGCAAGACTGTCTGCAAAGCCAAACACAACCTCCAGCCCTGAAGCAGATAGATCTGGCACCTCAACCTCAAAACATTACAAACATTATCTCTGTATTTATCAGAAAGTCTTTATCTCCAGCATTGCTTCCGACTGTGCTACTCGTGTAGTTTATTTCTCCGTGGTTAAATGAAAAAATAAATAAAATAAAGCTACTACTTCCTCTCCCACTTACGCTGCTTTCTATTAACCCAGTCTTTCTAAAAACATTTATAGATGTGTCTGTTTTCATAATGACAGTGAAAACTTCTTAAATATAAGAAGCAATTATCTTCATTTTATTTATAGAGGATTTCTCAAGCATCTTCCTATGGTTTCTTCCTTTAGCAATGTCAGCATTTTTTAAAGGAAGGATTGATCTAATTCACATGTCTGTAACCTTGTGGAAGAAAAAAAAATCAGCAAGGCACTACTTTTACAGCTTAAGAATCCCACTGAGAAAATAACTATGTATCCTATGTTGAAGGAATCAAATAATTAATTGCATCAAAAGGTACTGAGAGAAATCCCTGTGGATTGAAATGTCACAGAGCAATACCACAGCATGACAGCCACAGGGGGAAACTCAAAGGAGATTAGAATCTGCAAAGGTGGAAAACACGATAGCAACAGGAGATTTCAGTTCCTTCTCAGAACAAGTCATAACAGGGAGGCTAAAGGTTGAATTATCAGACCTGTAAATAACTATCTATTAAAGCCATGAATCAGATAACTCACAAGGAGAGAAGCAGCTCTTGGTTAAGTCTAGAAAGTGCATTAGGCATGGATCAAAACCAGTCCGTCACTGTTTGTAGAAATAGCCGCAATGTATTTGTACACACCCATTGAGGAGCAAAGGAGCCAAGAAAATCCTTCTCATTAAATTTGGGGGGGGGGGGTTTGCAGGCAGATAAAGAAACCTCACCCTGCTGCTAAGGTCTCAGACAGATGAAATGGAGGAGAAATGTATGAGGTCATCCCCAACACTACACATCTTGAAGGTTGGTTAATTGTGGCTGAAATCTCCTTTGCAGCTACATCTGCAAAGGTGGGGGAGCACTGACCAGCTCTGTGCCTCCTACAGACCCTCACGGATGCTGAAGTCTGATCTTCCAGCTATTTTTACTTTTTTTCATTTGTATTTCAAACCCTTCCATGTTTGCTTTTCCTCTTGAATCCCACCCATCATTGCTGTGTCACCAGTCCCACCTCTGTACCTGCCTTTCTAATCTCATGTGGCTCTGTCTTTGTGTTTTCTTGCAGCTCTTTTCTCCCAGCCTCAGAATTTTCTCATCATTTTGAGATGAGTTTGATGCAGCTGGGTCTCCTGAACTCCGAAATGAGGTGAGGAGAGGAGGGGAGATGGGATTAATTACTGGGAGATCCAAAAAGCTGTGAATAAACTGATATTCTCACTGTGAGAAGACTTGATTGGAACCCCTCACTGTACCAACAGGCCAGCTGGAAAAGGTGAACAGCCAAGGTGGTGAAATTTGTTGCAAATCCCAATTTGTTCAGAGTAATCAGCCAAAAGCTGGAAGCAAGAAGTTGCAGAAGGATGGCATGGCACTGGCTGGTTGATGAGATGGCAGATGGGAGTCAGTGGTAATGAATGCAAAGCAATGCACACAAGAGAAAATAGCACTAACAAAACACACACAGCAGCAACTCTAAATCAGCTGCTTCCATTAAGGAAGGAGATGCTGCATTCATTGTGGATAATTTTCCAGAAATGCCTGCTTAGTGAAAGAAGGAAGGAAGTAGGAAAGCAAACAGGCTGCTGGGAAGCATTAAAATCTTAAAAAAGGAGAAAATATCCTCATAAATCTAACATGCACATGCATGTTTGAGTGGCCACCTGCACTCCTGGGTATCTCATCCTCTCTGAGAAGCAGCAGTGCAATAAAAAAACTAAAGAAATCAGATGTGTTGGGTGAAAAGAGGCAGCTGAAGGGGACCCTGGAAGCATCAAGCATCCAGAACGGTCCAGAAAATGTAAATAGGGAGTCCTTATTTTTCTCCCTGATGGTGGTCTCTAAGAATGTGTAAAATAAAGCAGTGCTGGGGGGGTTGGGGGAAGCAGCCTATAAATGTGTAATTTATGTCTCATTTCCCTAAAGCATTAACAGCAGTTTTTGGTGGATGTGGATGATTTGTTTTGTGTTACAGATCTATGAGGGTGAGGGCTGCTAATATGCCAAAATGGCATTAGAGGGCAGTGCATGGCAACCTAACTGGAGGTTTTTTGGGGTTGCTGTGAGAAACCACCCTCTGGAACCTCTGGGGACCAGGAGAACAGAGGGGCTCCCACTCACACAGGTGAGAAATGGCGGGGACCAGCACATGACACAAAAGGAAAACATAAGGGCTGATCAGCGCAGTGTCAACCTGCTGTAAAAGTAGTTAAAAGGCATTAGGTGGTGGTTTCCAACCACTGGTGGAGATCCCAAGCAGAGAACCAACCCTGCTACACATCACACTTTTTGTGATAACCCTGGCAGAACCTCCAAACCTTTCTGGATTTGATTTTCCTTCCCCCCCCCCCCCGAAAATGTTTTCTGCTATCCTCCCAATGATCTTCAGCTTTGCCCACAGGGTAAAATGAATTATGAAGAGGAAAATCCCTGTAGAAAACTTGTCCTGGCTTGGGAAGATCGGCTTAGGTTTGCTGGCTTAAAAAGAAAACAACCCAAACTTCAAGGAGTAACAACCTGAAGGAATTGAAAATGGTTAGAAAGGCATTTGAAATAATCTTTATTCTACTAAGGGAACAGCTGAAAACGTGGCTGTGAAAGCAGTGAAGGATGACTGTGAAAGCAGTGAAGGAAACAGTGCCTTTTGCCATATATAGAATAACCCAAACCCCCAGAAAATCGTGGGGGTTTTTCCCCTATTTTTTACTTGTTTCACATTTTCACCTAGTTTCATACTTTGGCTGAGTTCCATAACTAAAATGAGTAAGAAATGTCTCAGAACAGAAACATTTCAGCACAGATGAAGTTTCCAACATACTTCAATATTTTTGATGACAGCTAAAGAAAACTCCATTGCTTTTGACACTGCACAGGGAGTGTTGCAGTTTGGGCAGCCATGGGAAAAAAAACATGCTTTAAATGAGGAAATGACCATTTTGTCCTACCGCCGCTGTCTCAAGCTTGTTTGAAGAAGCGAGAAAACGTCAAAAACACAACAGTGAAAATATTACACATGACTAGACTCAGTACAGATGGGATATCTGCCATCACTGAGGAAAAAAAGAGTTGTGCTGCTCTGCTAGAGGAAGGATTTGGATAAGAAATTATTCAGAACTCCCCTGTGTTAGCCACACAGTGGGTTTCTGTGCCAAAAATGCAGGTTCTTTACATGTTGAAAATCCCACTGTCTGAGAAACTGGATGGATTTCAGGAGGTTTGTCTTTTCTCAAATTATAGAAGATCCTGAGTTGAAAGGGACCTACAAAGATCTGAATTAAGAACCTTTGCTGGGAGTTGGACTCAGTCATTCATCCCCATGTGTCACTTCCAGCTTAAAATGTTCTATGATTCTGAGATTTTATGAAAATGAGGGGGATGGGGAGAGTTAAAGCTCTGTTGCATTGGTCGCTGGTTTTAAAACTAATAACTGAGAAAGTTACTGAAAGCCAAGTCAAACAGTGAGGGAGGTTTTGGAAGTGGAGAGGAAAATCAGCTTTACAAACATCTGAATGAAAGCTCTATCCAAGGCAAAAAGACAGATAGTCTTTTTGGACTGAAATAAAATTCTGGATATGAGATTAAATTCTAAGAACTGTGGGTTGTTACCGGGCAGAGCAACATCGCTCTGGAAATGCCTCTGCTCTGATGATTCACAGATAGGTGAGGTTACTCTTCTGCTTGCTCAAGATCTATATCAAGTTCTCATGAACCACTGTTTTCAGCCCAAAACAGCTGAGTCCAAGAACTTGAAGTTCAAAGAGAATTCTCTGACGTCCTGTCATGGTGGCTGTCACAACATTCTTGGCATAAACAGAACTATTTGGTGTTAAAGCACAATGATGGGCACTGAGATGCTCATGGATAGTAACAGGTTGCCCAGAAAGATTGTGCAGTCTCCATCCTGATCCAATCCAATCTGAAATGTTTGATGAGTCTGTGATTATTTCTATGGCTTTGTTACTTGCTGCACTACTCCAGAGAGATGAAGAAGATTTAGCATTCAGACTTGCTCTGGATTTACTCAAGTGCTCTCACCACTGGGAAAATGTCAAAAGAAATTCTCCTCCTCCATTAGGTATCCCCAGCTTTTAAACAGATATTCAGCTTCTTTTCCATGCAGAATTTTATGCTGGGACATGGCTTCTTCTGTCTTTTTGCATGGATTTCTTCCCATGTGGATCATGTGCAGCATCCTGGGCCCTGAAGTGTATCCAGTGACACTGATATTCCAGGTGAACTTTTGAAGCTTAGACAGATGTTCAGATTCTGTCGAAAGAAGAAAATGCTGGTTTAGGGTAGTCCTAGAGGATTTATATGCTAACGCTTCCAGATTGTTTCTGCCACAGAGGTGTGTAATGCCAACAGAGACAAGAACACTGAAACATCCTCATGCCTGACCAGTCTGGTCTAAGGGATATGGTTTAGGATTTGGAACTTCCTCAAGCTCCAGGCAGCATTTTCCAGCTGTTTAGAAGTTACACTCTCCATCTTACAAGAGGACTATATATATATATATATGTGGAAATATAGACTCAGAAATGTTGTCCTGTACAATTATAATATAATTAATTGCATCCAGGTTTAACTTTCTAAAACTGAGATGCCCAATACATTTTCAAGCAGGGGCTGTGGCCAGTTGATCTCTAGAACACAATCCTTGGAACAGCACTTTCCTAATTTGCTGGGGCACTTTCCATATTCTACTTTATATTCCAGGACTTATTTTTGGTCATAGTTTTAATTTTATGAAAATACATAATTGCTTACCATGCAGTTTTTGATAACTCTACAATTCACAAGACTCTGCCAGACTAAGAAAAAAAGAGCTAGCTGTGTGTGTATTCTGAGTGTATATCTCATTCAAGACAGGAAAACTTTTATATGTTATAAAACAAGCTAATAACTGGAAGTTAAAACAAGATTAGGACCAAAGTCTGATTATTCTGCATTTTTCTGGGCAGGATTTCTTGCCTCTTCATTCAGAAATATTTACTGATTATTGAAAAGGGCTTGATACTGAACTGCCCTGATGGGTAATGTAGCCCAGCCTGTCAACTCTTATATTTCTTGAAAAAACAAAAGCAGTGTAGCCAGAGAGAGAGTCCTCTAAAGTAATTTCCACCATGGATCAGATCACTGTATCATGGAAGGCAAATGATGGAAATTGAGCATTGAGCTTTCATTTTTCCAACCTGAAAATGTTCACCATGTGCCTTGTTTTTCCTTCTACATTCATTCCAATGCCTTAAACCATAAATGAGCAATGGCCAGGTGTGAGCACTGTCCATCCTTCTGTTCCTGAAAACCAAGGAAGACATAAAAAAAAACCCACCCCAAACCTACTTTTCAGGTAAACAGCATTATCTCCACCATCAGACCAGACCACATGTGCGTAAAAGGATGTGTTATCAAAAATATCTGTAATGGTGACCTTAAAAAAGTACAAGCAGTGCTAATGAATTTCTTGTTATTTTAGAAAGGGACTTTCTTCTCCGTTGGTGCAGAGAACTTCCTGAAGCAAAAACAAATGAAGCTTTTCTTTCTTTCTTTTTAAATGTAAGGTAGAAACATTTTGACTAAACTTCTGCTCTGTTGTTTTCTAGTTATTCAGAATTAGGAGATGTTTTCAATGATCCTTCAGCCCAGAGAAGAGAAGGGTCTGGGGAGAACTTCAGACACCTTCCAGTACCTAAGCAGTCTCCAAGAGAGCTGGAAAGGGGCTTTGTATGAGGGCATGGAGTGACAGGACAAGGGGGGTGGGATGGCTTTAAAGTGACAGAGGACAGAATTACATTGGATATCAGGAAGAAATTCTTTACTGTGTGTGTAGTGAGCTTTGGCTGCCCCATCCCTGGAAATGTTCAAGGGCAGGTTGGACAGAGCTTGGAGCAACCTGGGATAGTGGAAGGTGTTCCTGCCCATGGCAGGGGATAGAACAAACTGATCTTTAAGGTTCCTTCCAACCCAAATGAGTCTGTGATTCTAAGACAGAACCCTATCTTAACTTGAACACTGAACATGACAAAGTACGAGAACATAGAGGCATCTCTGCAGTTAAGATGAGGGTTTTTATCGAGAATTTACTGTAATCAAGAGTTTACAGGTGTTGGGCAAGGAGAAAGGCAAGGAAGTAACTTCCCCAATCCACATTTAGAGTTAGTTGAGGAGCCAAAATTAGGACAAGGTGCCCTTAGCTGTCTCTTCTGGGCTCCTTCTGATGCTTGTTACCTTTGGCAGCAGGTCCTTCTCATGAAGCTCTCCCTCTCTTAGCTCCTCTTGTTTCCCATGTATCAGAAATTGCCATTTGTTGGTTATGATTTCTCATTTCAAAGCTCCACACTGGAGCTGGATGTTGCCAGAATGGAGAATTCCAAGGGCAGAGCCAGGCTGTGCCAGCATGGGGAACTCACAGCAATACCTGTGACAATCAGTGAGTGCCAGCAGCTCTGCTCAGATATGTCACTTTTTGGGGAGTGTGAGAAGCTGAGGTTTGGCTGTGCATGGATGTTTGAGATGGCACAGCAACCAGGATGCAAACCCAGTTGCATTAAAATGGGTGCAGTTACTGTCCTTGTGCAAATATTTAATTTTTGAATTTTCTTGATCCCACTAAAGAGAGATGATACAGATGTAATCATCTTAGTGAATACTGAACAGCCAAGCAGGTAGATACTATAATTCTATTATGATTTATTTTTTCATATTATCTTTCATCTATTCTTTTATAGTCTAAGCTGCACATATCTGGCAGAGCATCTGGAGTACTTTCCACTTCTAACTTTAAATGACCTGACAAAAACATTCCAAATTGAGGAGGCTCAATGTCAGGCTTTTATTAGTCACATCACATATTTCCACTTCCAAGGTTTTCCACTTGCTCACCATGAAAACGGCTAATGAGATGTTTTATGTGTGCTACTCTTTGTATCATGCAGGTGACAGATATAATGAAGATGGTCATGAGGTCATCTGAGCAAGGGGAAGTCTGGCTGATAGGAAGTAAATCAGCTCTGGAAATTGTCCTCCCTTTGTTCCTTCAACACAAGTGACATCAGCCTCTGTGTGACATGGGGACATGTGAAACTCTTTATCCCAAATATTCTCACTTTCAGAGGCTTATTTAATAATTCCCTATATTAAAAGTAAGTTGCAACTTACTCTCAAAAGGAGGGAATGTTGATCTCTGGGAACTAGAAATAAAGACATTTAGGAGTTGGAACCATCTACCTTAGGACAGGACCTAAAATTATAAGGTTGTTTAATGCTTTCTTCAGAGGACTGTATAGGGTTGTCCTTGGTTATCACCATGCAGTGATCAAAATAGACTGGACTTCAGAAGGGCTGAACTGTGATAATCAGAGGCATCAATAGAGGAGAGGGTGAGTATACATCCGGAAGAGATATAAAAGATCCCAGATGTTGGTTTTTTATCTGATTTCCTGCCTGCAGTGTCACTGTACTCTTGCAAAGCACAAGACCATCCCACACATGATGGAATTCTGCTGGATAAAGATGACCTCCAGCAAAATTTGCACATTTTGTGTAGTTGGTAAATACAATCAGATTCAAAGCAAATTGCACTCACTGTCTGAGCTCAGCATTTTGGGGTGAAGATCCCTTTTCAGCACTGAATGTTCTGAAGTTACAAAGAGCTTTGTCCTGATCTCTGGGAGGTTTGAGGACATTTGGCCCACATGAATGATTCCTCTGCAACCTCCAAAGCAAACCACCAGGCAGTTGCCTCAGTTGGATGGATGCAGGTGATGAAATAAGGTCTGGCTGTAAAATGTGCACAGTTTAATTCCTTAGGGTCAGGGGAGAACTTCCTCAGGGTAAGAATACTTGTGTTGAACAGCCTGATAAATAGCTGCTGTTTTCTTGAAAGAACAGCTCCAGGGCATGAAATATAAACTGCTTTATGGAAATAACTCCTGCATTTCGTTAGCATGCTTTATAGTCAGCTCGATCCTGTCTAGGTCACCTTCCTCTTTCCTTTTCCTCTTAAGAGTAGAGAGGCACTGACCATCAGAGGCCCTGAACAGAGCAGGTACTTGCATGGACTTGTGTGGACATCCTGGACCTTTCCATACCACAGATTTGTCAGCTGCAGGCCATTGCTTTCACCTTTAGTTGCATTACCCTTCAAGAGTGAAGCAGTCCAGAATTCAGCCCCAAACCTGCTGTGCTCAGGCATTTATGACCTGTACACTAGAGTCAGAGAGAGATGGTGGGGTTGGTGACAGGGTCTGGACCTGGGACAGCTGACAAATTTCTAGCTCATCTGATTGAAGAGATTAAACCTGGTGGTAGGGAGGTTGCTTTTGCCAAGTGCTGGGAGACTGTTGTGAACACCAAGGTAATGCAGGGCAATGTTTGGTGCTAATTATAGCAGGCAAAGTTTGTTCGTGGCAGTTGAATGCCAGGTGGGAGGATTGGTGGGTATCCTCATACCAAATGAGACATCTGCTGCATTTGGGTGATCACAGCCAGTGCAGAGAAGCAGCCCCTTCACAGTGGAGCTCATTTCACCCCAAGGCAGGCATCAGAAATAGGTCATCTGAGCTGCTGCCTGTCCTCTTCTTTCACTGTGACAGCAGATGGGTGACTAACTCAAAAGTCTGTGTCTACACCAACATCTCATTAACTGAGAAAATGTGAAAACCACCTTATTGATCCAAAATTCTTTTCTCATCTTGTCTCAGCAGTTGAGCTCCTTCAGGAGAAAGACTCAAAGTGCTCTGGAATCCTCCACAGGCTTGTCAAGTTACTCAGATCTTTTCATCTCAAACATCCATCATCTCATGGCCAGGGAGACCTTGGAGCAGCATTCCAGTACCTAAAGGAGACTCACAAGAGGGCTGGAGAGGCACTTCTCACAAGGGCATGGAGTGATAGGACAAGGGAAAATGGCCTTAAGCCAAAGGATGGTAGAGTTGGATTAGATATTAGGAAAAATTGCTTTACTCTGAAGGTGTTGAGGCGCTGGAATGGGTTTCCCAGAGAGATGGTTGATTCCTCATCTCTGGAAGTGTTCAAGGCCAGGTTGGACAGGGCTTGGAGCAACCTGGGATAGTGCAAAGTAGCACTACCCACAACAGGAGGGTTGAAACTGGATGATCTTTAAGGCCCCTTCCAACCCAAACCATTCTGTGACTCTATAATTGTATGATTTGATAATCCAAAGATCCCATCCCAAGCTCACCCTTCTCCTCTGCACAAATAGTGCTCAGTCGATGAAAATTGTTTTAGGTTAACTGCACCAAAGCAGGCCATGGAGATCTACCCAATGGAAAGGGTAACCCACCAGTGAGTTATTTATTTAATATCTTACCCATAATTTCCTGTCTTCCAATGTCCAGCTCTGCTGAACATCAGTGCTCCCTCATTAGTGCTTAATTGTCCCATTTTAATTTGCCCCTTCTACAACTGCTTGAATACTGCTGTCACTGCAGAATTTGAGAACCACTGAATGTGCATTAGAAAAATGTCCTACTGAGAAAATCCTACAGCAACCACAAGAAATCATGATTTCAAAATTCTGTCCCAAATCATCAGGTGTGACTTCTGTAATAAATCTCAGCCTGAGTTACTCTGGCAATAATTGGAAGGATTGCACTTGATTCTGTAAGAAGAGGATTTGGGATTCATCACAAAGATGTTGGACAAAGTCCTGAGCCTCATTTGAAGCGAAGAAACAAGGCATGAACCCTGATTCTGAATGAACTAAAGGGTCAGCTTTAATAATTTCTGCTCAAGAAGGAAAAATTCCTATTATTATCTGTTTCTTTAGCCTGGCTGAAGCAAAATGCATCCTGAGCTTTCTACACAGCTTTTCATTTCCTCTCACTCTGTACTTGTTTCCTGAGTATCATACCAATTTTCACACTTGAACAGCAACTTTTCTTGGTTAGTGGTTTGATCTAGAAATTTTCTAAGCTACCCAAGCTGAGAATTTCTCTAAATAGTTCCCACTACTATTTATTTGTATTTAGAAGTCCTAATTGTTTGCTTTTCTATAAGTAACCCTCAAAATCCATCCAGTTCAGAAGGGCTTTTTTCACCTCCAGGATAAGGCTCTACATTAGGGTCTAAGAACTGAAATGCAACTGTTTGCTTTTAATTTCTGTGGCAGAGAATTTAGCCCCAGTTCTTGGAACATCTACATCAGCTTCCTATGAGGTGGTAAATTCAGAGCTGACTCAACAAAATTCATACAGACAAGATTAGCTGTGCTTTCACTGAGCTAAAGGAAGGCACAGAGCTCTACCTTCCTAAACAGAAGCATCTACCCAGCCCATGAAGGCAAAGAAGATGCAGAAAGATGCCTTCTGACATGCAGCAGAAAGGCTTCTAATGGTGATCTTCAACCATGGGAAGTTCACATGGCAATTTAAGAGGCAAAGGTGGGATGGGAATAGTGGGATGTGCAAAACTGAGCATTAAAACTTGCTCACATTCGTCTCTCTTGATTTTAGATGCCTCTAATAAAGGGGATGTGCCCTATTTAAATAGTCCCTAGACTCCAGTGCTGGAAGGAGACTTGAGGGCTTATCTAGTCCTGCCTAGATAAGCTCCATCACTGCCACTGCTAAGGCTCTTACCTTGTCCCCCTCTCCATCATCATTCCTCAGTTTCAAGTTATTTGGTCCATTATTTTGGCAAAGGTTTTCTAGACTCTTTTTTTCATTCCCATTGCTGCTCCATGCTTTTCTCAGTGTGCAATGCCTACATCTTACCCGTGGCTTCACTGTCACAGCACAAAACAAGGGATTTCTTTGCATGTGCTGTACAGTTCAGAGTTCCATTTAAATTTTTCGTGTGTGACATTTCTAACTGGTCTTCATCATCCAGAGAACTGCTGGAAATACTGAAAAACCAAAGGCTCACCTGGGCACCACCTCTCAGTGCATCCTTCTCTTCTGGCAGTTAATCACTGCTTCTTAATATGCTCTTCCATTTGACACAGTTTTGTACCCTTTTAAAGGCACTTTCTTTTCAGGGATTTGCCAATAAATTTCATACTCACCTCATAATTCATCTAAGTTATATTTCCATAATTTTACAGATAATATAAACAATTGTTACTGAAATCAAGCAAAGAAATGGTATCTTGGGTAGAGAGCTCACTACAGGGGCTGTCTTAAGACTTGGGCACTGTATAGGATTTGTGCACTTTGCAGGATTAAATATACTTGATTCACTATAACTTCCTGATAATAAAAAGAAGAGAAGGAGCAAATATGACCATGCAATAATACACTTCATTTACCAGTTCCTCAATATTTTTTGCTCAGACCAAGGAAATTATGATTGCAAATAAGAATAGGAAGGAAGTTATCTGTATTATTCAGCTGTATTTACACGGGGAAGTATTAAGAAACCCAGTCTAGGCATTGGTGTGTTAAGAACCTTGTGGCAGTACTCACTAAATGAAAACAAATATATCCAAAAGTTTTTAATATTCCTCACATATTTATCTCACAACTCAGCATCAAAGAAAGGAATAGTTAATATGAGTCATGATGACCCTTATCCAGGATGCTTGGCAGAAAAATTCTCAGTCACTAAACAATCAATTTAAATTCTGTTTTCAAACTCAGGATGGATTTTCAGGATGGATTTGTCTCATCCAGCTGGGGATACCTAAAAGACCTGTTGTGCTGTTTAACAATTGTGGGCAGATGGAAGGCATAGAGAGAGGAGATAAGAGTGACTCATCTGATGGATGTAGATGTCCAGAAGAGGAGGTGAATCACTCTCTAGATGCCCTTACTGACTCTCCACTGACTCGAGGGGGAACTCTGACAACTGTACTGACCATACAACTACCTCTTGAATGGAACCCGGTGGACATGGTAAAGATGCTTCATTTAAGGTGTGAAGTTTGTGTGCCTCGTGTCAGCTCCATCTCAGTTTTATGGGAAATAAAAAGTGATTAAAACCTGTTTGGCCTTTATAGATAATTAGGCTGGATGAAAATTTTCTGATGATAATTTTGAGGACATGGTATAACTCTGGCTTCCCCAAACCTCTGCCCTGCAGCAGAGGTGGATGCTGCTGTGGAGATTGGGAAAGGCCCTTGTGGGTGCATAATGTGAGTTCACAACCACCATTACTGTAATTTTAAGGATGCATAAGCTGATTAACAGAGTTTAGGTAGCTGCTAGAGCCACCCCCACACCCTCCCTGGGAAGGTCCATATGAAATGTTATTTCCTTGAATAGAGGACTCACGTAAGAGTGATTCACAGCAGAAAAATTGAATAAAACACAAAGCTTGCTTATTTCAGTGAGTTACATGGATGTTTACAACTGCTTTGAACTGGGAAGGGCTCCAATAAGATCAAGTGTTGCTTTTTCTTCAAGCTGGCTGAGAGACCGGTTTAAGGAAAGGACACTACTCCAGACCAAATGAGTTTGTGCAGAGTTTTAAAAGCACTTACAGGGTTTCAAAAGGCCCTTGTTAAACCTAGACCTAAGAAGGCTGTAGCTCTGTGGTTTACTCCCTGACAACTCCATTTCTGTACTTGTGGTCTTGTGACATTGAATAAAAATAATCTTTATAATCTTGTCGGTGGTGGCCTGAGCTACGTGACAGTCTCTTTTCCTCCCAGCTCTCTGCTGAAAAATAGGACTTACTTGAGCAGCAAAACTCTGCTGGTCAATGGAGGAGAGTCAAGGAGCAGCAGATATACCAGCACCTTCTTTTCATCCTACATCTTCCTTAATTCTCAAAATGCCTTTTTTCCTTTTTTTCACCACTTCCCAGATACACACTGAGTTTTCACAAAACCTCCCTTCCTTTATTGCCGCACCTAATTCTGTTGCTAACATCTCATGTTAATCATCTAAATTATAATGCTAGTTTCTCATAAACCCCAGTTTTTATCTGTGCCTGGGTGTCTTTCTCCATTGCTGGGTCTCTCTGTTCTCACTCTCCTCTTCTCTACCGCGGGTCTGTTCCTTGCAGAATCCTCACTGTTTCTTTTTGTAGAATCAATCAGCAAAATGACTTATTTCCAAAAGCTGATCTGGCTAATTCTTCTCACAAATCATAACTGGTTTTTTCTGACCTTTAAGAGGTGTAAATGCTGAGTTACAGGTCTTTCTCATGCAATCTGTGTTTGTAGCAATGAGCCACCTGAAGTCACCATTCCTTCCAGTGCAACTGACTGTACTTTCCATTCATTTCTGGATAAAAACTCACATTTTCTCATAAAATCTTAGTGGCTGTTACTAACCTGTACTGAGGTTTGTTACCTGAAAGCAAATGTCTGCATGAAAGATTGAGCTGGAGGACTGCAGGAAACTTCCCTCTGTGTCCATCAGTAAAATAGCTGTGGAATTAAATAGTTGGACCAAGCAAGAAATTGAAGCAGATTTTGGCAAGTAAATCCCTTCACCTCAAAAGAACAGACCCCTTTCCTTTAGTAAGGGAAGTTTTGGATTTCTTTCCAGGCAACATAATAAATATGTTTTGCCAGCACAGATGACTGTAGGGTTCAGACAGTTACGTATGTCCAGGCATCTTGTAAAAAAGGTGAAGGATTGAGATCTAAGACTTTCAGACAGATTTTTCAGGAGTGAAACTCTCTACGTCCTTCTGAGGACTTTGGCATGAGCTTTTCCTATTACACTATTAAATACAGAAGATGATTTGATACTAAAGCAAAGGCAGTAAATACCTGTGGAGTGTGAAGCAGCCCCGGGGTGAGCAGAGCATTTTACCCACAGCAGTTGCTTCAGAAGTCTTACTTGTTCTCCATGCCCTGTTGCATTTGGATTTGAGAAGTAATCTCCTGGCAAAGCCTCGCAGCTGGCAAACCCTGCAGGAGGATTTGTCACCTGCATCACAAAGCTGCACAAAATCTCTCATGGAAAGAGCAAAGGGAGCTTTATCAGGAGAAAGGTGGCAAACTGATAGATGCAGCCATAGCAGCAGCTAAAAATGTATTGCATCTATTCCTTAGCTTGACTGTTCAGATGATTTAATTCCTTGAGGATTTATAAAGGAGAAATAAATGCCCAGCATGTATTAATCATGATAGAATACCACAGATAGTTTAAATATGGGTTTTTTTCTGTAGTCTATCCCAATTAATCCTCTAGTTACTAAAAGGAAATAATTTCTGTGGAAATGGCTGAAGAAAAACTACATAAAGTGTGATACTTCCTTGGTAATTTCCAGTTTTCCACTGGCATTTGGAAGAATTTCACTGAAGCATGTCACACCCAGACGATTTAGGAACAAGGGAAACCTTTTCCAAACCTGCCAGCCTCACCCTCATTTGTGTTTTTTTTAAATCAAGCTGTCCATCCTTCAGAAGCTCAACTGTGATTCAGAGAAACTGCACACATGCTTCCATCAAAATCAAATGCAGTGTGGCTTTATCATCACTAACAGAAGACCTCTGAAAAGCCAAAAAAGGATAAGCCATGGAACCTTTTTTT
Organism: Poecile atricapillus; assembly: GCF_030490865.1. Taxonomy (NCBI): domain Eukaryota; kingdom Metazoa; phylum Chordata; class Aves; order Passeriformes; family Paridae; genus Poecile; species Poecile atricapillus. Next base: position 3,530,262 of record NC_081289.1, on the reverse strand, counting down.
CTGCAGGTAGAGCCCAGAGATGTTGCCTGAGATCCATTGTCACACACCAGACATCTATTCCACAGCCATGGTCCCTCTCTGATACCTGTCCAGCCACAGATTTGGGGCTCAGTGTCTGAACAAACCTATTAAAGTCTCCCTGCTTCTACTGACCTCAGCTGTAGTGAAATGTGAAAGAGCTCTGGAGCCAGGAGCTCTGATGTGTCAAACCACTTCCTACACATGATGGCACGCTCTGCCACAGCGAGCATCGAGTTTGGTTTCCTGGATAACAGACTAATACCTGAACAGAAAGCAGCCTTTGTTCTTTCCCGTGGAGCCAGCAAAACGATGATTTGCTGACCAAAGCCCTCCCTGCACATGTGGGTGATGTTCCCAGACAGCCTCATCAGGCAGTAATCAGCTCCTTGGCTTGATTGGCAACAGCTCATCACTTCTGAGAAACTTCGCCATCCTCAGAGGTGTGGAGAAAAGATGTGGACAAGTCCCATGGAGCTCAAGTGGCTTTTGATGTGGGTCTTGTTTGGATTCATCAAGGGGGAAAATACAGGTAAGAGACTCTTTTTGCCTTTTGGGGAGGGAAAATATGATTTGGGTTTTTTGGTGGCTGTTAGAGGGTGTTCACAACATCCTGACTCCTTTCAGCAAAGGAAAGATGTTAAGGAGCTTAAGGAATTTATTATTCTAAGGAAATGAGAGAAATGGGTTCTGTGCCCACAAACTGTCAACTGCAGAAAATCCAGAGCTTTAGAGGATATTTTTTGTCTGACTAATGTATGTATCCTCCAACCCATCACTGGAACAGTGGGCAGATCAAAGCAGCCTGAGGCAGCCCTCTGAATTTCCTTTTTCCATTTTCCTTGTAACTTTAGGAAACAAAAATAGACACTGAAATGGCAGTACCTCTGTAGGTAAAATTGGTGGCAATGCTATTAGTTAAAAGGTACCATACAAATTTGCTATGGGTACTATAGATACGAAATATTTTTTCATCCATGCCTCTCAATCAGTAGTGCCTATAAACTGTGAATGGAGACAGCTAATCCAATTCAGCATAATTTTACACATTTAAAAATAGTGACACTGCTTAGATTTGGCTTATTTATCATGACAAGTGTGTGCATTGAGAAATGGTCTGGTGATGCATTAGTGTATTTAAATTTAAATTTCTTTGTTCAAAGACAGGGAAAAAATCTTCCATTCTCAAAGCTCCAAAAATGTGCTATTTCCTTCTGTGTCTGATGATGATGTCCAGGCTGAGAGGTATGAACAGACACAGCCTAAGGCAGGCTCTCAGATATGCCGCTACTGTAGCTGCTGATGGATCATCTTTAGCAGGGCTGGGAATTTTCCTTGGGGCTGGCTATCTCAAGGGAAAGTGTGTTGCTGATGTCTGAACTCATTAATGCAGGAAGGACCTTCACAAATGTTGAAGCCCCAGGTGATTTTATTCTCATTATTTTGCCAGTAAATGCTGCACCTTCTCCTTCATGGAGCATTTTCACTGCCAGATGAGGTGCTGGAGCCCACAGGAAGTGCTTGGTGCTGCGTGCAGGAGCAGCACCACGAGATGCTCAGAGGGATGACACACCACAGATGTGTCAGTGGGATCAGTTCTGGGATGAGTCAGGTCCCCCAGATCACACTTTCTGTATTACTCTGCCTGGAACATGTTGTGAAATTTCTTGCTGGCAGGTCTCGTTTATCAGAAACCTTTCTGTTTTTTTGGAAAAAAATTGAGGCGTGTCAGAGCAGTTGCATTTTGTGCTATTTGATGTAATTTTATTCACCACTGAATGAATAAATGCACAGCATTGCATTCTCCACTGTATCACTAAGCTCTTCTTTCCTCAGCTTCCTGTGCTTATTTTCAATGTTTCTCTCAATGTTTAAACATAATATTTATATATATATTTGTAATTTCTCCCTGCAAATAATATGCTAAGGTAAAAACACCACCTTTTACCTATTTAGGGGTTTTTATCACAGAGACACTTAAGGCATTGTGGCTGTAAGTTCTGTTGGTTTTAATTCCTTAGGGAATTAAACAAGGAGACCTGGGAATAGACATAAGCAAAGCAAAGGGAAAGGGGCTGGGTCGAACTGGTCAAAAATCAACCAGGCCTTAGCACATACAGTGCTTTTTTTTATTATTTTGCCTCAGTATCTTCAGCTTGTCCCAGCACTGCAAGTTCAGTTTTGTAAATAGATCCAACCCTAGATGGTGTTTGTCAAAATGCACTGTCAAGAATAAATGTAATTAGAGGGAAAAGGAAATTAAAAGTATTTGTTATACAGAACAGTTTCACTGATAGATTTCAAAATGCTTTGAGAAGGCAAAGCCCTGGGGGACTAGGGAAGCTAAGGCATGGGATGATCATTCATTTAATAACAATTAAACTGCACCTTAGTGCTAAAAAGAAGAGAAATGCTGGTTTTCCTATGGAGAGTATCACATTTATCTCCTTTACTCTCACAGCAGGAGTGCCTAGAAGCTGCAGGTATGGGTGAAGCCTGGAGGGAGGGTCAAGCACAAGGTAAAAGCTGGTCTGTGCTCCTACAACCTTTCCATCTTGCTGTCCATGGTACAGGGATACACTCAATAGATTTGCAAGTTAAACCTGGAAAGGATTAGAACTCACAAAAGAAAGAAATTGATTCAAGTGAATTTCATTCACACAAGATGGGTACCAGATCTCAGTCATTTAAATGAGAGGAATTTCTTTCCCATTATAATTGCATATTAGTGCTGGCTCCCATGGATTTGAAATGCAATGCAGAATACATTAAAGTTGTCAAACACAGCCGAGTGATTCTTTTAAGGTCAACTAGAGAGCAAATAACTTTACAAACTTTTTGGCTACAGTGGCCTTCAGCAACAAAGGGCTCAATATACAGCTACAATTAAAAAAAAATGTTAAAAAAGTGTTTCAAAAGTGTGATCCTACTGAGGAAAAGCAGATATTACAGACAGAGATCCTGCAGTACCTGCTTCTTCAGCTGGAGAAATTGTTTGCCAACTTCATCAGAGGTGAGATGTTATGCCCTTTTTCCTTTTATTGCAGAAAAAAGTCCACTCTTTATCTATTTCTAGAAAGCCACTGCTTCTGACTTTGCTCATTTCTGCCTTCAGAGTATTGTTATTTTGGTCTCTCTACCTCCTTAATGTTCAGCTCTGTCTGCCCTGTTTTCCCCTGTTGCATAAATGCTGTCTTCAAAGCCCAGCTTCTGGATATTTTCTACGCACGGATTCCATTCCCTGACCTTGGTCCTGAATTCTGGAACTACATATCTCACTGAGTCCTTGCTCCATCTCCTCTGATGCTTCCTCAAAATCCACATTTCCAGAGTCCTTCCATGACTTTTCTCACTTGATTCCCTGTTCCTCAGCCGTGCCAGGGGAGCAGCACACTGTCATCTGCTGCTTTTTCTTGATGTTCTTGATTTGTAAAGTGTGACCCCACACATAAAAATATATGACCCTCTCTATGTGGAAAAATACTTCATACATTAGAAAAATCATTACTAGGTGCAGAAAATTTCCATCTCACTCTTGTGATCTCCAGGACAAAGCTCCATGACCATGCTAAGTCCCTAAGTCAAGTGAGATGAATCCTTAAGGCATATTTGAAATAAAAAAATTTCCCCACCAGACCTTTTTTTTTCTTACTTTCCCAAGACTGGGACACACACTTGACAGACCATTCAATTATTCTCAGAGAGGATATTCTCTACTGCCCTTTCAACCCTATAAAAGGTAAGGCTGAGAAAGTTCCAGACAAAGGAAAGAATCTGTATTTCTGCTGCTGTTTAAAAAGACAATTTTTGTTTCCTTGTAGATTAAAATATCAAAGACATGTGTTTTAGTGAGGTTGTCTATTGAAGCAAAATTGTCACACACCAAAACAGGGCTTTCATGTATAATATTCTCAAAACTTGGCTCTGTGTTCTGCTACAAAACCATGTGCCATGGTTGCTTTTAGAGAGTCTGAGCACTGTGGCTTTACCACAGAACCAAGGATGTTACAAACACCCAGAAACAAAAACAAGTGTTCCCCATTCTTCACTTAGTGCACTTTCCATGCAGCACTCTGTGCCCAGGCTGGTCTTCCTCCCTCTCCCTCTTTCCTAATGTTCCCTCTTCTGATTCCACATTTTGAGTCCAAGTCTCCAGCCCAGCCCCTCTGCTAGGGCAGGCGAGAGATCCATCAATACATCAGGTAAATCCCTCTGATTATCAATGTGAACACGTAAGAGCATTCTCCCATCACTGCAGCTAATGAAAAGAAAGCAGCACCTTAAAGCTTTGCTTTGGAGAAGGTTAATTAGGTGTCTGCTGTGCTCTAGGGAGGTTTTTCCAGCTGCACTTCTCACAGAAGGAGCTAAGAATGCACATTTCTGAGGCTAAATTATTCTTAACATGAGAAAGCTTAGTCCACTGTGCAACCTACTCTGGCCTTGCTGTTTATGGAATTCTTTTGCATTGGATACCACTGCTTAGATCAATGGCAAACAGCCGGTCAGCAGGATTAAGCCAAGAGGCCAGAGAAGTGCATTTCTCCCAAACACAATTTTCTATGGTCCTAGAGCTCCTGACAGTTCATATTCCACTTTGTTTTATACTGTTTTTCAAACAGAGACATCTGGTACAGCAAACTCAGCAGGGACTGAAATTCCAGATCCTTAGAACAGCACATTCTTCTTCTCCACTGCTGGGAATATTCAAAACTACCTCCATCCCCCTAAGACTGGTCTCTCCTCCATTGCTGTTTGTATTAAAACTTGTGCCATTTTGGTAATTTTATCTGCACTGTATTTCTGGCTCTTACACTGCAGATTCACTACTACTCAATTATTTTTTAAGATAATCTCTCTATAATCTAAGGTACAGCCAACTATAATCTCACAGGCAAATTACAATAAAGTTTGGGTCTGTGCCCCAACCCCACATCCGTGATCTATTCCCACCTCACAATTTCACATAAGCAATAAATTACATGAATGGGGAAAAGAATCCTCCAGAGCTGAGGCTTGCTTGTTAAAGGATCCTTTGGGAAGAAGTTTTAAAGTTAGAAAAATTTAATTACCATTTCAGTCCTTTTGTCAGCATCAATTCCTTTGCTCTGCCTGTTCAGGTTCATCTTCATGAGACTGGACCATTTAGAGAGCCCAGTTTCACACAGCACATAAATCCCCAGGGCTGATTTAGCTTTTCAGGTACAGCTGGGGAAATATCTTCATTTTGGCCTGGTTTGATTTGTTGGTGCCTCTGGGGAGAGGTGCTCTTCATCCCTGAACTGGGCAGCTGTGTGCAGTGCCTGGTTTCTTCCACTGCTTCTGCCCAAAACGTCAGAACATCCAGTTTCCTACCAATCCCATCCTACTGCTTTTTTAGTAAGGGGAAAATCGTCCTGGTTTTGCACTTTGCTGCTTTAACTTGACATCAAAGTAATGTCAGCACTGGTGACACACAGCCACGTGACAGAGGAAGTTCTGAGTTTAGGTTATTGTGGCATGACTCACTGTGTTTTACCTAGCACTAAAAATACCTGTTACAAATTTTCCCCGCTCACTTCTTGTGGACTAAAGGACTAAAGCCTCATCTATCACTGCTCTGCCAGCTCAGACATGGAAGAGGAACAGGCAGGAGGGTTTCATGCAGCCTGGTACTGCCAGCTCACCAACTGAGAGCAGTTTCGTGGTTGGGTGAGTAACATACTTGGATGGGAAACATGAGGAAAGAAACCTGAAAGAACTGATGTTGATCTAGGTTCTGGGTTTCCGTCCCTCCAGTATCTCCTGTGTGATATCTGGCAGCTCCTGTGGAAATCCCAAATGCCCTGAGACATCTCAAATAGCATCAGACACCCCAGCTCATGCCTATCTGTTGGCTCAGATGACAAGGCTTGCAGATCTCAGAAAAGCTTTTCAGACTTAATTTAGGGAGCACTCCAGCAGAACCAATAAGTCCTTTTTAATTTTTGTGTTTCATGGCTGTCTATTGCCTCAATACACAAGCCTCCTTCTAATTCCAAGGGTTTGTCTCCATCCACTCCATCATAATAATGGAAATCACCTCCAGAATTTCTACAAATGCCGTAGACACCAAAAATCCATTAATATGGGGAGAAACAGAAATTCCCATCTGCCTTAGGAGACCTAAATGTTCTCATAATTCTGTAACTGACAGAAGGGCTAAATCCCTATGAACACAATTATACCAGCTTCTCTGTTTGACCTATTTACTACATCTGAGTGCAGATAAATGCACTCCCAGGACACTTTTGGGGTGTGGGAAGTGAGAATAGTTGGTAGGGGCTGATGAATTTTGTGAATGAAGGAAAGATAGAACAGTGGACATCAGCATAGAAAGAGAAGAAAATAGTGGCACACACCTTGTCATGGGGACGAAAAATTGGAATATGTGCAAAGGGAAAATTAGGAGGCAAACAGAACATCAAGACACCTTAAGGTAATGTGAGGACAGTATTTCAAACCAGTAATAGCAGAAGTGCAACCCTGGAGCAGCTGTGGAAGGGTGCAGAATCCAGGGAAAGCTGGGCTGGGCAAAACTAGGTCTCTACAGGCTGTGAGGCAGGTAATGCCCAGATGTGCTGGCCTTTTAAAAGATTGATATTTTCATATCACACAAACTCAAACAAGTTGATTGGCTAATTACCAGAAAGGTGCAAAACAAAAAAAAACCCAAAAAACAAAATTAATCTTCCTTAAAAATGTAAAAAGTCATAAATCTAGTGAAGGAAAAGATCTACCCTGCCATTCCCTACTCCCTGGATTCATCCAATCCCTTGGTTTTTTTACCACTCACACAGCAAAGATGTTGATTCTTTTAGGGGCAAACCATGAAGTTTCCTTGGGCACAAAGATGGAATGAAGTTTTAGGCATGATTCACTCCAGAGGTCAGTATGGTCCAGACCTCACCAGGTCTGCATCCTTTCTGCAGTCTTCCCAAACTATTCCAGGAGGTGCCATGACACAAAGTGGAAGAAAGACGTGGAGGTGCTGGAACAGGTCCAGAGAAGGGCATTAGAGCTGGGGAAGGGTCTGGAGCACAGGTGTGATGAGAAGAGGCTGTGGGATCTGAGGGAGCTCTGCCTGGAGAAAAGGAGGTTCAGGGAGGACCTTTCCACTCCCTACAACTGCCTGGCAGGAGGGTGCATGGGTTACATGCCCAGTACCTACTTCTTCTAGAAGGAGGAGTAAAAACTGCATAAAGAGAAGCACTTCTGAAGGTATATAAGATATTCTGAGACAATTAAAAGTAATCATGGCACAGGATATTTTGTAATATCCGTATTCATTCACAGCTCCTCCCAGTGTGAGGACTGGTACAACAATAAACCCAAAAGCTGATGACTTTGATATCAAACACATTGGTGATGAGCTCTAGTATGGGAGAAGACAGTGTTTTAAAATGTTATGATGGTTGTGAAAGAGAAGGTTCTTGAAAATGGGAGCAAAATATTTCATGTGCCAATGAAGCATTTAAAAGACAAAGGGATGCAGGCACAAGGTCACAATGAGACCTGGGAAACTCATCTTCCAAAATTCTTTCTGGATCAGAGAAAGGAATATGGTTGTAAAGGTCAAAGAAGATACTGCAGTTATTTAGATGTGAGAAGACAAGAATTTGAGCAATGTGGATGAAATTAAAAAGCTGGATCTAAGGAATGTTGTGTGAGATCCTGCTGCAATGTGGATGTTCACCATCTCCCAAGTGCACCATTTCTGCACAATCCCTGTCTGATGTGTGCAAGTTCAGAAGAACCCAACATTTGATCATCAATTAATAGAATGATTGCCCTTTATGATAGTAGGTTAAATGTTGTGGGTTTTCTTAAGAAGATACTAATGAGTTGTAGGTTTGAGTGCCTTGTGCTAAGATTCAGATCTGCAATCTGCTTCAAAGAGGCTTTTGAAGTCTTGAGGGAAACAAGCTTTTAGCTTTCAGGGAAAGTGAGAGTACATGATCTCAGCTTGCTGCTGATCTGATAACTCTTTAATTTTAATCACCCTGACAGTCTGTGGTAAACCATGTGGTTAACTATTTCGGGTACAATCGCTTCTCTCAAAGCCACAGTCTGATGTAGTTTACAAGGCAAATCCTTTGATAACACAAAGGTACAAGGGGATTAAAACAACCCTTATGCAGATTAGCTGTTAAACTGCTCACATACTTTTTGTTGTTGTCTTCTTCAACCTTTGTGACTTTTACTAAACAGCAAGACAATGTAAAGTGAGAAGGGTAGAAAATATCAAAGTGAGGAAATGAATGAAAAGGGCATTGCAGGGCTGGGGCTGGGAGTCGCTGTTGGTCTTTCAAGGAGAAGGCACTTTGGGAGTCAAGGGCAGACACCAAATGATGAACAGTTATCAGAGACTTGAGGGCCTTTTGCAGTCATTTGTGCTGGTTTTTAAGGCTGCATTAATTATAGCTGCAGAAAATGCAAGGCTATGATGACTAAGAAATTTCACTCCTGGTAGCTGTTACTGTTGTGCATTAGCACAAAAGGCCACAGATCGTGCACCCAAAGATCCAGAATGCCAACCCTTGTGCAACCAGACTATTTGATCCTTTAATTTCTCAGCCTTTAGGCCTTAAATAATCATTAAGTAGTGCCTTTATCAACCTCTGGATGCCCAGCTCAGCTTGAGCAGGCTTTTCAAATGTACTGAAATGATTTAACTTAATTCATTCCAGCTGATTGAGAAATATATTTAGACGTGATTTGCTGATGACACAACACTTCACGTCCTTGTTTTGGACAAGTTATATTTAGGTTTGCAACCTTATTTCACAGTAAGCTGCTCTTTGGTGTCCTCAGACAGAACTGAGAGTCTACACCCATTCCCAATGTTTGCTTGGAGCTGATTGCAACTTTTAATTGCTTACTTTTGCCTATTGCACCTCACTCCATAGACTCCATGCACACTCTGGTGTGGGTAGCTGCTCTCCAAAATGATTGTGTACAGCTTCATTAAGAAAATGTTGATAGTTTCATGTTGTCCATCTGCTGGACATGTCTAGTATTGAGAACAAGGACGCCCTTGATGCATAAAGTAAAATGCCAGGCTGTCCTGATTCTTGGGCTTTCTATCTGCAGGTATTTGCCCAGATCTTCCAAGGCCTGAATTTGCTGATGTTACTGCTGAAATGTATCCACCACAGACCAAACTGTACTATAAGTGTGACCCTGGCTATGACAGAGAAGCTGGTGCATACCAAGGAATTCAGTGTAAGAGTAAACAGCAGGGTGCTGTTTGGGAATACCCACTATTTAAATGCTTTGGTGAGTGAGTGTTGTTTTTTTTCTATACATAGAGGTGTTTCTCCAATGTGTTACTTGGTATAAAACAAATCTGAGCATTAACGAAAGATCTTTTGTGCTTATTTTTCTAAGTTAGAATTTGAAACAGTTCTATCCAACCTGTAAAAACTTGGGTGCTCTGGCACTTTGTTCCAATATTTGTCCTGCTGTAACTTAACAAATGTAACTTCTCCACAGATGTGAAAAATTTGTTGTCAGTGGCTCCCACGATGGAGTTAGAACTTACACAGAAGCCAGAAAGAGAACCAAGGAGCCCTGCAACCCAGAAGCAACGAGACCTTTCAGAGTCCAAACAAAAAGGTAAATAAGAACTCATTTAATACTGTAATGCTTCTCCTGCTGATTTTCATGGACGTAGTGTAAAAATGGTAAGTAATATTTAATTATTTCACAGACGGAAAGAAATTATTTCTGTAATATCTTGGCTGAGTTAAGGGATATGGTGTAAGCAAATGAGTGTTTTGTACCGTAACAAAGAATTAGAAAGGCTTGGTATATCCTGCTTGTCTATATTTTCTAAGAACACAAGATTTTCAGGAACAGAAGCAGTATATAAAATCTGTCTGCTTTAACCTTGTGCTGCCTTGTGCTCCCACAGATTTCTGTGGTCCTCCCAAGACTGTTCCACATGCCTCCATAAGTCTGCCCCGAAAGTATTACGTGGGACAAGTCTTACATTTCAAATGCCAGACAGGTTATGATAAAAGACCCCCCACCTCTGGCAACAGGACGTGCAAGGAGGTGAACGGCAAAATCGTCTGGACCCCCCTTGATATGAGATGCACCAATGACAGCAACCAGTGGCCACCACAGACCATTGGGCCAGGTAAGATGGTTGTGATTACACCACAACAATGTCCTGACCTGCTCATGTGGGGTTCAGACCCCCACAACTCTTGTGGGGAGAGCGGGAGCTTTAAAAACGTTTACTAAAGAAGTCCTGCCACTGAGAGGAAGAAAGAACTCCCTTGTGTATTTAAACACCTTCAGAGAAAGGGGTTTAAATGAAGGCAAATCCTTCCTTAGCCTCAGATTTTGTCAACAGTTTGAATTTAAGGAATCACTCTATCCTGCAAGTTCTATTGATGGCAAATCAGATGTATTTATATAAAAATTAATTGTTTATTAAGACTAATGAACAGGAGGTAACAGACAAAAGATCTTCACTACACAGTATCAAGCTAAGAGAACTACTAACAGATTATAGCATAACATAAAACAGTGCACTGTATCAAGATATCTATATTAAAGCCAAAAAAAGAAATAGTATTGATTATGAGTCAAATGTAACTTACCACTGAAATGATGATAATGTACACAGACAGATTTCTTCACTTAATCCTTTGGGAAGTAACTGTGAAATAGATTTCCCTAATCACAGGAGAAACTCCACACATTTCCAGGAAAATATACAGATTTCTGCTATGTGAAAGTTTGCTGTGGCTTTTATAGCTGTAAAATGAATGGCTGTCAGTGAGAAAATCAGCCTATTTTGTCATGCCAGCCCTTATGACCATACCAGACCACTGCACACACTGTTCCAGCATCAGCCCAGGACTTTCTCCCCTGTCTCATAAATCTGTTTGCCTGTGGTCCCTGGGAGTGCTCCCAGTACAGAAGTCACAATTTGCTGTCTGGTCTTTTCCATCATGACACCATTGAAGATTTCACTTGGTGCTACCAGGATAAAAGAACTTCTTGCTGCGATGGATATAACCCACCAACAAACCAGTCCTAGAAGATAATACAGGATATTGAAATTACATCCATTTAAAAAGTACAAATATTATAAAAAATTTAAATTGGGATTGTAAAAAACATGGGACTGGATCACAGAAGCAGCCCCCTCAGCCTTTAATTCAAGAGAATTAAATTTAATTTCAGTTTCCTGCAAAATGCTCCTTAACCTCAGCAAGGTCAGATCCTTGCAAATAGAACACCAAATATTTATTCCCCTAAGGTGTTGCCTTTGTATTTATTGTGATGTGATGTATGTAATGGGGCTGGAGCTTTCTCAGTTCAGCATTCAGCACAAAAGAAATTAATCAAGAAATCACTATTACAAGATGCCTTGTTAAAAGTCTATCCATATCTCATACTGGGGCAAGTTTAGAGCTTCCTTTTCAGGATAAGAGAGAAATTAAATTAATTTCTTGTACCAGAAAAGTTTTAGTTTACATTTCTGGGCAAAAAACTGGTCCTGGTTGAAACCATGTTTCCAAGTACTAGCTTGGCACCTTTAAAGTCATCATTCCAGTCTCATATGAAGTAAAGATCTTACATGGATTCCATTCCAGTTTACTTCATGCCCACCATTAACAGGTATCAGATCAGAAGAGATGTTATTATCCAGGCTGGAAAGATCTGTTGATGGCCAAGAAACAAACATGGCAATTTTCAAGTGTTCTGTGCAGAGGGCGAGCTGTCAGACTCCACCCTTGGCACTGCTTTGGTGTCAGAATGAGCTGGCTCTTTGCCTGACTCTGTCCTCATCACTGCTCTTCATCAGAAGAGCAAATTGATACAAATATCAAGAATTTCTCTCTCTCCATAGGTTTGACTCTTCTGTCCTCTTTCCCTGTTTCCTCAGGGACACTGCCAGTGACAGGTATGTTGTTTTATTAAAAACTTCACTCAATCACCCAGAGCACTTAGTTGGTCTTTCAGTTTGTTGTTCTATTCCAAAGAGATCCATTTCTGTTAGAAGTGCTACTAAATACGCTGCAAGACAAATCTATATCCATGTATTGTGTGAGGAGTCAATAAAGACAATATAAACAGATTGTTTAAGCACTAAAGCTTTTATAAAGAAGTTTTCAAAGATTTGTAAGGAATGTAAAAGAAAACAGATCAACCAAAAATCCGTTTTATAAATGGAGCCATTTTCAGATTCTTCTCTGAGACTTTATGTGAATTCAACAAATCAGTTCAACTGGAAAAGAGCAGGAAAAAAAGTAAATATTTAAATGCTGAGTTTTTTTCACATTTTCAAAGGAATAAAAAAAACATGGGCAAATAGAACATTTCTTCACAGCTAAACTAGTGCATTTAGATCAGTCTGAAGAGATTTTCTTCTCCCTCTTCCCCATCTTCCACTCAGACATTAGCTGATGAAATAGAAATTGTGTCTTAATGTACATATGTTCAAGATTTTGCACAAAGGCTCTTGATTCCAGCTGGAGTCTGTAGAAAACTGTGGTGCACGTTATGGTGAGAAGGAATAATGGAGTGAGATGAAGGAAGGGAAGGAGGAGTTTTGCAAACTACTCCAGAGACCACAACATCAGTAATCCCTGGTTATTTCACTGTGGTCAGTCTCTTGTTGCCTAAGTCCCCTCTTGCTGGGTCCTGGGAGCAGTGGAGCAACATGGAAAAATTCCTGCCTCTGGGCAGAGGGGCAAGATGAGAGCCTATCCCTAAGCTTGCCTGTTTCTCCCCATTGGAAAAAATGCAATAATTAAGATAACTCCAGGTGCTAATCATATTGATTTTCAGGTTTTACAGCTATCTGGTTTGTTCTGCTTATGATTCCCACTGCCTTTGTGTGATTCACCAAGCAGACAATAAGGTAAGTGGGACAGAATGAGGAAAATGTGAAATCAAACAAATCTGTAGAGGTGGAAGAGTTATCAACTGGATCAGCCTCTCCCTATTGCAGTGCTTAGATTTCTAGACCTCTTCTTTGGTTTTAAATATGACCGTGGATTGTCTGATTCAGCTATTAAATACTGGCACAAGGAAAGGAGGAATCAGAGCTTTTGAAATCAAAAAATCTCAGACCAAGTTGCCCAGAAAGGTTGTGGACTCCTCATCCCTGGAAGTGTCCAAGGCCAGGCTGGAAGGGGCTTGGAGCAGCCTGGGATAGTGGAAGGTATCCCTACCCATGGCAAGGGGATGGAATGAGATGGGCTTTAAGATCCCTTCCAACCCAAATCATTCTGTGATTCTATAATTCTAAAAAGCAGTCTGTGTCCCTTTGTCTCAGTGGAACTGAGAATGGCAATTCAAATAATGGATGAGAGATTAATTCTGTGGGAAAATTAAGGTTAATTATGCAAATACATTGTTTCAGATAGATTATCAGTCTTTTTCTCTCTGGCCAAAGTGTGGGAAGTCTGGGGGAGCATCTGCCACCACAACCATGTAATTCTGTTTTCTTCATCCCCTGATTTCAGAGTTGCATCATGACAACTTTGTACTTCAGATTTATTTCAGTCTGGCCTCCTCCCTGTTTCTGTTACTACACTGAGATGCACCAAGGCTGTTCCTGTTCACAGGCTCCCCAGCCTAGTTAAGCCAAGATGTCCCTGTTTAACATTTGGGAATTCTTCTCTTCTTCTCTCTCTTTGCTAATCCTTGTCCCTATTTCTCTTCATGTTCCTTACTAATTACTGATACTTCTTAGCTGAATGGCGATTTTTCTTGAAAAGTGAGAAGGAATGTCCTCAGGAAATCACATCAGAAGCAGATTTTTGTCAATTAATGACTGGATAATGCCATATAAAGTGTAAACAATGCTTTGAAACATGCTTTAGTGAAAATAGCCAACCATGGTGCAGATTGCCCTGGCCATTGTAGTATTTCTGAAAATATGCTATGCGAAAAAGTGTCAAGAATGATCCACATTTTACCAGCTCCGTGGTGGAATAAAGGTGAAATAGCCAATGCCAGATGAAATAGTAACTGACAAATGAAATAATAACTGGGATCCTAAATGATGTCTTTGTAAAAAATACTCTGTTTTTTCTCATAGTAAATATAGAAGAAGCCATAGAAAACCTGCTTCTTCCCACCTGTAGTGAAGTTTTTTTCCTGTTGTAGGGAAGACTTCTCAGGGAATTGCGGCATTCAGATGCAAACTTGTGAAATTAATGACTTGCCACAGAAGAAACCAGAATGTACCAGTGACCCCAAGACCAGCAGTGGCAAATGAGGAGGAGGCCCGGACACTCAAATCCAACGTGTGAAGGGGGCAGAAGATGTTACAGCTTAACTCTTATGGGGACAGCTTGACTTTCCACCTACAGAGTGCTGGTAGGAGGACTGCACCCCATCACTGACAGATGGGGAAGGAGCCCTGCCTAAAACTAATTCCCAAACCCACTTCTCCTCCTCCTACCATGCAGCAGATGTATTTCTAATATAACTGCAGCCCCTCCCAAGCCACCAGGAGTACATATGGACCATTCTCCCAAGCACATGAAATGGTGCCACCATCATTTCAGCCCACACACCACCCTCCCCACAAACAGAGCAGCTTTGCTGGACACCTGATGTCCCCCTTCCTCTTCCCCACCCAGGTGGGTCAGGCACAATTTTCTCCTCAAACTGTTCCCCTTGGAAATGAAACCCCTTCACGCCCTGCATTGCAGCTGAAAATCTGACTGTACTCCTTTATGGTTCACTATATCCATGCATTCCTCATCACTCCCCTCTTCCCAATTATTTTGGATTTGTGCCTTCCATGACAGTTCCTACATCATTCCTGCAGCTCAGACAAGGATGCTGCAGATCATGGCAGCTGATTAATCTGACAGCTCCTTTTGTAGCTGCAGAGCATGACAGAGCCCAGCACAGAGGCATCTGAGGACAGGCTCAAGCAGATATAATACTTGACATGTTCTTGTATTGTTGGGAATTTGCAAGGTCTGGATATTCTTCTGCCTCTTTTTAGCCATGCTTAGCTGGGTAAGATGGGCTTCACCTGTCTGAATGCAAGTATCTGTGTCTGAGGAAGGCAGTAGGGAGTAACAAGTCCCTTTAGAGACCAGTTTATGTCTATATTGCCTAGATATATGCAATAATAAATATATATAATATACAATAATATATATATTATTATTCTGTAATATATGTATGTGAATATGTATTTATTTATACACACACAGAGATATATAGTTACTTATGTATATATACAGGCCAAATGACTCAGGGTCATGACCTGTTTGTCTGTATTGACTTTAACAATGCCCACATTCACCAGATTAACTACAAATGCTTACATGGCATATGACAAAAGCCAAATGAGATGGATCGCTTCCTTTAGAATTCAGAAGACATGAGGTAGTTTTGGCATAGTTTTCTATTTCAAGATAGAGTGTATGTGATATTGATTTACTGGTTAGGATTACTGTTGAGTCATTCTCACTCTATAGCCTCGATGTTTATATTTCCCATGGCTTATTTTATTCCTGTTGGAACAGGACTTATTTGTATTACATATCTTATCACATGAACCCTCAGTAAGTTCATGGATAACATCAAGTATGCTGGGAATATTGATCTGCTGGAAGGCAGGTTTTCTCTCTCTGGGGTACACACTGAGACAGCTGGGGGTGCTCAGCCTGGAGAATAGATGACTCCAGGAAGACCTTGGAGCCACTTCCAGTGCTGAAAGGTGCTTCAGCAGAGCTGAAGAAGTACTTTGGACATGGGCATGAAGTGACGGGAAAAAGGGGACTGGCTTCCCACTGCCAGAGGGCAGGGTTAGACTAAATATTAGGGATACATTCTTAACTGTGAGGGTGGTGAGGCACAGGCTGCCCAGAGAAGCTGTGGCTGCCCCATCCTGGAAGTGTCCTAGGCCAGGCTGGACAGGGCTTGGAGCATCCTGGAATAGTGGAAGGTGTCCATGCCCATGGCATGGGGTTGGAACTGGATGATCTTTCATGTCCCTTCCAGCTCAAACCATTCCATAATTCAATGAAGTCCTAGGGAGTGGGACTCATGAGTTGTTTTTCCCCATATCCCATAGTAGTAGAGCAGCTTAAAACAAATTTTCTGCAGCTGTTAAAAGAAAACAATGTGATATGTTTACCTGGAACATCTGCATGTGTATTCACAAGAGCTGGCTTATACATTCCCAAACAATGGGGTCAATAGCTCAAATGTTCTGCCTTCTTCACCTGTGCTCTCTGATAATCACAATCTGTCTGATGCTCTTAAACTGCTGGTGTCTAGAGACTTCTCATGCTTGAAACTGGAAGATGCTTAGCAGCCAAACCTTCTCCTCATTCATTTTTTTCTTTTATTTTTTTTCCCATAAAAATCAAGATAAAAACACTTGCTTTTAAATCTTTTTACATATCTAAGATTCAGAATTTACCTAGACACAAAGTGTGGGTAGTCATAGTCATTAAATTCCACCTGCATATAAACCAGCATGGGATGGACAGAGATAAATCACTGCTCCTAGCATTTACTCTCTGAAGGATGGAGGCAGTGCAACCTGTGTACTTCCAGCTCAGAAACACTGGTTCAGCCTTCTTGAGATTGCAGGTTTTTCTATCATATTTATATCACACAGTTTCATTTGCTTTGGGTTTTGAATATTTTGTGAAGGTACTGGGGAAAAATGTAACTTAATATGAAAAGAAAAACCAAAGGATGCCAACTTGCACTCCCAAGCTACAGTACCACTGTTGAATAGTGTTGGCATTTTCTGGACTTCTTCAGTGTTTGATGCAAAACCCCTCAAACCCACCAGCACAGCAGAACCATCCATCCAGCACTTGATATGGATCAGGCTGATCTTGAGTGTATATTCCCTTTTAGTTCTCTTCAGTTTATGGATCTGCCTCCTTGGAAGGTTCTTTAGATTATCAAGCATTTTGAGGATCTGAGTTTACAATGAATCACAAATTAGCAGTTCTTTATAAATAATGTCAGGTAAAACCGGTCTTTGCTTAAATAGTTGCTGCTTTCAGAGTAAACATGAATGTGACCTGGATTCTCAGGAGCAGCTCATGTTGTGGCCTTTGAGTATTCCTTAGAATGGATCTGATGTTTACACAGACATAAATAATCATCTGGATAATTTTTCTGAGCTCCTCTTAAATGGAGTGCCATCTACCAGGGGAGGATACATTTGAAAGTGCAAAAAGACTTGATATGTTTGGGTTTTGTTGTTGGCTGTTGGAGCTCCAATATTTGTATGGTTGCTGTGTGAAATCTGAGTTTGCAAATCCCATTGGAGGAGAGCTCAGATGATAACCGAGAGCACCAGTGAAAAAAACAAATAGGAAAATTCTCCTATTGTGTAATTAGTTTGAATAGGTTTGGTGGTTCTTGTGTACATGGAATGGAACTTCACAGGATTCCGTCCAGGTACACAACAGATAAGTAGTTCCACAGAAATCATAGGAGATAAAATCTTATAAAACTTTCCTAACAGGTGTGGCCTGTGTATTCAGAGGCTAAGATGGTTAAATAAATATCTAATATTGACCTAATTTTTAATCTGACTTTGGATATAAAAATAACACATGAAAATAAACATTTGGGTTTTGATAAATTTAACTTTCCTCTCCTCTAAAAGATCCCAACAAGATAAAGCAATTAGATTAGTGGAAGTGATATTTTTTTTTCCTTTTCTAGATTAGCATTTAATTTAAGACAGGAAACTCCCAGAAAGACCTCCTGTGAGACTCAGGAATGACCCTCATGTCTTTGATCATCACTTCCCAGGAGAAAGCCTCTCTCTGCAGGGTGAGATGAAGAGATGTGCATTTCTCCTGGCCAAGCATCTGGAGATTGGCCTGGCAGCACCACAAACAGAAGGTGTTTCATGCAGAACCACACACAGTATGTTTGCTGCCTACATGGGAGAGATCCGGTAGCTCCCGTGTGCTCAACCCAGCAGATAGGGATGGCATCTCCTGTGCCCAGGGGATGGAAAAGCACCTGAAAGCACATCCCAGGCTGCCTTCAGAATGAGCAGCCAAAGATACTCCTGGGTGAACCAAAGGAGCTTTGCCCAGCAGAGGCCAGATTATGCCAATGTCTTGATTTTTTTATTTCTTCTCTTCCAGAGCAGCACTTAAGAATTGGTTCATCTAATGCAATCTGAACCCTTGCTGTTATTGGAAAAGGGCTAAGCAAGCTGCATGATCCAACCCACTTTGCAGTGAAGTGAGTTTAGGTCACAGTGTCCCCTCACAGCTCCTGGCAAAAATAGTTTTTCCTTAGTGTCTAAAATCCCTGTGACGCACTGGATCCAAGAGCTCTCCCCAGAGATGGACACACACAGAGTAAACTGCAAAATTACCCTCCCATGTCAGTGCAGCTGCCTCTTTCCAGGGAACAGAGGTACTTCCCACCCCACTGTGGGCATGGGCTGGCTCTGGGCTCAGCAAAGGGTTGTATCCCTGTTCCACATTCACACCAGGCTCAGCAGAAAACAGAGGCAATCCCAGATGAAAGGTGGCTGGCAGCATGCTTGTGGAGCTGGGGCAGCCCTCTGCTCAGTTCCAAGCTGGGCTCCTGTGAGAAACACCTCCAATACCTGTGGGAAGGCAGTAGTCAGGTGGATCTTTTACCTTGTGTTTTCCAAGTATTTCACCTGCCTGCTGTGGAAGGCAGGGCATTTCTGCCAAAGTGGTAAAATACTCTCAAATGCCTCTGCTGCAGTCTGATACTGGCTATTTGTACAGGATCTTCATGAAGGAAGTTGTCTAGGTTTTCCCAAAGAGGGTTTAGAGTGAATTTGTCCAGGAGTTCTGCCAGCACCTGTGTTTGTCTAGAGGACTTCTGCACTGCCTTGGGAGTGGTTTTGGTATTCAATATGCTCCCCCCCCATTCTAATTAAATGTTTGATGTTAGTTCTCAAGGTGACTTGGCTTGAGTTTTTTCCCAAGAAATAAACTAAGCAAACGCAGAGAAATGTAAACTCTGTTGTGATTGCAGAACAGGAGGAAGGGGATTTTGAAGTGACTCAGATGATTCTTTTCTTTGTTGGGCTTCCCAGGTGCTTCACAGGCTTGCTGTGGAGGGCAGGGCATTTCTGGGTAGTGCCAGGGGTAAAGGTCCTCAGGATCATGAGGGAGCTGATGGAGGTGGGAGTGATGGAGATGATCAGTGGTTCCAGAGCCTGGTTCCAGAGGGAGCAGTGGGGCATGGGATGAGCAGTGGTGAGGATGAGTGTGGTCTCAAGCCCCAGCAGATGTGCAGAGGTGGGTGAGCGAGTCAGAGGGAACCCCCTGAGGTACAGCAGAGGTGTCTGCAGATGTGCCTCAGCCTGAAATTGCACTGATGCTTTCATCCCATCAGGGGCTGTGTCAGCATTTGATCCCAGGAGAAAAAAATCCATCCTGACAGAGGACCTGGGATCTCAGGAGCTATCCAGCAAAGGGGGTGAGAGTGATGTCCTCACTTTGTTCTCCTAAAAGGCAAAATCTTCTCCTTGGTCTCTATGCAGCCCAGCAGGCACAAGGCAAGGCTCTTGCTGCTCTGCCCATGGCAGCTGGAGGTAACAGGAGCAGAGCTCCCTGGTGCTGCCAGATCCCAGCACAGACACAGTGCCCCGTGTCTGTACTGGGATCTGGTTCCCTGTGCTCAGGTGTCCAGAGCCTCCAGAGCTGCCCCAGGGGAATGGGCCTGGCCTCTGGCTGCTGGCCCAGGTGAGGGTGGGTGTTGCCCAGGGTTCTGCAGCACATCAGCCAGCCCCAGTGAGGCTCTCCAAACCTCAGGACAGCTGCAGTGGCCCGGGGTGTGTCTCCTTATGCAGCTGAGGCCGGCCTGGAGCTCTGCTGGCTGCGGTCAGAGCTGAGACACAGCACACCTGGAGACACCTGCATGGGGCTGCCTCACTCTGCACCTCCACCAGAACCTATGTTTTAGTGCAGCCCCCAAACAGCTTGGTCCCTGCTGCACAATGAGACCCAGCATGATGATGAACAACAACTCCTGAGCTGAGAACTGCAGTCCCAAGTTGTCACCTCTGAAAGTGACACGGCTTGTATGAGCCATTGGCATCCTGGCCCACTTTGTTCATTCCCTTTCACAGGAGAATAACTGGTGTCTGATGCTGACACTTGTGTAGCTGTCATGGCATCCTCAAATTGCATTTGGACACCCAATGTCCTGTGAGGATGCTCTGGGCACCGTAACATTACTGCTGGTGGTAGAAATCTCAGTGAGGAGCAACCAGTGGTTTATATAAATGTGACTCTGCAATCCAGCACTGCAACAAATAACTTTTATTGTAAGCTCTTGCAAACTAAATGATGTGGCACACACTGATCTTTTACAACCATTGAATACATTTCCCCAAATCAGTTTCCCATCAATCTGCAGAAAAGCTTCAGAAGCAGAGCAGAGATTGAAGGTATCCAAGCAGTACATAACAGGGATTTAGCTTTGGCTGCTCAAAGCTTTCTCTATATCTGATGCCAAAGCCTGTCTGTCTGATACAACAGCTGCTGCTCTCAAGGCACACTTTCAAAAGCAAGCAAACAAAAGCATGTCCCAGGATCACATCATCACTGAATTGTTGGGGTTTGGAGGGACTTCTCAAGATCTTCTAGTCCAGACTCCAGGCTCAAGCAGCATCAGCTAGAGCAGGTTGTCAGGACCATGTATTGTTGAGGTTTGAGTATTGCGAGACATGGAGATGTCCAGACAAGATCTCTGGGCAGCCTGAGGTGCCCTGGTCACACAGCCTTGCTAAGGAGGTGAGGGACAAGTCAGCTACACAATTGTGGAGAGCTAAGGGGGAGAGGACTCATTTCTGAGAGCTCTGTACTGAGATGGGCAGCAGAGCAAAGCAGTTAAAAGTTCTGCCCACATCTTTGTGCCTTTGAGCAGAGGAGGAGGTGCCCTGAGGGACAGAACTGGAAACACACCAGAGAATGAAGCAGCACAGACGCTGCACAGAACATTTGTCCCCCTCTACTCTGCTCTGCTGAGACCCCACCTGCAGTGCTGCCTCCAGCTCTGGGGCCCACAGCACAAGAAGGATATGGAGCTCTTGCAGTGGAGTCCAGTAGGGTCCATGAAGGTGCTCCAATGGCTGGGGCGTGTCTGCTCTGGAGAGAGGCTGAGAGAGCTGGGGATGTTCAGCCTGGAGAAGAGGCCCGAGAGTGCAGTACCTAAAGGGTCTCTAAGAGGGCTGGAGAGGGTCTTTGGTCAAGGGCATGGAGTGACAGGACAAGAGGGAATGGTTTCACACTGATGGAGGGCAGGGTTAGATGGGATATTATAAAGAAGTAAATCACTGTGAGCAGGCTGTGGTAGGAGGAAAAGTTACCCAGTGATGTTTTGACTTCTCCATCCCTGGAAGCACTCAAGGCCAGTCTGGGGAGGGCTTGGAACAACCTGGTGTAGTGGAAGGTGTCCCTGCCCATGACAGGCAGGTCAGAATGAGATGCTATTCAAGGCTTTAAGGTCCCATCAAAACCAACCCATTCAGTGATTCTGTGATTCTGTGACATGTGGGAAAAGCCACTGAGCCTTTTCCATCAAGGAAGTGAGGCTTGCTCCCGGGGACAGGCACTGTTGAACAGAGTAACCCTTCTCTCCCCATAGAGTGAAGTCAACCTGTTCTCCAGCTCCCCCAGGCTGTGGTTCTCCACCTGGTTCTTGTTGTTCTCAGCGATGACCCCCCAAGACTTCTTGGGCTGTGTTCCCACCAGGCAGCAGGCAGCTGACCAGATGTGGCTGGGTCTGTTAACCCTCCCACCGGCAACATTGGTGCTTCCAGGCACAGCTCCCGTGATGACGTAGGTGGTTGTACAGTCCTTGCTCATTTCGGTCATTGTTTTAGACTCGTACTTGTTCCACTGGCCATCATTGAGACTTTTGTCCTGGGGCACTATATTGGTGAGGGAGAAGGTAGCCGTCTTGTTCTCTTTACTATCCATATGGCCATTGGGGTTCAAATGGCCACGGGTCAAACCCGTCTTTTTGTCATAGTCGTCAAGGACAGCCTGGCTCTTTTTGATTTGGTCTAAGGTGAACTTGTGTTGATTTATGAGGACTGATTCTCTTTCAATCTCTTGAAGATCATTTTTACCTATCAGCTGGACAGGGAAAGAGAAACATGTTAGAATGTGTACTGAGAGTAATGGAGAAAATTTCTCTGGAGCTGAAGTCTCTGATGGGTAAGATTCCATTTTTTGTCATCTCAGTGAATGAAAATATATGAATCTAAGAAAAATCAGAGACAAGCTCTTCCTGCATGAATGCAAGAGCTGTAAAGAGAAAGGAGCTCAGAATCTGACTGGTCTCATTTTGATTTGTGACCTTTGTGGTCCAGCCTGCAGCCTGTGCTGGGAGCACAGATGGATGCATGAGACAAGGAGCATTTTCTACTCCTTGAATTGAAAGGTGACTTTGGTGACACACGTTCCCTGCCAAATCTGCTTCCCTGTCCTCCTGTCTTCACACCCCAAATCTGCCCAGGGCTCTCCCTGGTTGCCCTCATGCCACACTGGGATTCTGTGATTCTATGATTCTATGATTCTGTGATTCTTTTGTGTTGTTGCTACAAGTGTACCCCACTTGTGGAACACCAGAGGTTGCCTCCTCTAACCCCATACACCAGGAAATGTGCCAGGAAATCAGTCCTGGCACTGAGGTTTCCCTGGGAGGGCTACAGTTCATTCAAGGATGAACTTTTTTTTCTCAGTAAGCAAAAAGGTCTCAGTGTAAATGGAATCTGTTACAGAAGAGCTTAGAATGTATCTCAGAGCAGAACTTGGCCAGGGAGGATTTTCTGCAGCATCACTGAAAAGAAGTTACAAATTGGAGAGAGAGCTGTAACCTTAAAGGAGTCCTGGGGAAACTAAATACTTGAAAAGGGCCTCTGAAGAAAGTTAACAAATCAAAGATATTTTGAGTGTCCTGGGTCCAAGGTCCAGGAGGAAATGCCAGGTCAGATAGGGCTTGGAGTATGCTGATCTGGAGGCAAGTGGCCTGGCCCATGTAGGGGAGTTGAATGGAAATGACATTTAAAGTTCTTTCCAACACTAACCATTCTATGATCCCACAGAAAGAGAGAATGTGGAGGCTGCAGTGGTGCAAGACCAGATTATTTGCTCAAGTTCCTAAGGGTAATAAGATGAAATGATTATTTTTTCATAACTTCAACATCTTTTTGTTCATCTTTAGGGACACGTTGCTCTGGAGTAGGGCATGTGTCTTCCTTCTCTGCTCACCTTCCCCCAAATGCCATCCTGCTACTCTGTCCATAGCAATGGCAGGAATTACCTCTTTTCCTCTTCTGCAATTGGCCTGGTCTGTCTTACTGAAGTTTGTCTGAAAGACATTGCTGAGGGCTCTGTAGCTTGTGGAGTTCTGTCGGTCTGCTGGACCCTTCTGGATCTTTGAGCCTGAGCCAAAGGAGCTCAGGGGTCACTGCCCATGCATGGAGATCACACCCTTCTGACTGGACTGACACTGATGCTCCTCACTTTCCACTGCCTGAAATGTCACTCCAGAAATCCCTCCACAGTCAACCTGACCATGCATCTCTGGTGCCTGAGCCTGCCAAGGCTTTGTCCCTGGGCCATCTCACCTCCCTTTTTGAATTTCTCCTCACTTTTCTCACACCACTCACAAAGCCTGTTTGACTCTTCACTGGGAGCAGATAAGCTCTGTCAGGGATGCAGAACAGCTCAGGGAAAAGTGGGGATCATACCTAAGCAGGACTGTTGGTCCCTCAAGTTTAGCCTCCCTTGGATGCCTTTTCCCCATCACTTGGTCACCCACCACAGCAGGGCACAGGGAGGGGAATCATTTGACTTGTTAATGTAATGGGAAGTAATCTGCTTTGCTGTTCCTGTCAGGTCAAGGTAGCAAACTGGTCACCTTTGGGATATGCTTCATCTCATCCTCCTTCTGATGTCTCAGATGCATCAGAAAAATCATGTGGTGCAGGTGTTTGAAGTTGAATAAGAAAATTCCCACCCTCTATGTCTGTTTGCATGTGCACAGTGTGATGGTAAGAAATAGAAGTGGCAATTTAAATGCTGCAGCTCATCTCTGAGTGGCTGGAGGGTGATGTGCTGTAAGACAAACACTCACCTGCGGCTCAACAAACCACCACACATGAGGTCTTTTGGCAGGTCCAGGGTGATATTTGTAAGCAGAGTACACTGGAATTCTCCTGTCTCTGTCGTACAGGGTGGCATAGTGAGACGAGTTTCTATAGCGTTGACAGATCCAGGCTGGGTTCTGTGGGTGCAGGGCATCATTTGGGGTGGTTCCTGCATAGAAAAACTCAGGACAATCTGCAAAGGAGTTCACCACCTTGCTGTGTCCCAGCCAGAGGCAGCTCGCCAACACCTGCAGCAGCAGCAGCCCCAGCATGGTGCGCGGATTTCAGTGAAGGGCTCTTGTTCCCCTGGAAGGCAAATGCAGAGGGACATTCAGCTTGGAGAGAGCTGGTCAGGTTTTGGAGCCTTTTTGTGCAGGGGGCCAGAGCTGGCAGAGGAGGGCATTATGAGAGACCAGAAAAGGAGTAATTTCTGTCCTCCTAGATATGGAAAAGTCACAAGGGCAGTGAGGGTGAAACCTAAAACAGGGTTTAGGTGCCCAGAGGCAGCAGTGGGAGAAGTCAGCCTGTACGAGGAAGGAGCCAAACCCTCCGGGAGTGTAATCAGCTGTCACAGCAAAGTTATCTTGTAAGTGATGCACAGCCCTGGGACAAGGTCACCTTTTCTCACCTCCCTCCTGCTCTGAGCACCTTCCCACAGCAGACACCTGCAGCTGGGCACAGACTCTGCTCAGCCCCCTGCAATGCTGAGCTGGGCTTTAATCTCATGCGGCATTGGGTAGGGAAGAACAGCGATGCTGCACTTCCTACATGTCTCTGGCTCCATCCAGGTTCACACAGACATGCAGCTCTTCCAGCCAGACCCACTATTGAAGCCCAAATGATCCAATTGGGTTCCTGCCTAGCAGCTGACATTGGGCAATGGGTGTCCTGACCTTGCATTTCCACCTTATCCAACCCCAGCCTCTGGACTTGCAGACACATGGAGAGAGCAAATGAAGGGGCCAAGCAGATGGTAGCAGCAAGTACGAGGGATGACACTTCTATATTATCAGCACAATGCTGCTGCAATGCAAGCACTGAGGGACAGCTCTTCCTGTGCTTGCTTGGGATTCCTGCTGATGCCCATCTTCAGCTTTGATGATTGATTTTCCTGTGCAGTCAAAGACACCGTTGCAGGAATTTCCTGGACAGCCCAATGTTCCATTTTGTCTTTCTCAGTGCTGATGTGATTTTCAGCAGCCAGTGAGATCATTGCTTTATGAGAAAACTGCTGAAAAGCTCTCTGGGATGCTGGCAAGCAAGCAAGGGGCTTTGTGTCCTTTCAGAGGCGGCACAGGTTTGGGATAGCAGGGATGCTTGCATTTGCATTGCCAGACACTCAGTGGAATGATTTGATATCATCAGCATTTGGAAAAAGGTAGGTGGGACAAACTGTTGAAAGGGTTCCTGGGAGAGGAAGCTGCCACAGCCCCTAAAGCACAAAGCCAACTTTTGGCTGGGAAGGGTGTGAGTTGAGGACTGATGAAGGCTTGACAAGTCACCTTGCGCATTTGCTCTTTTCTTATTCTTCTCCCTGTCCCTTGTCTCTCCATTTTTATTGGATACAGGATGTTGAGTTGCACATAGCCCTGCTTTGATCTAAGATATGTGGTCCTTTTCCTCTTTATCAGCCCTGGATCAGGAACCTGGTGACCAGTGAGCTGGATACTGATAACATGATCCACAGGTGGTGACGTATTACAGTGCTCTGCAGAACATGCCCATAGCTGCCCCAAATCAAGCAGAGAAGCGTCTCAAAAGTCCTTTATCGTGAACCCCACAAAAAGATTAAAATTCATCTAATTTACTTAATATCTAATTTAATAGATATATATGAACCAACCTACCGTGAGAAAGAGCAGCACAGGATTCTGCTTGCAGTGCCGAAGTGGCAGGGGACTCTCAAATGCCTCTGCTGCAGTCTGAGACTGGATGGTTTTATAGGATTTCCAAGTTGACTTTTGCAACACCTTGCGTGGGGATTTGGTCCTTCTCCAAATGTTTCCAATGTTCTTCTCCACCCTTCCTAATCAGGCATTAGATATCAAATTTGCAGTTGACTTGGTTGAATTTCTACATCAAGAATGAAATTGATGAAATGCAGGGAAAGAAATGTAAACTCTGTTGTGATTGCAGTACTGGAGGAAGGGGATTTTGAAGTGACTCAGATGATTCTTTTCTTTGTTGGGCTTCCCAGGTGCTTCACAGGCTTGCTGTGGAGGGCAGGGCATTTCTGGGTAGTGCCAGGGGTAAAGGTCCTCAGGATCATGAGGGAGCTGATGGAGGTGGGAGTGATGGAGATGATCAGTGGTTCCAGAGCCTGGTTCCAGAGGGAGCAGTGGGGCATGGGATGAGCAGTGGTGAGGATGAGTGTGGTCTCAAGCCCCAGCAGATGTGCAGAGGTGGGTGAGCGAGTCAGAGGGAACCCCCTGAGGTACAGCAGAGGTGTCTGCAGATGTGCCTCAGCCTGAAATTGCACTGATGCTTTCATCCCATCAGGGGCTGTGTCAGCATTTGATCCCAGGAGAAAAAAAACATCCTGACAGAGGACCTGGGATCTCAGGAGCTATCCAGCAAAGGGGGTGAGAGTGATGTCCTCACTTTGTTCTCCTAAAAGGCAAAATCTTCTCCTCGGTCTCTGTGCAGCCCAGCAGGCACAAGGCAAGGCTCTTGCTGCTCTGCCCATGGCAGCTGGAGGTAACAGGAGCAGAGCTCCCTGGTGCTGCCAGGCAGTGCCCCGTGTCTGTGCTGGGATCTGGTTCCCTGTGCTCAGGTGTCCAGAGCCTCCAGAGCTGCCCCAGGGGAATGGGCCTGGCCTCTGGCTGCTGGCCCAGGTGAGGGTGGGTGTTGCCCAGGGTTCTGCAGCACATCAGCCAGCCCCAGTGGGGCTCTCCAAACCTCAGGACAGCTGCAGTGGCCCGGGATGCGTCTCCTTATGCAGCTGAGGCCGGCCTGGAGCTCTGCTGGCTGCGGTCAGAGCTGAGACACAGCACACCTGGAGACACCTGCATGGGGCTGCCTCACTCTGCACCTCAAGCCCACATTACTGAAGTACCTCTGGAGTTTCTTGCTCCACACACTGATGATGAGGGACATGAGCTTTCAGGAGAACATATAACCATTTCAGGTGCACAGCAGAGCTGGGACTTGGACCCAAGTACATTTTAAAAAGCCCTGATTCAAGGAAAGGTAGTAAAACCATATTGTCCTTCTCTGAGTGTGATAGGCTCTGAGCAGTCAATTTAGTGCAGTTGTGCAGTGGTTTAGATTAGTTAATTTGAGTTTTTTGGCTAACACCTTAATAATATAGGTTTTAGTGCTGGTTAAAATTTCTAGGGTACTTATTTATTTTTTATTACGACATATGGATTAGGAGGATGGTAAAACAGGTTTAAAATTTAGAAGGAATGAAATTTAAAAGGCTGAGCCAGGACTGTCCACCCCTCCCAGTGGCTGCCAGGCTGCGGGAGAAGCCCAGTGCAGCCTAAAATCCAACAGAGTGAGTTCTGTGGCTTGGGCAAAATCTACCCCTTTCACTACACAAATAAAACCTCCGAACCTTTATCCTTTCTCAAAAAAAAAAATGAAAAAAGTAATCAACACATAAAAAACCAACATAAAAATATCAAAATTAGAAGAAAAAAAAATCAAACCTCAAACAAAAGAGAGATGAGGAATTATCAAATAAAGCTAAAATATTCTTTTGGTAGGGCCATAAAAATAAACAATAGCATACAAAAAAAATCTCTTTTAATTCATAAAGATATTAAAAATATAAAATATTCAAACTATAAATCTAAACAAAAACATCCATTAATAAAACCAAACAAATCTTAAAATAACTGATCCCATAAAAATCTTAAAAAAAAAAAATCCTTTGCCCTCAGGGAGAGAAGAAAAAGCCCCTGTTCCCAGGGATGATCATAAAAACAAATAAAAAACCCCTTTACCTTTAAATAACTCATCCTTAAAATAATACTCCTTATGTTCATAACCCGTAAACACACCTCTAGGAGGGCTGTGAAAATAAAAGAAGTCACAATAATAAAATTTTTACTCAAGCAACTACTATTTGTAAAAATAAAAAAACACAAAAGAACTATTTCTTGTAAAAAAAAATCTCCATAACATAACAAAAAACCCTCCTCTCCCTACAAAAACTAATAAAAAACTATTGTATTATTAATACTGCTTTATCATCCCAAATTTTGTCTCTACATAATCAGTTAAGAAAAAGTTAAACAAAAAAAGTTTCTAAAAATTTTATTCTAGTTTCTTATTTTATAAGAATAAAATTTTTTTATTCCTTTAAAATTTTAAACCTGTTTTACCCTTCTCCTAATCCATATCTCACAAGAGAAAATAAATAAGTACTCTAGAAATTTTAACCCCACCACATTATTTAATACCTTAGCCAAAAAACTCAAATTAACAAATCTAAACCACTACAAGTTGGAAGGCCAGATCTCTTCCTCTGAGCACAGCATGGTGTAGGTGACACTTCTGGTACCCCAGCTCAGTCATGTGCAGCAATTTTCTATATCTGGATGTTGCTGTGTTGAGCTCTGTAAATTCTCTACGGTCACGCCACCCATGGCTCTGTCTCTAAGTGCAAAGCTGTCTGCATATAAGCTACAGTTTGCACATGTAAGAGAAGTAAAGTTTTGGTTTAATGGGTGCCCTTAGAGATTCTGTGATGTGGGTGTCAGCTGTTTGGGTACTTGTTTCAAATCTGTCTGCAGCGAAATCTGCCAGATGAACAGATAGTACACAAAACACATTATACAGCATATTCATTAGGAAATCACAATATCTTAAACATATATTTAGTAGCCTTGCAATTCCCACTCAGTGTTTTCTCTCCTTCCAAGATGAGGAATGAATGCTAGTTCAAACTTGTTCTCATTATGCCCATAAGAAAGGGAATTTGCCTTAAGAGTAAAATTTAGGACTTTCTTTTTATTTTATTTTTTTTTTGTATCTTTTCATAATTCTGAAGTACTTCAGAATATCAGAATATCCTTTTATATCATATGTGTACAGAGGAGGAGATAATGAGTTAAAGGACACCACGCCAGAAAAAATCATCCATGGAGCTTAGAATTAACACTTAAAACTCTGTGGAAAACTGTAGTGCAAAGTGAGAAGTACTTTTTTTAAAATGTAAGGATGGTAGAACAGAGAGATGGACTCTGGAGGTCTGTATGCTGTTTGTGCTCCTCTTTTCTTGCATAAGCTTGGACAAGCTCTTTTGCATTTTCTTGCTTCATTTCTCCTGTCAGAGATCTGTGTTTCACTTGCTGATGGTAAAGCACTTCAAAATCTTTAATGGATGTTGTCGTGGATTCTCTAAGCTTACTCCAAATCCATTTGCTCCTCACTTATGCCTTCTTAAAGACAAGAAATAGAACTTTATTTTTTTTTTTTAATTATATGGTATAACTGATATTCTGCAGCTGTTCAAGGCCATATTTAACTGATCCTTTCCACTGTCTGAGCATCCTCTGAGCAGCTCCAAATCCAGAGTCCTGTTGGGTACATTGTGTCACTAATTCTCTTAGGGACATGGTCTGCCAAGAGGTGTTTCCTTCTTCACTGTAATCAGCAGCCTGGAATTTCCAAAGCTCCTGGTGCAACAGAGCTTCACAGGCTGATCTTCCACAGAAATCAGCCAGAGCCTGGAGCACCGTGTGTGGGTGGCTGACGTGGGTGATGCTGGAAACTCAGTTTGTGTCCCCCAAAGCACTGCCAGGGTATCAATGCTCTCTGCAGCATCCTCAGGTGTGTGGCACAGCACTTGGGCAGCAGCATTCCTGAACACCTCCTCACCTGATCCTCAGAGGTTCTTGGCTGATATTCCTGTGTGCCAAAGTGCTGTTGCCCAACAGCAAGGGACATTTTGCCCAGGTAGAGCAAGTGAGAAGCTCAGTGCAGAAACCCACCCAAATGCACAATAGATTAGTAGTTCCTCGGAAATTGGAGGCGTAATCTTACTATGTAACCTTATCAAGGTTGTCTAACAGGAAAGTTTGGCTCCTGGATGGGCCAAAAGAGCTTTGCCCAGCTGCTCCCTCAAGCAGAGTCCAGAAGATGCCACTGTTTTCATTCTCCTGTTCCCTTCTCTTTTAGGACAGCACATGGCAACATGTTCAGTCCACAGAAAGTGAACCCTTGGTGTTACTGGGAAAAGACTAAGCAAGCTGCATGATCCAACCCACTTTGCAGTGAAGTGAGTTTAGGTCACAGTGTCCCCTCACAGCTCCTGGCAAAAATAATTTTTCCTTAGTGTCTAAAATCCCTGTGACACGCTGCATCCCAGAGCTCTCCTCAAAGATGGACAAACAGAGCAAACTGCAGCTGCCTCTTTCCAGGGAACAGAGGTGTTTCCCACCCCAGTGCGGGCATGGGCCGGCTCTGGGCTCAGCAAAGGGTTGTATCCCTGTTCCACATTCACACCAGGCTCAGCAGAAAACAGAGGCAATCCCAGATGAAAGGTGGCTGGCAGCATGCTTGTGGAGCTGGGGCAGCCCTCTGCTCAGCTCCAAGCTGGGCTCCTGTGAGAAGCACAGATTGGAAAAGGGCTCTGAGATCATGGAGTCCAACCTCTGACCTATCCTCACCTGGTCAGCTGGACCATGGCATTGAGTGCCACATCCAGTCTCCAGAGACTGGGATTCCACCACATCCTCAGGCAGTCCATTCCAGTGTTGTATCACCCTTTATGAGAAGAAATTCCTCCTGATGTCCCACCAGAATCTCCCCAGGTGCAGGTTGAGGCCTTGTCCTCTCATCGTCCTGCTGGTTGCTTAGGAGAAAATGCTGACCCCCACCTGGCTACACCCCCTTTTCAGGGAGCTGTAGAGAGAAATAATCTCTCAGAGCCCCCCCATTCAGGGCTAAAGAACTCCAGCAGCCTCAGCTGCTCCTCACAGGCCTTACCCTCCAGGGCCTTCACTAGCGTCATGGCCTTTCCCTGCACTGACTGCAAACGTGGCCTCAGCCTGTGGATCCAGCCTGTCCAGATCCCTCTGCAGAGCCTTCCTGCCCTCCAGCAGGCTGAGTCTCCCACCAAACTTGGTATCATCTGTGATCTTACTGAGGGTTCACTGGATGCCCTCATCCAGATCATCAGTAAAGTCTGATCAGGCCTGACACTGATCCCTGGGGGACGCTGCTTGCAGCCAGACGCCAGCTGGATGTGGCACTGTTCACCAACACTCTCTGGGCCTGGACATCCAGACAGTTCCTGACCCAGCCAACAGAGCACCTCTACAAGCTGTGGGCTGATGGCTTTTGCAGGAGAATGCCATGGGAGATTGTGCCAAAGGCTTTGTTGAAGTCCAGGTAGACACTTCCACAGCCTCCCCCCTCATCTACTAGGCCATCATCTGGTCATCAAAGGAGATCAGGCTCTCTAGGCAGGACCTGCCTTTCCTAAACCTCTGCTGGCTGGGACCTTGGTTATCCTGAATGTGCTGTGTGATCACACAGGACAATCTGCTCCATAACCCTTCTGGGAAGCAAGATCAGGTGGACGTGCTTATAGCTTCTCCTTCCAGGCCTGCTTGCAAATGGGTGTCACAAAAACTCCAGCCATCCGGGACTTCCCCAGTCACCCAGCACTGGTTAGAACTGATGGAAAGCAGCACTCCTCATATATGAAATAAGGAAGAATCCAAGCTGATCCTTTTCTCTGTTGGGCTTCCCATGTATTTCACAAGCTTGCTGTGGATGGCAGGGCATTTCTGATTACTGCCAGGGGTAAAGGTCCTGGGAAAAGCCTGACAAGTTGATAGAAGTGGCACTGGTGGGGTTGATGTGTAGGTTTTGCACAGCCTGGGTTTTGGTAGTGGAGGGGCCACAGAGGTGGCTTCTGTGAGAAGCTGCTAGAAGCTTCTACGGTGTCTGGCAGTCCCTAATGGCTCTGAAGATGGACATGCTGCTGGCCACAGCTGGGCCAATTAGAGCTGTTGGTAACACCTCTGCAATAACATCTTTAAGAAGAAAATAAAAACAAAGTGGGGTCTGCAGTTTTAATTCCAGCCAGAGAAGAGGAGGAGGTGAGACCATGTGAGGGAAACGACATGGGGACACCAGGGTCAGTGGAGAAGGTGAGAGAGGAGGTGCTTCAGGCCCCGGAGCCGAGATTCCACTGCAGGCTGTGGCGAAGATCATGTGGAAGCAGCAGTGCCCTGCAATCCACAAGGAGCCACAGGAGATGCAGAGTTCCTCCTGCAGCCTGTGGGGGAGCAGGTGGATGCCTGGAGGAGGCTGTGATCTAGTGGAAGACATGATGAAGAGAGGGGGTGCCCTGCTCCCAGGCTGCACCCTGTGGAAGAATGGCTCATGCTGCAGCAGTTTGGGAGGCCTGTGTGCCTGTGGGAGGGACTCACATTGCAACAGTTTTGTCAGGACTGCTGCTAGTGAGAGTGGAGTCATGCTGGAGAAGTTCAAGGAGACCTGTCTCCTGTGGGAAGGACCCCACAGTGCATTAGAGGAGGGACTCCTCTCCCTGAGGATTGGAAGAAAACCTTGGGTGATGAACTGACCAAATCCTCCCAACTCTGTCTCCCTGTGCTGTTGGTGGGAAGAAGGAAAGGGTTGGGGAAAGAAAAGGTGTTCTTTTTTTTATGAGGTACTTTGCTTCTCATTATCCACCTTTGATTTTGCTAATAATGAACTCACTTTCTATCTCGACCTTGAACGTGTTTTTCCCTTGGAGTGTTTTCCCTCAGTCCTCATCTCAGCTCATGAAGCCTCCATTAATTTATTTTTCTCTCCTCTGTCCAGACATGGCATGGGAGGGTGAGTGGGCAGCTTTTGTGGCTGCCTGGTACTTGCCAGTGTCAAACCACAACAGTTGGTCAAGCAGCCAGTGGTTCCAGAGCTGGGAATAGAGGGCAGTGGACATGGGATGAGCAGTGGTGAGGATGAGTGTGGTCTCAAGCCCCAGCAGATGTGCAGAGGTGGGTGAGCAAGTCAGAGGGAACCCCCTGAGGTACAGCAGAGGTGTCTGCAGAGGTGCCTCAGCCTGAAATTGCACTGATGCTTTCATCCCATCAGAGGCTGTGTCAGCATTTGATCCCAGGAGAAAAAATCCATCCAGGCAGAGGACCTGGGATCTCAGGAGCTATCCAGCAAAGGGGGTGAGAGTGATGTCCTCACTTTGTTCTCCTAAAAGGCAAAATCTTCTCCTTGGTCTCTGTGCAGCCCAGCAGGCACAAGGCAAGGCTCTTGCTGCTCTGGCCATGGCAGCTGGAGGTAACAGGAGCAGAGCTCCCTGGTGCTGCCAGGCAGTGCCCCGTGTCTGTGCTGGGATCTGGTTCCCTGTGCTCAGGTGTCCAGAGCCTCCAGAGCTGCCCCAGGGGAATAGGCCTGGCCTCTGGCTGCTGGCCCAGGTGAGGGTGGGTGTTGCCCAGGGTTCTGCAGCACATCAGCCAGCCCCAGTGGGGCTCTCCAGACCTCAGGACAGCTGCAGTGGCCCGGGATGCATCTCCTTATGCAGCTGAGGCCGGCCTGGAGCTCTGCTGGCTGCGGTCAGAGCTGGGACACAGCACACCTGGAGACACCTGCATGGGGCTGCCTCACTCTGCACCTCCACCAGAACCTATGTTTTAGTGCAGCCCCCAAACAGCTTGGTCCCTGCAGCACAATGAGACCCAGCATGATGATGAACAAAAGCTCCTGAGCTGAGAAGTGCAGTCCCAAGTTGTCACCTCTGAAAGTGACACGGCTTGTATGAGCCATTGGCATCCTGGCCCACTTTGTTCATTCCCTTTCACAGGAGAATAACTGGTGTCTGATGCTGACACTTGTGTGGCTGTCATGGCATCCTCAAATTGTATTTGGACACCCAATGTCCTGTGAGGATGCTCTGGGCACCGTAACATTACTGCTGGTGGTAGAAATCTCAGTGAGGAGCAACCAGTGGTTTATATAAATGTGACTCTGTAATCCAGCACTGCAACAAATAACTTTTATTGTAAGCTCTTGCAAACTAAATGATGTGGCACATACTGATCTTTTACAACCATTGAATACATTTCCCCAAATCAGTTTCCCATCAATCTGCAGAAAAGCTTCAGAAGCAGAGCAGAGATTGAAGGTATCCAAGCAGTACATAACAGGGATTTAGCTTTGGCTGCTCAAAGCTTTCTCTGTATCTGATGCCAAAGCCTGTCTGTCTGATACAACAGCTGCTGCTCTCAAGGCACACTTTCAAAAGCAAGCAAACAAAAGCATGTCCCAGGATCACATCATCACTGAATTGTTGGGGTTTGGAGGGACTTCTCAAGATCTTCTAGTCCAGACTCCAGGCTCAAGCAGCATCAGCTAGAGCAGGTTGTCAGGACCATGTATTGTTGAGGTTTGAGTATTGCGAGACATGGAGATGTCCAGACAAGATCTCTGGGCAGCCTGAGGTGCCCTGGTCACACAGCCTTGCTAAGGAGGTGAGGGACAAGTCAGCTGCACACTCTCGTGGAGAGCTAAGGGGGAGAGGACTTGTTCCTGAGAGCTCTGTCCTGAGATGGGCAGCAGAGCAAAGCAGTTGGAAGCTCTGCCCACATCTTTGTGCCTTTGAGCAGAGGAGGAGGTGCCCTGAGGGACAGAACTGGAAACACACCAGAGAATGAAGCAGCACAGACGCTGCACAGAACATTTGTCCCCCTCTACTCTGCTCTGCTGAGA
This sequence comes from Poecile atricapillus, assembly GCF_030490865.1. Classification (NCBI taxonomy): domain Eukaryota; kingdom Metazoa; phylum Chordata; class Aves; order Passeriformes; family Paridae; genus Poecile; species Poecile atricapillus. The sequence goes on along the minus strand of NC_081289.1, from coordinate 3,495,407 downwards.
CCCCACCTGCAGTGCTGCCTCCAGCTCTGGGGCCCACAGCACAAGAAGGATATGGAGCTGTTGCAGTGGAGTCCAGTGGGGGCCATGAAGGTGCTCCGATGGCTGGGGCATGTCTGCTCTGGAGAGAGGCTGAGAGAGCTGGGGATGTTCAGCCTGGAGAAGAGGCCCGAGAGTGCAGTACCTAAAGGGTCTCTAAGAGGGCTGGAGAGGGTCTTTGGTCAAGGGCATGGAGTGACAGGACAAGAGGGAATGGTTTCACACTGATGGAGGGCAGGGTTAGATGGGATATTATAAAGAAGTAAATCACTGTGAGCAGGCTGTGGTAGGAGGAAAAGTTACCCAGTGATGTTTTGACTGCCCCATCCCTGGAAGCTTTCAAGGCCAGGCTGGAGAGGGCTTGGAACAACCTGGTGTAGTGGAAGGTGTCCCTGCCCATGACAGGCAGGTCAGAATGAGATGCTATTCAAAGCTTTAAGGTCCCATCAAAATCAACCCATTCAGTGATTCTGTCATTCTGTGATTCTGTGATTCTGTGACATGTGGGAAAAGCCACTGAGCCTTTTCCATCAAGCAAGTGAGGCTTCCTGCCGGGGACAGGCATTGTTGAACAGAGTAACCCTTCTCCCCTTGTAGAGTGTGGCCAACATGTTCTCCAGGTCCCCCAGACTGACTTTCTTCAACCTGTTCTTGTTGTTCTCAGCAATAACCCCCCAAGACTTCTTAGGCTGGTCTCCATCCAGGCAGCAGCCAGCTGACCAGATGTGGCTGGGTACATTAACCCTCCCATCGGCAGTGTTGGTGTTCCCAGGCACAGCTCCTGTGATGATGTAGGTGGTTGTACAGCCCTGGCTCATTTGGGGCACCGTTTTATACTCGTATTTGTTCCATTTGTCTTTGTTGAGATTTTCGTCCTGGGGCACTATGTTGGTGAGGGTGAAGGTAGATGTCTTGTTCTCTTTACTATCCATATGGCTACAGGCTGCCAAATGGCCACGGTTCAAACCAGTCATTTTGTTGTAGTCCTCAAGGACAGCTTGGCTCCTTTTGATTTCCTCTAAGGTGAATCTGTGAAGTTGGTCTACGAGGACTATTTCTCTTTCCATGTTCTGAAGTTCATTTTCACTTATCAGCTGGACAGGGAAAGAGAATGAGGTGTTAGAATGGAGGAGTACCAGAGAAAATTTCTCTGGAGCTGAAGTCTCTGGCTGTCAAGATTTGATTTTTTGTCATCTCAGTGAATGAAAATGTATGAATCTGAGAAAAATCAGAGACAAGCCCTTCCTGCATGACTGCAAGAGCTGTAAAGAGAAAGGAACTCAGAATCTGACTGGTCTCATTTTGATTTGTGACCTTTGTGGTCCATCCTGCAGCCTGTGCTGGGAGCACAGATGGATGCAAGAGACAAGGAGCATTTTCTACTCCTTGGATTGAAAGGTGACTTTGGTGGCACACGTTCCCTGCCAAATCTGCTTCCCTGTCCTCCTGTCTTCACACCCCAAATCTGCCCAGGGCTCTCTCTGGATGTCCTCACACCACACTGGGATTCTGTGATTCTATGATTCTGTGATTCTTTTGTGTTGTTGCTACAAGTGTACCCCACTTGTGGAACACCAGAGGTTGCCTCCTCTAACCCCATACACCAGGAAATGTGCCAGGAAATCAGTCCTGGCACTGAAGTTTCCCTGGGAGGGCTACAGTTCATTCATGGATGAACATTTTTGCTCAGTAAGCAAAAAGGTCTCAGTGTAAATGGAATCTGTTACAGCAGAGCTAAGAATGTATCTCAGGGCAGAACTGGGCCAGGGAGGGTTTTCTGCAGCATCACTGAAAAGAAGTTACAAACTGGAGAGAGAGCTGTAACCTCAGAAGAATCCTGGGGAAAATAAATACTCCAAGAAGTCCTCTGGAGAAAGGTAATAAAATCAAAGATTTTTTGGGTGGCCTGGGCCCAAAGTCCAGGAGGAAATGGCAGGTGAGATAGGGCTTGGAATATGCTGATCTGGAGGCAAGTGGCCTGGCCCATGCAGGGGAGTTGGATGGAGATGACATTTAAAGTTCTTTCCAACACTAACCATTCTATGATTCCACAGAAAGAGAGAATGTGGAGGCTGCAGTGGTGCAAGACCAGATTATTTGCTCAAGTTCCTATGCTTAATAAGAAGAAAGGATTATTTTTTTTGGTAACTTTAACATCTCTTTGTTCATCATTAGAGAAACATATTTAGCCTTCTTCTGGAGTAGGGCATGTGTCTTCCTTCTCTGCTCACCTTCCCCCAAATGCCATCCTGCTACTCTGTCCTTAGCAATGGCAGGAATTGCCTCTTTTCCTCTTCTGCAATTGGCCTGGCCTGTCTTACTGAAGTTTGTCTGAAAGACATTGCTGAGGGCTCTGTAGCTTGTGGAGTTCTGTTGATCTGCTGGACCCTTCTGGATCTTTGTGCCTGAGCCAAAGGAGCTCAGGGGTCACTGCCCATGCATGGAGATCACACCCTTCTGACTGGACTGACACTGATGCTCCTCACTTTCCACTGCCTGAAATGTCACTCCAGAAATCCCTCCACAGTCAACCTGACCATGCATCTGTGGTGCCTGAGCCTGCCATGGCTTTGTCCCTGGGCCATCTCACCTCCCTTTTTGAGTTTCTCCTCACTTTTCTCACACCACTCACAAAGCCTGTTTGACTCTTCACTGGGAGCAGATAAGCTCTGTCAGGGATGCAGAACAGCTCAGGGAAAAGTGGGGATCATACCTAAGCAGGACTGTTGGTCCCTCAAGTTTAGCCTCCCTTGGATGCCTTTTCCTTGTGGTCACCCACCACAGCAGGGCACAGGGAGGGGAATCATTTGACTTCTTAATGTAATGGGAGGTAACCTGCTTTGCTGATCCTGTCAGGTCAAGGCAGAAAACTGGTCACCTTTGGGATATGATTCATCTCATCCTCCTGCTGATGTGTCAGATGCATCAGAAGAATCATGTGGTGCAGGTGCTTGAAGCTGAATGAGAAAATTCCCACCCTCTATGTCTGTTTGCATGTGCATAGTGGGGTGTCAGGAAATAGAAGTGGCAATTTAAATGCTGCAGCTCATCTCTGAGTGGCTGGGGAGTGATGTGCTGTAAGACAAACACTCACCTGGGGCTCGACATACCAATACTTATGAGGTCTTTTGGCAGGTCCAGGGTGGTATTTGTAAGCAGAGTACACTGGAATTCTCCTCTCTCTGTCGTACAGGGTGGCATAGTGATAGGTGTCACTGTAGCTTTGACAGATCCAGGCTGGGTTCTGTGGGTGCAGGGCATCATTTGGGGTGGTTCCTGCGTAGAAAAACTCAAGACAATCTTCAAAATTCTTCACCACCTCGCTGTGTCCCAGCCAGAGGCAGCTCACCAACACCTGCAGCAGCAGCAGCCCCAGCATGGTGCGTGGATTTCAGTGAAGGGCTCTTGTTCCCCTGGAAGGCAAATGCAGAGGGACATTCAGCTTGGAGAGAGCTGGTCATGGCCTGGAGCCTTTTTGTGCAGGGGGCCAGAGCTGGCAGAGGAGGGCATTATGAGAAACCAGGAAAGGAGTAATTTCTGTCCTCCTAGATATGGAAAAGTCACAAGGGCAGTGAGGGTGAAACCTAAAACAGGGTTTAGGTGCCCAGAGATGGCAGCAGAGGGAGAAATCAGCCTGTACAAGGAAGGAGCCAAACCCTCCAGGAGTGTAATCAGCTGTCACAGCAAAGTTATCTTGTAAGTGATGCACAGCCCTGGGACAAGGTCACCTTTTCTCACCTCCCTCCTGCTCTGAGCACCTTCCCACAGCAGACACCTGCAGCTGGGCACAGACTCTGCTCAGCCCCCTGCAATACTGAGCTGGGCTTTAATCTCATGGGGCATTGGATAGGGAAGAACAGCGATGCTGCACTTCATACATGTCTTTGGCTCCATCCAGGTTCACACAGACATGCAGCTCTTCCAGCCAGACCCACTATTAAAGCCCAAATGATCCATTTGGGGTCCTGCCTAGCAGCTGACATTGGGCAATGGGTGTCCTGACCTTGCATTTCCACCTTATCCAACCCCAGCCTCTGGACTTGCAGACACATGGAGAGAGCAAATGAAGGGGCCAAGCAGATGGTAAGCAAGCAAGCACGAGGGATGACACCTCCATCTTATCAGCACAATGTTGCTGCAATGCAAGCACTGAGGGACAGCTCTTCCTGTGCTTGCTTGGGATTCCTGCTGATGCCCATCTTCAGCTTTGATGATTGATTTTCCCGTGCAGTCAAAGGCACCATTGCAGGAATTTCCTGGACAGCCCAATGTTCCATTTTGTCTTTCTCAGTGCTGATGTGATTCTCAGCAGTCAGCGAGATCATTGCTTTATGAGAAAACTGCTGAAAAGCTCTCTGGGATGCTGGCAAGCAAGCAAGGGGCTTTGTCTGCTTTCAGAGGCAGCACAGGTTTGGGAGAGCAGGGATGTGTGCATTTGCATTGCCAGACACTCAGTGGAATGATTTGATATCATCAGCATTTGGAATAAGGCAGCTAGGACAGGCAGATAAAGAGGTCTCTCTTTTTCAGCCCTGGATCAAGAAGGTGGTGACCAATGAGCTGGAAACTGAGAACTGGGACTACAAGTAGGGACTTTTCCCAGTACTCTGTAGAACATGCCCATAGCTGCCCCAGCTCAAGCAGAGAAGTGTCTGAAAAGGCCTTTTTCATAACCCACTGCATGAGATTAAAATTTATCTAACTTACTTAAAATCTGACTTAAGAGATATATAGTATAGAAACCATCCTGCTGTGGGAAAGAGTGACACAGGAGTCTGCTTGCATCCCCAAAGTGGCAGAGGACTCTCAAATGCCTCTGCTGCAGTCTCAGGCCTTCTGGGTTTCTATGTCTCCAGGAAGAGACAGTTGTTAGATTTCCCCAGCAGGGTTTAGAGTGAATTTTCCTAGGAGCTCAGACAGCACCTCTGTTTGTCCAGCATTTTTTGCAAGGTCACAACTGGAATTTTGGTACTCGATAATCTCCCCCTTCCTTCTTATAGAACAGTTTGATGTTAATTTTACAGGTGACTTGGCTTGAAATTCTTTCCCAAATCATTCCTTCTGTCCTTGCCCTTCTGACTGACAGAAAATACTAAACTGCTGCAAAATTTGTGCATGCATAGGCTCAGATTGCTCCTTGGAGCTCAGCAGCTCCAGTTTAGGCTTTATCTATATATATTTATTCCAAAGCTCAGGAAAGACTTTGAATATTGGAGGCAATGGTGAGGAAGGAGCAAGAGCTTACCTTGAAGCAGAGAAGCTCAGAACCAGCAGCTGAACTGTTCCTTCTGTCTTCTCCCTGGAGAAAGGACTGTTTGAATCCTCAGGAGTGCCAGTGCAATATATACGCAGTCATATATTCACCCCTTAAAAGGGAATTCCACAGAAAAGAGAAGGTTTTCTATTTTTAATCTGGAGTTTTGTTCACACCCACACTGAAATGTGTTGACAATTGGTTTTATAGTTCCCTCATAATTTCTCCTGAATTTGTTGGCTTGCAGCATGGTATGTCAGAATCAGTCAAATATTTACCCAGTCATGAATTTCCCCTTCCTTATAAACAGAGAATTCCACAGAAAAGAGAAGTTTTCTATATTTATTTAGGGGTGTTTGTTCATACCCTCACTGAAATGGGTTGATGTTTGTTATGGTTTCCTCAGAATTTCTCTCAAATTTGCTGACTTGCAGCATGGTATGTCAGGATCAGTTAACAGGGTCTGGTGACTTCCTTGTTCATTTAATCAATCACACCGGCTGCAGCTGCTCCTGCTGCAGCACCTACACGTGCCTCTGTTCCCAACAGAACATCTCTGGTGACATTAGATGGACTCGTCTGTCTCTGAGTACACTCAGGTATTCCCAGTCTGCTCCTCTGCAGCCTCACATAACATCATTCCCATGGCCAGGCTACACCTATTCCCTTGCCTGATTGCCGTGGCCTTGTAACAGCTTCATCCCAGCAGCCTGGGAAGGAGAAGGCTCAGGGGACACCTCAGGGCACCTGCCAGTACTCTGGGAGTCTACAGGAGAGCTGCAGAGAGACTTTGGACAAGGGCATGGAGTTGATGCGTGGGCTGGGGTCTGGGTTAATTTCTCGACAGTGGCAGGTATGGGACTGTGTTTTGGAGTTCTGCTGAACACACAGTTGATAACACAGAGATACTTTTGTTATTGCTGAGCAGAGCTGTCACAGAGCCAAGGCCTTTTCTGCTTTTTGTGCTTCTAGGCTGGCAAGGAGGGTGGGGGTACTTGGAGGTTGGGAGGAGACACAGCCAGGACAGATGACCCCAGCTGAGCACAGGGATATTCTATGTGGCATCATGCTGAGTATAGAAAGTGAGTGGATGGAGGAGGAAGGAGGGGACATTTGGAGTGGTGGGTTTTGTCTTCCCAGGTTACTGTTGGGTGGGATGGGGCCCTGCTCTCCTGTAGGTGGCTGAACACCTTTCTATCCATGGGAAATGGTGAAAGAATTCCTTGATGTGCTTGGCTTGTGTGCACAGCTTTTGCTTTTCCTGTTAAACTATATTTATCTCCACCCAGCGGTTTTCCAACTTTTACTTTTGCAGTTGTCTCCCTGGTCGTGGTGGGCAGGGAGTGAAGGAGAGGCTGCATGGGGCGTGGCTGCTGCCTGAGGTTAAACCACGACATTAGGACAAGGTGAAAGGGCTTGAAATGGAAGGAGTGTAGGTTTAGATTGGATATTAGGAAAATGTTTGTCACTGTGGAAGTGGTGAAGCCCCAGCACAGGTTGCCCACAGAAGCTGAGACTGCCCCATCCCTGGAAGTGTCCATGGCCAGGTTGGACAGGGCTTGGAGCAACCTGGGAGAGTGGAAGGTGTCCCTGCCCACGGGAGGGCATGGAACTAGCTGGTCATTAAGGTCCTTTCCAACCCAAAATGTTCTGTGTTTCAATGATCATTCACTCACTCCAAACGAAGCTGGACTCATTTTCTTCCATTTCCAAAAGTCCAGGAATAATAGAATGATGAGTTGGTTGTTACAATCAGAAATATCCAGGAAAGTGTGTGAGACCAAAGTTTGTTTAAATAAACTGGTTGAGTCATGCAGTTCCTTATGTCTCTGTTAACTTGGTACTGATGTCTTAAAGAAAGTGGGGTTTAGAGAGAATAAGTGAGAAGGCGAATAAGAAGCAGATCTGGTGGAGGTGGGGGAAATTCCTCCTATCTGATGAGATCTAACTGGCATAACAAAGCAGGGCCCAACAGTGTCACATCATTAGCAGGGACCATAAACCATCAAAGACCCCCAACTGAAGTATCCCCCAACTCCACAGTGCTGCATGACACAGGGGAAAAGTGGGACAATCCCATATAATCCTGAACTCACAGAACCTGCTGAACTCTTTGTTGTGCTGGGCCCCAGCCCCAAAGGATCAAGACTGAGGACATCGAACTTGCAAGTGTCATTGCTGGAGCCATGGGGATATCTTCCATGAGCTGTTGGCACCTGGCCTACTTTGTTCATGCCCACTCATAGGAGAAGTAAGTGGAATCTGATTCATAAACTTGTGTGGGTGATATTATGGCACCCCCTGTTTGTGTTTGGACACCCCATGTCCTGCAAGGATGCGCTGGGTACTGTGACATTACTGGTGGTAGAAATATCAGTGGGAAGAAACTGGTAGTTTACATATGAGGTGACCCTGCAATCCAGCACTGCAGCAAGTAAACTTTATTGGGAATGGCCAATGAGAGACTCAGTGGGTCTGACTGAAGTAAAGTTCACAGCTCCTACAGTGCTGTGCTTTGCACTGGTAGCTGGACAGGTGCCGATAACAGACCAGTGTTTTGGCTACTGCCAAGCAGCGCTGTCCCTCTGACATTTCTTCTCCCATCAAAGGGAATGGGAGTGGGCAAGATCCTGGGAGGGGACTCAACCAGGACAGCTGACCCAAATTAGCCCAAGGGATATTCCATACCATATGATTTCAGCTCAGATATATAAGTTAAGGGGAGAGAGGAGGAAGGGGAGACATTTGTGAGTTTTCAGTGTTGGCTCTCCAGAGGAACTGAAGCCCTGCTTCGCAGGAAATGTCCAAACATCACTGCTGATGTGAAATAGAGACTGACTTTTGCTCTCTTTAGCTCTTGCACATGCAGACACACACCTTCCTGGAGTGTGTGTGTGTGGAGATTCCTCCTTGGAGTGGAGATACCTCTCAAGGTCACTTCTCGAGGCTGAGCCAAAGAGATTTGACCATGATCATTGGTATGTCTGAGTAACATCAATCTCTGCTTAATTGTTTTTGCTGGTTTTAATATAAATGCTTTAATATATTTGCTTCAATACTGCTTCATAGTGCACAATACTATACTAGTAGTTATAGCTTCCAAACTGTGAACTAAATAATTCTGATTAACATATTTTTGCCTTATCATTATCATCATAAATCATATATAATTATGTAAATATGTATGGTTTGCAATCCTCAGACCTGTGGGACAAGTTATATAAAGTTTCAATTACATCTATATGATCTTTTAGACGTAAACAATTGACAAAATCTGGGGCTAAGATTGGATCCAGATGAACCCAGACAGCTCCCTGAGAAGGGGTGAGCAAGGGGGTCTTTTCTGCAGCTTATGTTTCAACATGAAGGTTTCTCTATTAACCTTTGCCCGAAGCTCCCATTCTGCCCATAAAACCACCCTCAAAGGAAAGGGACCACCCAGGATCCCTAAATGTTCATGGTCAAAAGGAACAACAAAAATAAGAAGATAGGTAAAATTTCACAGGGTTTTATTAGTAAATTATACACTTGGCATAGAAATTGTTGTTAGTCCCTAAACTACTCTGTAAGTACGTGGTCATTGGTACTCTTTTACGGATAAATTTCCCTGACCTGAAGACAGGTTTCTCACTTCCTAATGGAAATTAGATATCATGTGAAGTCTGTTATCTCAGACCTTCTTGGAAATAAATCAGAGGTCTTTGGGAGTCTTGGGTTGTCTTGTTCCCCTTTACTCCATTTGTTCCCCTCTACTCTGTTCTGGTGAGACCCCACCTGCAGCGCTGCCTCCAGCTCTGGGATCCACACCAGAAGAAGGACACAAAGCTGTTGGAGTGGGGTCCAGAGGAGTCCACAAGGATGCTCCAAGAGCTGGAGCACATCTGCCCTGGAGAGAGGGTGAGAGAGCCTGGAGAAAAGAAAGCTCTTGGGAGAACTTGGACCCCTTCCAGTGTCTAAAGGGTTTTAAAAGAGAGAGGAAGTTTGGACAAGGGTATGGAGTGACAGGACAAGAGGGAATGGCTTTAAACTGAGAGTAGGTGGGGTTAAATTAGATGTTAAGAAGAAATTCTTTACTGTGAGGGTGGTGAGGCCCTGGCACAGGTTGTCCAGAGAAGTTGTGGCTGCTCCATCCCTGGAAGTATTCAAAGCCAGGTTGGACAGGGCTTGGAGCCACTGAGGATAGTGAAAGGTGTCCCTGCCCATGGCATGAAAGCTGAGTCTACATGAATGGTCTTTGAAATTCCTTCCAACCCAAGCCATTCTGTGATTCTATGACATGTGGCAAAAGCTCCTAAGCCTGTTCCACCCAGGATGTGAAGCTTATTCCCGGGGACAGTCACTGTCAAACAGGGAAACCTGTCCCCTCCCATAGAGCTCAGTTAAAGTGTCCTCCAGCTCCCCCAGTGTGAGGAGCTGAACCTGGTTCTTGTCGTTCTCAGCGATGACCGCCCAAGCTTTTATGTAGTTGTTGTCCATCACACAGCAGGCAGCTGACCAGAGGTAGCTGGGTTTATTAACCCTCCCCTTGGCAATGTAGTTGTTCCCAGGCACAGCTCCCACGATGGCATAGGTGGTTTTACAGTCCCGGGTCCTCCTGATCATCGTTTGCTGCTCGTAGTTGTTCCAGGCACCGCCATTGAGTTTCTCATCCTGGGGCACTATGTTGGTGAGGGTGAAGGTGGCCATCCTGCTGCTGTAGTCATCATGGTGGCCATTGGGGTTCAAATGGCCTCGGTTCAAACCCGTCAGGTTCTTGTAATCATGAAGGATAGCCTGGCTCTGGCTGAGTTTCTCTAAGCTGACATTGTATCGATTTAAGAGTGTCCATTCTTTTTCCATAGTTTTAGGATAATTTAGGCCAATCAGCTTGACAAGAAAAGAGGAAAAGGTGTTAGTATTAGGGATGGGATAATGGAACAGATTTCCCTAGAGCAGAAGTCTCTTGAGTGTCAAGATCCCATTTTTTTGTCTGGTCCTGATGTGGTACAATATCAGATTAGTTACTTGAGTTCCTATGAGGAACTAGTGCAAATATCTTTTTATTTCAGAAATTCATTCCACATTTACTGCATTATATTTAGCTTTCCTTTGGAACACTGCATATGGGTTTATTCTGTGATTCATTTTCACCTAAATCAATCCTGCCACTCTGTCCTTAGCAATGGCAGGAATTGTCTCTTTTTATGTCTGTTTTCCTAAAGTTCTGAAGTTTGGCTGAAAGACATTTGTGAGGGCTCTGTGGGTCTGCTGGATCCTTCTGGATCTTTGAGCCTGAGCCAAAGGTGCTCAGGGGTCACTGCCCATGCATGGAGATCACACCCTTCTGACTGGACTGACACTGATGCTCCTCACTTTCCATGGCCTGAAATCCCTCCACAGTCAACCAGACCCTCTCATAAGCCAGGGTCTGTGTCTGCCAAGGCTTCATCACTGGACCATCTCACCCCCTTTTGAGTTTCTCCTCACTTCTCTTGCACCACTCACAAAGCCTGTTTGACTCTTCACTGGGAGCAGATAAGCTCTGTCAGGGATGCAGAACAGCTCAGAGCAAAGTGGGGATCAGATCCCTGCTGGACCACTGATTCCTTAAATTTAGCTGCTGCTGGATGTCTTTTGCCCATAACTTGTTCTCCCACCACAGGCACAGGGCACAGGGCACAGGGAGTAAAACAGTTTGACTTTGTAATGTAAGGCAAAGTAATTTGATTTACTCTTCCTGTCAGGTCAATGCTAAAAATTGGCACCTTTGGGATATGATTCATCTCATCCTCCTGCTGATGTCTCAGATGCATTAGGGGAATCATGTGATGAAGGTGTTTGAAGTTAAATGAGGAGAATCCCATCCAGTGTGTCCATTTGCATGTGTTTAGAGAGGTGGGACAAAGTAGAAATGGTTATTTTAATACTGCTTTTAATGACTGGATGGTGATGTGCTATAAGAGACACTCACCTGGGGCTCAACCAGCCATGTTTTAGGTCTTTTGCCAGGTCCAGGCTGGTAGATGTAAGCAGAGTAGACAGGAATACGCATCTTCCTGTCATACAGGGTGGCAAAGTAATACTGGTTCTTGTAGCGCTGGCAGATCCAGGCTGGTTTCTGCGGCTCCAGGGCTTCATTTGGGGGGACCTCCCGGAAAAAAAACTGAGGACATGAACTTTCAAAGGATTTCACCACCTCGCTGTGTCCCAGCCAGAGGCAGCTCGCCAGCACCTGCAGCAGCAGCAGCCACAGCATTGCAGGAGGATTTCAGTGAAGGGCTCTTGCTCCCCTGGAAGGCAAATGCAGAGGAAGGGACTATAAGAGACCAAGGAGGGGGTAACTTCTGTTCTCCTGGACATGGAAAAATCAGCGCTATAGAGTTGTGCAGGCAGACAACTGGAGGTAAAAGGATAACGGTAGAAAAGTTACATGGGAAAATACAGTTGCTCCTCCTTGGATGAAACACAGTCAGCATACCTGGCCTCCCAAACACAAGGACTAAATCTAAGGTGGGTCTAAACAGCAGGTGGAGTGGAGTGGAGACACCATGGCCAGGCTCTGTCAAAACCCTTACAGAAGAGACACCTCGGTGATATTTTCTAGCTGATAATCTGCATGGCAACTGAAAAACATGGGAGATAAATGAAGATGTCCTGCAGCTGAATCAGCAACCATGGCAAAATTCCTCTCCTTGGACAGACACACATCCCCATCTCAAGGTTACTTGGATGATATTATTGAGATATCCACCCCCAAGGCATAAGAACCCCTCACTGAGAAAGATGTATGACTACATGCAAACACCATCTAAATGTAAAGGAATAGTATAAAAGTGAATTAAAAATGGAGAGAAGTAATGGAAGACTCCATTGTAACTTCTGGGATCAGTTGATGAGCTAAACCTACCTTTTCTCCCTTAGGGATGCCTATCGGGTAAGAATCCTACTTTATGCATGCTGAATGATTACCTCATTGGGGATTAAAGTTTATTAATATGTTGTTCTGAATTAGTATCTTGCTTTGAGTATCTTTTTGCAATCAGATACTTTCACTGGCAAACCTCAAACCTTAACCTGTCACAGTTTTACTAATAGTATTATTCTGTTAAGAGTTAAAAGGAGTCCTCCAGAGGTGCTGGCAGTTTTTGGCAGTGAGTAAAGGTGTGGAGACCCAGGAGGGGTTTCTCTCTGGTTTTTCTCTGGTTGGTGTGTGAACAATCAGTCAAACCCTCCAGCCCAGAGAGCTGCTCAGTGTAGGGTCCCCACAACAGGACACCAACAGACTGATAAAGCAGGAGGGTTTTTGGCCTTCATGTGGCCCTGACAGACTGAACACACACTAGAGGTTTGAGCAAATCTCCCTTTTTCACATGAGAAGGTGAAATCTCAAATAGGTTTTAGGTGCCCAGAGAAGGCAATGGTGGGGAACATAGTCTGTCTGAGGGGTGCTCCAAACCCACCCAATGCCTAAACAGCTCTTGCAGCAAAGTTATCATGGAACTGAGATATGGCAGTGGGACAAGGTCACCTTTCCCAACCCACCTCTGTTGGTCAAGAGCTCAGCTTTTGCACTGGCACCGGAGAAAAAATCCTGCAAGAAAACAGGGCCTGGAAGCCCCTACTTCCAAATGTGGTCTCATAGAATCACAGAGGATGCTGTGTTGGAATGGACCCATCAGGATCATTGAATCCAACTTCTGGCCCTGCCCAGGACAGCCCCAGAAATCCCACCATGTGCCTGACAGAATTATACAAACACATCATGTACTCAGGCAGGTGTGGGGATGTGACCACTTTCCTGGGGAGCCTGTTTCAGGGCTCAGACACCCTCTAGGTGAAAAACCTCTTCCTGATATCCAGCTTAATTCTTCCCTGACTCAGTTTCAGGCCATTCTCACTCCCTCCTGCTCTGAGCACCTTCCCACAGCAGACACCTGCAGCTGGGCACGGACTCTGCTCAGCCTCCTGCAATGCTGAGCTGGGCTTTAATCTCATGGGGCAATGGGCAGGGAAAGAACAGCAATGCTGCACTTCCTACATGTCTCTGGCCCCATTCATGTTCACACAGACATGCAGCTCTTCCAGCCAGACCCACTACTGAACCCAAAGTAATCCAGCTTGGGTTCCTGCCTCTCAGCTGACATTTGGATATTAAGCTACATATACCCTTGGCTCTGACACAGGAAATCTGGTCCTTTTCTTCTTTAGCAACCCCGGATCAGGAATGTGGTGACCAGTAAACTGGAAACTAAGAGCAGGAACAAGAAGTGGTGACTTTTTTCAGTACTCTGCAGAACATGCTCATAGCTGCCCCAAATCAAGCAGAGAAGTTCCTAAAAAGTTCTTTTGCATGATCCCCTCCACAAGCTTAAAATATATTTAACTAACTTAATAACTAAGTTAATATCAGATATATAGAAACCAACCTACCTTGGGAAAGAGCTGCACAGGATTCTACTCACAGCCCCAAAGTGGCAGAGGACTCTCAAATGCCTCTGCTGCAGTCCCAGACTGTTTTTATTTATATGCTCTCCAAGTAGGCAGAGCTGTCAGATTTCCCCAGCGGGGTTTAGAGTGAGTTTGTCCAGGAGTTCAGCCACCTGTGTTTGTCCAGAGGCCTCTTGCAAGGTCATGGGTGGAGTTTTGGTGCTCAATAAACTCACCCCTCCTTTTTATTCAACAGTTTGTTGTTAATTTTACAGGTGACTTGGCTTGAAATTCTTTCCCAAATCATTCCTTCTGTCCTTGCCCTCCTTTACAAAAAGTGGTAAAGAGCTGCAAAATTCAGTGCATGCATAGGCTCTGATTGCTCCTTGGAGAGCAGATGGTGGAACTCAGCAACTCCAGCCTAGGCTTTCTCTCTATATATTTATTCCACAGCTCAGGAAAGACTTGAAATATTGGAATAAATGCTGAGGGAGGAGCAAGAGCTTACCTTGAAGCAGAGTCTCAGAACAGGCAGCCAAATAGTTCTTTTTGTCTTGTCCCTGGAGAAACACTTGACTGATCCCTCAGGAGTCCCAGAGCAATATATACCCGGTCATAAATCTGCTTGTTGTGGTAAACAGGGAATTTCACTGAAAAGATAGGTTTTCTGTTACTATTCAAGGAGATTTGTTCACACCTACCCTGAAGTGGGGTGACAGTTGCTATTTGCAATTTCCTCAGGATTTCTCCCAGGTTCTTGCAGCATCACGTGTAAGGGGAAAATAACCGGGTCTGGTGACTTATCTGTTCATTTCCTCATTCCCCACGAATGGGGACCTACAAGTGTTTCTGTTCCTGGCAGAACATCTCTTGTGGCATTAGACTGACTGGCCTGTCTCTGAGTACACCCAGATGTTCACAGTCTGCTCTTCTGCAGCCTCTCAGACACAATTAGTATGGTCAGGCTGCGTATTTTCCCTTGTCTGATTGCAAAAGCTTCATAAGAGCTCTTATTCGCATAAAGCCTCCTGCTGAGCAGGTTCTGGGAGACCTTAGAGCCCCTTTCTGTGCCTGAGAGTGGTTCACACAGAGAGGAACTTTTGAGAAGGGTGTGAAATGACAGGACAACAGAGAGCAGCTTCAAACTGACAGAAGGCAGGGTTAGATTAGATGTTAGGATTAGATTTTAGTCTCAAGAAGAGCAGGCTCAGGGCACTCTACAATTACCTGAAAGGAAGCTGTAATGAGGTTGAGGTTGGTCTCTTCTACCATGCCAGTAGTGAGAGGACTAGAGGAAAAGGCTTTAAGATGAGACAGGGAAAATTCAGATTAGATATTTATAAAAACGCTTTCAACTGTCACATAAGCAATGGAAAAAGTTGCCTAGAGAGGTGCTGGAGTCACCATCCCTGGGGTGTTTCAGAGGCATCTGGATTTGGACTGGGTGATATGGATTTAAGGTTTACAGTAGTAGAAGTTCACAGTAGTGCTGGGAGGATGGTGCAACAGGATGACCCCAGAGATCTCTTCCAACCTTGGATTCTGTCATTTCTCTTTTTGGCTTCCCAAGTATTTCAAAAGCTTGCTGTGGATGGCAGGGCATTTCCGGGTGCTGCCAGGGGTAAAGGACAGCCCAGGGAGCTGATGGAGGTGGGATTCATGGGGTTGGTCAATCACCCATAGCTCCAGAGCCTGGAAAGCAGAAGCAATGGGCATGGGATGAGCAGTGGTGAGGATGAGTGTGGTCTCAAGCCCCAGCAGGTGTACAGAGGTGGGTGAGTGAGTCAGAGGGAGCCCCCTGAGGTACAGCAGAGCTGTCTGCAGATGTCCCTCAGCCTGAAATTGCACTGATGTTCTGGTAACTGTGACATTATTGGTAGTAGAAATATCAGCAAGAAGCAACTTGTGATTTATATGTGAGGTGACCCTGCAAACCACCACTGCAGCAAATAATTTTTACTGTGAACTACTCAGAAACTAAATGATCTGTCCTATGCTGATCACCAATGCCTATTTACTGGATCTTCTCTGCCTTTCAACTTAGTGGAGGCAGTGCCTACATGTTGCCCTGAGCTGTGCACTTTCTAGATGAGAGATATTTAGTGAGCTCTGCTGCCCAGTGATCCAAATCCCCTGTGCTCTTTTCCATAAGACAAACCTCCATTTCTTCAACTTACAAAAAATTCTGTTGGATCCTCTAGTCTTCTTACAGTTGGGAGATCAGAGATTACTACATGAAGTACTTTTGGTAAATTTTCCATATTATGGTAGAAAAAATCCCCCAGGATTTAGCTCACGTTTTTAGGGAAATGATTTTGAAGTCCAGATCTGGCTTCTCCCAGTGGATGTTCTCCTGATTTTTCGCTCAGTTTTCTTTCTATTTGCCTTTAGATGCTAAAGGCCGCAGTCCAACTTTGTGCTCAAAGCAGGGGAAGCTGTGAAGTAGCTGAGCAAAACAGGGAAATGGAAATAGCTCTTATGACTGCAATAGTGGAAAAAGGGGATTTTGAAGGAGAGTGCAGTACTATTTCTATTTCAATGACTGGACGTGGCACTCAGTGCCATAGTCTGGTTAAAAGGTGGTGATTGATCAGAGGTGTGACTTGGACATCTTTTCCAATCTAAATGATGCTGTGATTCTACTGGGAAATAAAATGAGGTGTCATCAAAGTCTTCTCCTGAGCTTTCAGTCCCTGTGGAATAAGGAAATGAATAGCCAAAGAGATGCTAAGGAGATGGAAGGCTGCAGGTCTTCAAGGCAAAGCGAATCACAGCAGCAGAAGCCAAATGCACATGAGAAAACAAAATGCAAGAAGGTGAAATGTTGCTTGGACAGGTGGATTGAGGAGATTTTTGCTCTTCTGGACTGTTCTTGTTCAAGGGCAGCAAACAGTCCATGGCCACAGGCAGGATCTGTGAGTGAGGACAGTGAGGGAGTGCCGACACCTCAAGGCCAGCACACTCTTTACATTAGCCAGGATGGTGATGCAGGTCTCACCTTACACACCAAGTATGTTCATAGAATCACAGAAAGAATCATGGAATGGTTTGGATTGGAAGGGACCTTAGGGATCATGCAGTTCCATGCCGCTGTTACCAAGCAATGACACCTTCCACTAGACCAAGTTGCTCAAAGTCCAACCCAACCTGGCCTTGAACACTTCCAGAGATGGGGCATTCACATGTTCACCTTTGCCAAGTGTACAAATAAGAGTGAGCTTCAAGTGATGGGTAAAACACTGACCCAATCAAATCAAAGATTAGAGGTTCACAGAAAAGGCAACGACTGCTTCTTCTGTCTTCCCCTGTGTCCCAGAAGTGATCCTAAAGCATCTCCCTCAAGGAACATTTTCTATGTGAAGAATAGAACCCTTGTCCAAAGCCATATGAAAAGTATCAATTTTATGGAGAAAAGTGCAAGGAAAAAGTAAGGATATAAAAGATTGACTGTGTTACCAAATCCCCCTAAGGACAGCAGATGTACATTATTCATTTTAAACAATTTTCCTCAAACCTTTCTATGCAACACTCCAAATGCTAGCTCATGACAGCTCTTGAATTTTGGAAATAAATGTATTCAACCCATTATTTCCTCATAAGGATTAACAGCTTTTTAAATATCATACAGTTCAGCTGAAAAAGTTGGTGTGGGATTTGGATATCTTTGGCTACATTAACTCCACCAGCCCAGGTGCCATGGTCCCTGTGCTTGCAGAGCAGGTAACACTGAGGTGACAGAGGGGTCACCTCTTTGCCACCAATGAAGCAACACCCTGCTTCAAACATTGACAGTTGAGAGCTGCCAGGTTCCCTGTGGTTACTCTCACTCTTTCAGTTTCTTTTCTTTCAGCTTTGGAGACCAAAAAGCAGTACATTATTTTCGCTTTCTTATCTTCATGGCAAAACCTCTGAACTGCATACTACAGAGGGAGTGAACAACCACCACTGGAAGCTACAAGCCAGGTTTTGAGCCAGATGAAGGAGAAGGATGGTAAGAAGCACACCTCGTGGAGGCAGGAGGGTGTTTTTATCATGGCAGTTGTCCTTCCTTACACAACTGCTCAGCTGTGGAACTCCCACCCCTCGCCCCTGGGCAAGGTCACATTCACACCTGGGCTCAACTCCCTGATGTGAGAGGCAGCTGGGAAGACTTCATAAAGCACCAAAGACCTCCTGAAGTGTCCCCAGACTCATTCCTGAGGCCTTCCACCAAAGGACTAAAAGCTTCCCCCCCAGGTGAGGTACCTGGGCATTCCCACCCAGCCTGAGCATATTTTAACTCACTGGATGTTTTATCTGGGGGCTTTTCCCCCCACACCTGATGGATCAAGACTGTGACCATCACTTCAACCAACAGACATCAAAATAGCAACAATAAAATCTTGTCCCTGGTTCCATACGTGGTGAGGGCTTTCTACTCTTATCCTTTCTTTCTCTTTCTTTTTTCTTTTATATATTTTTCTAAGTGATATTTTAATAGATATATACAGATATATATGGATATATATATATAAAATACATATAAATAAAAATAGAAAAATAAATATATAAAATATTTATATGTAATTGATATATGTATATTTATATAAATAAAAATATGGATATATGCATGTATGCATATATGGATATGTATATATATATATATGTATATATATATTATATGGCTATATAATATGGATACTAATAAGGATAATACTAACCAAAATGGCTACAACCTCCTTTCCACTGCAACCAAATTATTCTAAAATAAACCCATATACATATATACATGTATATATTCTTAAAAACACTGGTCATTGTTGTTTCATCCTCATCCACCCCAAGGAATCTATTAACAAGAAACTGGAGCATGAGTCTATTAACAAGAACCAAGGACCCTTCCCTTCTGGTCTCTCACACTCTGCAGTTGTTCCTCAGGTAAAGTGGAAGTCCCAGTGTATTAAAGCAGCTCTGGAGCCTGAATTCTGAATTTGTGAAATTTTCTTTCCACCATCCAGTGGTAACAATACAATTCCTCATAAGCTACAGCAACACTCCTAAGTGTACTTCAGTTTCATGAACATTTTGGTCTGTATAGAAATTAATCCATGCAGTGGATTCATACAGATACATTTTTAAGAAGATGAAATATCTTTACTTATTAATACAACCTGCTTATTAAGCCTCCTTTGATTTTTCTTCCTGGAAGATGTTTGTATATTAGGGCTAGGATTTCACCACATATGTGGACTCCAGCTGTTGAGATTTAGCTGTTTTAAAGTTGCTCTCAGATATGCTACCAAGGTGGTCTGAGGCATGGAGCACATACCTTTGGAAAACAGGAATTCAGACCTGTTGAATCTGGCCAAAGGGAGGCTGAAGGGCAGCCCAACAGCCACCTACAGGCACTGAAAAGGTCAAGAACAACAAAGCTGAGCTCTTTGTGGCACAGCCAGGCAGTGTAACAAAGCACAGCACCCACAGATGGCTTGGGAGGCACAGGTTGCACAGCAGGATAAAAATTGCCTCTAGGCAGGTACTACAGCACTGGGACAGGTTGTTGGGAAATGACAAATGATCAGTTGCAGAGGTGACTCAAGGCTTAGCTGGATGAAAACAGCTGAATTAGAGTCCTGAGGCTGATGTTGCCAAACAGCATTTCTTTGATCCTATGGTAGATACATCTCCCATCTTCTCCCTGCCCCACCCCACCCTGGCCTGCCACACTCAGATATTGCCTGGAAAATTATGTCAACATAGTAAATGGCAAAATCCTCTGGTTCTGAGAGTTGTATTTCTAAGTCTTTCTATAGCCCAAAGTCATAGAAAACACACCACATACCTCAGAGGGCCAGGAGGAAGACACAGTTCCAGAATCCTGGTTCAGACTCCTCCAGGGAAAAGACAGCAACTAGTGAGACCCCAGCCACTCATCTCTTTCCCTAAGGAGAGGCTGATCTTTTTCAACAGTGTCTGGACCAATTTGGTTCATCTGCCAGCCATCCCCACACTACAGTAAATACAAGCTTTGCTACTGCACATTAGTTATGCCAAGGGTAATTAGCAGTTACGTCAACATGATTTCCAGTTTGACTGCTGGCTGACTCCATGTGGAAATGAGGCTGTTGATTGCAAGAGGAAATGTCAGACGAGGTTTCAGAGGATGAGCCTTGTTGCTCATGAAGAAAAGCAGCCCTTGTGCTCAGGGGCTGTGCCTTTGCTCATCTCTGCTGGCCTTGGCATCCCCTGGAGCCCGTGGATGTGGCACAGAAGGGAGGGGCAGCTGTGTGCAGCGAGCAACGCTGATCTTCCCTTCACCTCTGAAGGTGTCACCCAGAGCTCACTGCCTCCAGCCAGAAAAGGTGTGATAATGCTGTGTTGTAGGAGGTGGCAGACTCAAATCCTGGCTTAATTAAGAACATGTCCTCATTACAATGATTTCACAAGAAACTGGCCCTTGAGGACAGACTAACACAACCAACTCGCTCCTGTCTCACCCCATCTAAATGACTTGTAGTCCCAGGAACTCTGGGTTTGGCTAAGCAGGATTTGCCCTGCTTAAGGGCTGGTTCTCAGCACTCCCTGTAGAGTCAATACAAGAGGAATATCCACATTTCCAGGGCAAAGTTCACAACTGGAAGATGAAGGGAATTACACTATAAAAGTGTTTCTTCCTCTTAAGCTCTGACTTACACCTCCAACATTACATGAGCTGAGTCCCACTTTATGTTGCCATCTCTAAACCCATGATGTCTATATCACATTACTTAGCCAAAGCATAACAGAAAAATACAAAAGCCATCCATTTCCAAAGCCCTTTCCTTCTGGACAGAACTTCAAAGCAAACAGCCTCTCCTCTTTTATTTTCATGGGCTTGATGTGTCAATCCAGCAGGAATTTCAGGGGAGTTTTATAACCTGTGTTGGAGGATGTTTTCTTGAGAGCACAACAAACAAATAATCAGCATAGCAAGGAACAGGAGGGAAGGATCGTGGAAGACAACAGAGGGTAAGGAATAGAGATTATTTTTCTAACTTCCCGGTGGGGTTAGCTGGGTGTTTTAGGTCTTACACAAGCCCAAAAGAGCTGATAGCACTACAAGATCACCTGGTTTAAAGATGAGCTTATATTAAACTGGCCATGGACTAGTTGCAAATTTGGATTCTTGAGAAGTGAAGTCAAAAGTTTTTTGTGCAGGTGACTTGCTCTGAGTCAGACCTCCTGATGGACTAAAAGCCAGCTCATGCATGCAATGAAGCAAGTCAAAAGTCACCTTAGGCCTTCTCTGGGCTCCCCTTGTGATCCAGCCTTAGTTTGCAACACTCCTCTTCTGAGGTGACCTCAGAGGGGATGTGTGATGCTTCATTTGTGATTTGGTTTTCTGCTGCAGATACCATTTCATGGGACATGACCATTACCAATGGGATGTGCCAGAAAATCCTGAGTCAGGATGCCCAATTTGATGCTCCTTTTCACTCAGAAAGATCCAGAGAACAAGATTATGGTAAATATATACCTCTGTCCATAACAAGCATCTGTGAATATTTTAGATGGGTATTTCCAGCACTAGGTCAACAAGATGTGATAAATCATGAAATGTGGTAAGCAAACTCAGATTTTCCTTTGTTTGGTGAGATTCTGAACTGAAGTGGTTCTGAAAGTGTTGTATGGGCAGCATCTCATTTCCCAAGCAGGAGAGAGAGGAATGGGAACATGGAGGGTGGATGGGTTTGCAGGGTTAACTCAGAACAGGATGAGAAAATCAGCCATAAGAATAAGCAAATGCTTCAGCGATGAGCCAAGATTTTCCTCAAACTGAACCAGACAGGAACCTATCAGGTAAAGACAGAAAGCTGGACGTAGCCAGCTCTGACCTCACCTCAGCTGACTCTTGGACAATGAAGGTACTTCCCTAGAACACAACCTTCCCACCAGAGACTGACTGCCAGGACCCAGCTCTCAGTGAGAGATATTTGCTGGGGCAGAGAAGGCAGCTGATGAGGTTAGGGAAGTATTGGGCAAGCAGTACCCACAGCCCAGCTATGGGTCTAAGGAGAGGCTGTTTCATTCTTGAAAAACAAAAGCAAAAGCATCTGTTGTCACAAGTGAGGAAACCAGCCCAGCAAAACTGGTTTAGAGGAGGTGAATTTGAAATCCAGACTGGCTGGTAAAAGGCAGATCCTATAACAATGAAATTTTGGAGGGCTTTTGAGGTGTTTGTGCCCGTTTAACCTCTGGGGTTAGACCACATCTGGTTGCCCTCATTGGAGCTCTTGGTTGCCTTGGTAGAAAAAGTCAGATTCACCAGTTGTGTTAAAGTCTGTTGTGCCTGGACAAAGCAAGAGCAAATGCTACCATCATAATTTGGGTGTGGGGAGCCCTAAACCAGGAGCAACCTCAAGATGGAGGTACTGGAAGCAAAGAGATGGATTTGATCCAACTCTCCCATGGGAACCCTTGGAGACACCATGAAGCTCAGGATGGAGCCAATCTTGAGCAGTCTGATCCAGCACTGATGGTAGATCTGCTGCAAGGATCTCAATGATCTTAGAGGTCTTTTCCAGCCTAAATGATTCTGTGATCCTAAAAAAATACCTTTCTAGTTACAGAGGTTGGTGCAGAGGTTTCCCCTCTGAGAATGGTGGGGAGAAAGAGTCAGAGTGAGTCAAGTCCAACCTCAAATGCCAAAAGGCAAATCTTTATGCAGCCATGGGCATTGTGAAAAAAATGTGCAGAGTTATTCAAAATAATACCAAAGTACAGATCAGCATGGGCAAAGCTGGAGCAATAAGGAAATTGAAAGTACCAAGTTTAGCACTTTGTTTATATGTCCTGGTTCTTGTTTTTCAGTCAGCTGCAGATCAAAATCACAGAAATCAGCACAAAATGCAATGGTTGATACTTTTTTTTTTTTTTTTCTTTTTTTTTTTTTTTTTTTTTTTTTGTGTTAACAACTGTTTCTTATAAATACACAGCTGTTATCATCAGCCCCAACAGGGTATCCTGTGAGTCTGTACTACAGGAAACACAGCACTGAGAACATGACCCTTTCTTCACATGCCACTCTCACACTTGCTGCTGAGTATTATAATCAGAATTACAGAAGGGTTTGGATTGGAAAGCACCTTCAAGATCATCTCATTCCAACACACTGCCATGGGCAGGGACACCTTTGACAAGATGAGGTTTCTCCAAGCCCCATCCAACCTTGGACACTTCCAGGGATGGGGCAGCCACAGCTTCTCTGAGTAACCTATGCCAGGGCCTCCCCACCCTCACAGGGAAGAATTTCTTCCCAATATCCCACCTAAACCTTCCCTCTGGCAGTGGGAAGCCATTCCCCCTTCTCTTGTCCTCCCAGGCACTTGCCCCACATCCCTTTCCAGCTCTCTTGGAGTCCCTTTAGGCACTGGAACGACCTCTAAGGTCTTCCTGGAGCCTTCTCTTCTCCAGACTGAACACTCCCAACTCAGACTGTCTCCAGAGCAGAGGTGTTCCAGCCCTCCATACATTCCCTGTGGATTCATTATTTGGAAGGCACATTGGCGTTAGTGGCACAAACTTGCCATTAAAATCTATGGAATTATTTAATATCAACCTTTTCAGAACATCCTCTTTCTTCAGGATTAAAACAGGGAACACCCCTCTTTATTGCAACCTAGGGCAACTGCTCGGCCAGATTATTCCATTACAGAGTTCTTCTCTCCTAAAGATCACAGGTGCCCTGCAGCTATTTGGGCATTATCTGTCAGTGCTTTTACCATGAAGTCTTCCGCTCATCTGAGATTCTTTCTCTGTGTGTCACATTGTGTATTGAACTTTGGTTTTTAGTCTTGGAAATCACTCAAGTGTTCAGAAAACAGAGGAACAGAGTTAAAGGTATTATTAACTCTCAAACTATTCTTTCTTTCTCCAAATTATTTTCATTTAGTACCCATTCAAGCAGCTCATCTTTAAAAGGCTGCATGTTTTTTATCCTCAGTCATCCAAACAAATTAACCTGCAGAAACAAAAAGCCCAAAGATAAGCAAATAATATTTACTAAGGGAAGGTAAAAACTCACAGATTTTATTGGTTTGTCTGCCAGAGACTGACTTTGCTGTAGAAGACAAATTTCAGTATGTTATAAACATTGCAATTAATATTTTTCAATTTCAATTTTGCAATTAAGTGTAATAAAGTTAGACGATTTTACTGATAGGCTTTGAGAAAAAATAATATGCCAGTCTGGAGAATTTCATTTTCTTCCTTCTGCTTGGTGATGTTCAAGAGCAAAACACACAAGGTATAAAAACTCCAGCCTTTTTGTTGCCTGACTATGTTCTTTGAAGAAACCCCATCATGAAAGTCCCGTCTTCCCAACCCCAAAGCTGCTGGGCTCTCAGCAACCTACACCAGCAGTAAAACACAAGGCAATCAAGTTTTACTTTCAAAAGCCTCCAACTATTTTTAGTACATATATTTCACTCCATCCTACCCAGAGCACTGCAAAGATGTCGCATGGAGAAGGAAAGAGCCAGGCTGTCACATCGTGCTGAGATGGGTAAGAGGCTTTCCTGGAACCAGGGATGCTTTTTGGCCTTTTTTTTTTAAGGCGAAACAGAGCAGTGCCAATGAGCCTGGCACAGGAAAGAGGTTGTCTGTGCTGGATCGTGCTCAGCAACTGCACGCAGGAAGTGGCGCAACTCTTCCCTGTACACAGCGGCTGCTGAGACCACAGCACCCTGGTCTTGGTTGGGGATTGACATGAGCCCCATGAGGCAGCTGTATGGGATCCTTTCCTCAAAGCAGAAAAACTCTTTACCTTTGCCATGAGCCACTCCAGCCAGCAAGAGTTTCGCTGGCAAAGCACAATGGAGTGTGCTCAACTTGTGAACACAGGCAAAATTCTTTATGAGAAATGTCAGGCTTGGTCTTCCTTTGGCTTGTCTCCGCTCTTATGAACAACACCCCTCTGGCTGCAGGATGGGAGCCAGGGTTTCCTGACCTCAGCTTTCACAGGTACTTGCCAAAGGACCACTGCAAACTCCTAAACCCTCTGTCTCAGCCTCCCTACCTTGATTTGACTGACATGAAACACTTGGGAGCTTGCGAGTGTCCCAAATGACACAGCAGATTATCCTGGAAAGGGCATTTAGTCCACCAGCAGCCTCCAGAAGGGTTCAATCCAGAATGCACCAATCCTGGCAGCTGCCTGTTCCTTCTGCTCACAAAAAATTATTTATTGTAGACTCCACCACATGCCTGGGCAGCACATCCTTACCTGCATTACCTAACTGCATTGGCTGCTCTTACTGCTGGTTTATTATTTTATTCCTATTGTACATCCTAAACGTGTTTGTTACTGGCATTGCTGAAAGGTAGATTTAACATTCTGTCCATCAGCATATCAAGGAAGAGGAGGGGGTCAGCATTATTATAAAATTGTTTTGGTTGGAAAAGACTTCTGAGATCACCAAGTCCAAACACCAACCCAGCACTGCCAAGGCCACCACTAAACCACATCTCCAAATGCCACATTTACACATCTTTCAAATCCTTCCAGGGATGGTGACTCTACCACTGCCCTGGACAGCCTGTTCCTACACTTGACAACCCTTTCAGTGAATACAGTTTTGCTAATATCCAATCTAAACCTCCCCAGGCACAATTTGAGGCCATTTCCTGTACTACAATTGGTGATTCAGGACAGCTTTCAATGATTGAAAAGATTCTTTTTTTTAACACGAGTCATGCCAATGGGGAAATAACCCACAAAATCACCCTCTATTTTAGGTTCTAAAATCTGCTCTTTCCCTTCTATGACTAACCATATTTTTTTTTTTTCTTTAAAGGTGTTTTAGAAGAGTTTTGAAATTCAGATTTGCAAATGCTTATAGCTAAACACACGTGCCTGTCCTCTTGACTTGTTCCTAACATAAAATAAACACTAATATCTCAAGGTCCAAGTTCTCTAAAGTGAAGGAAAGGAGCATCACTATAGGTCAGATAAGCTCTTCACTGACCTCAGCTTCAGGAAGCAGCATAAAGTAGAAACCAGGTCAGCTTCAAAGAGATGAGCCTCCTTATGCTGAGCTTACTGGGACTAAATGAGAAAGGCCAAACACAGCTCACACCTGATCTGGGGCAATGGAAAAATCCCTTTTTAGGTGTTCTGACCATCATCATATGACCAGGAGGATGTCTGAATGTGCTGCTCAGTGCACAGGGTGGTTATTGATGGGGACATCTACAAAGCAGAGAGTACCCAGGAGCAGGAGATGCCTTCACCTCGCCTGTCTCAGGGACTCTTATGCAATACTTAAAAACAGCTGCTAGGAACTGACTTGAGGAACTTGAGCAGCGTAAGAAAATGTTTTCACATGAAGAAAGAGGGGAAGTCATGGTTATCTTTAAAAATACAGGTTTGAAAGGAAAAGATGGACCCCACAATCGATAAACCTGGGAGGATGAGCTTCATTTAATTCCAGAACAACTGCTGAGGTCACCTTTCTGCAAGCACCTGTAAAGTAGCGTGAGAGAGAGGGTTTGTAAAGACCAAATTTTCTCAGACCAGTCTGATTTCCTCTTGTGAGCTGGTAGCAGACGTCGTGGGTGAGGGAGAGACAGATGATTTCATATTGCTTCTTTTTAGAAAGACTTTGGATTGTGTCTCCCATGGCAGTGTTTGAGAGACCAGAGACTGACACAATGCATTGGGAGACCTGTGGGAAGTGATGTGGAAATGCTCCCAGGGAACTGCCTTTAGTGGTCCACACCAGAGTGGAAGAACATGGGTTTCCACACAGGCTCCCAAGGTCCTGTTCAATGCCTTCATTGGTAACTCAGCTGATGGAGGAGACTATATCCTTGTTAAATTCACATTCTCTTGCAAGCAGGAAAGGAGTTCAAGGACATGGGGGAGCAGGATTAATATTTAACAGGATTAAAACAAGTTAGAGAGATATTCTAGGCAGAAAAATACCACCTTGAAATTCATAACCATGGTAGGAGGTCTTTCAAGATAAAATTTTTCTACTTCATCACCACTCCACTTCCACCATGAGAGTCAACAAAGATCTGAGACATGGAATGGATTGGATTGGGACAGAAGTACTGTGGGGTCAGACCAGCCTGGGCATGCACCAGAGGAGGACAGAGCCTATCCAGTACTGGAGATATCAGAACTAATCCAGAAGTTACGGTGCCTGAAGTTGTGGGTGTCTGGTGTGATGTGACAGTGCTGAATCCTGCAGCCCATCACAACACAGAACACAATGGCACCGGGATACAGCACTTGGCAGAAGATTTCTCCAAGATTGAAACACCATCCCTGATATCCCACACCAGCTCAGGATGGGTTTATTATTGGGTTGGGGTCCCAGCTCAGGATGGGCAAGGATAGGGAGGAACAGTTTCGTGAAAACAATGATGAACAAAATCAGGAAGCAGTTGCACTTTGTCAATGTTTTGAGGAAAGTAAGAAGCAACACAAGTCATACAAAAACCACAGGGAAGACCTTCAGGAAGAATGTTTTGGAGGTGGAAACAAGGGTGGATGCCATGATCAAAAGCAGAGTCCCAGCAACTCAGCCACTGGGAAAGAAAGCTTTCCATGAACACACAGGGTGGGATTGCTCAGAAGATAACATGTGGACCACGCTTTCCCTCTCTACCCTTTAAAATATTGAACAATAGAAAGGGATGGATTAGAATGAAGTCAAGGTCACAGCTTGGGTGTTCAGGCAGGATGGCATGGAATCCTGTATTCCCTGAGTTCTCCATGATCCCACTTGGGTAAGGGACAACATTGCAGGACACACTGTACAAAAGCTGAATGTAACACACTTGGCACTCAAGCCCAGAGAGGCTGCAAGAATTGGCAGTCCCTGGACAGCAGCACTTTTTGGATACCTCCAGTCCTGGGTGGCCTCCCCATGGTGATTAAAGCTCCCTGGAGGAGGGATGAGCACACCCATGATGGGGAGGTTCAGAAGATGCTGAAATTTAAAAAGCAAAGACTCACAGAGGAGCAGAAGGGAGGGAGTCCCAAAGCTCTGCAGGGGCTGGAGTGACTGAAAAAAAATCACTACATCTGTGTTAGGTGGCTTCTCAGGGCAGGGAGAAGTGGATGGTTACAAAGCACTTGCAGGACAGAAGGTACAAATCTTATTGCAGCCCTTAGAGCCCCTTCCAGTACCTAAAAGGGGCTCACAGGATGGCTGGAGAAGGAGCTTTTGCATTAAAAAGCAGTGATAGTACAAAGATTTAAGCTGAAGGAGGGTAGATTTAGATACGATACAAGCAAGAAGCTCTTCCCTGTGAGGGTGGGAAGGCCCTGGCTCAGGGTGCCTCTTCCTTTGTGAAGACCATAGAATCACAAATTGGGTAAATTAAAAATCATCTCATTCCAACCCCCTGCCATGGGCAAGGACACCTCCCACTATCCCAGGAAGTTTCAAGCCCTGTCCAACCTGACCTTGAACATTTCCAGGGATGGGGCAGCCACAGCTTCTCTGGTCAACCTGTGCCTCGCTACCTTCACAGTGAAGAATTTTTTCCTAATACCTGATCTAATTCTGTCCTCTGTAATTTTCCCTCTTGTCCTGTCACTCTTTGCTCTTGTAAAGGGCTCCTCTCCCCCTGCTGCCCAGGGAGGAGGGGGAGAAGGATGATTGTAGGAGTAAAAAATGGATTCGAGGTGGGAGACTTCTCCAAGCCAGGCTGCTCTTGGGATAAGCAGTTTATTATTTAGGTAGAGGGTGGAAGAAATCCATTTATCCTGCCAGACACAGTGTAAACATGCTCTAAGGGGGAGAGAGAGAGAGTGGAATAGAGGAGGCTGAGAGCATGAGGGCAGAAGGTAATTAAGGGGGTAGAGAGAGAGGGGCAAGAGACGGTAAGAGAGGATTAGAACTTAAGAGTAAAGAGAAGGTAAGAGAGTAAGAGAGAGTAAGTAAGAGAGAGTAAGAGGTAAAGAGAAGTCAAGAGAGGAGAGTAAGAGGTTAAAAGAGTAAGAGAGGGAAGTTCTTGTTACAATACATGTATCTTTTTCTATAGTGAATATTCTAATTCCCAGTAACCAACCAGTACATGACACACATTCTATAGAATTTACATATAGCCTATAAGAGCTACTACATTACCATAAAGTGTTAAATTTTAAACTCTGAAAGCTACTCTTCAAATTTTTCACTTGCTGCTTGATCTTTGTATTCTCTATTAGCAGAAAGGTATTGTTCAATCAACAGGGATTCTCCTTCAGCTGGCTAGGCTATTGTTCTTTGGTTATATCGTAACTAACACTCTGTAACCTATAGCTCAAAGCTAGTTTTCATTTATGTTTCAATTCTAGGTTTCACATTTTCAGAATCTTTTGCTAAACAATCATATTCATAAGGTTTCCCTGTTTCATCTTCCCCAACACATGATGATGATGACGATGATGATGGTGATAACAGCATCAAAGCCATCCATTTTCTGCAGACACTCCTAGAAATTGTCCTCAAAGCACCACTAGAAGCACCAAGTGACATTTCACGGAGGGAGCCCTCACAAACAAGGAGGAGGAGGAAGAGAAGGGGTTTATGATTCAATCCCATAAATGTCTCGCACCCCACTGACTCCCAAAGCAGGCCACAAATCTGCCCCCCTCCAGAGATGAGCCTCTGACCAATTGACAGGACACCACATGGCAACTTGTGAAAGGAGACTTTGACAGTATTTATCAAACACACTGTCCCTGCTGCCTCACCCAGGAGGGTTCCAGCCCTGAAACTTGAACTCCTGTTGATGATCAATGGCAACTCAACTCCCCAGAGCAACTACTGGCCAAGGGTGGGAAGCAGAGAGAAGTTCTCTGTCCTGTGTTTTCTGCACTGCAGGGAGCTTTGGTCATGAAAAGGAAGCTTGGTGACTGGGAGCATGTGGCGTCACCAGCACAGATGCTTACCACACAAAAATGAAAAGCAGAAGTTGAGAAGGTCAGATTTCTTACACTTGAGTTCAAAAGAACAAGAGTTTTTCCTCTTAAAAAAATGCCCAAGTGCAGCCAGGGGCCAGGAGCAGGATGGTGCCTCAGTCAAGTGTTCTCCAGCAGCTCACTGGGCATTATTCCCAGTCACTTTTGACAAGACAGAGCCCTGCTTGGTGTGGGGTGAGGTCAGGAGGAGGCTTTGCCAGGCTGCTCCAAATCCCTAATCCCTCTTGGGAGCAATCTCAGTGTCATCCTGTCCCTTTGAGGGCATGTTACCAAAGGGAGAGAGCAGCAATTTTGTGGGCACTGTGGGGTGGATAAAGTCCTGTGGGACCAGAGAAAAAGCTCTAAGTCCTGGAGATGGGAGACAAACTTGCAGGCAAGCATTAGCCCTGCAGTCCCTTGGCATTCTGAGTGTTTTTTTCCATCATTCCCTGCTGTCAGGTTTCTCCTGCAGCAGTGCCAGTGATGGGCAAATCCATGCAACACCTACAACAAGTCCTCAGCCAGGTCCACTGGCCAGCCCCTAAGAGACATCTCCCCTCCAAACAGCTCTCTGGCCAGAAATTCACTTCATGAGATCTGGCAGAGAAGAAGGGCTGGATGGCTGCCCACCCTCGAGTTTTGCCTAAGTGTGCTCAGCACTGCATCCTCTGGACCCCAGAGTGGTGTCTGGAGGTACCAGGGGATGACTGGGGGTCCTGGGGCCAGGGCAGGATCTGGGGCTGGTTGTCCATGATCATCCATGTCTATATCCCGAGTCTATAGGTTTTTGTCTGGCTACATGGTGTGTGCTTAAATCCACAGGGCTGTAACTGCAGCTACTGACACAAATCAGCACTTGTGCATGGAAGAACATCAACTGCAGCTCTTCACCTGGAAAATGAGCCATTGGACTAATCCTACCTGCTCTTTCCCCCATGTGAAAATGATGTTGGAGCAGACTTGCTGTCCCAGTGGAGTTACTTTGCACTACATCTATCAGCACAGTCCTGGCTGAATTTTTACATTTTTTACAGAATCACAGAATCTTTAATAATGGAAGGGAGGTCTTGAGATCAAACCCCCCTGCCTGCCTAGAGTAGGTTACATAGGGGCACATCCAGGTGGGGTTGGAATGTCTCTAGAGAGGGAGAGTCCACACCCTCCCTGGGCAGCCTTTTCCAGTGCCAACCTCACTGTAAAGAAATTCTTCCTTGTGTTGAGGTGGAACTTCTTGGGCTTTAGTTTATGGCCATTGCTCCTTGTCCTGTCATTGGGCACCACTGAGAAGAGTCTGGCACCATCCACTTGACACCCACCTTTACATTTTTATGTACTGGTGATATCTTACTCTTGCAAGGTCCTCATGCAGGCTGGGGTCCCAGCAACAAAACAAAACAGTGGAGCTGAACATATGAAGGCAGATATTTAATTCTGCTGCTAATGGCAGCCCAGAAACCTTGGTGGAAAAGAGGAAAACAGGCAATAAAACAAGTTACCACATCAGACAAATGGCAAACCCAATGAGTCGATGTCAAGAGTGAACTTGTGAGCTTTAAACTCACAGAATGGTTCCATACCTGGGGGAATGTCATAACGGACCAGCTCCAGGGGCACCATAAAAATGGGCAAAATGCCCCAGGGTACAGATTGTGGGTACAGAGGATGTGTTATCACCCAAATGCTGAGCTCTGTCCCCAGGCTGAACTCAACCCAGTGAAGAAGTTGTCCCTACCAACTCTGCTGGACTGCCCCATGGCCCATAGCCTTGGAGGGAACAGGTGACCAGTGACACAGCCAGTGTACAAGCTGGTCTTACTGGCTTTTAGGGCCAATTATAGGTTGATTTAACCTTTACTGAGAGCTCCAGCTACAGGGGATCACAAAGCCATTGGTGGTGCTGGAAGCATCCGCAGCCATGGCATTCCATGGCATTGATTTCCACTGTGTGGGACTTTGAGATTTGGTAAGAACCTCAAGCACTGATTTGCTCTTTCTAGGCCTCGATTTAGACCTCAATTGCTTGGTTTGGCTGGTGACTGGGGCCACTTAACCAGACTGAAGCAGCCCTTGCCACATGCCCATGTGTCCAGGAGTTTGTCAGCTCATAGAGTGCCACAGAAGCATTTTTCAAGCAGCTCCTTCTCAAACAGAAAATTTGAAAGAAAGAAAGAAATAAAGAAAAAAAAAAAAAAAAAAAAAAAAGAAGCAGCTGCAGGAAGTTCTCTGCTGGGGAGAAAACTTCCTTTTAAAAACAAGGCATTCATTAGCACTTCTTGTTCTTCTCTTCGAAATTGCCTTCAGGTAATCACAATACTGCAGCCTTTTTGCATCCATCATCCAGCCTGCTGTTGATCCAGTGGACAATAATCCCCCCCAGGAGTTCCAGTGGCCTCCACTCCTCAGGAACAAAATACAAAATATACAACACTATTTTTATCTTGCAGTGTTTTTTTGTTGGTTATTTTTTTTGCCTCTGTCCTCCTGG
This sequence comes from Poecile atricapillus, assembly GCF_030490865.1. NCBI lineage: Eukaryota > Metazoa > Chordata > Aves > Passeriformes > Paridae > Poecile > Poecile atricapillus. The sequence continues at coordinate 3,463,307 of NC_081289.1, read as the reverse complement.
GCAAGTCATTTTGCCTATGTGTTTCTCCCTCCTCACCCAAATCACTCCTGCTGACAGTAATTTTTAGCTGTTGAGCACAAGATCTAATGCCAGCTGATATTTTATCTCCTTTTTCCAAACCAGCACTTCCCAGCAGACAAACAAAGCCATTTCCTCATTGCAATGATTTTTTATGTACCATAAACCTGCTATCATCCCCATTTGCTGAGGATATTCCTTCCCCCCCAAGCTTGGCTGAGCTCTCAATTACCTTTAGTTTGGTCACACATTTGAAAGTGTCACCAGAAAGGACCAGTTTGGGTGTCTCTGATGCAGATTTATCACCTTGGGCTAAAATACCTGGGCTGTTTTCCAGCTCTCTCCTCTGTGGCATCAACAATGTGAGCTCAAGAGTAACAAAAATCCAGCTCTGAACATTCTTTGCTAATAACGAGCTGAGCAAACACCAGCTCTAACAGTGACCTGTAAGAGAAAGTTCTGGAGGTATAAAACCTCAAACCACAATTATTTATGGGCAACCTGGTCTTGTGGAAGGTGTCCCTTCCCATGGCAGGGATGTTGGAACTAGAGGATCCCTAAGGTCCCTTCCAACACAGAGCATTCTATGGCTCTGTGATTTCCCAGCATGTCAGAATTGAGGTTTCTGTTGTTGTGAGGTTTATATGAAGTATTTAACCTGGCAGCATGGGAATGGTGCATGGGAGTGACTTGCTGGTGGCTCCCCATGGAAATTCCTTAGGTTGCATCCATGGCTGCACCTGCCCCATGGCTTACACAAAAGCTGCTGTGCTGGGACCAAAGGAAGTGTCTTTTATCCATTACCTGAGAAACATCACTTCTGGTCATCCATGCTGACATTGTCAGCTTGTGTCTTCTCCTGATATTCTGCCTTCCCCCAGAAACCCAGAGGCACCACATAGATCCTCCTGCCCTGTCTCCTGCCAAGGGATCAATGCAGTTTTCCAAGACTGGCATGGCTGAGCTACCAAAAGGCCTTTTGGAATTTCTCTGCAGGAGAGATGGCATTGAGAAAAACAGCAAGTTAACCGGTATTGCACGAGGCTGGCAGACAGATACAGCCCTGTGCTGGCCAAAGCAGCAAGTCCTGGCATTTCCAGGCTCCATGACCTGCACTGGAAGAACACAATGATTGAGGCTTGTACTGACATGGGCAGAGCTCCGTCAGCAAGAGTTGTTATTGAACTAAACTCCTGGCAGCTGCTGGTGAATAGCCTGACTTTGTGTCAAAATCTCTCAGGAGCAGTGGAAAACTGAAGAAATTTACAGGAAGCATTTGCTTCCAAATATGCCGGGAAATTATCCTGATCTGCAGCTGACAAATGTTTGGGGGAAGATTTCCCCAGAGATGTGGATGGGCTGAAGGTGGGCTGTGGCCAAGGCAGCCCCATGGGAGAGCTCAGGGTGCCAGTGGATCCAAGCCCAGCACGCAGGGAGAGGAGGGGAATCCTCCAAACCTCCAGAGGTGAAGGGAGAAGTGACTAATTTGGCTGCTCATCTCCATAAAAGAGAAAATCTCCAGGTCCCAAGCAGCTGGTTTGGAGACAAGCCTTGTCTGTGGGTGGTGTGGCTTCCACGAGTGTGTGCTGCACATTCCCCAAGGTCCACAGACCAGCAGAACCGCCAACACAACGTGGTCACCCCCATCATCATCCTTCCATTGTCATCCCCCCACAGTCATCCCTCCAAGGGCAGTCTGGGGCCCTGTCCCCTTCCTGCCACCTCGTGTCTCCCCCACCTTTGCCCCCAGACCCCCAAATCCCTCCCGTTAACCCATGCCAGGAGGGTCACGGCTGCCAGCAGGGTGGTGGCAGAGGGATGCCCCGCCCGATGAGCTGTCCCCACTGTCCCCAGGAGCAGTGCCACCTCCTCGGCAGAGCCAACTCTGCTCAAAGTCCCCAGCCAGCCCGGCTGGCCACGACCCTGCATTATGGGGTGCCCCTGACCCCTATTTCTGCCCCCATTGAGGGGCACTGCAGCGAGGGGACACGGGAGCCAAGTGTGTCCCTGGAGAGAGCAGCATCCCTTCAGCCGCTCCTGTCGCTGTCGCTCTCACCCACCGGCCCTCGCTGCCTGCCCAGCCCAAGGGGACGAAGATGTCCCCTTCCCCCAGCGGAAAGCTGCTCTGGGTGTCTCTGCACAGTCCCCTCGCTGCCACAGTGCCAGCCCAGCCCCACGCACATGGCTCTGCTTCCCTCTAGTGACAGCACGGCCGCACATCAGCAGCATCACTGCTCCTCCCTGCAGCCTTGGGAATGGAGCGCTCCCTGCAAACCCCATGGATGGGGACTGGGAGCACCTCCATTCCCCACTGAGCTGTGGAGAACTTGACATAAAAGATTCTGTGTCCATGTGAATAATCTTGATTTCTCTCTGTCCATTTCTCTGCCTGCACCTGTTCATGGACATTCCCTTCCCCAGCAGTGCTGGGATGTTGGAGACCTTTGGGATGGTAACTGGGAAAGGCTGATTTGGAGAGCAGCTGCACAGGGAGGGGGTAGTTGGAAGATATGACCCCTTCCCACAGACACACAAACTCAGCTCCCAAATCCTTCCAGCCCTCTAATCCTGCCTTGATGCCCACCATCCTTTTCCTAGAACAGCCTCATGGAGCAGGGAATGGAGGAGGATGGAACAGGGGCAGAGCTGGACTGCAGTCTCAAGTCTGGGGCACTCAGCTTGGAAAAAAGCAGCCCCAAATTCCCTCTTTTCTGATAAAACACCCGAAACTCATTTACAAATTATGGTTCCTTGCTCTACTCAGGTTCTCTCCTATGGTGGCCAAAAGCAGCCATGTCCTAATAAAAAAATCTGTGTCTTCTGCAAGATGCAATCTCTGTGATGTCTCACCACAGTTTTTGTTTTTTTTAAATTCCAAAGCTTCTGTACACAAAGCATTTTCTTCAAGTTTCTCTCCACAATTTTCCTAGGCTCTCCTCATCATCTTTTAAAAGCTAGACAGCCTCTTGAGGAGCTTTGAATGTAACTTCTATTAAATTTTAGCCACCCTCAAAGGTTGTTCCATGACCCAGACGATGATCTCAATGTCTGTTGTCTGTGATGCTCCAAGTGTCTCATCCCATGCCCCAGAAATGTGTTTTGGAGCTTAGGGGACTTTGCATCCTGGTCCCTGGGACCTACCACCCATCCCATGGCAGTGACAAATATCCCCTCCTCTGCCCAGCTCAACATTTGCAGCCCACTTCCCCATGCCTGAGACTCCTTGTCCTCCCATCACCTGGGGACTGGCACTGGAGGAGCATCTCCAGGTCCTCCATGTCCCCATGGCAGCCCTGCAGCCCCTCTGTTGGGTGGACATGTCAAGGAATCATCGCTCCAGGAGCCTCTGGCAGCCAGGCCCTACCACCAGGGCTTGTTCACTCTGATTTATCCACTCACTGACTGACTCCCTGACTTCTGGTCAGCCAGTTCTGCATGTTTATTCACCGGGGGGGAAACTTCCCTTTGCCCCATAATTGTTTCTGTCTCTGCCATTTTCTGCTTCATCACTGCCTGGTTTTGGGAAAAGGGGCTTTTTGGGGAGGTGATTCATTGCTCTGTGGATTTTCCTGCATACTCAGTTCATCAGCTTCCCCATCCTCTCCCCCTTGCTGTTGCTTCCCCCATTCACCCATTCCCCAGAGTGAATTGATTCACTGTTGAGGTTTATTTTTGGCTTCCAGCTGTTGGGCTCCTTGCAGCTGCCTCGAGCTGATGTGCTCCTCTCTGCTCCCCCAGAGTCTCTCCTCCTCCTCCTCACTTCCCTCCTCCTGCTACTCCTGGCTATATTCCTCCATCTAATTCCCCTGCTGCCTTCTCCATGCAATGTTTGGCTATTTTTAATGGTCTGAGTGTGCCCCACCGATGACAACCAGAAGCTGGAGGGCAGCAGGAGTGTGGGGGATGTTTTGCACGGCACAGATCTGGTGGCAGGACACGTGGCATGAGCAGGGATTCAGGGTAAGGTGCCACTAGCCTCTGGGCACCAGGCTGAAGGGCTGCCACCCGTTCCCTGATCCAGGGTGAGCAGGATCAAGCCTATCCCTTCATTCCTCCATGTTCAGAAGGAATAAAATTCAGTAGCTGTGATTTACTTGAGGTGACACTGTAAGCACAAGGTGTCCAGGGTGGCCTTAACCACTGGTCCCCACCAAATCCAAAGGAGCTGCTGTCTGTGGGTCAGTGAAGCCACAGAGACGTGGAGGGGGCCATTTAGGTAGCTCGATGCCAACTGCAGCACCCAAAGCCAAGCCCTGGGTCTGTAAATCCCCCAGCTCAGCTGTTATTTAATCCTGGAGGCATCTTAGCTCTGCAATGCCCTGGGCACAAGAGGGATCCTGGCCAGGCAGAGGCTGTGTCCCAGGCAGCCCCAGGGAGCTTCCCCTGTCCCTTCCCTTGTTTCAAACCCTCCTGGATGTACAAATTCCGGTGGGGTCTCAGCAGAGGGGTTTAGTCCCTGGGTGCTCTCCAGGCCACCCACCTCAGGAACCAAGGACTGGGGTCCCTTGGACACAAGACACGGTGGTGGTGGGCTGAAATCCACCCTCCTCACTTGGGAAACACACTGAGCTCAGCTTCACCCCTCTGAGAATTTTTCCTCACTCCCGGGGCTCTCCTTTGAAATCCCTCCCATTTTCCAGCCCCTTTTTGCAGCATGGACCCTGAGCCTGGGCACAACATCCCTGTGCCTTTCCCCACACGCTTTCCCTGCGCTGGTTTGGCATTTACTCACAGTAGCCTTTAGCTCAGGTGCTGTTTGTGTCTCCCATTTGGGTGATTACTGACCCAAAACCTGTGTTTTAGGGATTTTCCACTTCCTGAGTCCAGGTGCTCTGGCACTGGATCTCATCCCAGACCGTGCCAAGCTCAGGCTTACACAGCTGCAGGCAATTCATCTCACCAGTGATGAATTTCCCCCCCATTTTTGCCAGCAAACAGTTTCTTCTCCAATCCCAGTTCCTGCTGGGGCTGGATGAAGTACTTGGGAGCACAGATCCCAGCCCAAGTGGACACTGCTGGGAGCAGACCTTTATCCACCCCGTTTGCAGACACATTGGAGTTGTGCTGGGTTTAACGTGATGGTCACAGCCCCTTTATTACAGAAACACAGAATCACAGAGCGGTTTGGAATGCAAGGGACCTTAAATATCATCTAGTTACAAGCCCCAGATCATTTAGGGCTAAGCTGAGCACCTTCTGGAAACCTGAACAGTCTACAGACCACGTTCTCAGCTGTGAAATCCCGTAAAAATAAGCCGCACTAGCAGAGCTTTCTGCGGTGCAGCCTCCACCAGGCACAAATTCCACAAACTTCTGCTTTCCCCTCGCCTCGATCAGCTCTGCCGTGACTCTGCATGTCTATTTTTTCTCCACTAGGTCGCAGCATTAACTTCTATTTTCCTCTCCTTACTAAACCAACAAACTGGGGACTTTTATTTATTTATTTATTTATTTTCAGTAGGCAGCTCTGCCTTGTCACCCCTCCGTCCCCTCCTGGCTCCTGCCGGGGGCTCTGGTGACTCAGTGTGGGGTGGCTGGGGCGTCCCCTGGGGTCCCTGCAGAAGGGCCTCGGCTCCTATTTGCATCTGGGCTCGCCTTGCTCACATTCATTGTGAAATTAAAAGTGAAAAATTAAATATCAATCACTAATTACATCACCAGCATGAAGCCTGGAGGAAGGGGACACTGAAGGACCACCAACGCACTCCTTATCTTTCCCCCAGACAGTTCTTTCCCCCGGTGGTGATGGTGAGGACTGAGAAGTTTTTCCGGCTGATTTACAGCTTCATCCTCATCAACTGGCACGTAGGGAGGTTTCCAGCATGGAAAACACGAGCGGTGTGTCCAGCTCCTTCCCCTGGCCCAACCCTGCTGCCACCCCTTCCAAGGGCAGGATAGGATGCTCTGGATGTTCTCTCGGGCATGGGGCTGGCTCTAGCAGGAAATACGGAGCAGTTGCCCCTTCCAGGGCTTCCCATCTCCCCAGTTCAGCACTCTGGAGGTTCTGGTGTGGGGGGGAGTTGTAAGCTGCTCTCTGGACCCCTCCACATGGACAGAAAGCCCCCAGCGTGGGAGATGGGGCTGGGTCCCATGGGAGATGCAGGTGCTGGTGACTCATGTCCCACAGGTGTGCCCACAAATGCTCTGGCTGCTGCCCTGGTTTTGGGGGAGCACAGGGGGTTTGAAGGAGGGTTTCTGTGCTTTCACTATGAGCAAATGGTGCCAGCAGTGGGGAAAAAAGCCCTGCACAGTCCTGAGGATCTGATGGTGAGCTAAGAACCGGCTACAAACACAGGAGAGGTGGGTTTCAGAGACACAGCCAAGCTCCTCCCCACCGTGCTGGACTGTGGCAAAAGGCACCAGTGGCAAAGTGGGACACAGGTGGCTCACATTCAGCTCTTGCTGGGAGACACTGCTACCCTGGGACACAGACCACCTGAACTGTACCCCCCTTACTTAGGGGATTTAGGGCTTGGCCAGAACGTGGCTGACACACTGGCTACAGTCCTGCTCAGAGTGGGAGTCTGGACTTAAGGTTAAGATGTTCCTTGGCCCCAACATTTCTATGCAAGTTTGATTAAAAAAAAAGAAAAAATGAATTGCTTTTCCTGCTTCTGTATGTCCTCGAGCTGCTTTTGTGCTGTTTCTGCAGCCCTGAGCTCTCCAGCTTATGAAATACTGGTGTTTCCAACAGCAACAGTGATGCAGAGATCCAAAGGTGGAGGAAGCAGCAAGGAGGAGCACAGGAATCCCCTGTGGCATCAGGAAATGCCTGGACCGATGGGTGCCAGGTCCCCTTCGGAGCCATCCAGGCATTGTTCCACAGTGAATTATCATTTCTCCTTTTCCCAAATCCTTCTCAGCTCTCTCCTACTCAAACCCACACCCCAGGGGCCATCTGAGGTCTCAGCTGTGCTCATCTCCCCAGCTCCTGTCCCAAGTTTGGGGTAGATCCTTTGCAAACTCACCAGCCACCGGCCAATGCAGGCTCACAAATTCTCCCCTCGCTGCCCCACTGCTTCCCTGTGCCAAAGCCAAGTGCTGAGGCTGGAGAGTGTTTTCAGATGTGGTACACAGTCACTCAAAACCTTCCTGGCCAGAGGACTCTGCAGCAGGAATAAAAAAGGTGGATGTGCTGGAAGCTCCAGCTTGGAGGGAGCCCAGGACACGTGTCCTTTGTGGATGGATCCGGCTGTGCCTGGGGCAGCTGAGAGCACACAGTGTTCAGCAGTGCTGTTCCCAAGGGCTCCAGGGGCTGGAACATCTCAAGAGGAGCACTGCAGCCTCACCCTCAGGGTTTTCCTGGCATTTGACCAAGTCCCACAAGTACAAGCTATTCCCAACACAAGAGGCACACGCTCGGTACCGCTGGCTTCCCTCTGCCCTCCCACTCCTGCCGTGGTCTCCTCTGCTTCCCCAAACACAATTCCTCCACAGCTGCCTCTGCTAAAGCAACAATGGACCCAAGCCCTGAGCACCTGAGGTAACCCCCAGTTTTTTCTATCCCAGATCCAGCTTATTTGTGCTGCCCTTGCTCTGTGATGAGCTTCGTGGGAGCTGCAGAGGGTAGGAGAGGTGAAGAGATCTCCACATTGCTCATGAGTACTTTGGCTTGAATTATGTCCTGTTCTTTTCTTCCAGACCTGTGGCTTTTTACCTGGAGTGACCTTCCCTGACTCGTTGTTTACCTTGAGAGAAAGGGAACATTTGCTGCCTAGTGGATCTCAGCTACAGCTTTTCAGGCAGCGATGAAAACACTCGAAGCCTAAGAGCAACATTTGAATTTAAAAAATAATAATTACAGCGCCCAAGAGGCAGAAGTTGGACGAGGGCAATGAACAAAGCAGGGGGTTGGAAGAAAACAAAGAAAGGCATGAGAGGAATCTGCGCTTTGAACAGAGAGTCCTGAATATCTTGCACTGGCTACTTCAAATTGGGCACCCGAAATTAATAGATTCTTTGACCTTTGCTTCTCTGTGCTCTGGTTCTTTGTTTGTAAAGCAGAAACTACAATAGAGCCTCACCAAAGGAAAAAAAAAAAATGTCATCAGAGCAACTGCTCTGGCCAAAGCACTCAGATGCTGCAGAGATGAGGACGAAGAAGGAAAAAAAAAAACAAACCCTAACCCTGAATGGCTTTTCAGCAAGTGAGTACCAGCATCGCGTGCGGGGAATGGGGCAGTGTCCTCTGGAATAAAAAATACCTCTCAAAAGTGTAATTAAGGATGAACCACACACGCCCACAGGGGCTCTGTGGGCATCCTAAAGGCAGCCATCTCTTAACTTTTAAATGCCTTCTCAACCTTGTCACTTCTGGTGTTATTTTGATGGGTTTTACGCATAGGACTCTGCTATATTAGGAGCACGTCTACATATCTCACAATATTCCTCTCCTGCAGAGGAATGCCTGGTACAAACAAACAGAGCCTTGAGGCTGCTCCCTCTGGTCTGAGGAGCTGGATATTGTGCTTGGGCAATTCCAAGAACAGGTAGAGAGAACGGATGGGGAGCAGCCCTGGGGAGAAGGATTTGGGGGTGTTGGTGGATGAGAAGCTCAACATGACCCAGCAATGGCTGATGGCAGCCCAGACACCTCAGTCCTGTGCTGCATCACAAGTGTGGGCAGCAGGTCAGGGAGGGGATTGTGCCTCTCTGCTCCATTCAGGTGAGATCTCACCTGCAGAGCTTCCTCCAGCCCTGGGGCTCACAACACAGGAAAAACAAGGGATGCGTTGGGGTGAATCAGGAGGAGGCCACAAAGATGCTCCTAGGGATGCGGGCCTGCTGCTCTGGAGCCAGGCTGGGGAAAAAAAAGGCTCCAGGAAAACCTGAGAGCCCCTTCCAGTGCTTAAAGGGGCTCCAAGAGAGCTGGAGAGGGACTTGGGACAGTGGCATGGAGTGACAACACAACTGGAAATGGCTTCCCACTTCCAGAGGGGAGGGTTACGTGGGATATTGGGAAGGAAATCTTGTCTGTGAGGGTGGTGAGACACTGGCACAGGCTGCCCAGAGAAACTGTGGCTGCTCCATCCCTTTAAGTGTCCAGGGCCAGGTTGGACAGGGCTTGGAGCACCCTGGTCTAGTGGAAGGTGTTGGGAAGTTGAAACAAAGGGATTTTTTCAAGGTCCCTTCCAATCCAAACTACTCTGTGATTCTGTTCTGGTGATCATCACCGACCACACCATCACGTTACTTCACTGGACCTCACTGCTGGATCCTGTTGGATTTATTACACCGTGGTCTCTGCAATGGCTGCTCTTGCTGCTGTGCAGGATGCAAGAGGAAGGATAAAATCCACATGCCCTAATTCTGGAGTCTTGCTCCTTTAAACAGATGTGGGAGGGAGGGTTGGTAAATCCTTGGACAATTTTTCATCTTGCCTCAACTGGGCTGGGCTTCGGGCTCAGTCTGTTGTCTGGTCCCCTGTCATAGCTGCTGTTGTAATGATTCATCCATCTGGTTTTCTGGGAAAAGAAAATGAGCTAGGGGAATGGTTTTTGGTTGATTTTTTTTTTTTTGGCAGTATCTTTCCTGAAACAGTTACAACTTTGCACCCACTGGAGTTGACGGGGGGAGAAGGAGTCTTACGCATCACTTTTCGCTTGCTGGAGCAGAGACAGAAGTGCTGAGAATCCCATTCCTCAAAGTCAGACTGTGACGGTTTTGTCCTGAATTGTGTTTGCAAGGAGCAAAAAGGATCCAACAAAACCCAGCAGAAGATTCAGGCTGTCTTCAGTGGGTGCACTGGACAAAACCTCGTGCTGATCACTCCAGGGACACCCGCTCCTTCTGCTGGCTCTTCACCTGCCTGAGCTCTCCAGAATGATGTGGGAGGAGCTGCAGGGAGGCAGCTTGGACACAAATTCAGGTGGAAAACAAGGACACTGAAGGTCTTCTCACTGGATTGAAATAGTTACTCTCATGAGTGGTGTAATTTATCATAAATCAGATAAATATGGGGGAGAAAAAAAATCCAAGTAGTTCATACTGGGCAATGTTCAGTCCCAAAGTGTAACAAAGAAGCCACAATGGACTTTTTCCTTGTTGGTTTGCACAGTAAGGATGAGACAATGTGCCCATCCAACTGGGAACACTGAGGCAACCTACTTCTTGGTTAAGGGAAGTGGCACTGTAAAGTCCCTTTCTCAGCAGCCCTTAAAAACACTGTTATAACCAGCCAGCTCCTCCTCGCTCCAGGAATGCATCTTCCTTGGTCCAAGCTTGGTTAGAGGTTAGGCTGGGAAAGCAGCAGCCTGCCTGGGAGCAATCACTCTGTTCAGACACATGCTAATGAATTTCCATCAAAGGGGTCAGGTATCAAAGTTCTTTTCTATGCTGCTGGAGCAAACCTTCCTGTGACAAATTCCTGCCCTTATTCCAGCTCCGTATCTGTTACAAGCGACTCCTGTGAGAACCAGATCCTCCTCGAACCCACCAGCACAGGAACTACCCTCCTTGCTGGTCCAGCATCCTTCCTCTCCTGCCCCCCACCCTTTTTTTTAGGTCTCCTTCTCCTCACCAGCCTTTCCTCGCGCTTGCCCATTCCATGATTTCATCCGAGGTGGGTGGTGAGCTCGCTCTCCCCCGCGCAGCCTCTTGCCAGCGGCTCCTGGGATCTCTGCCAGCTCCTCTCCACCCACGGCCTCTCCTGACGAGCCGAACCGCGTGGCTCTGCCCGCGCCAAGGCAGCATCTCACATCTGCTGGGCTGGCTTGGCAAGGGGCAGGGGAGCCAAGGAGCACCTCAGTGATTCCCCCTGCACCACTGCCTTCCAGGGGCTGGCATCTCCACCCCTGCATCCCACAGGACCCCCGGCTTCCCGCCCAGGACACGGCGATGGGTCACTGAAGTGACTCTTGAACGCTGCAAACCCAAATCTGAGTTTAGAAAACAGCTTTGCGAGTTGAAAACCAAATGAAAACTGCCTTTTTTTAACCCTTTTTTCCTGAGTTGCTCCTACACATAAAACCTCTGCGTGGATTCAAGCATTCCCAGCCTGGCTAATGCAGGAGCACCAGGCAGTGAAGTCAGCTGGGTCCTATGGCTTCAGAGATTGTGGAGCTGAAGGTGGCAAAGCAGATTTGAATCAGATTTTGAATTTGTTAAGCCAAAGTGTTAAAATTGAAAACAGAGCACAGGACAGCTTCTCAAACCTCTCAGATTATTCCCTCCGCTCTTCTGCCACGATTTAAAAAAATTAATCTTTTCACTATTGCTCCCAATGCCATTTCTGTGAGTCCATAAAACCACTTTCTTCTTGTCAGAGAATTCCGACGCCGGTGATTTATAGGCTTTGCTTGGAACACAGCACATAAGTACTTCACTTTTTCATTCGCCCTTTCTAAACGTTTTTAACGATCTGCTTCCTCAGATCTGTTTACATTTGGGACATTAAAAGCTAAGCAACAACTCCATTATGAGAAAGAACACCATAAAAATTCCACCATTGCCAGGAAACATCTCAATACAGTGACAAACGTAGCCACTCTCTCGTCCTGCTGCTCATCCGTAGGAAGACTGGTTTATAAATTATTCATGAGTGCCTTAAAATTTCCAAGCTAATCTCAACTAAAAAGTGGGGTTTTTTACACCATTGTTTCGCTCCAAAGTTCTCCAACTGGAATTTTGATTTGCATAGTGAAATCTTTAAATTTACTTGCACTGAATTTCTCTTTCCTTCAAGTTGTGATTTCAGTTCTCACACTGGAAACATAGTGGAGAGCTTTTACGTGACAACTTATTTGGAAGCCTGGAAATCCGCGATAATCCCCATGAATTTCCTGAGAAATTTAGGTTTTCCCAGAGGTGGTTTTTGAGCAGGTTTGGATTTGTAAGGGTTTTGGCACCTTTCAGCAGGCAATCCCATCACCCCATGGCATTATTAGTAAGGATGAACTATATGGGGGACTATCAAGCCATTCTCTTCCCAGTGTGTTTCACAGTAAGGACAGGCAAGATTGAAGATTAAATCATGGCAAAATCTAATGGAGAAAATCACTTTGGGGTCCTCTGGAGGCTACCAACAGAGCAGCTCACTCACCTGTGCTCGTGGATTTTACAGCTTTCAGTCTGTTCTGGGATTTAATCTGCACAGTGGCATTGGAGTATCTTCCACATATATCATCAATTATAAATAAATCCCACTGTGTTTTTATTCAGTAATGTTATTTGAAGCAATCATGATATTTGAAGCAATGAAGTTAAAAGAGCTGATGTCCGTGCTCTGCCATGCATTGCTCAGCAAACTGTTGCCACAGCCGGCTCCTCCACACAGCGCTGATGCCCCTTCCCAGCCACTTCACCCCAAACTGTGCTGCTCCAAATGAGGGTCAGTGTGTGGTTCTCCAGGCGGGAATCCAGCCAGAGATATGCAGGGCTTGACACACTGATTGCTTTGGGAGAGTAGAGACCAAAGAAAACTTTCCTCTTCAGCAAAATGTGAATAATTCTTCCCTGTAAGGGTGGGCAGGCCCTGGCACAGGGTGCCCAGAGAAGCTGTGGCTGCCCCTGGATCCCTGGAAGTGGCCAAGGCCAGGCTGGATGGGGATTGGAGCAATCTGGGATAATGGAAGGTGTCCTTGCCCATGGCAGGGGGATGGAACTGGATGGGCTTTAAGGTCCCTTCCAACCCAAACCAAACTGTGACTCTGAATTTCATTAGCACCAAAACACTGAAGTCAAATCTTTGTGATCCCAAGGCGCATCTCATCTTTTTGAGCCAAGGGGGCATTAAAAACCTTCTTTGACATGGAGTAAATTATGTTACTGACTTGCCCCCAGGACTGAAGACAGATCATCTGCTTCCATGGCAGGTTCTCCATAGAGAAATCCTCTGGGGGAGACAGACATGATGCTGAGAAGGCAGCACAGACAGAAACTGCCTATGAGGGGACTAAAATACCCAGCAATCCAGGCAGCAGAGCAGGCAGTCACACATCCCTCCATGGACTGTTCTTGGAAATCCAGTAGAGTGAGAACGTCATCAGGAAAAACATTTTTTGCCTCCTATTTCAAGGAACTGAGTGGGAACATCTTCTGACCCAGAGTCTGTAACCATTACACTGACCAGTACACACTGAACATCCTCTTGTCCGCTCAACAGCAGAGGGGGGAGCACGCAGCTGGTCCAGCTTTTCTGCTTGAAGCCCCAAAGTTCTGGATGTTTCCAGAGGAGATGCACCTGCAGCACCTGCAGAAAAAAACCCAGCAGTCTGATGGACCATTGTCAGAAAACAGGAGAGCAGAACTGTTTTTGTGATACCTATAAAGTGACAACCTTGTGTTGTAGGCAGCTTAACCCAGGTTGCTTCACTGGAGTTTGCTTCACTGCCCTCACTGGATCTGATTCACCAGATAGTTAGAAATTCTAACACTATTTTCATTGGGATTACCCAAACAAGGAGGAATTTGCTCTGCTGGCACCTTTGCACTGCTGTGAGCTCTAACAGCCTGTTTTACTGCACAGCAAAGCTCTGCCAACACAAGCCTCTGCTCTTCATACTTAGCAAAGGTCCCAGCAGGACTCGACCAGCCCACAGTAAAAGCCACAATATCCGAATTTATCCTCCTCGTACCTCTGCTGCCCATTCTGCACTGCAAATGTGTGCTAAGGACACAGCAGATCCCACACAAACAAGTTATTTTTGGTTAAGAAGTCTCAAACTGGCTTGAAGAAATCAGGGAGCATCTTGTAGAATATCACAATTTTGTCTCATTTACTGTTCCACTCTTTCATAACCATCTTGCGCCTGGATGTTTCATTAATTAATATTGAATATTATATCAATTTTAATGAAAATTATAGTTCTGAACCTCAATTTATTTGCTGAGAAAACAAAGCAGTTTGTCACTACCACTCCCAAGCCCCTACTCAACGCGACCAGGTTATTTCCCCCCCCGATTCCCAATATACAATGGATTTCACAGAACATCCTTATGTAGAAGCCTGACATTTTGAGGCTGTGATGCAAGATCACAAAAATTTCAGACAAATTAATTGCAACAATTGAAATTTTGGCTTGATGTAGCAGAATGAAGTGGTTTCAGGACTCATTAATAAAAAATGTCAGACATTTCCGAAATATTTTTGCATTAAAAATTTCCCAAGAGACATCATCTTTCTCTCCCTCTTATCCTACCATCCAGCACATTTTATATTAATCCAGAAGTGAGAGGGTTTTTTGGGAGAAGCAGATGACTTCCAGTGCTGCTTTTGGCTTAGTCCAAGTGTTGATTTCATTTTAAAATCATTCCAGAACACTGGCAACGGGACAAACTTTTCTGGCCATGGAAACAATCCCCCTGCACATTGCATTTTGTGATTGCTGCAGGGTCTGTCAACAGGAGAACAGAGCAGACTTGCAAACAAATAGTTTAAGCTATCCACTGTGGTACCTGACTGGCGTTTTGAGACTCGTGTAGGTTTTGTAGGGACCATTTTGCACCCAAATCTGAGTTGAGAGCAAATAGGATAAATTAAAAATAAAAAACAAAAAACTTCTCATTATATATGTCTTCATGTTCCTTAGATATATTTTAAACTGAAATGCTTTCGTATTCATCAGCACTTTTCTTCCTTTTTTCATCCTTTCTTTCCCTGTTGCTGTAAAGAAGATCCACCATGAGCAGGACACAATCTGCACCACAGCAGCAATGCTCATGTCTGAAAATACTTCCACGAGATCCAATCACTTGGCAGCTCCATTTTTCTGACTACATGGTGCAAAGAACCTCTTGCCTTTCAAGAGAAAGAATGAAAACGTTATTAACCTTCTTCACCTCTTTCTGCACCACTCTGTAACTGGTTTGAACCTTAAGACTGGCTTTTGTGTTAACAAGTTTCCTTGAAGTCAGACGTTTTGATCCTACATGCACAGCACAAGCAGCAGATCCAAACAGATCCATCTGCTCCTTCAGGGACTTCCCACAAGAAATCATTTAAGCAGCTGACTGCATGGGAGCTCCTTAGGCAGTGGATGTACTTAAAACATGGTGATTACTTGCAAGTCACGCTTCCAACACCACTTAATTCTGCACAGCTTTTAACCTCCACAAGAACATCTGTCAAACCCCCTTAAACATGCAGTGCTCTGCATTGTACTGCAAACCCCTCATGCTGCTAGCCAGTCTGCATTTTCCATATTTCAGTAATTTGTTCCATTAATTTAAGGGCTTAACCTACAGTCTTCTGTACTAAACACGACCACTTTTTTTTTTTGGTACTAAAACTCACCACTTCTCAAAGCTCTATGAAAAATGAGACAAGAGCATGAAGGTGGATTTTGTGAACGGACGGAAGCAAGAGACTTGAGAGAAGTCACAAAACTCCTTTTTGGTTTGTGATTATCTTAATTAGAAATAAATTCCAACCCCCTCCCACTACCCCAGGTTGTTCCAAGCCTTGTTCAACCTGGCCCCGGACACTTCCAGGGATCCAGGGACAGCCACAGCTTCTCTGGGCACCCTGTGCCAGGGCCTCACCACCCTCACAGGGAAAAATTTCCTCCTGATATCTAATCTAACCCTGCTCTGTGTTTGAAGCCATTCCCCCTTTCCTGTCACTCCATCCCCTCGCCAAAATTCCTTCTCTGGCTTTCAATATACTCTCAATATATTTTCATGTACATAAAAAAAATTGGAGGGGATAAAAGGAAGGTAGATTTGCTTCCAACAACCAGCCACAACCTTAGAAATTCCTCTGAATATTCAAAAGCTCCACTTGTTCACAAAAAACCTCTTTTTTAGTTACCCTATATGGAATAGTGGGAAAAGCAGTACGTTGCTGAACTCACCAGGACATCCAGGAAAACATCCCCTGCTACAGGGATGCCTTGCTGCAGGCTGGTGTGTGACTCTTGCTGTAGCTTGGTTGGTTTTATTAATTGCCAAAAAGCTGGATGTAGCATGACCAGCTGATTGCAGGATGATTTTCAGAGATTGTCTTCATGGTTAATGAGATCCTGCTGGAAGTGGAGACAGGACCCACCTCTGACTCTGCCTCCAGCCAGCTGTGTCTCTGAAGAGCTGAAATTTCGGAGAAATTCTTACATATTACACACCCTTGGAGAGGTGACTCAGGCTGTTTATGGTTTACTCTGCAACGAGTGTACAAGAGGAGACTGCAAGAAGCTCTTAGGCTGGCAGGGAAAACCTCCATGAGATCTTGCTTTCAGCACGTCCAGAGTACAGGAGCTGCAGATTGGAAGGTTTCCTGCTGCTCCTAATTTCCTCATACCTCACAGACAGATCATTAAACCAACAGGGTGGGGTTCTTCTTCTTTGATCCAAAGTCCACACTGGTTATTCTCACTGGGAAAACCATCTCCCTTCATCTTCCCTCTCAGCACTGCGAGGCTTTCCAAACCATTCCAAGGATAGTCTTCACACAGAGGACCTAAACCAAGACCTTGGGTTATACATTTTACAATTCTCCGCCTCTCAGAGTTTAAACTTGTAGCATTTCTGAATTCAGCAACTCCATTCACTAAAATAACACACTTCCCTAATTTCATACCATTAAAGCTTCTCTCTGGAGCCTCTCGTGCAAAAATTCAGGAGGTGCAATTCCCCAATCACTATAACCGATTTCAAATGGTGCTAGAAATTATTATTGACTCTGAACACCAAAAGAAATCAGTCATCCTCTAAAGGGGTTACGGAGATCTGCAAGGATGAAGAATTATGTGCTGGACAGCATTTCACATTGGAGAAATTCCACATATTTGATATAATTCTTATTAAAGCACTGCTGAGAAAACAAAGGTTTAGACAGTGAAAATTTTCAAAATCAACCATTAGGTACACACAATTTTTAATACAATAAAAAACTTCAAAAAATATAATCTTGAAACACTTGTGCAGATTTCAGCAGACCTGGACAATGTGACCAACCACCTGTGGTCTAATTCTCAGCTGCTGGCCATTTCCATGAGCACATCCAGCCACCAACCTGCACGCTGGCAAGTCTTGCCACACAAAATAGATCAACACATTCTTATCTGCCTAACACACCACAACAAAAATCTGAACATGCAGGAGGGGTGCAAACAGCATCCAGAACTCCCAGTGCTTCAGTGCAGAATTACCTGTTTCAAATTCGACTGTCTGTCTTGTATGATACGCATACAAAGTATTTACAAGTGTGATGAGGTGGTAAGAAAAAACACTGAAAACAGGTTTTGAGTTAAAAATTAAGAGCACAGGTAGATCCCTTCCTTACTCCTCACCATGTTGTATGAACTAGTTGTAGTAGTTTTTACTAGTTGTGGCATTAAAATCAGCATCATCTATACTGAGTTACAGTTCTGTGTTTTACTTTTTTGCCTTGCTTCTGTCTCAAAACCTTCCTGGGTTCTGAAGCTGTTCCTCACCACTTACAAATATTATAAACATGATGACAGCAGAATTTCTGCCTTTGAAATCTTTGCATTGCTCTCCCAGAGGTCACCTGGGTCACAGACCCCCAGAGTCCCACTGAGGGACTTTGTTTGGTGGTGGACGTTAATTGGAATGGCAGAACCACACAAGGAGGATCTTGACTTTCTCTTCTTTTCCTCTGAGGCTCCCGAGGGTCCGTTTCCCTGATGAAGGCAGGCATTCTTCCTCCAAGAACACTGATTTCAAATGGTGCTAGACAATGAATAGTTAAATCTAAACCACCATATGAAACCAGCTTCCTGAGGGAGCTTGAGTCTAGCTGGGAGGATATTCCTGTAACAATAAATTGGAAATGCCACAGAAGAATACCTAGCCACGTCGGGTTTTTATTTTTCCTGTTAAACAGTTGATGCTTTTTTCTTATTCTTACCCTTGATTTTGGTTTGAGTCACTCAAATGCTCGCTTCTGTTTTCTATTACAGTGCTACCAACAGCAAGAGAATTGCTTGCAGCATTGTCACTCAGAGGAATTTTGTTAGTCAAGCCTGAACAACACGTACAAGGCTTTAACAAGGAATGAAGGACCTTCATCCTGCTTGTGCTGCTGCCTTTTATTAACACATTCTGTCTGCTGAGCTCTGCCCACAGCACGACTACACCCAGACAAACCAGCAAGGGCAGCACTGCTGCAAAACTCCCTCTTGTGACAGCAAAACATGTAAGATGTTACCGAATCTTCAACAGCACAAAGATCAGTGTGTGTGACAGAAGCTGCACATCAGTGCCTAAAGGTTGAATATTCATCCCAAAGGTTATGCAGGGAGCCTGGAAACCTGCCCACCTGTCAGCCAGCTCTAGCTGAGGTGGGATTTGCAAATTAGGGGAAAAGTGTGTCTCCAAACCTTATGTTAAGGACTGAGTTGATTATGGGCTATTCAGACCTGGCACTTAGCACCTGGAGCCAGCACAGCTTCTAAGAAGTCTGACAGAGGGTTCTTTCTTGGAAATCTGCTACTGAAGTGTGTTCTAGACAATTTATCCCCTTTCAAACTGATTTTTTTTTTTAATAACCTCTCTACAGCTCCTCATCTCAGCTGGCAGAACAAACATCAGACCCAGAGCACATCTGCAGAGCGGTGTCGAGCAAGTCTTGAGTGTTTGCACAGCCCTGCTCCCACTGACACATCCTGGGAAGCACTCAGGTACACCACAGCCTCTCAGAAAGGAACAAATCACCACGGGCAGTGGCACAGAAGGCACCACAAAGTTTCTGCATGGCAGAGGGAGGCACAGACACAGCGTGCCCCATCTGCAGCAGAACAACAGTTTCAAGGAAAACAACCCATCGGAGCAGGCTGGGCCTCCGCAAGCAGGCAGTTCCTGCAGTTACTGGAAGAGCTGTCACCACGCCAGGCCACATCAGCACTGGATTTATTGTGCAGCTTTTCTGTCCAGAAAGTGCCTGTGTGGAGCAGAGCAGGCAGGAAGCAGCAGGACAGAGCTGTGCCCATGTCCCCAGGCTCTGCCCTGAGCATGCAGCTTCCTGGGAATCTTCCACACTCACAAAACACTAATGGGTAAAATAAAGCTGCTTTAGAGTGCAGGCAGAACCAAACTCTTTTTCCTTCAGCCATGCAGAATTCTGGAATTTTGCCTTGCTGCAATGTTTTCAAGAATGAAGCACTTTTTCCCTCTTGCAGTATATTACACCTGGATGTGCTCCGTACCTGCCTCTGGAAGCCCAGTGAAAGCTGATTTTAATTGACCAGAACTAAAGAACCACTGAGGTTGGAGAAGACCTCCGAGATTATTGAGTCCAACCTTTGGCTTAATACCACCATGCTCACTAAACTGTATCATGAAGTGCCAGGTCCACTTGTTTTTTGAACACTTCCAGGGATGGTGACTCCATCACTGCCCTCAGCCTGTTTCAATGGCTAACGACTCTTTCAGTGGAGAAATTTTTCCTGATATCCAACCTGAACCTCTGCTGGTGAAACTTGAGGCTGTTTGCCATCATCCTGTCACTTGTCACCTGGCAGAAGAGGCTGATTCCACCTCACCAGATAAATTCCCTCAGATAAATGTTGGTCTTCAGGTAAATAAGGTCTTCCCTGAGTCTCCTCTTCAACCCTCAGCCAGTCCTTGTAGAATTGACATTCCAGACCCCAAACCACCATCCAGGATGAACCCATCTGTCGAGTCCTGAGGACAGGCAGCTCTCAATCTCCTTCTCTTCAGGGGGCAGAAAACCATGTGAACAAAATAATTACACCCGTTCCTCAAGTTTTATCACCTGCTGACATGCAGATCTCTTTTCATTTACCCCAAGGACAACAAACCCAACCAGCTCAGACTAGGAATCCAACTCCTGAAGAGGGAAATCAAGCCAGTGTGGACAGTTCTCACAGAGGGTATCTGTCAGCAGCACAGCTAACACAATCCTCTCCAAGAAAATCTTCATGAAAAAAACCAAAGAAACATGAGATCCATCTGTGAAACAAGGAAAAGCAGGGGCACTTCCCAACTGTCTCCCCTGGACAAGGCTAATTCCTGCTGCAGCATCTTTTCCATGCAGTTGTATCCATGACATCCACGGATTTGGAGCTGAAGTCCGGCTGCCTGGCTCTGCCTTTACCACCAGCCTTAGGATGGTTGCAGACCACAGCTTCTCCGTGTGGCTGTCCAGACAGCAAATCCTGCTATTTAATATCATTTGCACTTTTGAAGAAAGCATCTTTCAAAACTTGTAATAACTCTGTGTGTTTCTAGAACAGGCTAACGAGAAACACGCTCGCACCAGGGCTGTAAACTGTCATTTCTAAATTGGAAAACCAAATGAACTGCAGATAGAGAGCTATTGTGCTGCTCCAAGATGCCTCCTTCTAATTAGGTGCTGGAAGTTTTAAAACAGTTTCAAATCTTGGACTGCTCCATCCTTCCCAGATTTAATGATCAGAAGAGCTGAGGGGAATTTCCTCGTTGAACTGGGAAGAAGAAAAACAGAGAAGTTAATGTCTTCACATTTACAAGTAAGAACTTGGGAAACAGGAAAGAACAAACTCAGAGTTCAATGACTTAGATAAAAACTGTAGATGGAAGAGCATCTTGCTACACTTGGGTTTCTGCAGTTACAAATTAAGTGCTCTGTAATCCTCCAGAGAAAATTATAGGAATGACATGTCATTGACTTTAAGCTCTGATCTTACAAGCTTCATAATTCATGTTTTTATTTGACATTGATGGGATCACTTGAATGACTAAAGTTTTGTCTGCAATTAAAGAACTGCAATAATGGAGTTTACTAAAGCTTTATTTTGCTGTTGAATCATTTTAGTGATTTACAGGTGGTTTAACCGCATTTAAATGCTTACTAGAGAACCCTCTCTCTTCCAATGATGAATTCCTACAGAATTCCTACACTTGGAATGACATGAGAATGGTCTGTGGCTCCAAGTGACAACTGTGGGCACTTTATCCCATTAATCAGGGATAATCAGACACAACATGCACTGGGTGCAACTTGGAAAAACTTCCACAGTGGACTAATGATTCTGTACAGGAAATTAATTAAAAAATAAGTCCTACTGCTTCCTTTCCATGCTCTGCCATAACAGGAGCTGTGTAAATGGATTTTGTTAGAGCTGCACTCACGACAGCTTTATGATCCATCTGAATCTGCAGACAATGGCCTGTGAGAACATCACATCTGACAAACTGCTCAACTTACTGTAACTTTTTAAATCCCTTTTTTTGAAAATAATAATAAAATGTGGAGCCAAGGGAAGATGACAGAGTGACAAGTCTGCAGAAAGGCTCTGTCTGTACCATGGGAAGGGACTGTGTGAACTTCCTACTTAACATCTGGCCATGGATCTCATTTATGAGCTGCTGCAGACACCCCATGGCATGATGGAGATGGAGGAGCCACTGAGAAATTATCTGTCAACTGAAAAACCAATTAATACTAACTGCAGTGAGAAAGAACTGTCTACCCAGATAGAAACTGGGATTGTGAAGTCAGTTACAGATGTCTTCAAGGGATTTTTTTTTTTTGGTCATTTTTAACTTGAACTTAAACCACAGCTATTGGGGAAAAGCTGCTTTATCTTTTCTTTTTCTGCACCATCAATCCCCCAGCGTTTTCACCACCAGCTTAATGAATTCCAACTATCAAGAGAGCTCATCCGCTCTGTAATTTGTCTTTTTTTGTTCCCTTCACTAAACAAGCAGGAAAAATGTTTTTAATTTGCAAGGCTGAATAAATACCTACTGTGTTTGCCAAGACTTTATTGACATTCATGGCTGTCTACAAAGCTGACTGACTTCTCACAGAGATGGTTTATCTCCTCAAGTAAAAAAAATAAACCTGCCCTAACAAGGAGATGTTAATCTTCCTTAATAAAATAAATGAAAAGCAGTAGTTCAATAAATAATCCTGTGGCTAGTGGAAGCCCTTCATTCAGGATATGGTCCCAGAGCAGATTTTTGTTGACAGCAAGATCACACAGCACTGGGACACCCTCCAGTGCTCACTGCTGCCTCTGATGCTGCACTTCTTGTCACCTTCAGCAGTACTAATACGACTGCCTGTGGGCCATGAAATTCATTCAAATTATTCTAACACAAAGAAAAAAAAAAAAATGAAGCATTTCTTTTCTTGACTGAGTTATTTTCAGTCATCTGGTTTTCCACATGGTCAGGGAAGAGGTGGCACTGCATTGCTGCTGGGCTGGAAATGAATGGCTGGGAGTGGGCAGAAACTGATTAAGCTGGCACTAGAAAAAGACATGAAGTGTGGAATTACACCTTGGATAGCATCAAATCCCATCTCTCTTGCTCAGCTGGTCATGAGGAGCTGAGATGAGTTTCAGCCTGCAAGGAAACACAGTTCTTGAACTTTCACAAGAAAATCAATACTCTGAACTCTGAGGTTCTTATTCAAGTTTTACTGGATTTCTACACAAGGCTCAACCTTCCCCATAGGCAGGCTTGCCTGAATTTTTCCATTTGAATTTCTCTCACTGAACAATTCTGTCATCTTAAAAAGAGCAATGTGTAAGAAACAATCGAAGCCTCCACAGCTGGAATTTAATCTTCAGAAGGTCTGTGGTGGCTTGATATAAACAGTAAGAAAAAAATTTGGGTCATTTGGGAGAAAAATAATGACAAACCATTACTGAAAAGATTCCTACACTGATGACAGTACTTCACATTCCCTCCTGTTTAGCTGCACTGAGAAGTGCTATAAAGTGAAGAGATCTGGGGAACATTCCTCTGGAACAGGCAAAGAGCCCTCAAATGAAGGCAATTATTTCCCACTAGTGAAACATCCCATTTACCCATTATTCAGGCACACCATGCATTTATCTCTGTACTTTCAAAGCTCCTCAAAGCTTTGAGCAGGAAAGGCCTGATGGCTACAAGGTATTTACAGCAACTGATACCAAGGAGGGACAAGGATGTGCTGTACCTGAGAAAAAACAGGATCTACCATCTACAGCTTTATTTATGTACTTCTGGAACAATTCATTACTGACAGGTTTGTCCTCAGAATCTGGAAGAAGAGAACACCAGAAACTGTTTGAATTAGTCCCCTCTGTGTTGTTCTGCAAAGAGATGAATTAAAACACAACTTGAGAATCATCTTTCTTTTTCTCCAGGTTTCACACAGACTTTTTAACCACATTATGACTCCTCACAATCTGTACTTGTGTGAGTGCACTCACAGTCAGAACAGGCAATTGAGGTGTGCCACTAACCCATCACTAAATACAGGCATCATGTTCCCTATGGAAAGAGTAATTCTGGATTAGAGCTCACCAAAAATTCATCAGAAAAAACCTGCTGTCTTTGTTTCATAACAAAATGTGTGTGTAGGCACTCCTTGTGAGATGTATCCAAAGATACATCCAAACCTCCTGGCAGAATCCCTGGAGCTGCAGTCCACTTGTGCACTGACTGTGGCAGTGGTGCCACAGGGAAGTAATTCTTTGTGGAGGCAGAATCCATAAATAGCAGGTGCCAGAGAATCACCTGCTGCACAGAGCAACATCCTTGACGTAAAAGTTGTCTCAGATTTACTCTGAACTCTGTTTTGAAACCCCATCAGGCTGATTTTGGGGATTAGCAGGGAAGGAAATCCTAAAAATACAAAAGCAGGCTTATCAAGCTGGGGGAAAGGCAGTTAAGATGTTTTTGTGACAAAGGCTTCAGGATATGAATTATGCATTAACAAAAACTGACTTCAGTCTGGATGGGAGGAGGGAGATTTCTGTGCATCCAAATCCCAGCACAACGGGCACAAGCTGCTCTGCAGGGAATTACATACATCCTGTACAAACATTATCCATTTCAGAATCTCACTCTCCTTTTTGCCTGCGTATTATTTTGTGCTAATTGTGAGAATCTGAGGCAGAAAACCACAAATAACCTGAGAAATCCTTGGAATCCATCTCCATCCAATTCAGAGAGGGCTACTGAAACCATAAGGAAGCAGGAACAATCTGGCTTCAGCCTCCCTCTATTTCTGTCCACATTCCCACCCTGTGCCCATCACCATAGCAGCTGACTGCTCCTTCTGCAAAACACCAACCTTTGGGGCAGCAGAGGCAGGAAAATAGAGTTTGTTTTTTTTTCCCCAAATGGATCATCATATGCTGGACAAAAGCAGCTGATGTTGTATTTTAGAAATTGGACAGGACAGCCATAATAAAAAATGTAATTCCCTGCTGATTGCTGAGGTACGTTAATGAGGGTATGATAACGAAGCAGCCACCCACAATAGAACTCACTGTTGATTGTCCACGTCTTACATTATAAAAACACTTCATTTTCATTGCCACCGCTGCTGTAGACATTTAAAATCATCTCTGTGGGGTCTGTGAGAGAAACAATGGCCATTAAGAATAAAAAACAAAAATATTTCTTCAGCTTAAAATAGTTCTTCTGACTTAAAGCTTTTGGGACGTAAGAGCGATAAGCATCATTTTTAGCAACCACCCCGGCACCGTGGCTGTTATATAACTTTCAATAGGAGCTCTAATCCCACCCCTGAGCAGAAATGCCCCTGTCATGAAGCACTCCAAAGCTACACCTGCTGTTTGTATCCTCGTGCCATGAGCTGGACCACAGCCACTTCTGTCCCTACAAAGTGAGCTCTCAAAAGCAGGCACCCGCACCCGCTCACTCCCTGCTTATCTCCAGCACTGGATTAATTTGTGCTGCTCCACACATCATCGTGGCACTTTGTGTCTGTCAAAGCATGCAAAGTGACCTGGAAGGAACTGCTCTCATCTGTCTTTGAAAAATAACAATAATCAGCACGAAAACATTTATTAGTCTGTGTTTTTTTTTGTCTGATGTAACACAAACTCAAGACTACTCCACGATTACCAGGGAGGAAGCGAAATTAAAATTATCACACAGAACAAAGATAACAATTAAGAAAGATAGGAAGTTCAATCAGACCACTTCAAGTTTTAACCTCAGCTTAATTCCCACGCCTCAGGAACATACTGCAGAGGAGCTTTCAAAGACAAATATTCTGTACTACTCCTATCACACATGACACTGCAAAAAAACCCCTGCAACCCAAGTCAGGAATATTTTCAGCACTTTAGAGAACCTTTCCTTGTTATGCTGAAGAAGAAAAGAGGCTGGACGGGGCAACCTGAGATAGTGGAAGGCGTCCCTACCCATGGCAGAGGGTTGGAAGTAGATGGTCTTGAAGGCCCCTTCCAACCCAAGCCACTCCGTTATTCTGTGAAGCAGAAATCAGTATTTTTTAAAGATATTCACTTCCTACATTCTGCTGCTGCACAGTGACAAATACACATGTCAGATACATTTATATACTACATACTTCACAGCAGGGAAAATAACCAGTGCAGAGATCTTACTCCATCAATGTACTGGAAACAGAAATTATTTACCTTTCAATTTGCACAAATTTATAAGCAGGTTTTCCCTCAAACAACATGTTCTTTCTCTGGCATATGCAAGATGCACTCTTGAAATCAGCACCTGGAATTTATAAAATAGTTTATTTAAATGTGTGTTTGCATTTCCACTTTAGCTTCCCCTCATGAAATGCGGAGAAGTCACATGGCTGTGGTAAAAATAAAGATTTGAGGGATAGGGACTGGAAGGTCCAGATGAGAGGGATCTTCACCGCATGCTGAGCAAGGATCATCTGGATCAACTGGTAAGCATCTGGCAGTGCTGGAATCAAATACATCTGCACAACCATGCACAGCTTAGAATATTTACTGATCCTCACTCCTGAACCCCTTTCACTACTCAGTTTGTGCACGTGACTTCTGTGACAGGACAGTCACATCATGAGAATAAAAGCAGACATTGTGCTTCAATAATAAACGCTGATGCTGGCACACACCATGGAAATTACAGAGCTAATTAGAGGACAACATAATGCTCCATGTATTGAACACAGCCAGGCAAGGGATGGGAAAAGAGGCTGCTGGATCCTGAAAATAAATTTGTTTTACAGACTAGTTTTTGCTTTGATCTACAACATCCATTAAGCAACCTCAGCTGCATTATAAAAAGATGCCCCTGTCCATCAGAAAATATAACGTACACATACCCAAATTATTCGTGATCTTTTTGGTGTCCTCCCCACAAATGACTCCACCTTTTGAAGCTACAAACAAGGTCAGCATCTCATAACTGGAGCATTAAAGGATGGATGAAGTTCTGATTTTCTCTGGGACCTGAGAAACTCTGTGCAGCAGGTGTTCATCTTCCCAGTGATTGCCAAGGAAGGGAAGTGCTGTAGCAGGGTCCCTGTCATGGATCAAGACACTCTGATCTAGAAGCTTCATATGAAACAGAGTAAAATGAGCTTCGTTTCTAGTTTACTGCCTGAGGCAAGAAAGAGAGACATAAAAAAAAGAGAAAGTATAAGGAATAATAAGACAATAAAACCTGGTATAAAGGCAGATTGACAGCTTTTCTCTTGTAGGCATCATAGGAAGATAAAGTTTTAAAATAGAGGCTTAAATACAAAGGTGTTTTTGTGGCATTTACAGAGGGCTGGCATGGGAGAAAGCTCCTTTCTGTTGACACAGAACTGAGCTGCAGCAGATTGCTATCAATCCACGTGTACAAGCCACACAAACATCCTGGAAGGAAAACAAAATGATGCACGCAGGTGCAGGCCTGGAACTTGACTACAGAGGAGGAGAGAGAGAGAGAATAATCAAATCCATTACTGCAATGGAAATCTGGGAAGAGAGAAGATGCACAATGTGCACACAGAGAACATAACATCACTCTGCACATTAAAAGTATGATTAAGAAAGACCACAAACTCCCCAGAATCATGGTCATCCAGTCAAGGTGGAATCTCAAATGGAAACTTGATTGATGCTCTTGAAAGTTTGACCAGTGTAAAAAAGGAAGGATGAAGAACTGGTGTTAATATTTGGTTAAGATAAAGCAACTAGAAATGTCGAAGTTTCCAATGAATTCAAGAGGCAGATGTCAGTCTGGAAATGGCGTAGGATGGACTCACAGAGGTGAACCCTAAATTGAAAATGACTGGTGCAACTTCCTAATTCTGAAAGTACAACCATTACTAAACTAAGGAAAAATAAACCTAAAAAAACCCCTAGTGATTCAGTCAATGAGAGATTCCACTGTTTATTCTGCCAGCATTCAAGTTCTCCTGTTTGTAACAGACATATTAAGTTAATTCATCAATTACTAAATGAGTTCAGTTAGTTCACAGCGTGTAATTAATTTATTCTCCTCTGTTAACAGGCACATCCTAATGTCACTTTGTACTATTTTGCAAATTCAATTTAATTTACTAGACACAATGAGAAAAAGGGAATTTTGAAGGCAGAAATAAAGCTGCAGCAAAGACAGATGCAAAACCTATGGAGGTAATGTACAACACAACATCTGGCAGCAAGGTCCTTTCCCTGCCCAGCAGGGCTGACTGTTTTAAATTAACTTTTAAGTGGTTGGAACAGGTCTGGGATGTTGGGTGCAGAAATGTGGCAGCTGCCAGCCCACGGTGGTGTCCCCACAGCTATGTCCCTGCAGCTGGACTGGCTTCTCCTTTCTCTCACCCCTTCCAGTCCTTTGCAAACAGTTTCATCAAGAGATCCCTTTTTTCATGGAACTACTCTGGATTTCTTTGTGGTTTTAACAGTGCCCAAGGAAACTCACTCAAGAGGAAATTCACTCCCCATAATTCCTACTGTAGCCACTGTGAAGGTTAAAAGGATTAAACGGTTGAAGTGATGACTGGGATAATAAAGTATGTGCTGTGTAATGCCAGCTGCACAGGCCTTGACAGAGTAAAGCTTCAGAAAAAAATAGAAGAGGAAAGTCTTTAAATATAAAACCTGACAGTCCCTTGAATATAACTACACTCCAAAGTCCATGTGTAAAGCAGGAGCTGGGAGGAGAGCTCTGGATGGGTGTTGAGATGGAGGTTTCAGGCAGCAGTGCCAAGGTGGGAGCAACCTCAGCGAGGTCAAATCTGCCTCTCACACTCACCAACCCTTCCAGCACAGAGGGAAAATAGGGCTAGATGCACCCTCAGCCAAGGAGGGAAATCAGCTGAACCACGACAGTAATGGACTTCAATTACAGCTTCATTAACAGGAAAATTAAGTTAGGTTTCCGTCAGTAACAAGCCATAAAATTTTTCTTGTGTTGGTGCAACACACACAGGGCTGGAGCTCTGGGAAGGCCAGTCCTGTTTGATGGGTCATGCAGCATCTGGCAGGGAGACACGGCTCTCCACAGTGTCCCCTGCCCTGAGAGGGGAGCCTGCAGGCATCAGCCACGTGGCCTCAGTTCTGTCCGGATTTTGGCAGGATTTAGGTGCCTAGACTCTGGAGTGACGGAACTTTCTATTCAGTAGCTGCTGGGGCATCAGAATGTGCTGTACCACAGTCAAAGTGTCCCAGCTGGTGTGAGGGAACCTGCTTCTCACTTAGACTTTTCTGCAATCAAAAAGCAGCCTAAACACCACTAAGTGCTCTGGAAGTGCCTGAAACCCACCAAATTCCATGCTAACACCAGAGCTCTTTCCAGAACAAGGCTGCACAGAGGCCCTGGTGGTCACCACCTTCCACACTGGACACTGAAGAACCACCTGAAAAGCAGAAGAGACCCTTTCCAAGCCTGTTCAGCCTTCAGCTTCACACCACTCTGGAAAACTGGAGCAGCACAGATACAAAATGTGAGGCTGAACATCCTCCTGCATCATTTGTGTGGCTCCTGGTACCCAACAGGCTGTTCCTGAACCTGGGCTGCCCTGTGCTCTCTGCCAGGCACACCCAACCTTGGAGCAACTGATGCCCAAATCCCTGTCTAACGTGTCACAAGTCCCTCTGGAGTGTCTCCCTGTGCAGTGCTTGTTCTGATTCCAAAATTACACGACATCCATACCCCTGCCACCTTCTCAACACCTCAAAAGTCCCCCCAGTCTTTTCAGTCTCATTCTGTCCCATTCTGGTGGAAACTGAGCTGTGCCCTGTGATCCAGGACTTTTTCACATCATGTGTAGGAAGTATTTCCTAATTCTGGCCCAGGCAGTTCAGTTCCACACCCAAGAGCAAAAGTCCAGCATGGACACAATAAACTGGGCATCTGTGTGCTTCAGAAAGCTCAGTACTGGATATTTGTAAAAAGAGTGTATGTTGCATGTACAGGGAGACACAGCTAAGCATGATTTTGACCTGAAGCTTAAAATACACAGCCCTCCCTGAACTACATCTGTGTTTGCATAGAAAGTTGGTGATATTCTTGATGAAAAAATAATAATTAAAGTAATTTTCAAAGTGCTTAAAAGACAGTAATGGAGAAAAGACAAAGCTGATTCAGACTACAGCACAGCACTGCAGTGAGACAGGCAATGACCACAAGTATGTTTGAGGTGTTGTAGTTTAAGACAAACTGTAGCAGAACTGCTACAGCAGCTTGCTAATTCTATTACTAATCCTTACATCACACTTTCCAGACTCCTTATGGATTTCCCTTTTAACAGCCTCTACTTTATCAGCATTTTTTTGTCCAAAGGAGTTACAGTAACTTCTGCTATGAGGGAATAATTGTGTCAGGGGGCTGGTGAGGAATATTCCCTTGCATTTCCAGACTGGAGCAGCACTCTGCTTACTGTGCTCTCTACAAAACCAAACCAGAACAACCCTCATCCTGTCCTCAGGGCCATGAAAGTTGTATTAGGGTTCCATTTAAAGTGAGGATAATGTGTAACCTGTGTCCATGTGACAAGATAGGCTAAACCAGCTAAAATAATTGAAGTAAAAATGCAAACTGCACTGTGCTGCACTGTAAAATACCATACAGATCTATAAAACAATGCAGACTCAAAGCAAGAAGTCAGAAGCCTGGCAGACCATAGGAATACAGATTATGAAACCGTAACAATTAATTTAACCCTAAGCCCACACCACAAATACTTCCTTTTTCCTCTCCTTAAATACAACAGCCCTCACTTCATGTGTCAATATTATTAATACATTGCTTTTTATCATTACCCATGGGTACAAACCTCTTTCTTTAAACACCCCAGTCCTAGATATTTTCAGATGCAAAGGAATGGAGGGCACCAGTCAAACTTGTGGGGTTTTTTTCTGCCCAAATCCATAGTTCTGTGTCCTGAAAGACAGATGCTGAGCATATCTGCTGCATCACTTCCCTGAATCCCTGCCAGCTCTATCTGCTCTCTGAAATCCCCTGCGGAGATTTCCAACACACGGTGAGCCCTGCACAGCTCCGCCTCCGACCCTTCCTGTTAGGGACTCCTGAGCAATGGGTTTTATCTCATTAATTCAGTGTTTTTTAGGAAACCACTTTTCCCTGCCAGTTTTTAAACCCAGAGGAATTTTCTAGATGTGCAGTGACAGCGCATGAGTAATAGCTCCCTCATTAAACTACCAGGGAGTCATAAAACAAAACAAATTGTTCAGCTTCCCAGTGTTTTTCCGATTTGCTTTCCCTTTCCAAGTCCTGTAGTGCTCACAAACATCCAAACTATCTAAGTGACGTCATTTCTAGTCAGAATTCTTAAAGGAAACAACATGTCCTTTGCCTGTTGCTCAATCCTCTGGTATTCTTGCCGTCATTTATTTGTGCCCCTGAGTAGTTTCAAGTCATTTTATTTTTTTAAATCAGGAGCTAGTTGTGCCCATGTGAAACATGTACTTCCAAAACACACCACGAAAAGCTTGTCTGGCATCGGACAGGAGCTGTGTTTTGTTTATTCCTGCTAGGAACAGGTTCTTTACCCCATTTTGAAACCTGGGAGTCACAACTACACAACCAGAGCAGTGATTCAAGGAGTATTTTGAAAGGCCGCAATTTCTGCACTGGTTTGTGAGAAGATCTTCTGTATTTCTGTTCAGGATGAAGAACAAGATAAAAGAACAAGATACCAAAACAACTCTGGGAGGTGAAAAGGCTTAAAAATGAGTGCTTTTAGTATGTATTTTGGCAGGCTTGCGGAAGTGCCAACTACCATAGTTTTCACAACAATCCTTTAAGGTGCTCTTGCAATCCTCACCTTGAGATAGCAAAGGAAGGATTGAGTTAGAGTCAGCCTGAGGTGACCTGAATTCAACGTTCAGTGTTTTTACTGAAAAATGTGGTTTGCTTCAGGAAAACTTCAGCTCCTTTAGCCTGAACAAAATCTGGGAGCCACAGAATGAAAACCATTTCAGACAGCTCGAACGTCTCACACTGCTGAGATTTTTATTCTTTTTAAATCTTCTAATGAGCAGCAGAAAGCAAAGGAATGAGATAAACTGGGAGCTCCAGACCACAGTCCCTAACACGTTTGGCAGCCGTGAGGAGACCCATTACACACGCCAGGCTCACTGACCTTGCATATTTCTCCAGGATTAGAAAACAAACCAGCTGAAAGCTCATTCCCTTTTACAGGGAACTGTGCTCTCTGTATCTACAAGTAAATGTTTTGATGCTGATGAATAATCAGCAGCTTTAAATACAAATCTGAGTCAGGCAAAGAAGTGATGAATGTCAGGGAAAGACTACTTGAGCAAAAGGTGAGTGGAGACCCCAGCCCAGAGCCTCAGGGATGCTCAAGAGCCTCACTGCTGATAATTTCACTATGAGTGAAGTATTCAAACACCTCTGAGGACACAGGCTGTCAGAATTTGCCTCTTTACACTGCTTTATAATTGGCAACAAAGGTGGGAACAACTTGCCAGCTAGGCTTGTCACATCATCCTTACGACAGCGTGTGGAGGTACCGCTGAGGAAGGGGGATTTCGTCAGGACTGAAATACATCGCAGACACCGTGGCAGATGGCACTGGGTGAACTGAAATGGAATTGTAAAGTTCAGGGTATTTTAGAGAAGGTTCATTTAAGATGAAATGAGGTAACAGCTTAAGAAATACAGAACAGTGGAGAGAGACAAGAACGTATCCTCCTCATCCTTCTCCCGACATACGGAGATGCTCAATGAACTAAAACAACTGTAAATATTTTGGCATTTACATCACGGCTACACCTGAATGCTGACTTTTCCTGATACCCTGGAACCTCCCCAGATATACAGCCCCCACTGCCCAGCACATTTTGCAGTCCAAAGGGTGAGGAAATCTCTCTTGTCATCTGCTCAAATGCAAAGCACAGGTGAAGTGGGGACCTCACGAAAATATGCCAAAGCCAAGAGTGGAGAGGGGTTGAAGAAATTAAACCTTTGGATAGATAATGGAAACACCCAAGATTATTAGACTAGCATGAAAGAGCAGAAGTAATCCTTTGAATTTTTAGTAATTGTCCTCTACAAGGACTCCATCACCTCTCCCCACAGTCTTTTGTACTGGCTGCTGCCAGAGGTGTTACTGGAATGGGCACACCACAGGTCTGAGACTCTGCTGATGCCCTAAGATACAACTCAGTTTAACGCTTCAGGAACAAGCCTGCTACTGAAGCCGAGTTTGGACAGCATTCCCAAAGCCACAGAGCCCATCAGGCCTGTGGATAGCTCCTCATTAAAAGAAGCAACAAGGAACAAAAACCCCAACCTCTTTTCCAGGCAGTGAATGACACCAGCATGAGACTGACAACTTTCAGGATGAGGTCACCTCCGTTTCCCTTCAGAAATGAAGCTGGCAAGTACAATTAACAATAATTAAAAACTCCTTTCACAAAGGGACACTACACTTTTATTATCTCTGCTGAAGCCTAATCAAAAGCATCACAATGGGCTTGTTGATTTTTTTTTTTTAAACCAAGACATGATAAAAGACAGAAAGAAAACTGGCAATTAAGAACAGAAACCCTATTTTCTTAGGTGCCATCGTATTTTAGCTCAAAATACATACTGTCCCACCGCTTCCCTAAAAGAAACTCAGTATGTACTAGATAGCTATGGGAAAAAATAACCAAACATTTTAATTTACCAAAAAAAGAAGCTTAATGAATGCATAGAAGTGCTTGTGACACTGAAAGTTACATGGGAAGTGCAAGCAACAAGCTGTAATCACAGTCACGAAAAGTTAATGGTGTTGGATTGAATGATTTTCTTCAGCACAGAGCTCCAGCCACAGCAAGTTCCTTTGCAACCCAATTTATTATTAAAAAATACAATTACATGAGAGCCAAACCCCATCCATGCATTCTGCTGCACATCTACAGTGCAATAACAACTTTATAAACCGTTTAAAATGTTTTTATTTTTGCTGTGGACCTTGTAGGTCCCACTGCTCTTTATCAGGGAAGGTATTGCTATCGGTGTCTTCCCCCATATGCAGGCAGAACTTCCAGATCAGATTTACCAGCAGAGCTTTAGGGTGCAGATTAAACCCTGGCAATTGGCTTTCACCCAGAAACTTGAGTGCTTAAATCACTTCTAAAAGTGTGATTACTTTTGAAAGATTTAGTGTTACAACCCCAAAATGACCCCGCTGCTGTGCAGAACAGGCTGCGCTCCTGAGCGAGCCGAACGGCATCGGGCACATGGGTCTCCCTCTCCCAGGAGCGGGGGTGGATGATTTTCCCAAGACTGAGCCAATTTTAGGACAGAAGGGTAAGCCCAGGGAGTGAGGAATGGGAGGGTTAAGTGGGAAGCAGGCAGAGTGGAGGGTGAGCCCACCTGCCCCCAGAGCGATGCCCGCGCACGGGGAGCGGTGCCAGCCCACAGCCCGGAATAGCAGCAGGGCTGGCGGAAGGGAAGGAAATGAGCAGTCTTAGGCAAGAGGTCACCCCAGCCTGACCACACCAGCACTTGAAGCATGGTTTTGCAAGGCCCTGACTCCACAAATCCCCGCTGGTACCGAGGGTCGTGACATGTGAGGCCAAGGAGCAAGGACGCTGTGACACGATCTGGTCACTGTCACTTCACAGACATGGGCTGAGTGTCAACAGGGAAGCCACGTGGCATCCCCAGTGTCATGTAGTGACTTCCTGAGTGCCACCCAGGCTCGGAACATCGCCTGCAACCTCTCTTGGCACACACAGTGCCTAAAAAATGGGAACCTTTAGGCACCTCCTATTACTGACAGCCATCCTCCGTGACTCAGGAATCCGCTTCTGGATGCTAGCGTGCATTCCCGCTCCCTTTCCCTGCAGTGCACAGAAGAGAAACGGAGCTGAGTGCTGACACAGTAAGTAGATTGATTGCAGTATTTTGCTTTTTGGACCAAGTCCCAATTTCAGTCTGATCTGGTTCTCAGATAGGAGGCTGTACATTGTCACAGCGTTTGTAAGAGCGGTTGCTACACTGATTCCACGAGATAGGCGAGGCTGTGCATCTGCGTATCAGAAAACCAGATCGTGCACGCTGCAGATGCATCGAATTTTCTCAGAATAATAAAGTGGAGAGACACTGAAAACAGCATGGAAATCATATGATGGGCTTCTTCCAAACATACTGGTATAAATACAGGTCAAATTTGCAGGGAGTGCTCAAATTTGCATCGTTATGTTTTTAAAGCCTTTTGAAAAGCAAAGATTTTATAACAGTTGAGACAAGCAGCCTGGGAGAAAGCAGATTTGGACTGGTTTGTCCTATTACTCCCAACACTGACTGTGGATCATGCCATGGAAAAACTCAACTTTCAATCAACTACTCAAATAACAGGTGAAATTTCCCCAGTGCTCAGTATCCAGAAGATGTCACCACAAGCTGGAATTAAGCACATAGGTGCTTCCTGCTGCCTGGCAAGTTGAAAAGCACACCTTCCACAGGATGGTTATACACTTAAAATGGAGATGTATTAAGCAGTCCTTATCACTAAATGTATCTGAAGTACACAAGCAGCTCAGAAGCTCCTTTTCTACAATCTATGATCCCAACAGACCCCTGCACCTTCTCTTTGACACTATTTTATTAAGTTTCCTCCAGAAAGAATGCATCCTTGCTGATCCACATGGCATGACCATTGTATTTTAACAGCCGTACCATTTTGAGACGATTTTTGCCAGGAATTCACATGCTGTGATACCACTCAGATTTGATCTACACATATTTTAGACCAAAACCTTAAAGCTTCCAGGCATCTCCTGAGGGACTGGAAGAGGAAGGTCTTCAGACCCCTCACTTTGTGTTAGTTGCTCAGCATTTCTTCTAATAAATGAACCATGACATTTTAAGCAGACAAATTGCCTCTCACAAACACAGTGGTTCTACCAGACTGACTAAGACAGACAAATAGTGAAAACTTATTTCTGGCAATAAATAATAAGCTGCTTTGAACTATTTTTCAGCCCAGAACTGCAAATTAACAGTCTCCATCACGAAGCCCTGTAATATGTAAAAAGGGTGCTATGAATTTTAATGCAAAGGTGTGTGATGTATCTTCCAGATGTGAAGCATTAGAAAAAATGTTATTACACACACGTATTTTTAATATTAGGCAAATGAGACATGTTCTTGGGGCAGCTATCACAACTGAAATGTGTAGTTGATTGTACAGAATTAAAAAAAATAAAATAAAATATTCAGACAAAACCACAAAATCACAAGGGATGGGCGATGTATTTTTTTACCACCCTCCTTGCCCTACCCCTTTGCAGCAATTTAAATGGTTTCAACATGTTAAAAAAAGCAACACAAACAATTAAAAAAAAAAATCTTACTTCTTGAAGCTGTCTGGTTGTTTTCCTACAGACACTATCTCAGCATTCCACAGCCACTACAGCCATGAACTGCTGCTTTCTGGTTTGCTGACATCAAGTGAGTGGTTCCCTTCACTTTCTCTTGAGCAACAAACAGAAAAAACTCTGGGTAATGAAAGCATTAGAAGACAGACCCTCCAGTAATAAAATCTATTTTACTGTAGCAGGAAACACATTTAAGATAATATGCAGGGACTTCAGAGAGAGCAGGAAACAGCTTTCTCCCACCTAGAGGAGATGTAAGAGAGCTGGAGAGGGACTCTGGACAAGGACAGGGAGTGACAGGACACGGGGAATGGCTTCCCACTAGCAGAGGGCAGGGTTAGATTTGGTACTGGAGAGAAATTATTCACTGTAAGGGTAGTGAGGCTCTGGAACAGGCTGCCCAGGGAAGATGCCCCATCCCTTAAGTGTTCAAGGCCAGGTTGGATGGGGCTTGGAGCAACCTGGGATAGCGGAAGGTGTCCTTGCCCATGGCAGGGGGTTGGAACAAGATGATCTTTGAGGTCCCTTCCAACCAAGCCATCCTGTGATCCTGTAACTTCACGTCAGTGTGATGGTTAAAATACGAGCTGAAAGGCTCAGAACTCTTTGGGGAAGAATCAAGTGAAACAAACCAAGCCAAAATTACTTCTCATCAACGCACCTTTGATCATGCTGTTCACAACTTTCACTGCAGCAGCTACAACATGCTACAACGTACTGACCCCTTATGTAACCCAAACCTTGGGGAAGTCAGTAACCTCCACTCCTGCAGCAGCTTCCTGCTCCTGCCCCTACAGGTAATAAAGGATTACACGGATCAGAACTGCACTGTTTATGAAACTTTGGTTTTTTTCTGCTCAGCAAGCAGCTCATTTATTCTTAAAATAAAAGGAGTGGCTGTGTTAGGGAAGAAAGAAAAAGAAAAAAAAAAAAAAAAAAGCAAAGAAAAACAACAGAATGAAAAGGAAGAACACACCCATATGGAAAAAAAATGGCCAAAGACAAAGCAAACTTACTGCAAATGCTGCGCAACCCTGTCACTGACAAAAACAAACTATTAATTAGCCAGAAGGGAAACTTTGAGGTTCTTGTTCCTGTGTGCACTGA
Organism: Poecile atricapillus; assembly: GCF_030490865.1. Taxonomy (NCBI): domain Eukaryota; kingdom Metazoa; phylum Chordata; class Aves; order Passeriformes; family Paridae; genus Poecile; species Poecile atricapillus. Next base: position 3,426,669 of record NC_081289.1, on the reverse strand, counting down.
GAATCTGTCCACACTTCCACAGAGGTCTCACGCTGCCTCTTACAATTGTTGTGGTTAAGTTTTAATATCAAGCAGAACAATAAACAAACTTTAGTTAGTCTTGCCACTGTAAATATTTTAACTGTGTCCCTGCAGACCCACAGGTGGCAATTGGCAGCAGAGTTTTTTGACTAAGCACTTCAGTTCCTGCAGTTCCCAAAGCATGTGTAAACACCACCAGGATCTCTGCTTATGTGAAGAATGCAAATTTGAGGGTTTGACAGATCTACAACACAATAGGATTGTATTAAATACAGCCCCACGTTCCTCTGGATATTCTGCCCAGTTACTACAGCATTTGAACATCAGCAAGAGATTTGGGCTGTTTCAACAGTAACAAATATCTGCTTAAGTACAGCAATTTTTTTCTGGATTTGTCTAGGATTAAAAAAAAGTGTAAACACTGACTACTGTACAAGCTGTCTTGGCTGCAGTTCCAAGCATTATTGGAAACTTAGTTTGCAACAGGTGACCATGTTCAAGATGAAGATTTCATTTGGAAATGGTCCAAAGTCGAGCACGCCTGCCATAAGGACAGGCCAGAGGGTTGGGGTTGATCGGCCTGGAGAAGGCTCCAAGGAGACCTTAGAGCTCCTTCCAGTGCCTAAAGGGGCTCCAAGAGAGCTGTAGAAGAACTTGGGACAAGGGCCTGCAGTCACCTGACAAGAAGGAATGACTTCACACTGCCAGAGGGCAGGATTAGATTCGGTATTAGGGAGAAATTCTTTATTTTGAGGGTGGTAAGGCATCTTATCTGGCTACCGATGGAAACCTGCAGGGACTGGTGTTTTCAGAACACTGTATATGAAGTTATTCCTTAGTAAATACCTTTTTGGCAGCTAAGACAAGAACTGTCACTTCCTGTAGTCACTCACCTCTATCTGGGCTTCAAAAGGACTTGCTCTATTCAGTAAATATTGAGACTGAACTGTGTACAACTCAGTATGACTTAACAGGGCAGCAGAGACCTTACCTTAGACAACAGCCTGACTGCACCCAACTACAGAGAGGTCACAGCTGGGGCTGTAACTCTGCCATAGTAATTGATAAAAACAGGTTCAGATTAGTCACACTGAGCTACATCCAACCTTACAGCATTTATAGTTAAATATACTAATAAAAGCCTTGTCAGGCAGGGTCTGGTAATGATTTAAAGTTACTTTACTTTCCCATCTCTTCCATTAAAATTAAAGGAATTTCAAGTTTGGGAGCTGTCTTTATGCTGAGGCATTGCAGGTTTGTAATTCCAGCACCTTTTATTAATCAGGTAACTCCTTCTCCCTGCAGCTCTCAAGTCCTTTCAGCTCCTGGGAATGCCCACTACAAGCTGCAATAAACCATAGGGACTAAAAGTTTCTCTCTGTAACTGTGAGAGCCAGAAAAACCCCGCAATGCATAATTACGGTCTGACATCTTTCTGCAGGAACAGCAGCAGCATGCAACCAGCTGACCAGGGTGAGGATTATTGTTTACTTCATGCCAGACACAGTGAAGTTCAGGCAGAGTAAATCACATGCCATCCAAACCAGCTGGGAAGCAGCAGAGGTCAGCAGGGTCTGTGTGATGCCCTGCACATCCCACACCCCTGTCAGCTCTGCCTGTCTAAAAGAGGGTGCTTCTTCCCAGTCTCTCAGGTATCCTCACAGAGCCAGCCCATAACACTACTCCAACTTTTTTGCTACCTCCCTCCCCCCTGCACTCACCCCCTCCCACCTCCTCTCTCACTTGCCAGTCTAGTTCCACACCCACTCACTTTCCCTTACTCACTCTGTAACCCACCCGTTTTCACATTCCTCATTCATCTCCCTGTTCAGTTACAGACCTGAACTTCAAACACCTCCAGTACACTCAGGGAGAGGAACTCTGCCTGCCAAGACTCACCTGCCCGTGCCTCTCTCATCAACATCCCCATGCCTGCATCTGGCTTCCTGGAATCTGAGGGAAGGCAGCTTACTGCTCCATGCTCCCTGTGTCCATCAGGCTCCATAAAATCAATCTCCACCCAAATCACTGCTAATCTTTCCTGCCATCCCTTCTGGATGAGCCAAATGCTTTCTTTGGACAGAGTGAGGATGGATGGAATAAGGACTGGGCAGTTCTGGCTGTGTCTCTGCCACATCCACACGTGCTGTGCCTCCAGTAGGCACCCAACACACCCCCACCCTGCCAAAACCCCATTTCTGGAGGCTTCCATTCCAACCCTCTCAACCTCTGGGAAAGAAAAACAGAGGTAATGCCTCAGGAACGTGTAGAGGACTGGGGTAAAGGTGCTGTTTCATGACCAGAGGGCAGCTCTGAAGGGACTGGCTCAAGCCAGCGTGGCTGTGTGCCAGCTCACACCAACCACCCCGTCCTTCTCCCATGGTGACTGCAAAAAAAGAACTCCATTTGTCCTTTTTATAGACACTGAATGTTTTTCTTTTTAAGGGGGGGATACTGATCTAGCTCTTAGTGGTCAAGACAAAGGAAAACTTTTGAGACAACCCTCCCTGGGCGCCCAAAGCCTCTGGTAGTGAAGAGCAGGCTCTGAGGAAGAAACAACAACCAGGCAAACCCCAAATCCCACAGAAACAAGTAAAACTATAAAAAGAACAATAGTTATGAAGAACTTGAATGGAAAGCTGGGATGGGGGGGCTGGGGAAGACTCCAGTAACTAGACTGCAACTTCCACTAATTCTGTCACTAATAGAAAACTAGATTTTTTGGTTTCCCTGCAATGCCCTCTGCAGACTTGCCTGCACACAGTCTCCTCACAGTTTAAATGACACAATGGAGTTAAAAATCACTTAAATTTTATCTCCTCCATAGAAAAACATTTTCATTTCCAATTCAAATTGGCCTTTTCAGGTAATTTTCAACAATTTCTCAAATGACACCAGAACAGACCACTCTTATACTACAATAAAATATGCGTCTGAGAAATTATACTATTAGCAGTTCAATTTAAAACCCATCTTCAATCAGTAGAATTTTCCCAAATCCTGAAAAACTGAACATGCAGCACTTAAGATAAGTGATACATTTAATATTCAAGAGCACATAATACTATTCCACTCATATTTACGGGCTGTTAACACCAGAGAGAATTACTGAAAGATGAGAATGTAGACTTGAAATAATATGAAATATTATGAAATAAAGAAATGGAAAAATTTAGGCCACGTATTAGGCAATGAAAAATTTTGCCATCAAACTTTGTGGGTAAGATTCCAGAGGATTTAAGTGGAAGGCTCAGTTCTTCGAGTATCTTCAGCCATAAAATGCAATGGAAAAAAAAAACCAAACAAACCCACAACCACCCAAAACCATGCAGCAGGAAACATGTACTGGCAAGACGAAGGCCTGGATGATCTAATGCACTTTCCATCTCCAACATCTCTGATTCTGTAATTCCATAGGAGCTCTTAGCACAGGGCTGGCCAACTTCTGCAGCAACTCAATTGTCTGATTGGTGTGTGATAATCACACAGCTCGATTAAAAGGAGGCTCTTGTAGATGGGTGTTGTAGCTACTCCCCATCAAAGCTGTGCCAGTAGGGATGTGACTGGCGGGGGCACAGTAATGACAGGGTTGTGGGGAATTCTCCTAAACAGGCACAACAGAATTTATGTCATTAAAGAGACAACCATCATCTTCCTTGCAAAACGCCCGGGGTCAGCTTTTGACAGTGGATTTGATAACGCAGAGCTCAACTGTGTCAACATTTATGTAGGCAAATAACTTCGCTCCTACGTGGGAGTGAGCCTTAGAGCGGCTGGATCTATATTATACAGCATTTTTAACTATTTAACTCTTGATTTGTGCGCTGAGAAAATCTTCCCTTAGGGTAAAATACCAGCTTGTTTCTCAGATCATGTGCTTTGTTTGCTATTTCCAAGTTGTTAGGTAAGCACACATGCAGGAAGAAGACGGCGCAGAAAGACGCATGGCATGAGCGCACCTCTGGTGTTTTCAAGGAGGCTGTATGAGAAAAATGCATTATAGCAACAGCAGTAAGAATCAATCAGGAAAATTGACAGAAAAATGCAGAAGAAGAGAAAAAACTCCAAAGCAGTAGAGTAGAAAGCAGAGGCATGAAGAAAGATAATCCTTCCCAACTGTGCTGTGCCTGCTGGAAGCCAACTGCCCAAACTATTTCTGCCCCAAAACCTCCTGCAGAGAGGGGTTTGGGGGTATTTTGCCTTTTTATTTTTTCCCCCTTTTTCCTCCCTGGCCAATGCAAATTCTATCCTGAATATCTATTACTACAGGATGTGATTTGTGGAATAATAGACAAAGGGAAGTTTTGTGGAAAGTATGAACAGAAGAACAATTTGTGATGCTGTTTGAAAAAATGCCAGTTTGATAAATGGCATGAGCCTATCAGGCTCTATAAAGCTTATTTCTATAGATTTATATATAACAGTAAGATTTAAGGTTGAGATTGGATATTGGGAAGAAATTCTTGGCTGGGGAGGCCCTGGCACAGGTTGCCCAGAGAAGCTGTGGCTGCCCCTGGATCCCTGAAGTGTCCAAGGCCAGGCTGGATGAGGCCTGGAGCAGCCTGGGATGGTGGAACGTGTCCCTGCCCAAGACAGAAGGGCTGGAATTAGTTATTCTTACGGTTCCTCCCAATCCAAACCACCCTTTGATTTTATGATCAATAACCAGAAATTTTAGCAAGGGATGGACTCCTTTCTGGCACTACACATTATTATCTGTTACTTTTCTTTTTCTTAGGTACTTCTGCTCTTTAAATGCAGACACCTAAAATCCAGATGCCAAAGGAATACAGGCAAGAGTGTTCAACAGATTGCTTGTTTTGGAGAAAAAGGTTAAGTTAGCTCTTCCTTGAGCTCCACTGTGATGAACTGACAGGGAAGGTGAGGTTTCCTGAACATGCTGATGAACTTCATGCAGCTGTCACTGTAAGTGACAGTGTCACCTTCTCCTTTGCTTCTGGCCATTAATTCCTCCCACCTCCCCATCAGCACCAGCAGCCCTGTAGTCATGTCATGGGATGGAGCAGCTCTAATTTCCCAAGAGAAAAGAAATTGAGAAGAAAAACCACTTTTTCAAACCAGCTCAGCAAACTGAGCTGTTCAGTTTGGATCACTCCAAGCCCACTTGGTCATTAGGGATGGTCATGGAAGGAGCTGACCTTGAAACCACATGTGAAACCTGCAGAGCAGGTACCCTCTGCTCACACTGAAACACCAATGGCAAAACAATGTCCAACAACCCAAAGCCACATCCACAGAAGACAATACTGTCACCTTGAAACAGTACCCCACTGGTTAAGAGCTCACTTGGGAGGCTGGGAACTTCTCCCAGGGCTGGGCATTTTTTCCCCTGCAGATGCCACCTCCTGCAAAGTCCCTGAACCAGCAGGCTTCAAGCAGACCATGGGCTGAGGCTGCTTTCTGCCCTCCTGCTGGAGCTGGGCCAGCTCACAGGAATTCAAAACTCACAAAGCCATGAAGAGAAAGCCCTGGAGGGCAAGTATGACTCCATGAGAAAGAGACTCCCAGGAGAAGGGGCAGAGCCCTATATTCTGGTCCCTTCTCCAGGAACTGCTCATGCCTACTGCATTGAAGATTACATAAAATGTATACATAGCTCCTTTTATACTGAAGCTTCACAAATACATCCTATGAGCTATATAAACACACCGAAGAGCCAGTGAGAGCTCTGCCCTAACAGGAGAACAGCATATTCCTACCTGTATTCTTGGAAATATTTTTATACTTGATGGATAAAAGTAAATCAAAGAGCAAAGCTGAGATCTTCCCAGGTATGACTCATTTCTGCCAACCTCATGTTTTGGCAATAAAACAGCATGTACACTCTCACCTGAGCCTGTAATAACAGGTCATGTGGGGAATTTCTGTAGCCCCTTGGGTTCTTAAAGGTACAATTCAGGTGCCCAAACTTTGGTGAGAAGTGAAAACTGCCTGTTAGTGTCCATTTGCTGCACCAGGGAACACCTGCAGTGCCAGCAGGACACGGCAGCACTGCCTAGAGGTACCCCAGTTCGGCAGCAGAAATAAATCCAATTCTGGATGTCCCATCCCTGGAAATGTTCCAGGGCAGACTGGACAGGGCTTAGAGCAACCTGGTCCAGTGGAAAGTGTCCCTGCTCATGGCAGGGTATTGGAATTGGATGTTCTTTAAGGTCCCTTCCCACCCAAACTATTCTGTGATTTTATGATGTGATAAGGAAGCAAGGGGATGAGATACCAGAGACCATCACACACAGCACTACCCTGAACGTGCACTAATAAAAGTGGCTTCCTTCCACACCTCACACTGCTGGATGTGTTTTTATTTGCCTCAATTACCTCTTCTTTTTCAGATGTTGGTGTTACCATTCCAGCAAAGTGATGGAAGAGGAAGACTCCTCACTCCTCTTTTCTAGGTCCAATTTTGAGCTCACCATTTCCTATGCAAACTTTAGCTGCAAACTCTGGATAGCTACAGGCCATAAAAGAACCTTGAAAATTTACACAACAAACAACACCCTGTGAACTTCCACATGGGAATCCCTCAGATAATCAGTACAGATAAACACTATCAAAACACTAGCCAGACCTAAAACATCAAACACTCAGTACAAGACATCACACTACACACCTGTGCATCCAGCTTTGGACACTTAAGTGTTTTCCTTACATGCAATTTATGACTTAAGTTTCAAAAGCTACTATTTACGATAAAGGCAGTATTTTTGGTTAATTTTGTTAGTTTGACTGTTTTTTTTTTAAAAATCCACACTTTCAGTAACTACTGCAATGAATAATACTCTGCTTCAGAGACAGAGTGCTGCTCCACCTGCCTCCATGTGCTGCCTTTTTTTTTGCTCAAGATAACAACTAAAGGCATGGGAAAACATCACCTTTGCAACATATAATTTAGATTCTTTCAGTCACATTAGGCAACATTTTCAAAGCTGCCACTAAAAAGAGATGCATGACCAACTCAGCATATCCTATGATTCTATGAACCTATGTAAAAAAAAAAAAATCAGGTTTCAAAATATGTTTTATTCAATTTTTGGGGGGCAAACCATCTCTGTGCACTGCATCAGTGGTAAAAGCCCCAAAATTTCCCCCCAAAAAATCCCCTATTTCCCAAAATAGGTGATTTTCAAGAGCAGCACTTTCCCTGTCCCACAGATAAGTACACAGCAGTGAACTCAAGATCTAAGACTCTTTCTCCTCAAGCAGGGCCTGCTTGGGATTTTTCAGTAAATGGAACTGCTCCACTGTGATCCAGAGGAAATTTGATCTGCTGCTTCAATACAGGTTTAACAGTTAACAATTTAGCAGCAATAAAAATCTGCAACTTCCTTTCTTTTCATCTGAAGTGATAAGAAAACAATGATTTTCTTTTCTTTTGGAAAAAAAAATCACTCCTGAGAACATTCTGATAAGGTTACAGTTAAATAAATTATTTTCAGGAGATATGCAGTTAATTCACAAAAATACTTGGCAAAAAATGTATCTCTGAATATCTAATTCATATAACGTTCTCCTTTATTTGTTTAATTCAAGTAAAATATTTTCCTCCACCCTTTCCTTTTCATAGGCTTTTCACACCCACATAACAACCAAGTGACTCTTCCCTGACCCGGCCTCCCACGCCTTTTGGTACAACTGCTCCCCGCTCTTGAGCTCTTCTCCCAAGATCCAAAGGAAGCACTTAAGGAAGGGAAAGGAAACCCAGTACAATGCTGAACCTTCCTTTTTCTTTTTTTTTTTCATTAAACCACTGGGTTTATTTGCTGTTCTGCAAGGGTATGTGGTGCATGGAGAGCCTCCTCCGTGGCTGTTTTGGAGAAAAGGGAAAAAATATCCCTGGAGTGCTCCTTGCAAATGCCAACACAAGTGGGTTTGGGAAGACAAGGTGTCCTGGTGTCACCATGCAGGGAAACTACAGCAGCAGTGGATCCCTCCCTTTGTGGAGAACCTGCAATTCCTACAGCTGTTGTTTGGAGAAGACACGTCACAGAGCAAGACAAATTCAATAATCACTATTCTGCTTTTCCCATTTTCTAATCTCAGTGTTCCAAACGATGCTCTGGAAATCCAAGAGCTACAGTATCCCATATCAGCACCCTCTCTAAATGGAAAATACAGTCTTAATGCTGGTAAAGCACCAAAGCAAAGTTAAATATCACTGCCCTCATTTCATCGACAACTAAAAATAAACTACTTGCCCAAGAAGCTCCCCCCTCCAAAGAATTCCTCCCAAATACAGTGACAGAGTCGACAGCAGATTCAGGGAGCACAACTTCCAGACCCAGCTCTGTCAGCCAACGTGATTCTTTCCAGCCAATAGTATGTTAATGATTTGGGGTTTTTTTGAGAAACCACTAACTGATATATTTTTTCTTGGCATTTTACGGAGCCACTTAAAAATAACACCATTTCTATTCTAGGTATATTTTAGGGAAAGTATCATTAGATTTAATTCTAGGGATGAACATCTGATTCTCATGTGAAATTCTAGAAGACCAGAGCCTTGTTCATTCAGTGTAACAGGGAAATTACAGCTTAGCCATGACTCTGGGGTGATGTGATCCCAAAGCTGGAGCTCTGGTCCATCCCCTTTGCTCAGTACCAATGTCAGCAGAGGTTTGTAGGCGAAAGGTGGGAGGGAAAAGCAGTTTCAAACTGTTTCTGTCACCCTGATCAAAAAAAATTTCCCCCTCATTCACAGACTCCTAACCTGTGGCAGGGCAGCCAGTGCTTTCTGCAAAAGCTCCAGTGGGAAAAAAATAATGAAAGCACCTCTTCAAAGAGCTGCTGAAGGGCTTTCTCTCAATCACATTTAGCAAGATACCATCTCAGCGCTGAAAATAAGCACATAAACTTACCAATGCACTATCGGGAGAAGCATCAGAAATAAAGTTCAGGTGTTACTCAGCCGTCAGCACCTCAGCTCCTCCCTGGCACCAAGTAAATCCCACAGCAGCAGGTACCAGAACTGCCTCTCCTCTGCTGCTCACACCCGAACGCTCACAGCCAGGCTCTGAATCTGCCACCAACAAAAGAAACCACAGGAAGACTGCTTCCCTAATGCTTCAGAACTGAGTCAGTGGGTCAACAATTCCTCCGGTTTAGGAGCCAGACCAATTCCCTTAAACACCCCTTCTTCTCTTTTCTCTTTTTTTTCTGATGGAGAAGCCAACTGCCTCCTGCCAGTGGCAGCCCATCTGCTTCCAGAACAGAACCAAACCACTCCAAACCACCACCTCGTTTTGGCACAGGCACCCGTCCTGACGCAACTCCATTTTGTCTCCCACGTCTGGGAAAAGCCATGAGAAAATACTTACAATTGAAAAGGCAGCAGGGAAAACTGCTCCTCGTGCACCTTGCACAGGCTGTGCCGGCTCGCAGCCCACGCTCGCATCTCCCATGCCCGGGATGGAGCGGCACAAAGGAGAGCACTTCATGTGAGCCCACACCTGTCCCCTGGTGCCTCGCTCCGTGCAGGCACAGAATATCCCGGGTGTGCATTTCAGGAGCAGTGCCTGAACAAAGAGAGAGCTCTGGAGCTGCTATCCCTCTTCCCCATCCATGACTCAAAACGTCTGGTTGAAAATTGGTTTCGTAATAACCCTTTAGTTCCACCTACTCACATCACAGAGCGATTCTTGCAGCAAATGCACAGGAAATCACCAACGAGTGCCAATGGAGCTACTATTCCAAGAACCAGCTCTTTCGGTTATTCCTTCATCACTTGGAAACCAAGATGCTTTTACTTTCCCTATTGCACAGGGTGTAATTTTTTTTTAAGATCAGACTTTAACTATGATCCTGTAAAATACTTTGTTGATAAATCACCAGCTGAAAACTTGCCCACTGTATTTAAAAAAAAAAAAAAAAAAAGGAAAAAAAGAAAGAGACAGAGAGAAAGAATTTCACAATAGTCATTCCAGAAAATACAGTAACTCCTTTCTGGAAATAATTCACTGGACAAATCAAGTGGGGAGGATTAATTTTTGGAGACAGTCTGCATCCTGCAGAGCACACAAAGGCGGTGTCGTCAGCCACGTGCCTTTGTGACCACCAACAGCAGACCCCTGACTCACCCAACCACGAGATGAGTCGCTATGAATGGTTTCCTCTTCTTCCACGCTCCCCTGGGGTGCTCTGTGCCACTGGCATATCCTGAGCCTAATCCCGACTTTGGTGGAAATTCCAAAACTCATCTGGGAAGGCTGTGGCCACCAGCTAACGACGTGGCCATCTGCTCGCTCCTGCTTTGAGTCACCTGTCAGCAATACAAAAGGAAATTACTCAGCAGCGAGCACGTGGAAGCCTCTGCTACAGCCTCTGGCGTACCCCTTACGGGAATGCAACATTCTGGAGCGCTCGGATCACCCTGAACGGAAAGTGTTACGTCCTGTAGCACTCCCATTCAAAAAAAGTGAAATTTGGTTTAAAATGAAGATAAAAACGAATGCCAGGAGTGCGGGGAGAGCGTGTTTCAGCGGGGTTCTCAGTGCCAGCATCACTGAGGCTGCCATGGAAGGGGGGACAAAAATAAAAGAAGACATTTCACAAACACGAGACCTTCACTGTGCGTGACAAGAAAAATAATTAAAACAACTGAGAGAACTAATCTGTGGCTGCTTAGGAAGTTAACTCTTCGAAGGAAGTGATTAAGAGAACAAAAGCTAAGTGTTATGTTTATCAAACAAGTGAACTTAACCCATGGAGAGGGCTTACTCCTGTGAGTAAAGGTGGAGTACTGTCACAGCCCTCCCTGCAGGCATCAGTTCATACTGGGCTGGGAGCTTAGTGAATATTAATGAATTACTATTTCAAAGAAGTAAGTCTTATAAGAAATACGAAGCACAGCTTTGCCAAAACACCAAATACTAGCAAGAAAGGCAGCCACAATGTCCCGTGCCTCTTTACAAAATCCCCTTGATCTAATGCCTATTCAGGATAAAATTCACAACTATTTTCCTGAGAAGACCTGATTAACCACTTAAACATTCACGAATTCAGTCCCAGCAACAGACATTTTTTGTTTCATCACACAAATTCAGCCCTCTGTAACAAGGCTCCCAACTTCTCCCCAAAAAAACAACCGACAAATATGAGACAGTTACTACAAACGCTGCTTTGAATCTTCAGGAATTTCACAAAAATTAATTAATACTAAAGATCTAATTGTCTAACCTGCTTCTGCATGCAGAAAGAGCCAGACCTGGTGCCTCTACGGGGGGGAGGGAAGCATTTCTTGTTCCTGTTTCGTACTTGACTTTTTTCCTGCGCAGGAGATGATCTAATTATCCAACGTGTCAGTATATTGCTTCACCCTTCCTTGTATGTCTCCTTACATTAACATATTTTAACAATTCAGCTCATTAGGAAGGAGGCGAGGAACAAAATGGCAAATTATCCTTAAAAATCAATCACAAAGGCAGAAGTCTTCCCATGTTTTGTCCTGTACCTCTCCAAAACTCTACCGGAGCACACAACCAACGATGCTGAATGTAAACGCGTCACAAATCTCCCCAGATCTCACATCCTCACGCTGCTCGGATGGAAGTGTACCTGTTGAAGACAGGAGCCTGATGGGTGAGCTGTGCAAGGGAGTCATTTTGGGTCCTGCCCAATTAGAAGGGAAAGAAACTCCCAAATGCCAGCCCCTTATTGTTCCCAACCGTGCTGATGCTCAGCTGCAGGCACTGTGGCTTCAAGGGGGCTGGTGGATCTCATGTATAATAATTGACGATGGGTGATGAAAGCAAGCCATTAAACCACATAAGACTGCTACCCATCGCCTTGAAATGCATCTGAAAAACCCTGAAATCCAAATATAACACGGACAGCACCTGCATTTGCATATGTAGGATGCCAGGCGAAGTTCCCGAGCCTTTTTATCAAATGCTCTTTTTTACAGCAAAGAGCCATTACAACACCCAGCCCTGCCAGCAGACACGGATTTGAGAGACGATCTTGTGTTTTAAACCTTCCCGCAAATTCCTACAACAGGTTTAGCCTAAGCAGAGTCTCCATGGCACACAGTAAAACCACGGGATCTCAGGAAACGTTTCTTCAGCAAGTTTTGTGTATAATAGCAGTGCCTATATATAAACGTGTTTACGGCTATTCCCAAAGAAGAGCCTGCTCTGAAGCAGCTCCTTTATTGTGATCGAACATGCTGGATTCGTTCCCAGTTTTAAGCCTTATATAAGGCCTTCAAGGAAACAGAAACTTATTTTGTACAAAATAATGCCAGTATGGTAGTAGGTGCAACGGAATTATTCTGTTACACATTAAGTTTTACTAATAAAAGACTTACATTGCCGTCATAAAGTCAAATGCTGCTTCCCACTAGTACAAACAAATATTTCCTGCCAGGTACGTCCACTCTGACTAATAAATAACACAGCTTTCTGAACCGTGGGCTGCAGCATAAACGTGTTGGATTATCCCTGTGGCTTGTCAGGAGGGAGCACAGCCCAGCGTGCTTGCAGGGATGGCTCACTCCAAAAACCCTCAGGTCACAGGTCAGGCCACGTCGGGTTTGGTTCTCACATCCCCATGCAGGCTTCTGGCACTGCTCCTGCAGAATCTACACTTCCCAGGACCACCAGGGAGTCAAATCACTCCAAATTCCAATCATAATCAGGACCAAAAAGCTGGGTGTGTGACCAGGTCTTAAAACTCAAGCTCTTTTACTCATAATAAAACCACTAAATTGGTAATAAGCATCAGAAGCTTTAAAATGAAAAATACCACCAAAACCCAACAAACCAACAAAAAAACCCCCACTTGACAGAAATGACAGGTTGTGGTTAACATCTTATGGTGGTCTCCACGCTGTGTTGCCACAGAGAATCTGCCTGGGCAGAACACATCTATGCCTGACACGGGCTGGGAGGACAGCACAGCTCCCTGGGTGGTGCAGGCAGCACAGACACAGCCAGGGAGACAGAAACACCCCCTCTGGTGCCATCTGGGTGTCTGCATCCAAATAAATCAATCAATCAGTCTGTACTGGATTAGCACAGGCACTCTGCACAGCACTTCATTGATAGCACCAAGGCGTTTTCCCTGCGGCCACGTCCCATTTTGCGTTACCACGCAGAGGCAGCTCAAGGACTAAACCAGATCAAAACTAAACCTCCTCTTGCTTAAGAATAAATTATTACAGGACTGACCTTGCAGATACCTTGGCCCGACTTTTCAGAGGGGTTCCCAACTCAGCACTGAAGTTTAGCACAAAGCACAACACTAACATTTTCTTCGGGAAAGAGATACTTCTCACCCTTCTGCATCCACCCATTGCAAAGCCTCTTGCCTGGGAAGCAGGAGACTTGTGTTCTGCTTTTTCCTCCTATGCCCACAGCCCAGCACTGTGCTGTAATTTTGATACTACACATTTATGAGCAGAGTAGCGACCTCCCACCTCTCCTTCTGAAACACGCCATTGCTCCCAAATCACATAAAAGATTCAAAATGGGACAATATGCAAGCACAGTTTGTCCCTTACCCTACAGTGAAAAGGACTTCTCAATGGCATTTGGAAGGCTAGGTTTTAGTTTCTTTTCTTAATTCTGTTTCTGTGCTTTATCCAAATTGTTTAAGCAGACCCCAAGTCAGGACAACATTTAATATTGCCATAACTTTTTCTTCCCACTTCACTTGCTAGCAATTCAGAGATACTTAACTCCTCTTATTCATTCTACAGGTGTCTCCTGTATTTATTTTTTGTATGCAGTTGCAGGACTAGCAGTTTTTTATATTTCATTTCATGGGCCTGCACACAAGCCATGTTCACAAATACATTCTGGAGCTGTAGAAGCTGACAGGAATGGTTGAATTCTGACCCTGGCATGGAAAGGATGACGTGAGGGGCAGGCGAGGCAGGATGGAATTGGTCTCCTGACTTGCTCTGGTAGCTACAACAGATGGATCACATAATCCAATGCAAACAGCGAGCAAGTTTCTTGGTAATGAGAGAAAAGGACACGATGACCTCTAGGTAAAAATCTTGGGAACAGCAAGCACACATAAACATCAACCTGAGCTACTTTAATTCTGTGCCAGAGCCTGAACTGAAGATAACAGCAAAGACAAACACCCAAGATAGATTTAATTCAGGCTGTAATTCACTGCATGAACATGCCAAAATTGTGGTTCAAACCTCATGCCTTTTAACACTCCTCACTGTAAGCTTATTCTTATCTTGGTGATGAATGTAGGATTTTAGAAAGTTTTTTGTTTGGTTTTTTTTCAAGCCTCTTGAAATTTTGGTGCTGTGTTCTTTAGCAGGGAGGAAGCTGAAGTACTTCAGGTTATGAGCTGGGGTGGAATATGTCCTAATACCGATCCACAAACACACGGCATCTCATGACAGGGCACTGATAATGAATTGTTGCATGAATACAGACAAGCGCATTACTGTTACCGCCCCCTCCCCTCCTCACCAATAAAGGGTATTTTAATTTAAGATTTATTTTGTTTGTAAAGTTTGTTCAGCTCCTCCAATGGGAAGCAACAGCTGCATGAACTAACTATGTTTTCTTGGTACGAAGGTACAGATTATCTTAGCATATGCTTTAAATAACAGACTAACTCTCCCTGTTCCTTCTTCTGATTAAGAAATCCTTGAACAGCTCAGTTCCCCAACACTCAGAAACCCCAACAGGGTAGCAGGGGCCATAAACACTCATTTTCTGCCCCAAGCACAGGAACATTTCAGAAATAACGAGCATTTGGAGGAGGGTGGATTTTTGGGGGGATTTCCTTTATTTTGAGTGCTCCAAGCTCATACCACTAGATGGCACGTTTGAAACTCTTGGCATCTCAGTGAAATCACAAGTCTCAGCTCAGCATCACACCATGCTTATCCTCTCCTGGGATGGAAAAGTACAGGTAAAATGATATCTCAGGAGCCAAAGAATTGGGACAGGCAGACAATGGCATGGAAAAATGTGCCTGCATGGGAGGGCAGAGTCTGCCAGCGAGCTGAGGGAGCGATTGCCATAGAGAGCTGAGCTCCAGCACTTCCAGCTCTCATCTTGGTGTGGCCTTGGTAAATCTCTTTTAAGTCTTGGGAGAGTATCTGAATGCCAGAGGGAGCTGAGACAAGAGGAAAATGGCAAAGGAGGGAGAGTTGAGCCTCTGAATGCACAATGGCACACTGCACCGCGAGCTGAGCAATGCTCTGCTCTCTGTACATCCCTGAGAGCTCAACAGACCAAAAACCATCCACAGTTTCTCCAAAACATCACTGACATGACCTGATGGCAGGGAGACATTCAGGGCACCACCAAACAACATGGGAATATGTAGCCAACCCACAGCATCCCATACAAGATGTGACTTTTCCCAAAGTGTCAAGCTCTTCCCACCCCACAGACCTCCATGACAGATAAGCAAACACACAGCAGCCCCTGACACTGAGTCACAGCCTCATGAGCAAGTCCCCTCTTGTGCAGGACACGTTTTGGAGTGTACCTAGTTGTGCCCCGGTGTACTGGCCTTGGCAGGGATGCCAGAGCCTGGCAGCAGCACTTCCTTATGGCTTCTGGCTCGCTCTTGCTGCCAGTTCCTTAATTTAACTCAACCCACTTAGAAAGTGCATTAGCACAAGCATGTACCAACATTCCAACCAACCAAGTAACATTCCCTCCAAGGAGAACAAGTCGGTTCAGCACCGCTCTAACGATCGCGGGCGCTCGGAGCTGGTACTTGTCATGGCATTGCACCCCACATTCCCTCCGTGGGCAACTTCAATAGATGGGGATTAACAATTTACTATGAGCACTTCAACATCTGACTCAGTCCTTGGAACGGGCACTCGTGTCAATGGAAAAAAAAGAACCCTGTCAATTTGAGCTGGAGAAGGAGGGAGATGTTGTTGAGAGACCTGCAAGGGCAATGGCAGAAAGTGCTTCTTGTCTGGTGGAAGAAAAAAAAAAAATCTTCCTTCTTCCAAACAAGAACTACAGCAAAAAGAAAAAAACCCCAATGTTTTCCTTATGTAGGATTTGGTGCTGAAGTGCCCAAAGTGCCCTCACCATCATTGCCCTCACTGAGGGACCAAAATACACTCCTGAGGCAGCACAGGAAAGCTCTGCCATAGCACCATCTATCCTATACTCTTCAGGAATTCTGCTCTTCCCTGATCCATCAGTTTGCCACTATTTCGTGTATTTACATGCTCCTGTTTACACAGTATGGACCTGTTGGGCAAATACTCCTCAAAACAAGCCAGAATACATTTCTGTGTCGATGTCTGCAGGCTCTTCCAGCAAGTCTGTAGACATCAACACGTGGCTGTATCAAGCTGCTGAAATATTCCAGCAAGGCCTCTAATTTCAATGGACAAACAACTCAAGAGAATTCAATTTCAAACATAATGATGCAATCATCTCATATGAATCTTTCCAGTCCCCTCTGGATGCAGCTCCATCCCTCTAATCATCTCTCTCTCTAGTGGTAGATGATGCTGAACCTCTTGCAAATAAGAATATACCATGGTGCCTTGACTGCTTTTAAATGAAAACCACAAGTACTCCAAAGCAAGACAGGAAAATTCCTCAGTGTAACTACAAAAACCACTGCAAAATTTTGTGGGGGAAAAAATGGTGGATCATCCATAAATGAAAATCCTTGGAGTTCTGGTCCAGATTTTCCTCCTAATGAACCACTCAGTACACTGCATCCTAACTGAAAGCAAGGAAAATACTTCATGAGTGGGATTATTCTCACTTCTATTTAAATACCTGCAGCACAGATGTTGTTATCTGGGTTAGTCACAGGGAACTCCTTTAAAGTCAGAGCAAAGAAACTGTCACTTGCATGACATGATTCATCTGACTTATTCCAGGCAGTTATTTGGGATGTTTTCCCTCTTAGAAGGGAAGCCAGGAATGTCACAGCCCTGTCAGATGAGTTACAGCGATACCAAATTCTCAAATGCTGCTTTAAGCTAGTGTAAAAAAAAAAAAAAAGAGAACTTTTAAATAATTAATGATTTGTGGCATAAACTTTTATATACTTGTTTAAATGGAAAACTGTAAGTAAAAATGCTGCCCCTTACAGGTTTTGTTCCACGAATTTTTGTCCTCAAATTTGCAAACTAAATTTTGCAGCACTGGCCCAGAACACAGATAGGCAAAGAACATTGGGCAATGTGAAAGTAACCAATCCATTTCCCTCCTAAAATAGTTAATTTGAAAGCAAACAAAGTAACCTAAAGAGCAGACAGCGGATTTCATCACGCAATACCCTTTTATGTTAATAAAAAGATTTTTATGAGGAAGGAAGAACAGTCTTGTGGTTAAGGGCAAGATGTTCAAAGTGCACTGCTAGCTCTGGACTGTTGTATTTTTCGTGACTAAGTCTCCACCTTGATGTCACACACATTATGTTTATTGCCTCATATTTATATTTTCGGAGAGGACACAGTCAGGGAAGGAAGTACTGGGAGGATGATGAGGCTGTTTTTCTCTAGCAGAGCATCAAAAGCTGAGCCCCCCTTGTATGGCAAAGCTGACTGAAGAGGATGGATCTCATGGACAGTCACAAGGACGTGGCTATTAATGAGCAGAGCTGAAACTCATGACATTGCTCTGGCCTCTGCAGCACGGCTGCATTTGATATATCTTATCTGGAAACTCCCTGGCCACTCAGCCTTGTTCTCAGCAAAAGGAGAATGAGCATCAGCGTTTCCTTAACCTCACTGCCCTTGCTGCTCTGCTCCTCAGCAGACAACCACAGGTATATAAACAGCTTTCTGAAGAAACTGGAGAGACCACAGGGATCACCTTCTGTGGAAGTGATGCGAGCTCTCAGCGCTCGGTTGCGTCCCAGGGTGGTGGCCCCAGCCTGGCCATGCCCTCTGCAGTGTGCCAGGACTGACTTCTGAGGCACCAAACTCACCAGGAACATGGCAGGCATTTTGTCATTTCTGAGCTCTCTCCTGCCGGGGCAGAATCAGGAATGTAACAGTGATTCAGACAATCACAGAATGGTTTGGGTTGGAAGGGACCTTAAAGCTCACATCATTCCAAGCCCCTGCCATGGACAGGGACACCTTCCACTATTCCAGATTGCTCTAAGCCCTGTCCAACCTTACTTGGAACACTTCCAGGGATGGGACAGCCACAGCTTCTCTGGGCAACCTGTGCCAGGGCCTCACCAGACTCGCAGTAAAGAATTTCTTCGTAATACCTAACCTAACCCTGCCCTCTGTCAGTTTAAAGCCATTCCCCCTTTCAATACATGCCCTTGTCAAAAGTCCCTCTCCAGCTTTTCAGTTCTCTTTTTATTTATCTCCCATCTACAAAAACAGACCTACTCCACTCTCACCAACGCTCCTAACTGAATTACTGTATTATGGTAGATTAGCAGCTTCTTCTGAAAAGCCTGCCTGCCTGCCAGGGAAAGTCAACATCCTCGGTCAAAGAGCACCCAACAATTAACAAACTTCATTTAGCTGCCACCAAATGATGTCACCAAGAGCAAAGTACAACAACAGAAGTGACAGCCAGGCGGGACATGAGCTTTTCCCAAGTATTGTTCGGGTAACAACAGAACAAACCGCTCATTGTTGGTGTGCCCGTGGAAGCGGACGGCACACACACAGCTACCTACGTGTCTCCCAACACATACTGCGAGATGCTCAGGCAAATTTATCTCTGCAAGAGAACATCACCTCCAACAGACTGCAAGCTGAATCATGTAAATTTGGGTAAAGAGAATCCCATTAAAGAAGCAAAATTAACGCTAAGTGTATCAGATGAAAGACTTCACTTCTAAAGCCAGCGCCTGAGCGCAAATTCAAGCTACTTCGAAGATATTCAGGTCATTCAGACAATTATTTTAAAATGGCAGAGAAAGACAGCCTGATGATCCATGTATGGAAACAGGAGCCAGAAGCTCTGAATCATTCATAACAACACTTAGCAGCTCTATCATCTGCAGATCTCAAAGCCACTCCACAAAATGGATATGAATCGCTGGCACCCAGCTGTGGTTCCTCTGCAGTGGGTTGGCATTGCAGGGCTGCACTGGGAGGCCTGGAGAGCACCAGGGTGCTTTCCAAACAGCAGGCAGTAATTACAGCTTCTGTCCCTGTTTATCCACCTACCTACCTGCAATTCTCATTTAGCATTCCCATGGCCGACAGCTATGGCTGTACCCAATCGCCCTCCACAGGAACCCCTTCATTTAATTCTGTGAATTCTCTGGCAAGTCTCACATTTCAGAAAAATAATAAAAAGAACGTGTTTTTTTCCCTACCCCGAATAGCCACATGGATTCAGTGGATTCCTCAGTACCTGCTGTATCTGGGAGTCACTTTTCATGCTATCCTTGTACTGATGAACAACAGAGCTGAGCCAAACCTACCTTTCCCATCCCTATACCCCTGTGTTTTTCCTCACTCAAATTGACAGACTGAAACCTTTAGATTTACTTTGCAAAAATCAGGAGGCTAACGCACAGAGAAAGTAAGTGGTGTGCTGAAATAACAGCATGACTCTCCAACATAAATGCAGGCTCCACATCACCTGAGTCCTGGCCTCCCACCTGATCCAGTCAGGGCTGCTACACCCAGTTTGAGCATTTATCTGGAGGTTGCGTAAGACTCCTATAAACTGTCTGTGCCCCAACACCCCTCTGTTGATGCCAACAGCTGTTTCCCAGGGCAGAAGCAGAGGTCTGAAGGGGTATTTGCCTTTTACCTGAAGAACATTTTGTTAACAACACTGTGCTGCTATTACCCATCATTGTTTCTGTGGCTGATGTTACAGGTTAGAAACAGGTTCCTGCTTCCACACTGCCTTTATCCACCCCATTCCTGCTGTGTCTGTGTGCCAAATAACAGGGATATCAGCTGCTGCAATCTCCTGTCCGAGGAACATCTGAAGTAGTGCTGGAACCTTAAGTAGATGTAAAGCACATGGTCCTGCAGGTAAAACTCCATGACAGGACATATTTCCCAAAACAAGAGATGCAACTAAACAGAAAAAAGGAAGAAAAAAGCTGCTACTAAAACCCTGTCAATTTCTGCTGGGTATGAAAGACTTGGACACCAGAAGTCTCTTCTGCACTGTTCATCCCTCAATCAGGTTTTCCTACACATTAGAGGCCCAACTTAAACCAATACCTAATAATATAATTTAATAAAGCCTTTACTCTGCAAGTCCATTTTACTCACTACCACTACATTTAGTGTAGGATTAAAACTTTACATTCTCTCTGATGCTCTCTTTTAACTCTATCTGCTCTGATAACTAAGTTATAATTCAGTTCTTGATACTCTCTTTCTTTCCCCTCCTGTGATGGGTTGATGGAAAGAGAAGCAAAATTCCTCTGCAGGTTGAGCCTGAATTAGGAGGGACAAAGATTTTACTAAAACTGGGAAATGACAGGTTGCACAGGAAAGCATGGACTAAACCCACTGGGACAAATGAGATTTTATCTCATAAACCCACTTTGGCGAGCAGGGTCCTCATTTTTCTGTAAAGATTTTTCTCTCACCTTCTGGGAATTTTCTGTAGCATGTAAGTTACCTTGTAAATGTGTTTGAGATACTTCTCCCAACATTGCAAACATCATATAATGGAGCTACAGGAACTTCAAAGGAAGTGGCTGCTTAGGTCAAAGCTGAAAACATTTACTGTCACCCAGACACACTTTTATCAATTTGCTCAGGCAGAGTCATTTGTGGTACACCTTCCCCAGACGTGCCTTCAAAGAGAAGCGAAGCTGCTTCCCCTCAACACTGAGCTCCAGAAAAAATCATTTCCTGGTCCAGCCCAGCTCATGCCAAGATATTCCTTGGACAAGCCGCAGTGCCAAGCAGCGCCGAGACCTGCAGCTCACAGCAAGGACTGATTTTAACAAGCACAACTTCCTGCTTTTCAAAGGGGCTTATCTGAACTCCTCTTCTTCCAAATGTGCTGGATAGTTCTAAGATTTGTCATGTAATTTTTTCCCTCAGTACATGTACCCATGTCCCTCCACTGGCCTCAGCTGGTACCCAGGAATTAACTCTCTCCTTAGCCCATTACACACACCAAAAAAAAAAAAAAAAATCAGCCTTCCACTTCTTTCCAGGTCCAACATTTGCGTCACATTATTTTCACTTCAGGTATCATTTAAATTCAGCAATAATGGTCCCTGGTCTTCACTGGGAATACTGAGACTCTGAAGTCCATTACGTCTAATTATGAAGTCAGGAAATTCCAGTTTTTAGAAGACATATAATATTTCAATAATTATTTTATTGTTGTTCTTTCAGTCCATAAAGGAATTTCAGAAGTAACTTAGTAAAAGTTAAGGTCTCAGTAGGCACAAGATCCCAATTTCATGTGGATTACTGACATGCATAAAACACTTTCCTAGATAAGGACCTATCAGGAGATCTCCAATTCTTCCAGCAATTCCAGCGCAGTCCAGTGTGAAACACAGCTCTGCTGAAACAAGGAACTCACATGGCCTCCTGCCATTCACACTCTCCCAACTCTGCACCAAGTCTGCCTCTGTTTGCAGCCACCCCACTGCACAAATCCTGCACCACAGCAGGGTACAAGCCTGGATTAAGGATAAAGATGGGGAGAACAGCCCAAATACTGGTATCACTTAATGGGTTGGTTAAACTCATTTGTGGTAACTGATAAAAAACAGTACAGGGATGATCAGTTAAAGAAAGTTCATTAGTTCTGTGTCTGATCTTCCCTTTATCCTCTTTGCCTCCATCCCCCAAAAACACCTGCTTCTTGGAAATTCATTATTTTCTTTCCACTGCATTGACCGGTGGCCTTTATTCTGCCAGGTATTTTTTCACTACAATGACTAAATAATCACAACTAGTTCTAAAATTTCTTTTGCAGCAACATTACCAGGTAAATGCCAGAGAAAGCTTATCCTGCTCTGAGTAGGAGGTTGGACTGGAGACCTCATGAAGTCCCTTCCAACTTAAATTATTCTGTGATCCCATGATGTGAGTATCATGTTATAAAAATCCATACAGGCTTGTTCATGTTTTTTGAGTCTCATGGAGAAAAAAACAAAACAAAACAAAACCTTCAGCTGCTGCCAGAAAGTAGGGAACTGGGTGGCAGTGAAAAAAAAACCAACAAAAAAACCTACCAACTTTCACTTCTACTGGTAATGCTTCAAACTTGTCTATACTCCTCCGAAATTATTTTCATCTTGGGATCTGAAAATTCCCTACACCCGACTTGCTCCATTTCATAACACCATTCACCCTCACGTGTCTTTAAGCAAATTCACTCTGGCACAGTCAGTGATACCTTATTTATTTCCCTGTGAGTTCCTCTTTGGAAAGAACAAGGATATGGAGCACCCAGACGAGTACGACTGAAGAAAGGTCACCAAAAGAAACAGTATGTTCTTACTGACTGCCCATGTTTGAGGGAAAATTTGACCATGTACTTCCACCCAACACTGCTGCTCTCAGTACATCGTTCTATTCCCCAGAGCTTGAGTGCAGACTTTAGGTCAGCCCTAATTTTGTTTTCACCCCACTTCAGCTCAGCCTCTCCTTGAGCCTCCCCCAGCCCACACGCACACAAGTAACGTGTTAAAGGTCACAGCATGGCACACGTGAACAAATCTGCTTTATGCCTTCTAAAGCCTTGAGAACTTAATCCTTTGAGAACCAGTTCCCTTCCACGTCTTTGTCCACAAGAAATGACACAGACCTGGAGCTCTTGGGTTAAATTTTTCCAGCCAAGCCCAGGGATTTCACTCCCAGTACAGCGAGCGCGCGTTGCCCATCGCATCCCGAACTCTCCACCAGTGCTTTGGTATGTGCTGGCTGCTCTCCATGGCAAGTAAAGGTTAAGGTTACAGAAGGTCTCTCCCAGGTTTCAACATGCAAGCATTCAAGAGCGAAGATTTAGGACTTGGTGTGCAAGTGAAAAGGAGAGGATCATTAGCAGGATGTTGGGGACAAAGGTACTGAGAAAGAAGGATGAAATTTCATTCTAGAAAGACTGACAACAAAATGCATTTTGTGTAATTTCTTTCCTTTGCACAGTCACTGTAATCCAGATTATTATGCAGCTGTAACATGAGATTTGAGAAGTATTCCACACAAGAAACTTCCAACTGGGCTCAGGCAGGAGCTTCAGATTTAAAAATTGTCACCAGGTTTGTCAGGCAAACCACAGAAATTAAATGTGTAAGTAACTACAAGATTATACAAATTCCCCATACTAAAAGCCCCCTGAACGCTCTTTTCATTGTAAAAAAGGATTAGCAGCATATAAACAATTTATGTAAGGAGGCTTGAACGATTTTATTGTGATGTACTATTTAGCATTTGCGGAGGCTCCAATTATAAAACTTTTACTTAATTTTCCACAAGTCACCCAGTGAAATAGCATGTTTTGATTTATTTAACAGCAAGAACCCTTGGTAGGAGACTGTTTTACTAAATGTGGTCATGAAGCCCTATCATCACATTTCTGCTGGATGCAAGTTCCGTACAGAAAAAGGAAATTTTGCTCACTGAACATTAACCAATTGTTCAATCTCACCCAGCTTTGAAGAAGCTCATACAGTGGCCACAGTGATACTGAAGATTTGTGTCCCAAAACAATGTGGCCACGTTTGGATCACAAGGGACACTGAATAAACAGCTTAATGCTATCTCAAAAGAAAAGCCGAACTTCTGGACCATAAAGCAGGAGAAAGGAACTCTGATACAATACAGCACAATCAACTCTCAAATATGTCTGGTAACAGGAAGCTGGAGTAACCTAGTTAATGAAAAACCATCAATAACAATACTATTCTTTGCAAAGCCAGCTCCTGGCATCTTTGGGTGGTTTTACTGCCTTGGCCATGGTATTTCCGAGAGGCACGGATCCAGCCTGGATCCCAGAGCGACGTGGCCCTGTTCCTCTAACTCAGCACCTGAGCCTCGAGGGCTTGTGCACAGCAGTTTGTGTCTTTGCTCAAGTCCAGAGTCAACACGGCTGCTCTGGTGTTTGGCCACCGCAGTGTCACCACCCCAAGGTCTGCACACGGACGTCACCAGCCGGACCGCGCACACCAGAGCGCTCCAGCTCAAACAGCAGAGGACTCCTGGTGTCCCAGGGGCTGGGGCTGTTCTTGCCCAGCTTTAGATCTTCTTTAGAGAGACGAGAAAGAAGCCACCTTCATCCTTGGAGAGCGATGCCCTCCTGGGAGTGCAGGTCCCAGCATACAGAGGTCCACCAGGACAAAATATGTAACCATACATGCCCCAGGCAAACTGCAGCCCCAAAACAACCAAAGCACTTGTGCCCATTCCCCTGAAGGAACCATACAGGTGAAATTTACACCCATTTCCATTTTCTCCACGACCAACAGCTTGCATAACACCAGCAACAAATCCCAGGCTGCTGACAAAAGGTGGACTAAACAACAACAGAGGGATACTCTGGAGGGTGGAAAGTCAGTAAACAAAACAAAAATAAAATGCAAATGGTATGTAGCTAAAGCAAACTGTATGGTTCACTGCATACCTAGCAGGCCAAGAAGGAAGGGAAATTCCTTCTCAGGGTTTATGTGAACAATGAGTTTCCCTGAAAACTCCAGGAGGCCGTTCCCAGCTCCTCCACTGGCACCATTACTAGGAAAAGCAAATGCTGGAAAGGTTGTTTCAGTTCATTACTGACCTCAGCTGAAGTCTGAGGACCAGTGAACTCCAGTGTGGATCAATGTGACCTCTTGCTTCAGAGTGTTATTGTTGTTACAGCGTGTACAGCACAGAGTGCTGCTTTTAAAAGAAAATACAGCTGTGGCTGTGCCACCACGCTCAAATACGTGTTCCAGCAGTCACACAGGTCTGATCAAACCCTGTTCCATGTGCTGCTGCTCAGTCCCATGCTTAGGATACAGCCAAATTCTCCCCCATTTTAAGTCAAAGCATGAAAACAACATAATGGGTGACTGTAGGGAAGCAACCCAGATATTCCACATAAAAATCAGCAAGAGCTGCAGGAATCCTTATCAGAGTTATGCATAAAATCTACATTTTGGGATATGTCTGTCACTCTGTTATCAAGCAATTGGGCATGGGAATACAAATGAATGGGCCTCTAAAAATCTTCATTAAAATATGCTCAAAAATCTATCAAGACACTCTTTAAATCTTCTTAAAGCAGTGAGATGGCACCAATGTATCTAATGGCTATTTTCAAAAGAACAGTGGCTCCTCTGCTGCATTGTTTCTATCACATGAAAATGTCAAAAATGGTTGAAATGTGAAAAATAGGAAAGTCTCACCAATTCAGACCAAACCGCAAACCACTTTGTAAGATCATGGAATTCTACAAGTGAAGAGACAAATGAACAAACATGCACACCAATAAAACTGCACAAGAAGAAACATGCCAGCTTCTATTTATTTTCATTTGCTCCTTTCTGCAGATTAGGAAAAGAAGGGCTATAGCAGTAAAGTGTTGCTGGAGCTGGACATAAATTTTGGAAGTTTTCATTAGAGAATGCAAAATAATTTTCAACATGGCTTCAATTCAAGGCAGGGATGTGAATGGAAAAAGTTTCAGAAGCATTTCAGAACCTCAAAATAAGGGAGACTGGAATAAACATGAAGTCATCTATGGATAATGCTCTTCAGATATGAATTCCTTCGCTCAATTTTTTGGTAATACTTTGATGTGTGCTGTGGTTAAGCAGAGGGTTGAAAGAAAGGGCAAAAAGTAGGCAGGTTCTTCAGCAGCCATGTAGGTGCAAGCTCATGGCAAAGTTTTGGTTCTAAAAGCCAGCTAAAAACACTGACACAAATAATTACAGAAGTTTCCATCTCTTGTTCTCATAGGGGCTTAGAATCACTGAAGAATTTCTAACCTGTGAATAATTCCATGTATCACTGTCGTTTTGACCCAGCAAGCCAGGCAATGGAAAACTCAGCTCCTCACATGTCCATTTTTCAGCAAAAATAAGACCAACCTTTCCTCCCTGAACAACTTGGAAATGGGTGGTAAAACTACAAATATTTTAAAAAACAGTTCACTGATCTGCCACTTTAAATCCCAGCTTAAATGGAACAAGAAAAGGCAGTATCACCTTGCTTACCTAGTGTACACTGCATTTCTATTTAGTCAGCTTCGTACACCCAGTAAATGTATGTTAGCACATTCACAGTTTTTTGACCGAAGAGGCTGAAATCCAAATTTGAAAGAGCTGAGTTATTTTTTAAGCGTGGAGAAATGCACATTAAAAAGGATTTTTTAAAAACCACATGCAGTTAATCATTGAACACAACTGCCATGCTGGCAAATCTATTGGTGAGGATTTTGTCATCTTGGGTTGGTCACTGAAGGTGTCAGGTTAGGCAGGGACTTCAAGATCACCTAGTTACACCCCCCTATCATGTATTACTGCACAATTTTAATTTAAATAAAATCTTATTTAGTTGATGGTAATGACTACCCTTCATGTAAACTCTTCTTGCTCTTCAACAAACCTAATTTTAGGCTCTAATCAGCTTGCAACTCAACAGAAGCAATCAGAGTACTGGCATGAGCTGCTATAGGAATAGAGTTTAACCATTAATTGTAACTTATCGTGTCTTGTTTGTCAAACCTTTACGGTCACTTGGAAGAATTCCTGACTGTAACAATTCTTGATTCTTACAGATTATGCTGAGACAACAACAGTAATGAATTAATTCCGTTTCCTTCACATAAGGAAATACAAGCAGAATCATTAAGGATGGAAAAGCCCTGCAAGATCATTGTGTCAACCATTAACCCATCACTGCCAGGTCCACCACTACACCTCATCCCTAAGCACCACCTCTACCAAGAGGTATTATTAATCCTGATTTTCCAGATAGGAAACTGCAATGTGGAAGAATGCGATCACATGCCCAAGATCACAGGCAGAGAACTCTAATTTTAACCTTTAATTTAAGGGTTCTGATGTGCATTTTCCCTCCCCAATACAGCTGACTGCTGTTCTTCCAAGTCCTCGGACTGACAAACACAAAGTTCACCGAGCACTTCAGAAAACTTGTATTTTCAGAGACAAACTGACCTATACTGCAGCCATGGAAATTAATGCAAACATCAGAAGCCACACTTAGACATATCATTAAACACTTGGCAATACTCTTTTAAAACCAGGGCATGTATCAGAGTATCCTTCTTTCTTTAAACTTGTCATCTTGCCTCTTCCCACAGAGCCACAACTCCCCCTTGCACAGACACACATTCAGAGTCACCACGTTTGTTGGTGCTACACAAGAAGAGCCAAGACCTTCCAGGATTAATGCTCCTGGAAAAGTTTCACATGAAGAACACAGAAATACACCCAGTAAAATTTCTGGAATAGCTCCAGAAGTGGCTATCTAAGGTAGTGTTAGCAAAATCTAAAGGATTTCCGTTTGTCCTTCCTTCCCCCACGCAAAAAAACCTTGCAAAGGCGTTAAGGAGCACAAAATTACCGGCGATATTTTAAGAGGCTTTTTTGCCAGTGCTGCTTCAGCCACCAGCCAAACCAAACTTTTCTTTGGTCGTTAACATACCTCTGGTCTCATAACTCTAACAACCTGCACTCGCAGCCAGGGACCAGGAACACTTCCCGTGCCTCGGGAGAGAGATCCTCTCGGAACTTAAACGCTGTCAGTCCCGCGTTTTCAGTTGGAAGCGAATTCACAAGAAAGTTTCAGGAAGTTCTACACTTCTGAATTGACTTTCTAAAAATATCCCACCCCGCCAGAGCAAACAGCAACAAGAATTTGCTCATCAGTTTACAGTAATGTACTTTCCCGAACACAAAAGTGCTGGCAACACCAACCGCACAGAGAGATGTTCATCGTGGTAGATGTGGATGATTAAAGCAAAAACCCATTACAGACTGAATTCTGCCTGCTGATGTCTGCTGGAAGCTGCTTTGTAACTTCCAGTGAAGAGAGCTGGGATTTCCACCTGTAAAATATGGATCTGAATCTAACTCCCACCCCCCCCCCCTTTCTTTACTCAAAAAAAACCCACCAAAGTTCCTGGAAAAGGAGCTTGTCCAGATCGACAGAGCATGCCCATCAGGCAGCTCTATGCACATATTTAAAGTAGTTAAAATAACAGATAATCATAAAGATATAAATAGCTTTTCTGGCAAAATTAAAGCACTATTAAAAGGAAAGAGACACACAAAGAATTACCTCTGCTCTTGCTGACAGACACGTAGTCAGAACAAGACAGGCTGCACATTTCGAGCCGTTAATAAAAAGAGGAGCAAGCAAATGAACAGCTTTCGGATGAATCCAAATAGTTTTTGTTTCTCTGCTGCAGTTTCACCACTCCCACACGGTCATTTCTACATTTGCTTTATAACGAAAGCAAAGTACAGGTCAGAATAAGAAAGGGAGGAGACAAAAAAACTCCGTTTTATTAGTCAAAGTTTGTCATTCTTGCTGTCTTCTTTCCAAATGAGGGGAAAACAGGGCTGGTGTGACCAAAGGGGATTTAGAGGGGGTGCTTTGCTTATGCTTAATAAACCAGAAGCTGGGCTCATCTGCATTTTACATGATCTGATTGGTAAAAGCAGGAAGTAAGAAAACCTTTCAAGTACACGATTTATGGAAAGATTATCACATGACTAAAATGCACAGAACAAGAAGGACCAAATTCAGCTTTCACTTGCAGCAATGTCGGTCTATTACCTTTGGCAGATTTATGATGTTTAAAACAAGATAAAATACTTTGTCTTCGTGAGGACATAAATCCATTTTTAAATCAGAATTTAACCTCTGCTTTTCAAACGCAATTGCTTCAGGTCTGCTCAGTGAAGAACTTCTGTACTGCACAAGAACCACGTGAACTATCTGGAGGGTATTTTCAAATATATTTCTGCTATCTCTACCTCTCTGCCTCCAAATAATCCTGCTATTCACTGCTGTGCTACATGCTCTTGTACACTTGCACACCCCTATGAATGTTTTAAAATTTAATTCAAAATATTAGAAGACAGGGCAGCCCACAAGTGCACTGGAAATTCTTTCCTGCATTTCACAAAGGAAGTTAAAGCGTTCACTCACTTTATTACTTGGGGAAGAAAATATGAGTACGATTTTATGATGTAACATCCAGCAAAGTATGGAAATCTTTGTCCAAGTGACAGTAAGAAAGTAATGGTCTAGTTTTTTGCTCTGTTGCCAGCAATTAAGTCTACATTTTGATGAAAAGCTGATAAATTATATGAGCTACAAACCCTTTTTTCTCCCCTCTATCTCACACATGTATTTCTATACTAGAAGGGGAAAGTGTTAGAGGTGAAAGAATAAGAGGAATGTTTACCAGGATGCCACTTGAGTGAAAAATAGAGAGTAACAAAGGGCTAAGAAATGAAAGCAAACATTGTGAGACAGTGAAACAGAGCTCTCCCAGCAGAGGCATTTTTTTCAGTGATGGCCTCACAGCTCTGCTGTCCCCTGAGCTGCTCACTCAGATGGCAAAAGGTTAAAAGCACTGAGGAAAACCTGAATCATCTGACCCAAAAATGGAAAAGAGGAGAGAGAAAAAAAGACACTGTGGTACGAGCCCAGTTTTAATGTGATGCCCTCTTTTAAATACCGAAGGACTCTACACCCTTTTGACAAACACTTGGTGAAACACAGACTTTACGTGTGCAGACAACAAAACCTTAACAGCCATTCATTTTCTTAGGGGTCAGAAACCTCAATTCTGTTTCACACACTGTAGCAACAAAATATGAATCAACTGGGTGAATTTCATACATGGGGTTAGTGATACTGTCCAGTGTTTCAGAACAATGTGATTTTATTCCTGTGCTTAAAAATGACACACACATTCAATGAAGACAGATTTCTCTGTACTGTCTGAGAAGACATGGCAAATATAAAGAGCTGAGCAATAATGTATGTGGTTGAAAATACAACTGGTACTCCCTAAAGTGGTTTTTCATAGCCTTTAAACACCAGATCCTCATGCATTTTCCTGTACATCAAAACAGCCAGATCTGTCATTAGCATGTGGGGCAGCAACCCCAAGAAAGATTCCAAACAAGATAAAAAGATTTCTTTTTTAAATTTTTTTTTTTCAAGTAACTGTTTATCATACTGCCCAGGAAGTGGTGCAAAATCATGAATAAAAGTGAGTGCTGATTATAAACCTGTCTTCTCTGGAATCACTCCAGCACCCCTAACCATCTGCAGGGAATAGGATACAGCACTCATGTACACAAAACACCTTCTGGGAGGCTCTGCATCCATACAACAGTGACTAGATTATTGGTATGGATCAGTACTGCATTTATCTTACTCAGCTACAGGTGCCAAAAAATTACAGGCTTACTTTAAACGACATCCTTGAGCAGCTGACAGTGGTGAATCTTGTTAAATTCCTTAGAAATAAAAATTTACATGAGCATCCGAGAGAGAAACAGCTTTGCAGGTCAGCATGACAGGGAAGCAGACTTCTGAATTCCCTCAGGCAAAAGATACTTTCTCCAGTTGGAACACAGAGTTTCCCAAAATGAAAGCTTAGCATGAAAAAAAATCTCAAACCTGTTGCTGTCAGCTTCTTGCTAATTAACTCAGAAATTACTGGCAGATTGGAGATGAAGGAAGGTAATGGAGTCACAAAGTCATGTAGATGGAACAAGTCAGGAATGAGACAGAAAAGGAGTAAAAAAGCACAGAGCACCTTTTAAAGACTCTGTTTCACAAAAGCTTGCCAGAATTAAACTAAAGGAAAAAAAAAAACCCCACAAAAATCGAAGTGACAGAATTGCTGCTGGAATTCTGAATTCCACTCTTCTACAATCATCATTTTACAAATCAAAACTTTTTAGAACAGATAATGAGGATCTGAATGATCTATACCAAATAAATTTCGAAAACACGACCTTCTTCACTGACTGTGAAGACAACTCAGTGCTGGTTTGAGTTATAGAAGAATTAAAACCATCCAGGGACCTCCAAGGGATTGCACATATCACGTATCTGATGCTGCCAACCCATCTTTGTACCACAAATAAGTCATGACAAAAATCTTTCAACTGCTGCATTTGAATTCCATCACTCACTTCCCCTGGGTCCCCACCAAAAAAACTGCAGAAAGAAAGCAAAATTCAAAAGTTCCTTCTAGGTTGATTACACACAGGAATAGGGAAAATAAATGCATGCCTGTCTACCAGTTCAATCAGCACAGGAGGGATTAGTCACTTTTCTGAGCACAATATTAGGATGTTTGCTGACTGCGGCCAGTCAAAGAGCAACACTTGAGAATGGAGCCATCAAATTCACTTCCCAGTCAAAAAGTCACAATCCAAAGAGAGAGTTCTGGGAGGGAGGGTTAAACATGGGAACAGAGGAGAAGAAACTGAGACTTGGAAGGTGCTTGTGGCTCGAGGTTTAATGGTCATGTAGTTCCTTCCGAGGAAAGGGAGTGTTCCTGCATGACACAGCAAGCAAACCATGCGGGAGTCACATCCTGGTGAAGGGTGGCAGCTCCAGACACTTGACCTGGGAGGACAGCTTCATGCACAGGAATGCTGGCTGAAGGAATGGAAAGCATGTGGAAAGGCATTTATTTCCAGGAAGGTATTAGAATATTGCTCATTGTGAGAGTGGCATCTGGAAGCTCAACACACCTCCCCCCAAGGGATGAGTTGAGTAAGGTTTTGCCATAGTTCTTTTCAGTCCCAGGGACAATGCCCATCCTTGAGTCTGTGGGGCTGTCAGGAGAAAGGCACAGCTGAGCAGCATCACCCAGGATGAGCACACCCACATTAATCACCTCTCAGGCCCTGGACGGCTCCCACGGGAGCAATGAGCTAAAGGGAACCTGTGTCCACCCTCTGTGCTGCAGGAGGATTCCCAGCCCCTCCTGGGCTCCCAGGCAAACCTGAATTGCTGCACTTGCTCATCACCTCTGTCCACCCTGTCCCCCCAGCACTCACAGGGACACTGCAAACTAGATCAGCTTCAGAAACCATTTCTGTGCACAGTAATAACACTGGTCTAATTTATACATCCATTAGTGTCTTAAACGAATCCGAGGACAGGTTTGACTCATTTAGCAAAATCTGACTCACACTTCTTGGGTATGGAAAAAAACCATTCTGCAGACTTGACTCCTGCAAGCTCTGAACGCCTGAATCTCAGTGCAGTTTTATCTAACAACAGCCAGGTTTTGAGACAGTTTCCTTGTGCACCTTAAGCACTGGAGTAGAGCACAGGGAGAAAACAGAAAGCACAAAGGGAGTTAAAAGAGTCACCTTTTGCTAAGGCAGACGCTCATGGCAAACATACTTTTTTGGGGAAGAAGATAAGTACATTTTTTCAAAAACAGGCATGTTTCATTTTGGTAGAGATACTTTTCACACCCAAAGCCAGACTAAGAAATTAAGTCAATATTAGATTTTCGCTTAACCATCTAAGCGGTTGGATAAAAAGGCCATGGTTTCCTATTATGAAAGTTTTTTAAGATTAAACTTCCTTTGATTTCTGAGGAACTAGTTATCTGTTGTGTACCTGGATGGAATCCTGTGAAGTTACACTTCATGTACACAAGAACCACCAAACCTATTCAAACTAATTACACAATAGGAGAATTTTCCTATTTGTTTTTTTCACTGGTGCTCTCAGTTATCATCTGAGCTCTCCTCCAATGGGATTTACAAACTCAGATTTCACACAGCAACCGTACAAATATTGGAGCTCCAACAGCCAACAACAAAACCCAAACATATCAAGTCTTTTTGCTCTTTCAAATGTATCCTCCCCTGGTGGATGGCACTCCATTTAAGAGGGCTCAGAAAAATTATCCAGATGATTATTTATGTCTGTGTAAACATCAGATCCATTCTAAGGAATACTCAAAGGCCACAACATGAGCTGCTCCTGAGAATCCAGGTCACATTCACGCTTACTCTGAAAGGAGCAACAATTTAAGCAAAAACCGGTTTTACTTGA
The DNA here is from genome assembly GCF_030490865.1 of Poecile atricapillus. Taxonomy (NCBI): domain Eukaryota; kingdom Metazoa; phylum Chordata; class Aves; order Passeriformes; family Paridae; genus Poecile; species Poecile atricapillus. The sequence goes on along the minus strand of NC_081289.1, from coordinate 3,393,689 downwards.
CATTATCTTTAAGGAACTGCTAATTTGTGATTCATTGTAAACTCAGATCCTCAAAATGCTTGATAATCTAAAGAACCTTCCAAGGAGGCAGATCCATAAACTGAAGAGACCTAAAAGGGAATATACACTCAAGATCAGCCTGATCTGTCTCAAGTGCTGGATGGATGGTTCTGCTGTGCTGGTGGGTTTGAGGGGTTTTACATCAAACACTGAAGAAGTCCAGAAAATGCCAACATCATTCAACCTCCAACCTCGGAATGCAAGTTGGCTTCCTCCCAGCAGTTCCATGACTGAAGGCCAGAATCCCAGGACTCCTGCTGGAGCACCAGGCACGGCTGTGCAGATGGAGTGCAGCTACACGCTGCCCTCCAGACCCAAAGGCTTCTGCTGCTTCTCCAGGTTGTGCTTCCCCACTGACTGCTCTTACTGTGCCCTAGCAGAAGAGGTGAGAGGGAGATCCAGGTCCTACATGCTTTGGATTTCCTCAGGTAAGCCACTCAAAGAAAAAAACACTGTGCAGCAATTTGATCAGAAAGAGTTGTCAAGCATGAGTTGTGGATGGGGACTGTGAGGTCGCTGCCAGCCAGCTCACCTACCCCAACAGTGCCAGGCATCAGGCAATCCCTCACACCAGCTGAGGAACATTATTCCAACAGGCTTTTCCTCCACAGAAACACCTCCTCTCTTCTCACAAAATCAGCTCTAGTAATTATTAAAATTAGTCAACCATTTCCCAAAGTCACAAGCTGCAGAAGAAAACCAGAGCTGGCCAAAAACCTCCCAAACACAACTATTTTGCACTGCAAAGCACCAATTGCGTGGAAATGTGCTGATTTCACCAAAAAGCTCTATAAAAGGCAACAAGATTGGCCGGCAGGCCAGTCTGTCCAGCTTCCTGCCAGGCTGCCTGCCAGCCCCAAGGGTGGGTACTCCCAGCTCCCTAATTCAAAAAATAAAAATCGGCTACGAGAAGGCTTCCAAGGGATGGGTATTTTGCTTCCTGTAGCTCTCCGATTAAAATAAATGTTGCACAGGTGTGTGTGTGTGTGTCAGGAAGGCAGGGACAGCTCTGCTGTACACAGCAAGAATGGCTTCTCTACAACAGAAAAATTTAACAAAAACCGTATTTTGAAAGACAGATGCCACTGCTAACAGCACAGGAGGGAGAGGATGAGACATCCCTGCACGAATCTGTGAGTGGGAAGACAATGGCAAAGAAATCCAAACAGCAAGACGATAAATCAGAGGTGGGGAATCCCTGTCTTATCCCTTCTGCAGCGTGCATGCAGCTATTGTATTTAATTAAAATAAATTACAGCTCGCTTGTGTACAGCCTGCAGGGCTTTTAACACCCCTGAACGGAAGCACAGGGATGAGCAGCCATCCTTCAGGAGCTCACTCTCCGTGCCTCCAGACGCGGAATGCAGATGCTCTGTCACAGCACAGTCACAGCAAGGCTGACGGATCGAGGCAGAACAAAAAGCCCAAAGAGTTCTGCTTTTACACCATCCACTTCCTCAGCTCTGTCCCTGGGAGCCCTGCCAGGATGCTGGTAACATTTTAAATTGAGAACGCAGAGCTGCCCAGCAGTGTGGCAGCTGCTTCTGAGCACGGATGTTTCACTGGAGAGGGGTTTCTTCTAAAGGCAGTGATTTAACACTCTATCAACTAAATTTCTGGAACACTTGGTTGAGCAGGATCGATGCACTTTCCTGCTTAACCACTGCATCCACACCCTCTAATTCCTGCTTGAATTCACTTCACGTATTTGCAGCAGCAGCACCTGAGGACAAGAACGTCTCCCTGCACTGAGTTCCACGCTCGCTGTTCCCCAGTGTGACACAGGAATATCAGTCCTGCACTTGTGAGGATCAGGAGGTGCACAGATGGTGAAGTCCTGTGCCACACACCTGAGGATGCTGCAGAGAGCATTGATACCCTGGCAGTGCCTTGGGGGACACAAACTGAGTTTCCAGCATCACCCACGTCAGCCACCCACACACGGTGCTCCAGGCTCTGGCTGATTTCTGTGGAAGATCAGCCTGTGAAGCTCTGTTGCACCAGGAGCTTTGGAAATTCCAGGCTGCTGATTACAATGAAGAAGGAAACACCTCTTGGCAGACCATGTCCCTAAGAGAATTAGTGACACAATGCACCCAACAGGACTCTGGATTTGGAGCTGCTCAGAGGATGCTCAGACAGTGGAAAGGATCAGTTAAATATGGCCTTGAACAGCTGCAGAATATCAGTCAATCCATAGCATTTGGGAAAAAAATAAATTTCTATTTATTCTTGTCCTTAGAAAAGCATAAGTGAGGAGGAAATGGATTTTAAGTAAGCTCTGAGAAGTCCATGATAATACTAATTCAAGATTTTGAAGTGCTTTACCATCAGCAAGTAAAACACACAGATCTCTGACAGGAGAAATGAAGCAGGAAAATGCAAAGCAGCTTGTCCAAGCTTATGCAACAGATGAGAAGCACAAACAACACACAGATCTCCAGGCTTCATCTCTGTGTCTTTCCATTCTTCCATTTTAAAAACCTAAATCCTTTTTACACTCCAACAAGGATTTCCACATAGATTTAAGTGTTAATTCTGGGCTGTGCAGACTTTCTTTTTTCCTGATGTGGTATCTCACCCATTATGTCCTCCTCTGTACACGTAAAATTAAGAGGAATTAGTGTTTCAGAACCAAGAAAACAGGAAAAAAGAAGAAAGTCCTAAGTTTTTATCTAAAGGCAAATTCCTTTTCATATGGGCACACTGAATACAGATTTGAAGAAGAACTCCATCTTATGAAGAGAGAAAACATTGCTTGGAAACTATGAAAATTGAAATAGCTGAGATGATACTAAATATATATATTTATGATGCTTCTATTTCCCACACTAATATCATGTATAATGCATTTTATGTATTATCTGTTCAGATACACTCCACTGCAGGCAGAAATGAGGCAATTATCTGAAACACTGACAAACCATCCTTTAGCCCCATGAAGTGCAGTGAGTAACACAGATCACTCCAGCACACAGCTCATGTGGCACAAGGACTGCTCCTACAAAGACACATAAAAGGTTCTCAGTGTCCATGGTGCTGCCAGAGTTTCTGTGTGGAGCTGCCTCACCACAGAGACAAGCACAAAAAGGAAATCTAAGAACTGGTCTTAGCAAGCTCCTCTTTTTTTGCAGAGCACACATTAAACTTACAGGTACTTTCACATCTGACATAAATTAAAATCCCTTTTTTAAAACCAGCTTGTGTTTTTAGGCTTCTAAATCATCTAGAAGACAGCACTGTCAAATGGAGAGTTTCTCTTTGAATACCCACTGCCTGTGTGAATGGCTGCTCCCCTCACTTCCAACAACATGACCTCTTCAGGGTTTGTCTCCTTTTATGCCATCCATGCCTGTGGACCTTCTCAGAAGAAAAGGAAGAGGAAAATGGCTTTCTTTACCCTTGCTGCCTGTAATTTTCTTTTCAAACCCTCCTTCTCATTCAGAGTAAAGGGGAATATGCTCCAAGATACCTACTTGCTCAGAGATGAGCCACGAGTGAGCTCCTCCTGAGGTCAGATACTGGGCTTTTACTGATGAAGAGTAAAATATTAATATTTATTGTTGTGCCTGAGATCTGAAGCAGCCCTGGTATCCTCACTTCACAGGTCCAGGAGATAAACACGACTGACAAAGCCACTTTGTGGAAGCTACGTGAGTTAGCAGAATGCTTCTTCAGCCAGTGAAGAGCTTCTGATCATCTGGTCCATTTTAAGACCAACCTCGCACAGCCAACCAACCATTTAAATAAGGCTATGACAGAAAATACTTCTACCAACCCTAAATATGTCTGTGTGCATGGTACACCTGCTCTTTCTGTAAGACATAAACTGGAATCAATACAATGCCATGACACAGCGTACTCTTGCCAAGATCCTACAGGGCAGATGGAATTTTGGAGTCCATCTCTTAAGTGCAGAGGTTGTTCTCTATCGTGACTGTAACAGAAGTTCTTTAGGATCATTTTAAAGGATATCATTTAAAAAATGAAGGTTTACGTCTTGCAGTAAAAGCACCTGATGAAAATACAGTTTAAATGGAATTCTCTGCTTGTAGGAATGCAAGGCTCCCTTTTCTAAAACTAATATAAGAGATTTAATCTAATTTTATACATTAATCTGCTCTAAACCTTGGGGAAGCTGCAAAGCTTTGCTTCCTGTGCTGACGCAGTAAAGAGAATCAAGAATCCCAGATCTCAAAGCCTGATTATTCTAAGGAAATGTTTATGTGAAGAATTACAACCAGAACTTACTGTTGTCCTCAGCATGAAACTTAAAGGATGATTCAAGTGTCATAAAAAGGCTTGGATTTGAAAGGACATTAAAGACCATCTTGTTCCAACCCCCCTTCCATGGTTGATGTTCCAACCTTCCACCATCCCAGGGTGCTCCAGACCCATCCAGCCTGGCCTTGGACACTTCCAGGGATGGAGCAGCCACAGCTCCTCTGGGCAAGCACAGAGGTTGCAGCTGTAGCTGATGCTCAACTTGGAAACCACCACAGAAAGAATTCACAGAGCAGTAATTCACAGAGATACACAGTTCTGGTCAAGGGATACCATCTCTCTTTGAATTCTGCTCTAACCTGCTGGTTGTTTACCTGGAACTCCAGATGTGCTGAGTTTTGACCAAAACCACACTTCCTCTGTCTTTGCTGAGGGGATGTTCTAGATGAGATACTTAATAGACAGAACTCCTCACGGACTCCTGGCTAATTCCCTCCTGGCCTGCTCCCAGTCAGCAATGGCCAATTTAAACAGCCTTTTCCAGGTGTCAGAAAGCCACAAGGGATTACGTAACGCATGACTACCCTGCAGAGACTGACAGACCTGGCATCACAACCACCCTCACATACCTGGCAATTTATAAAATCAACCTCTACCCCGAGGACAGACCCCACCCTCAGGTGCAATTGAAGAGGAAATACAGGAAGTCTTGGGTAATTTCATTGGTATTTTTATATGAATTTTGAGACAGACCGTTTTTAACATGAGAAGTTCCATCACCTCATGACAAATCTTTTATTCTACATCTAGCTCAGGATTTCTCAGCGCAATTTAGTACCTCTAACAGAAAACTGACTGTAAATTAGCAAGAAATTAACAGGGAACACTGGAGAACTGCAGTTCACCAGAACAAATGTTGGCAACTTTTTTATCACTTCCAGCATTGACCACATGTATTGCAGGGAAAAAGCTGACCTGGTTAAGGACTTTTCCATTTCTATCTATGATCTCCCAGGGAATGTGCTAAGGAAACGATTGTCCTAGTGAATCATTTCAAGAATTTTACAGCCCAGATGATTTATTACTATAAAATAGGTCTTGGAAACAAAGATATTTGAGGAGACTCAATAGCTATTAAATCATTGTGGAAAACATGATGCTGAAGGAATTGCAGATGCCTGACACATGCTCTACCACTTTTTTTTTTTAAATATTGAGTGTCTATAAAAAGCAACTCTGTAGAATTACTTAAAAACTTTTCCAACAGAAAAAATTAAAAAGAGAGATATAGGTATAGATTAAAATGGCATCCATAAAAGTAAAATTAAATTAAAACTTAAAAAAAAATTAAACTAAATTAAACTAAAATTGAACTAAAAACTAAATTAAAACTAGAACACCCCACAAATGCTGTTGGAAAAACTGGAGTCACTGATAATTTCAAAACCTATGCATTAAAAATACACTTCTCACTTAGTAAACAAGCTGAGACGCACTTTGCAGAGTTATAGAAATTTTAGAGTTGAGTCAACAATATACAGAAAACCTCCCATCATCTTATAATGAGTCCACTTGTTAGCTGGTTCAGAATCACCTTTGGTTTTGTTATTACAATTGGAATGTAGATGTTGTTCTCACATAGAACATGCTCTGTTCAAGACAGTTGGAAGCCTCTCTCTTTAAAATGTGCCATTGAACTCTACAAGTGGATCAGGAAGATGCTCTGTAAGGCTTGCTATGCAAAATGCCACTGAAGAACACACTGCTCCTCTTGAGCAAAATGGAAAAACTCTTGTGCTAAACCTTCTGATAGACCAGGCTGCTCCAAGCCACATCAAACCATGCACTTTTAGAGTACCCAAGTAAATGTTTTAAACGTATTCCAAAATACTCAGCCAAAATACAGCAGCCTCAAAATAAGGTCCAAGCTTTTCTTACACCAGCTGATATTACAGACAGTACTAACAACTTTTGGAAGCCAAAATCCCTTTCCAGTCCTTCTTACCTTCCAACCTCTCCTCTTCACATCCCTGGATCACCACAGCTACAACAGCAATAATTAAGAAGACATGACCCAGCCCTGAATGCCTCTGTGCCTTGACACAGTGATGACAAAGGGAGAGGGAAGATCCACCTTGTGCCACTCACATTGAGCCAAGTGGCTCAAAAACAGGGAATCCAGACAGCTCTACCAACTGCACTCACCAACAGGGAAATGAGGAAAACTGATGGCCTTTGTAATTAAAGGGATGTCTTATAGGAAAGCCGACCAACAGTCTTATAAAATAGGAAAATGAGCATTCCTCTTTGACTTACATTTTGTGTTGTCCTGGTTCACTTGTGCAACTCAGCCACCGTTTCTTTTTCTGCAACACAACAAAGAAAACAGATTCTGTTTAGAAAAAAGAAGTATTTGTTTGAACTGACGTTTCTCATTACATTGTTAAGTAATGCTTCAAGCTTACTGCTTGCTTTTAGTCAACACTGGAAAATATTTCCATCCTTCTTGTCTCTCTGATTTTGATTGCCAGCGTATTCCAGTTACATGAAATTGCTCTATCAAGATGAACCTTGGAAGCTGCTTGTTGATTTGAGCCTAATACTGACAAACCACAAATAAATTCCAAAACCTTCTGTGGAGTTGACCAAAGAAATTCACTGTAGCCACAGAGAAAGTGAATAAACGTTTTTTTAAAAGGATCTAATTGCTCAAAGATATCTTAGTGGTGTCTTTGTTAGATCTGTGAGTGTTCCTTGTTGGCCTCCAGCACCTAATTCAGAGAGGTGATGACTTTCCTTTGGTTTGGGGTCATACCTGGTACCCCTGTTCTCCAGACACCCTAAGACACTTCAGTGGGAGTTGAATATTGGAAGGGGTGTTCCTTATGTCCTGCTCTGTGCTTTAGATTCAAACTGATAGAAACACAGAAATTCTATCCATAAGTTACTGGGAATTGAAGCAAAATAAGAGCAAGTAACCAGAAAAACACACAGAAAAATCTACTAAGTAGAGTTATGAGAGTATTGTCCTGAAAAAGAATGCTCTGATGCTACATTCTCTATTTAACCACATAATTAGTAAACTTCCAGCAGAAGTAGCAAAAAAAAAAAAATTCCTCATTCCCTTACTAGGCTAAGTAGCAACCTGGAAGAACTACTCAAACCTCCACGAGGAAGAACTGGATTGCTCCAGATAATGGAATAACTAAATAACTGAGGACAGAGTGGAAAATGAAGCACAGAGACATCACTCAAGGTCAGCGTAGTTCTTGTTCTGCTGAAAATGGTAAAATGGTAACTGGCAAGAAAAGAAAAAAAAAAAAAAAAGAAAGCATTTGCCAAAAAAAAAAAGAAAAGAAGAAAAAAAATAGAGATGGAAAGAAGAGGACACCAGTCAGAAAGAATCCTGACTCTGGCTACATTTTCCAGCCAGGAAGGGATAACAAAGCAACAAGTAAATGCCAGCATGGATTTGTCAAACTGATTCCCTTCCCTTCCAACAAGTTAGAAAGCCCCAAGATACAGAAACAGTTCAATGATGACCAAAGTCACCTGAGCACAGCATTTTTCATGCCATGTCACTGTCCCAAATCAATAAAGGATCATGAATTTGGATAGAAAAACACATCCAAATAAATTTTAGTAGCTCACAAATGATCATCCAGATCTTAGCAAGTGGCACCCAACCTTTAGCACCAGAAGAACCCCAACACATTCAGAAAGAAGCTGAGTATCTCATTAATTCATCAGACAACTATGCCCAAAAAGTGTTCTCTTAATCCTAATTTCTAAAATCTCAATATGAAATAAATACATGTATCATTAGGGGGTATGAAATCATCAACTCATTTATAAGGGGCACAGTTAAACTTCAAGCTATTTAATTTAGCAGAACAATAGAGCTCTACGAAGTGTGTTTTTCACTAATGACCTGAACACTATTTTTGTTACTTCTGCCTCTAAAATGCACAGCCAATATTTGTGGTTTTTTAAAAAATGGCATTTCTTTCTCAAAATATTGTTGTGCAGAGAAAAAAACAATCAAGAAAAAAATTTAACTCCGAGTACAATCAAATATACAAAGGAAAACTACACAAGTACAGATTTCATCATACTCCTCCAGATTTTAAATAGACCAACATATTTTGGAGATGGGTGTGATTTTATGTGAGCTGTCCCCCTTTAAAATTGGCAACTAGATTTAATTCAGTGCCGCCTTATTCCAGGTTCCAAACTCCAGTTGAAAATAGATCTCACAATGGAATCCTACAGCTGAATATACTCTGGGAGAAAATTAATACTTTAATTTATTCCAAATTCATTTGCATGACAGTATATCATTAGTATATACAAAAAAAAATATGTATTATACCAACAAAGGAAAAATTCTGTGCAAACAGTGAAAGAAATTCACATCCCACATGAGATGAGCTTAAAACTTGAAGCAACAAAGCTGGTTTATTTCTCTGAGAAACAAACACATTAAAAAAAAAGAAAAATCAAACAAAAAGAGATGTTAATAGTCTAGGCTGTCATTTAAAAAAATACCATGTGACCTTAAAAAAACCCACAAAGCAAATACGAATTCTTGCATGCCAGGTATCTCCTAAATAGCTAAAAAGAGCCACATGGACAATCAAGTGCAGACTAAAAATAACTGATGTAACACCGCTTACATACAAAGCAAAGTTTTCCTACCTCACTGATTAACCAGTTGAAGAGGAAAGAAAACACACGCTCACTTTGTAACTCCATCAACCCTGGTGTCCTGGAAACAACTCTGCTACAAGAGAAATCCTTAACTGCCAAAACATCTTCTGCTACCAATTCTTGGGTTTTTTTCTTCCCCCCATTTCCCTCTCTGCAGTGCTCTCAATGTTTGATAAGCAGCCAGTACCAAATCTAACCCATCAAATGGCACAGAAATTGGATCTCCTGCTCTTAAAAAGAAATATGTAATTCCATTTGAGTATGCAGCACTTAGGGAACACCAGGTTTGCACAAAGGCTATGGAACTGACTGCGTAATTTTGTTGTTGCTGTTGTTGCTAAAATGGGCTATTAACTAAACCTTTCATTTTAGGAAATGGCCTCAAGTTGTGCCAGGGGAGGTTTATTTTTTAGATATTCGAAAGAATTTGTTCACAGGAAGAGTGGTCAAGCACTGGAACAGGCTGCCCAAGGTAGTGGTAGAGGAACTATCCCTGGAAGTGCCAAAAAATAAAAATGCATATAAAAATTGACGACATGGTTTGAGACGGTGAACCTGATGGAACTGCTAAGCTGATAGTTGGATTTAACCTTAAAGGTCCTTTCCAACCCAAAAAACTCCATGATTCCATAAAAACCAGCAAACCTACAGGGTGAGCTCAGCCTTCCTTATTAACGTGCCCAAGTACTTGGGGTTAGAGTCCTTTCTCAATCCTCACTCAACAGCTCTGTGGGAGTGCAACAAGGTCATAAAACACAAAAAAAATTATCTTCTTTAGGTTTTATGGTTACTGTCAGTGTGAAGGGAACAGAACTTTCAAACCCAGGTCTTGGCAATTTGTGACACACTGATGGCCAAAAATTTAAAGAACATTTGTGACCTCCCTTTCTTGCCACAGAATCCTTTTTGAAACAGGTCTGTGCTTTTACTAGAAAACTTAATTTTAACCTTTGCATGAAATAAAACCTGGGTTTAGAAACCAGATTTATCTAGGAAACAGCAGTTTTGTTTCAGACCACAACGTTACCCTCCACATCTCTCCACTGTTCGTTTTGCTACACGGCCTGTTTGGGTCAGACACAGCAATCTGGCCTTACCTAAACTGCTTCAATCCAGTGCAACAAATATACTTGTTTAAACATTTGTAAATTCCTAATTTCTAAACTACCAGTGTTTTAAAAAATTTGGCATCTGAGCCTCTCAGTCCCACACACACTGCCCACACCTGTTTTCCAGGAAAATGCCAGTCTGCACTGGTCTCAGATGGGAAAAAAAACACTATTCACTGTTTTCAAATGAGACCTGTTAATTACCAAAATTATTTCTACAGCAAGTACAAAGGGATTTTGGTTCCCTCAGAAGATCCATGATCAAACACAGTAACACTCAGCAGTTTTATTAAGTATGGGATCTGTGATTTATTCTCTTCACTCTGCTAAGGAGAACTGCATTTTCCCTTGACTTCCTCCAATTTCCAATGTATTCACAAGGTTTTTTGATGTTTCTTAGCAAAGTTGGTTTTCCATCTTTCTGTACCTTAGATTTTCATATAAACCCTATCTAAGTGTCATCCAGAGAAGCTGTGACTGCCCCAGCCCTGGAAGTGTTCACAGCCAGGCTGGACAGGGCTTGGAGCAACCTGGGACAGTGGAAGGTGTCCCTGCCCATAGCAAGGGGTGGATCAAGATGGTCTTTAAGGTCTTTTCCAACCCAAACCATTTTATGCTTTTAATACGCTTTTACACTGATTTTAAATTGTATCCTTGTATCTGCTTTTGAAATTACTTATCTTTAATATCAACGTGAGGCACAGATTTGTTTTCCCTTTTCTAATTTTATTCTAGACACTGTAAACTTTCAAGTCTCTGTGTAACTTCTTTTTTCTTTTAAGCATGTTCTGGAGAGATCACAGAACCATGAACAAATTTGGTTGGAAGGGACCTTTAAGACCCTCTAGCTCTTACCCCTGCCATGTGCAGGGACACTTTCCACTAGACCATGACCTTCCCCTAGGCCAGGTCATATGTTTAGCTGGCAAAATTAGCTGAAACCCCAATTAATCATGATCTGGAGTTGCTACCAATAAACAACTACCACTAAGAGACGCAAAAATCTCATCCTCACAGTCTTGAGCTGCCTCTGCAAAATGCCAGAGTTAGGGATTAGAATTTCTCATCTCCTCCACTACAGATCCAGTTGCCTCGGCAGCATTTTACTGCACAGGCTCAATATAAACATTCCATGTGTCATCAAGCAGGCAGTGAACATCCACAGAAGTCTGCCTTAACACGTCAAAGATCCAGGGATTTTCAGCATCCCATCCCTCATACCATGCACAAGAAAACTCAACGGCAGAGACAGAGAGGAGGAAGGTATTTGGAAACTTGGTACATACGAGCAAATTTAAGATTATGAAAATTGTGGTGCCTTACAGTAGCAGTGCTGTTACACGCGTTACAAACACTGAATTTTGTCAAACTATTTCCAGTAAATGCATTCTTTTTTTCCCCACCTCAGCACTAGAAATTCCCAGTGCATAGTACAAATCGTTATATTCTGCACTTTCTAGCTCAAACGAGGACCAAGTTTTACCAGCCAGCTTTTAGGAGTGTTTAGACCCTCTCTCTCTGGTACAGAAGCACACTGATCTCAGGCTGGAAAAACATTTCTTATACTGATTTCTTCCTTCTATTTCAGGCAAAAGTTCCTAACCATAGCAAAGCTTTTGCCTTCTGCTGCCACTGAATACCAGTTGCTGCACAAGCAAAACAGAAAAAGTCTGAAGTTATTTTAAAACAGCTACTTTTCTCTATTTAAGTGTTTAGTCTTCAGTAGTTGACTATGTTATGAGTGGGAAATAAGTGTCCGAAGTGATGCAACCACCAACGCCCCTGAGTAGGGCAGTGGCAACAAGTGAAGGAAAAAAACTTGCAGGGTAATGTAAAAACATAATTTAGGTAGGGTAGAACAGCATTATTAACTGGGGAGAAAAACCCATAAAACAAACACAACAAAACAACACCCTCTGATGATTCTTTTTAGTCTTGGGTAATACTGCTACAAAATACCTAATAAAGGTGACACAAAGAACTTCTAAACCATTTATTAATTACTTGAGGCTATTTTTCATTTTACTGCTTCACTGCAATTTCCATTAGCATGGGAAATGGTACCATTTTTTTCCAAAGAGATATTTCCAGCGAACTCAGTGTGGATTTAACAAGACCAGGACCATCATATAAATAGAAATCAGAAAATAGTATTTCCATAAGAAACCGCTCAGATTTATTGGATTAACAAGCACTTACAAGTGACTCACGCTGACACAGCCTATAGTAATCCAATCTATTTGAGATAAGAATAAATTCAAAGGAAACCTTAAATTTAGAAAATCACCTCTGTGGCTGCACACATAGCTGGCTTTATTACACGAAATCATATTAAGTGTTCTCTCCAAATGGGAGGACAAATAAATTAAAAGCTAAATTCTAGCAATTTTTTTTTTTTTCTATGAGTGCAGCATGTCCTTAACAGCAGTAGCTGACACACTGAGCATAATTAGAGAGGGATAAGAGAGCCCCGTGTGGAAGTGCCTTGTGGAACACAGCAGTTTTCCTGCCTGACAATCCCACAGGAATATGCTGTGCTAAAAGGAATGGGAAAAAGAAAAGCCACCAAGCCACCTCACCTTGTGTCAGGAGAACTAAGGCAGATTGTTGAATCTACAGTGGCAACAACCATTTCTCCTGCGTGTACACTGGTCTGCGTTTCCATCTGGGATTTCTTGGGGAATTATCTCTAGGGGATGTTACTAAATCCTAACAAACACTGAGGTGTTCTGGCTCAGCACATTGAAACATCAATGCTTTCCTGAAACCCTGAAGGACGCATTCACAGCTCACACCTCCTTTAAAACATGCCAGCACGCAGGGAGCTGGGATGGAGCTTATTGCTATAAATACTCCTCTGCAGCAATAAAAGAATTTTTACCTCTTGATATCGCCATGAATAGTAACAGTCTGGAAGAAAGTATTATTAAATATTACAGAGTCATAGAATAGCTTGGGTTGGAAAGGACTTTCAAGAATATCTAGTTCAGACTCCCTGCCATGGGCAGGGACACCTTCCACTATCCCAAGTTGCTCCAAGCCCTGTCCAGCCTGGCCTTGGGTCCTTCCAGGGATGGGGCAGCCACAGCCTCTCTGGGCAAGCTGAGCAGGGCCTCACCACCCTCAGAGGGAAGAATTTCTTCCTAATATCCCATCTAAACTGCTTTCTTTTCATGTGAAAAGAACAAAACCAATATAAGGAAAGGTGACACTGGCCAGAGCAAGGGGTCACGCACTGAGGACTGGACTTTTATCTTTATCACCAATTACTGTAAGATAGAATTAAATGCCACCTGTGCATAAGGATATTTGAAAGCCACGTATCTTCTGCCATCTATAAAGCAAAGACACTTCTCTGTGTGCAGGGACGTAAATCACTGAGTACACAGATGAAAACTCCTTTGTAAGAACCAGCTGCACACTACTGAGGCCAAAAAAATCTTATCAAATGCAGACTTCAAGGCTGAAGTGACTTATTTAGAGAACTGCTGTGCTGCTCTCACCTGTAGTATCCAGTTAAGTCAGATCAAGGACAACAGCACATACCAACTACATCATGAGCAGGAGGCTTTAATTTTTTATGCACACTTTCCTTCAGGCATACACACCCACTCTCAGAAAATTCCCATTAATGGCCATTCTACAATCCTGAAAAGCAGTATGTTATAGCCTTGGGCTAACTAAATTAGAGTGAGCTATGCTGAAGCTGCAATCAGTGAAAACCTGCTGTATGACTTTTACTGCAATAAAGATACTCCCTCAGAGAGCCTCTTCACAGTATAATATTTTCAAAAAAAACTAACCAAAGCCTGCACCTCCTGTGAATTTGGTCATGACAGCCTGGGGCCTTGCCCAAGGACACTCAGAATAAAGATCAAAAATTAACCAGTAGTCAAAAAATGCTGATTATACCCAAGATTTTTAATGTACTTCAAGTGGGGATGCAGATCTTGGCTTGAAGGAGTGCAGAACAGATGAGAACTCAAATGGCAAAGTGCAAGGGGACAAGGCACAATTTGTTCTGATTGAAAGACAAGGTTAAAAATCTCATTTTCTGTCACAATGAATTGGGTTTTCAAAGTGAGACCTCCTCACCCTTGTGCTTTTTTCAGATTAGATTTTTGGAGAAATTCTAGCCTTTACATTACAGTAAAATGCTGTAAAATTTTCAAATAGCTAGATTTTGTGCTAACCCTAATTCATAATCATTCTGGCCTTGCAACCATGGTGTGAAATTCACTGAGCTAGACAGCTGGGAAGGGGGGGGTGTGAAGAGTGGGGGTGGTGTTGTGGTTTTTTTATTATTATTGCACTTCTGGTGTTCAACCCTTCTACTCTATACGAAATCCATATTCAGAAGTCTGTAAGCATGAAGATGCTTTTACGTACAAGGATTTGGTCAGACTCTAAAAGCATCTGCACCTTCACTTGCAATGAATGAATCTCTCTTCAAATTTCCTTTGGTGACCAAAATATGTGTTTCTAGCCTATAGTCCTTACTTATGTAAAAAGTGGTGCTGCTCAGAAAATTGTTTTCTCAATCTAAAATTTTTTGCTCTCCAAAATAATTTTCATCCCTTCAAAACCCTCTAAAGGACACTACTGAGAAATGCTTTCCAATGAAACCTAAAGAAAAACTGCCTGAGATCACAGTACTGGTACAAAACTAAACCTTAAATGAAGTTCTAGGAAAGAACCACCAGCTTTTCACGTAAACTTGTGGTGAGTTTTCACTGAAGCCCTCAAGCCTGCCAAGCCATGGCTAAATGTCATACCTCATTTCCTATCCTAAATCAGCCATAACAGCAAGACGGGGTTTTGCTCTGTCATTTTCAGACCTCATTAAAACCCAACGCTGAGTGTAATTCCTAGCAGTGGAACTTGGCTGTGGAATGAAAGAAAAAATTCCCCAACATTTAGACAATCTAGGAAATTTTTTTTTTTTTCTACTTAAATGGGCCTTGGGCACAGCTCTTCACAAAGATATGGTTTTATTTTTTTACATGCTCTTGATACATGCTGGATCAACATCATGAGGTATGTGAATTTAAACAGAATTATTTAGGTTGAAAAACCTCTCTGAGATCACAGAGTCCAACCATTAGTCCATCACTGCCAAGGCTACCATTAATCCACATCCCCAAGTGTCACATCCTTTAAATCCCTCCAGGGATGGCAACTCCACCACTGCCATAGGCAGCCTGTGACAGGGTCTGACAACACTTTTGGTGGAGGAAATTTTTACTAAAATCTAAACTGAACCTCTCCTGGTGCAACTTGAGGCCATTTCCTCCTGTCCCATCACTGGGAAAAGACAACCACAACCTACAGCTGCTTTGTAAGACAAGCACATCAGAAAGTCAAACTCTGCTCCATTTCTTATGCAACTATCAGTCAACTTTTAATTATTTTCCCCTGCCAAAAATCTATTCTTAACAATTCTTTAAAGGCCACTTAAGACAGACCAAGAACTAAGAAAAGCAACACTGGGCTGTTTCATGGATCACCTCCCAAGGTATCATGCTCCAAAGCACACAGCGTCACTGCATTTCTGCCTCTGTAATATTGTCTTTAGGCAGCTACAAGGTGTCTCAGTGAGAAAACATTATCTTGTGCTTGTCCTATTAAAAAAGATTGATCTGTTCAACACCTGATGATTCACTCACCCACATGTTACAAGTCCACACAAAAATGACTCATTCTGTCCGTAAGAATATTCACCTGGGATACCCAAGTCCTCTCATCTTTTCCAGAGCTGCTAACTGCTTTTTCTTGTAAAGGTGGTGGATGGTGGCTTCCCTATGAGAGCAATGGGTGACATGAAGGAGAAACAGGCACGGGACTGTGCCCTGGGAATTTTAAAAACAATCCCCATAATAATAATAATAATAATAATAATAATAATAATAATAATAATAATAATAATAATACTTGAGAGTTAAGTTTGTGGATAACTGAAGCACTGGCAGAGGAAACAGAAACACTCCACAGTGAGATGGTGGTTGAAGGCAACAACTAATTTTAATCCTAACGAATCAGCGTCACCCAGATTTGAAGGAGTTCAGGCTACTCCTCCGTGATTTGGACACTTTCTCCCAGAAAAGGGCTCAGGAGCAGCCGTCCTGAATCACCCTGGGAGGGACAGCCAGTGCAGGGCAAAGCCATATTTAAGGGCTTGGCTGATGACATCAGATTCGTTGTGTTTGTCCAACAAATCAAGCTGAGTTCTAGGCTAGAACTTCATGTCCAGTTCTGATACCCACGCTGCGGAGACGCCAAAGGACTGGCAAGCGTTCAGGGAAGAGCTTAGGAAATAGTGGGTCTGGCTGGGATACAGACTCCGTGACGCCAGGCCAAACGTCTCCTTCATTAGGGAGATGAGTCCCTGACCTTGTTTTCATAGGTACTATGAATATGACAAATAACAAGCAGCTCTTCGATCCTTGGAGAGAAAGGCACAGCAAGATATTACAGCTGGAAGGCAAACAAGCTTGAATTCGAAGTAATTTCTTGCCTTTTAGCAACAGCACTGCTAAATATTTACCATTAATCGATGTTTTAGGACGGCAGAGCTTCTAACAGCACTCCAAGATGCACCTCTGAGGAAAACTTCTTATCTTCTTTCACAGAGAACCACACAGGCTTGATACAGAGACATGAATCTAAAAATTCCATGGAATTGTAGGATAATTTGGGACCTAAAGACCATCCAGTTCCAATCCCCTGCCATGGCCAGGGACACCTTCCACTATCCCAGGTTGCTCCAAGCCCCATCCAATGTGGTCGTGAAAAATTCCAGAGGTGAGACAGCCACAGCTTCTCTGGGCACCCTGTGCCAGGGCCTCCCCACCCTCTTAGCCAAGAATTTCTGTCTAATATCCAACCTAAATCTACTCTCTTTCAGCTTTAATCCATTCCCTTGCACTAACGCTGCTTGCCTTTTATTAAAAATAAAAATGCTAAAGTTAGTATTGAAGTTAATTTTCATGTTTAATTTTGTTGTTACTGCTATGTAATGCCTACTGTTTTATGCTGTCTCAAGATCAGCTGTGCTCCTTTGCCTTGAAAGAAGCATTTTTTAGATGGTTTTCCTTCTTGGTAAACTTATCTGCAAAAACACTGTCATGGAAATTACCTGGTTTGCTATTTTTATTGCACCTCATTATCACAAGAAGTAACATGGAAAATAAACAGAGAAAAAAAAAGAGAATGTAAGACCTTAATGTAAGGGAAAAGCAAATGGTGACTCTGATTGTGTATTATTAGAATATGATGAGAATTTATGTGAGATGACACTAGTTTAGCCAGAAAAGCACTTAACAGAAGTGACTAAAGACATGCTTGCTGCTGGCATGACACAGCTCTCTCCTTCCAGCCCTTCTATCATCCAAACACATTTTACTGCCACCCCTTCTGCAACTCCTGAACCTGAATTTTTGACTGAAGTTTAGACAGTACTTGGAGGCACCAAAGTGCACAGCACACCCAGTTCAGTAATCCAGGAAAAGATAAGACTTTTACATGTACTTGTTCTACCAACACCTTGCATTCTGTGGGGAAAGGGGAACAAACAGAACCAACACCACAAATGAGCCCTGAGAAATGAGAAACACAAAAAGAAATAATCTAATGAAGGAAGACAGTTTCCTGACACAAGAAATAAAGTATATAGATTCTGAATTCTTGCTTATTTCTAATCCTGTCTGTAAAAAAAGAAATAAAACTGAACCGAATAAGGCTTAACTGACTCATTGTTAATTCTGAGTCATCCCAAATCAGTGGATTCCTGTGTCAGACTATCTGTGCCCTCAAGAAGGTAATGGAATATGGCAATTTCTAATCCACTTAAGAATCAGGAAATTCACACAGCAGGTGTGAACACTAAAAAGCCACCATTTTCACTTTATACTGAAAAAAAAAAAAAAATTCAATCAAGCTCTCTCTATGGAATATAATAAGAGTTCTGAAGAGAGTGGATAAGATAAGCCACACTGTTTTACATGAAAAAAGCAGGGCAAGTCCTTTCCTGGCTTGTCCCGCTAGAATTACAGACCTTGAACTTGTAGAAGACAAATAAAAAACCTCTTGACAGCAGTGAGAGATCAGGGCAAACTCCTTCACAGCACCCTGTGCTGGGGGCTGCACACACAAACCACATCCCAAACAGCACCAGCTCCCTCCTGATGCCACGAGCAACTCCTCACCTTCCCCTCACACTTCCAACGTACCCCAATTTAATATTCTGCAAAAACAAACACGCTGGGTTTATGCAATAACTGCCAGAGTGTCATTCACTCCTTGGGATTTGGAGTTTTAACTCCTTAAGGACGCAATCCTAGAAAAATTAATGTATTCCAGGAGCTTGGAATACTCGTATTTCTGGGGAATTTATCACAGAAGTATTTAGCACAGTGGTTTTAAATCTTCTAATTTTACGAGGAGATTCGAACTGCTCAGCATTTTTCTGAAAATTCTTGTTCCCAGAATTACCAAGTTACATAAGAATCTCATATGCCAATAATGAAACATTTTCTAGTCTCCAAGGTAGCACAGAAACGCCAGAAATTTGTCTGACATTCCTCCCCCTTCCAAAAAAAACCCAACAGGCACGTAAAAAGAACTCAAAGTGTTATTTATAAAGTCTCATTAATTGTCAATTATTGAAATACTAGTAGCCCAATTGTTCCTGAATACTTGGTGAGGAATGTTGTTGATAATTTCCATGCATTCCTGTCAGTTCTTCTCTATCCAGGGAAAGAAACAGAGGGGAAAAAAAGAAAAAAGAAGACAAAAAAAAAGAAGAAAAAAGAAAAATAACTGGTTTGCATCACAGTTTTCCACTCTTTTTAAGATTACAAGTACCTGATGTTTTTATTAAAATAAATATCTATGGTTTTAATAAAACACATGATCTAAACTAAGATGTTTCCTCCCAATATCACGGCATCAACCACTATGGGATCAGCATTTGGAATAAAATCAGCAGGAGCACTTCCCCATCAGTGACAGCAATATACAGCTCTGTTAATTTATTGCTCATTATTATTCATCATTACTCTGGCTCAAAACAACTTTCAGGGAGGAATAGCTGGGAAACTTTGCACTTTTCCTCAGCAAGTATCTATGTAAAACATAAAAATGAGGCATCTAAAATATCTGTTCCCAATTAAAAGGGCTGTTTCTATGGTCCACAAATTCTCCTACAATACAAGAGTAGATCTTAAAAGATTAACACACACATTAAAAAAGTCCAAATCCTAGCTAACACTTAAATATTGCTGTCTTAAAGCTATTTTAAGTAAAGAGCAGCAGTAGAGACGAGTGTGAAATTATAGCTACAGTTCTGGAAGCTACCGAATATCTGGATTAGTCCCATGGAAAAGCACAGCTGGATGTCCAATGAAGTATCTCAATTCTTGAGCTGCTTATAAAATTTCCCTTATCTCTCTACTTGCTATAGGTGGAACACTGGCACTAAGTCACCTGTGCCTGCCTCTAGATTAGGACAAGAAAATTGGAAAATAATCTTTTTTCTCCCTCTCAACCTCTTCATCTTCGTTTCAGACCCAAAGCCTCCAAACTGTTTTGCACAGGCATGTTGTAAAACTAACTTTAGGTGTTTAGTAGAGTGAAAAAGGGAACCATTTTGGATCCCTCTGCAGAACTGAAGCCTCAAACTGCAGTTCTGTTCATTTGTATTTTAATCCAGTTTGTGTGCTGGTATTCCAGCAGCATATGGCAGTGTGTATTTCTGTTGGAAGAGCTTCAAGGAGGAGAAGCAGCACCATTCTAAAAAACTGCTTATGTACCAAATCAAGTTTTGTTTTTTTCAAGTGAGTTTCACGTAATTCTTTAGGATGCTCATCCTTTTCTATCAACACAAAAACCCCTCCACATCCAGAACCAAGTTTCCTTTGCCCAGTTATCTTTAGACTGTTCTCCACTTTTTATGGCAGAACACCAAGAAATAACAACTATGAAGGAAGCTTACGTTCCCTCTTTAGAACCACGATGATAAAAGGAAGATAAGATCTTACTACTTGCTGTTTGGAATTATTCCAGCAATTAGGGTACTGTGGATAAATCTCATCTCACTTTAAAAATCAGATACCCAGGTGAGATTAATCTTAATCCAACAGGATTACATGGATATCACCTTTCACAATGCCAGTTAGGTGAAATCCTCTGTTGCAGGGGAACCAGAGCTCTGAAAACCTGCAGAAGGGATGGTATTTGCATTACAAATCTGGGCAGGAGTTACCATAAACCAGCCACATGTTGTACCACTGCCAACACCTCAGCAGAGTCTGAAATCCCACATCAGGTGTCTAAAACAGGCAACAGCAGAAACATCATTCCTGAAATAACCTTAGGACCTGCATAGAAGGTGAAAATAGACAACTTGAAGGAAACAAACTCTCTGAATAAACACCGAGCTGATTATTCACTGATTGCTGAGGAGTCCTCAAACTTAAAGCATTGCAAATGCCTTTTCAGGCCTTGATACCAACAAAATCTTACCGCTGATTCCAGTAAAATATCTGCCTGAGCAAGGACTGTGGGCTCTTTCCCTTGAGAAGTGCTCAACCACTAACTACAAATTACTGTATCTAAAGAGGTGAAACATCCCCCTACAAACTGTACATGAACCCTTGCTTCAAACCAGTTATCCCAAGCGCTGTGTACAGCCCCCATCTGTGGAGCAGACAACTCCTCCAGTGAGTATTCTCCCAAACCACAAGAATTTTGTGTTAATTTTCCTTAATTCTTGGCAGACATTAACTGAAAACACCCCTCATCCTCTCTGTCCTGACACCATCCCTGAACATTTGCATTCAATCCAAGCTTGTTTGATGGGAACAAATAAATACTGAGCTCTCAGCATCCTTCAGACCTCCATAAAATACTGCCTTTCCCCAAATTAACATAACAACGAGATCAGCAAATGCCACTGCTGAAGCAAACACCTGCTCTGAGGTTTGGTGGGCAGAAGAGCTTTTCAAACCTGCTAGAAACTGAGATCAGCTACCACTCAGCTGGAAGAAACTCCAGCCCTACATTATGTAATCTACATAGTTTTTAGACCAGTCTGCATTCTTGCAGAGCCCAAACCGAGGAAGCTACAGACAGAACAAAAGAGAACAGAAAAAGTTCATTAACCTCAGCCTAGAGGCTGCTAAGAGCCTGTATTTGCACACTAAGGCAGGACTGCCCTGTCGCCCACACAACCCTGAGCTCTGCAATCTCATAATACCAAGGGTAAAGCACCACAAAATTTCCAGCGAGTCAGATCAGCCCTTTATTTGGATGAACAACCACTAACAACTAGTAAATTAGAAGATCCACTTCAGGGTTGGGTTTGGGTTTTCCTTTTCTTGGTAGTGTGTGAATAAGTCCAGACACAAACTCATCTTAGAAACAGAAACAGCTCAACTGATGCTGCCACTGACCATACGGAATGAACAGAAAGTGGTAACACCCAAATTCAATCTGACCTTTAAAGACAGATTCATCTCACCCAGTTTCTTCTGTTGAGTATGCTGGGTTTTTTTTCCTCATTTCACAGAATCACAGAATGGTTTCAGTAAGAAGAGACCTTAAAGCCCATCCAGTCCCACCCCCTGCCATGGGCAGGGACGCCTTCCACTACCCTGGACCAGACATTTCCAGGGATGGGGCAGCCACAGCTTCTCTCTGTAACCTGTGCCAGGGCCTCCCCACCCCCACAGTAAAGAATTTATTCCCAGTATCTCATCTAAAACTGCTCTCTTTCAGTTTGAAGCCATTCCCCCCTGTCCTGTGACCACATGCTTTTGTAGTCTCTGAAATGGAATATATACCACTAGAAATGCAGTCCCTGAGTACATCTCCAAGTTGCAGACTTTTCACTTATTTATGTAAGAATGAAGAAAAACAGGTGAAACTATCAAGCACCCAATTCAAACCAAGCTGTTTCTTGAAATCAACATTGTTTCATAATATCTTTTTATGTGATTTAAAATTCCACTCTCATTTTATCCTTTTAGGTCACCCACAGAACTACAGCTTCTTTGCATCCAAAGAGACTTTTGCAAGCCTTCTCCTCACTTTTAACCAAGCATCAAATTACTCTTTCCTAACCATCATGACTGAAAAAACCTCTCTAAAAGTGAAAATACTCACCAGTTTGAAACACTGAAATACCAGAGTGGGATTTCATTCACTCCATTTCAAATACCTGCAGTGGGTCTATGAGGATTTTGGGTGTCTAAATCCCTCACTACAGCACAGGGAACGCAGACAACAGCTCATCTGACCACACAGAGATGATGACAGAAGGATGAACCAAACTGCTCATTCCACTTCACTGGCTGGGGCAGCACCCTCCAATTATTCCAATTATCCTCCAGTTAGCAGGATGAGAGCTTTTTCTTGCATCGTTTTGCCTGACAAGAGTATCTTAAAGTGCATGGAACCCCAAGAAGCTCAAAACTTCTTCCTTCCAACAAAAGCACTTTAAGAAAGGACACACAACCTAGTTCAGCAGCAGAGAGAGACCTCCCAGTTCCAGACAATGCTCCATGTCTGGAATTGCCCAAAGCCAGGCTGGAGAGGGACTGGAACCACCTGGTCTAGTGGAAAGTGTCCCTGCCCATGTCAGGCGGTGGAACTGGATGGTCTTTAATGTCTCTTCCAACTCAAACCATTCTGTGATTCTGCAACTTCCCAGCCCCATGAAGGTACCTGATAGTTATCAGCATCAAACATCACCTCTTGAAATTAAAGTGGCCAAACTGCAGAATTTTGGAGACAGATAAATTCTTAGTGTAGTCACTGTAATGTAAACACTGCATTTTTAAGACACCGTTAATTAGGACTCCTTCAAACAACTCCAAAAACCCAGAGCAGAGGCAAAGCTTGACCCAGTCCTGACCTGCATACAGGATCTTCACTGCTGAAGAGCGGCTGCATTACTGATTACAAAGCACTTAAGTTCAGTACTTGAAGCAGTATTTTTCTCTATTTTTAGTTGTGCAACTAAAAAAAAAAAACCCACTTGAGCATGAGGGTTAGACCAGATGACCTTAGTCAGGTCCTCAATAGGCTCAAGCATTCTGTGATGAATAAACAAGGAAACTGCTTTAAAGAAAACTAAAATGAACAGGCAAAAAAAGGTAAAGGTATTAAGGGGGTGACAGCTCGCTAAAGACCCCACATTGCATGTGGAAGAATAGAGTAAGTGCAACTTAAAACAAAAATAATATTAAGAATATTAATAAATTGTTAAGATTATTAAGAAATATTAAGAAAGCATTCAAAAGCATGTCCTTCAAGAAGGCAAGTCATACTGTGATTCCAGGAAAAAGAATAAAGACTTTAACAAACTAAACACAAAATTTTAAGCTGAAAAAAAAATAAAATACTGAGAACTGATGGGTTAAGAGGAAATTTTATCAAATACACCAGAAGGGTGAAGTTTATGAGAAAGCCTGCTGGGCCAGTAGGTGACAAAAGATAAAAGGCTCGACAGGACAAAGCTGTGGGGAGGGCGCAAAGCTTCAGAAATGCTTCTTTGCCACATGAAAAACCCAAATGAACCCATTCTTCAGTACGTAAGAGTTTAGGGACCTTCCAGCTCTGGCTGCAGCCTGCAGAGAGGACCAGGAAAGAGGATCCTCTCCGGGAAGTTGAACACTGCTCCCTGCCAAAGCCTACCAGGAATTACGCAGTCGGAAGCACATGGACACAGCCAGATTTCTAAGGAAACCAAGTTATTAAAAATACCAACTGATGGACTGCAATCTGCAGGTCACAGACAGGAGGGCTCTGAAAGGGCTCTGTGGATATTTGGAGTCCCTAAAAATGACCAACTTCTCCACAAGATCATGAAGAAAACTCAGCTGTAGAGCAGAAAGGAGGAAGGTCTCGTTAATCAACAGTTAATTTACATGCAGAGAACATAAACTCTCATACACACACATAAAATCAGACTCCTGTACAGGTCTGGAGTTAGACCTCTTTCATTTAACTGAACAATAAATTATGCTGAAAAGGACACACTGTGAGGTCACAGGTCTACTACAGATAAAGCAGTAAATGCATCAAAGCAGCTCTCCTCAGTCTTTTCTTCCAGCTAGTTATTATACAGCGTGACTGGGAGCGAAAACAGAAGATGAAATTTAAGTAGATTAATTCCAAGGCCCTGTATATAGAAAAAACCAGCCGAACACACACTGAAAATGAGGGGTTCTAAATTAGTTTTTTTTCCTGATTAGGAGAGACCTTGAAGTCACTGCAGATAGCTTTGCGAAAATACAGTTTTCACAGTGGTTGATAATAGGAGCAGTGAAAAAGCAAACAGAATTTTAGGAGTAATTAGGAAGAGAGGCGGTAAGAGGAAGCAGCAGTGGGACATTGGGACACTGCACTCATGTGCAGCACATTCATGTCCTCAGCTCCCCACTTCCATAAGCTGCAGCTGCAGGACACCATTGGAAAAATTATTTTGTGATACAGGTGCTTTAGTTTTACTAAGGCCCAGTTTTACATCTGATGTTGGAAAACAAGAGCAAGTAACAGTTCTACTGCTCAGGCAAATTCCTACACTTAATAGCCTAAAACAAGCATGTATTTATGACTGTGGAGATTGATTCTGTTGCCTAATTTCCCTTACTCAATATGATTTTCTGTTTACTGGCAATGCAAAGAATGACAGACCAGCAGGTTCCAATCAAGTTGGTTTTGAGACTAAAAACTCAGAAGATGAAAATTGCTGTGAACAAAGAAGGTGCAGACCTTTTAAACTTTAAACATTAAACATTATCCTCAGTCATCCAAAAAGACAAATCCCTTACCCACCCCATCTTTTAAAGGTGAAATTACAAACAGGCAGCACTGGAACACTGTATCCAGGGAAGTGGTGGAGTCAAAAAATTAATGGATATGGCCCTTGAGGATATGGTTTAGTGGGGAATATGGTGGTGGCTGGAGGTAGAACTTGGTGGTCTTAGAGGTCTTTTCCACCTTTAATGATTCCATGATGGAGAATGACATTATATCTAACATATTATTATCCATTCCTACAGAGTATTTCACAGTGACTCCACATTTGCAAGTGTACCAAAACAGCACAGTGATTCTACCACAAATTCAGCCGTGCCACGTGCAAAAGTGGGCAAACCCACTCTGCTTTTGGCAGGACTTGGTGCCATTTCAGCTCTTCTTTCCACAGGGATCTGTTCCCAGAAGTGTTCAATGAATTCATAAATGACATGAAAAGGGCTCAACAGTGAGATGACAACATCTGCTGATGATAGTAAAGTTATTCACAGTAGCAAAAGCAGTAAATAACTAGGAAAAACCAAAAAGAAATGCATGCAGATTACTCACTGGACATTGTAACCGATAAAGGAATTTAAGGAGTGAAATTAATGAGGAATCTCAATGAAATTAAGTGTGAAGTAAGATGACTGGAGGTGGGGCAAGTGGTTCTATTTCATAAATGTAAGCCAGCAAGCTTTGAACTGACTCAACACTTGCAGCAGGCTGAGCTCTAGGAAATTATAGCTGAAATGGAAATAGTTATGTATGAATTACTTAAATCTTTTCCAGTTCAAGAAGTGGATTTTAAATGGCATTCAGGTTCAAAAGTTAACAAAAGAATATGATTCCTCACTGAACAAGCTGATGTGCTAGTTAAGCTGGGGAACCACAGAGCTTTACACTTCCCAGCACTTCTCACTAACCAATTCCAAAAGACAAGATCAGTAAACACTGCAAAGAAACCCCAGAACACCCAGCTCAGTTAATCCATGTACTACAGATGTCTGGACAATGAAGGGTGTGCAGGAAGAGGATTCTACTCCCATTCTGTAGCTGTGCTCCTCAATAACCCCACTGTGGCCACTGCTGGAGACAAATCACTGCTCTAGGTCTGTGTATGACAAGAGCTGCTTTTCTCCTCACACCTTCACTACCTCTCTGCAAATTGCCAGACCTTTTTATTCTCTCCTGAACTTTCTGTGTTGTCTATCAGGGAAAACCATCAAAACTATGCTGGAAAAGAATATCCAAAATGCCCAGCAGGAGCAGCTGGAGGGGTGAAAGGGATCAAGTGCCTAAGCATGAAGTCTGTCATCTTGTAGATAATTCTGTTTGCATTAAAGTTGCAATGCAGCTTTGCTCCCCATAAAACATCTATCCAACAAAGTGCAGAGGAACAGCTCCCTCCTTCTCAAAGGAAAATCAAGCCTAGGCAAAAAGGTCCATTCATTATTTGAGTTCCTTTTCCACAAGGGTGACTTGAGCTTATTGCTCTTTCCCTGAATTCCCCCTACATTTCCACTCCTACTAGAAGGAAAAACTCCCTTTGAAAAATCCCAACCTGAAAAATTACCTGGATTTCCAAGCAACAAGATGAAAGCCTGATCTATTCCAGGAAACAGTCCTAATCCATTTAACAAAATTAATGGGTATTTTAATGACACTTTCAGATCACCACACTGTAACTGACTCTTGATACAACTGATCTGATGGTATAAAAATAGGAAAATATTAACCACTGTATCAAAAAAATCTTTGATATAATTACCGTATCACTATATCCCATTTTTTTTCCTCTCCAAAAAACACCAAGTTACTCCAACATGGAGCAAAATAAATCTTCTGCCACAGAAAAAGAATGAGAAAGAGAATTTTACTTTTCTGGGTGCATACAGCACTAGTTCTTACTAGTCAAACCTACAGAACCAATTACTATGTCAACAAGAACTGAATCATGTTAAGAGATTAAAATTATTGAATAAATCACTACCTCTAACCATCTATTCCCTTCAGTCCTGTAAAACTTCCTGGGGATAAAGACTATTAAAACATAACCTATATAAAAAACATCAGAAATCAATTTTGCCTGGTTACTGTATTTTCTTTCACACAGCGCAGCTGCCTAAATTTAGCATGGATGTTTTTATTTCTCTTACAAACTATGTTAACAAACTCCATGGGGCTCTTCACTACGCCTGATACTGAACCACAGGCTTGCAGATGAAGGCTGGGAAAACTGACAGGGTCAAATG
Source organism: Poecile atricapillus (assembly GCF_030490865.1). Classification (NCBI taxonomy): domain Eukaryota; kingdom Metazoa; phylum Chordata; class Aves; order Passeriformes; family Paridae; genus Poecile; species Poecile atricapillus. The sequence goes on along the minus strand of NC_081289.1, from coordinate 3,366,532 downwards.
CCCAAGTTGGGACGAGGAGGATGAATAAGGGGGCAGTACCAGTAATGAAGTTCAACTCCACGTAGCTCTGGAAGCTCTGGAATAGGAATGGAATATGGAGAAACAAGCACAGATGGATTAATTTCATATACAAATATATCTAACTGCACACTTCAAGTTCCTGGAATGTTTGCCACCTGGGCTAAATCAGCTGTCCAGGCTGAACTATCCATGGAAAAGATGGACTCCTTTCCACAGACACCTTTTTAGAGACAAGTCATCCCCTTCAAGGGGGTCTGGAATAGGAACTGTCAGGAAGCTGTTCACCCTACCTGCTGTTCACCTCTGGCTTCAGCATCACCTGGACATTTAAGCTTCATGAGAAAAACCTCACCCACAGCATTTGAGGTCAAACAGAAAAATGGAGGTATTTGTATGTGTTCGGGATGTTTTGTACAAGCATCCAAGCTGAAATTCCTCTGTGTACACTCCTGGGAATCCTGCATTACTGTACCTGATTGCTACTACATTAGGCTTCCACAAATACACTCATGTGCTCTTTCACAAGTACCCACTTCCACCTTTGAGAGTTATTTATGCTGCTTGTAAAGCTCAAGGATCTGGATCCACACACACCAACTACCTTCACTCTGCTTACAGTGTCTCAGCTCTGTATCCTCCTCACTGTGCTTGGTGCTGACATTTTGCCAGCTCACTCCTTCCACAGGTGAAAACAGCATTAGCCTGAAAGACCCACTTTCCTCAGCTTCATACTGAAAGGAATTAACAGGCTGAAGAACTGCTTCAGAAAGAAAGCCATTTTGGCATTTAAGATGTGGTGAAAACCAACCAATGAACAGGAAATCAAGTATTATTGTCAAGTATTGCAGTGGAACACTGCAGCTGTACTCAGTTGGTACCTGCAAATACTCGCTGTTGAAATTAGGTAACATCTGTAAAAGTTGAGAATCATTACTGGATAGATTCTATTTGTATTCCCTCAGATGACAGCGCTGCCACCACACAATTCTTACTTCTTCTTGGACCCACCATATCTAAAAAACAATGAACTTCTTGTGCTGTGGAAGGGATAGAATGTGAAATCCCATCCACATCCCAACAGAATCCCACAAACATTTTGGCAGGAAAAATTTATTATGTAAAGCCCAGATGGCATCCCAAATATTTCTGCTTCAAAATTTAGGACTTTTTTTTTTTTTCCCCTTAAAATAAATTACACAAAAGCATCATGCCTAAAATTAACTGCACAAGAGCATCAGGCAAGGTAACCAGACTTAACTGAGCAGTTATTTGGACTATGGGAAGAATGGGAATGTGGTTTTTCTCCATTTAACTCCATTGTCAGAAATGAATAACATTTTTCTATTCAACTATATTTGAATGACTGGCAGAGAAGGAAGATATAATGAGCAAATATATCCAGTAATATATAATACTTGGAGAAGAACTTTTCCAGTTGTCTGAAGTCTAACACCTTTGCCATCAGCTTCTGAAGCAACGTTTTAAACTTTCAGAACCAGGAAATTTGCCAGTTTTTGCTATTCTAACAGGCTTCTTTGGCTTAATATTTGTTTTTTCTCACTGTGCAATTTCAGCTCTGAATCTGGGAATATGTGACTTCAAAAAGGTTTTAGCTGTTGCTTCACTGAAGCAGCTAAACCTGATTATCAGTTTGGTTCAACATGGACTTAGTCACTGCCCACCCTTTAAGCTCTGGGATCAACCCTTGATTCCGACTGTCATTTTGCAGTGAGCCCACTCCTAGATTCCTTTTATATCTATCACTTCACTGAATGCCAAAGAAATCTCAGTGTACTTGGCATGAAGGCTGCACTTCCTATATTTATGCTCCAACTAATGTATGCTCCATTTTAGTTCTTCCCAGCTTAAAATCATCTGAGGGAAGACGGCATAAAGTGCAAAACAGTCCAAACTGTTTTACTAATACAAAATACTGATCACCCACACTGCCTTTCCATCACCACCTTTCTCGTGCATTTTCCATTTAAATCCACGCAAGATATTAACCCAGAAGGAACCATGGTCATTTCTGTATAGCATACAGTCATAGCAGGCTTGTTGCTCCACCTCAAACTTCCAGAAAATAAACCATTACTTTTTAATTGTACTACCTTAACTTTGCTGGCAGAAGCACGTTTGATTCTTCAAGACGGAAGAAAGTGAAACGCTCTCTCCAGGCAAGAATTCCTTATATCTGGCACGCTAACACTTCATCCTTTTTAATTATTCCACAGGTGGTTGCCTTGGAAACTGCCAAGTAGCTCTTGGATTTGAGGGACCCAGCATGAGACAGTAACAAGCCTTTGTAGCCTCGGCATTCGGATCCAGCAGCAGCAGCAGCAGCAGCAGGACGCGGAACAGTCACAGAAAACCTGGAAGAGATGGTTAAAATTAACAGGCATTAATTACATGGCTCAGTTCTTCAAATACAGAATACAAGGAATGTTGATAGTCCCTGAACAGTGGATAAAAACCACGTTTTAGAGGCATCTGCTCCTGCAGCTCCCCAGCACAGCCCCGGATTTCACCTTCGGAGGACGGCACTGAAATGGAGATGCCGGCGGAGCTCCCGAGCTCAGCCCTCAAGATCCAAAAAGATCTCGAGATTTTTTTTTTTCCCCTCTCAGCTTCCAGTGAGACCTTCCTGAGTGTCTGGTCCAACTGCCTGAAATTCAGTGCTATTGTTTTGCTTTGAATAAAAATAGAGTAACTATAAATAGCTGCCATCGCAAATGCTGATTCACTGTACTCCGTATCATACAGCAAATTGCTCCCAACTTCACTCAGCCTGAAAAACTAGGAAAATGTTATTTACTTAAAACACAGCTAAGAAGCCCAGCAAAGCATCCAATTCTGCATTCATGTCACTGGTCCGAAAGTACAGAATATTTTCTTTTTCCCTTTCTGATTTCTCATAATTTCAAAAGCTGATTTACACTTAAATATATAAATAAAACCACCAAAAATCAAACCAAAGCAAAACCTTATTACGCTTTCTATTACTAGTCAAAACTGTAAACTTCAATTTTTCAAAAATCTTTTTCTGTTTCCCCATTTTCACTTTTTAAACAAAGAACTGGTTAATATAAGCCTTAAAAAAAATAATTTTCATTAAAACTACACATGATGGAAATGGTCACTCCTGCACTCAGAGGCTTCCCTCTCTTTGCTGATATGATTATGTCCAAGTCAGTGATTTCTTGAGACCTCACTGGTATGTAAGTGCTTGGATTTGTGGTATCGCAAATTGCCTGGCAGCACCTCAAGAGTAAAAGGTGGATTTTCACTCACTCACACTCTTCCATGATGAGACACCCAAAAGACACAAGTGCACATTTGTTAATTCCAGAGCTGAGTTTTACTAGAACCACCTAGATTAAATATACATTTATTGCAGAGAAAAAAATTACAGCACAGTAAAAGAAATAAAACTGTTTCCCTATGATCTCCCCAGAGCTCACTTTGCCTGTCCAGGGCAGGTCCTTCTCTCTTTCTTCCTTTCTTTAATCACCTGCTTGATTAAAAATTAGAATCTGAAACCTATGGATGCAGGGAGCACAGTGCCTGTGGAACAGCAGACCACATAACTTTCTCAGTCTCGCCTGAGAAAAGTGGCCTGGGAAACCATAAGGAGGAACTAAAACAATCCTCAGAGATAGAAGACAGCCCTGCAGGTGCTGTTTGTCTGCTCCTTGTTTTCTTCCAAGAGAAGGTCGAGGGGCTGGTGTACCCCACTGAGCAAGGATGGTGATGTGTTAGTTCACTGACCAATACGAGTTTTACTTTCCTGTACTTTCACATACTGGTCTATAAAAGAAGATCTGAGGTAATAAACCTGAAGAGAAAGAACTTTCCTGTTCAACTCACAAGTGAGCCTGTGTCGTTCTTCTTGCCATTCCCAACATAGCGACGGAAACCATTTTCTTTGTCACTGAACTCCACCAAAGACTAAGCAAATCCTGGTGGGTTCCTTTCTTACTTTTTTTCCTTTCTTACTTCTCTCTCCATATCCCTTTTAGTCATCTAATTTTCCCATTTACAAACATTTATAAACAAGGTTTCTGAAAAATGACATGACAAAACCAGGCATTTTATCTCCCTCGTTTCCAGCAGTTCCAGACGTGAGACCTGTTTAATCCTTTCTGGATTCAATTTAGGATGAACACGAGTTTTGCCAATTCCCTCATCCCACCATCCCAGGGCACACTTGCCATGCAGCCATCCACCTCCACACTTTCGGAAGGGAAATTTGCCTCCTTTTCAGCCCATCAGGTTTGTTTTATTAAGCATCTTTAGGGGATTTTTTCCATGCAAAAGCGGCATTGTAAAACATTGTGGAATTTTCAGAGCATTTTCTCTGTTGCTCTCTTTCTAATTGCAGCTGCAACATCCTGCATATCCTGCTAGTGCAGGAGAAAACATCTCCTTTGCCCCAGTTCCCTCAAGTGCCTCTGACAAACCAAGTCTCCAAAACCTCAAAATGACCCTTTTATCACAGATGGTTTTTTCCTCTGAGGAAAGGTGGATTTTTCATCCCTGCCTCAGTTAACACCACTCTCAAGCACATCCTCACTCTGCACTCTTGATCCCATTTTGTTTTTTTCTTACAGGGCAGACAGATGAATTTATCTACAGTGTTCACTCAGACCAAATCTGGTGCTTGACCAATTTCCCAGTGTTAGTCCTTTCAACCCACTGAGATGTTTTGAAAACCAGGGCATGCAGCTCTCAACAGGCACCAATGCCTGTCATTTTCATTTGCCTTATTCTCAGAGCAGTACCACCCTGACATTAAGTCAAAAGTTGTGTTGCAAGTCTTCTTCCAATTTGATTTAAATCCTGCACCTTTCTAAAGGAATGTCTCAACAAGCTGATTTCTGAAGTCTTCACCTATAGGAGGTGACGAAACCACTGCATTTCTTCCCTATCCCCATCATCTCAGACTAAATAAATAACTTTAAAGACTGTAAGAGAGTTCTTGCTAGCTTTTTTTCCTTTTTAAAATATGTATTTTGGAAACCTCAATACAATGTATTTATGTTAAATATGCTCATTTTAACACCTACTCTTCAGACATTCTGTTTCTGTGAATGGCCCCACCTGTGCAGTGGTTTATCTCTGCTATGTTCCTCCAAACTTCTCAATCCCAGTTTAATCTCTGCCTGTCTGGATTCTTGGGCTCTTAGACTTCCCCTCTTCTTCATATAAAGGTTATGCATGGGAGCCATGGGATGAACTCAATGAAAGACTTGGATTTCTTTTTTTTTTCTGTAACATTCATCCATCTCAGGTGCCACAAACATGCCTGGATCAACAGGGAGCTCCACCAGCTCAGCTTCTGACCAACCCTTTGAAGAAAGGGATGTCACACTTTGCAATTCTTTTCCACGCTCGTGTGGAAGAGTGCTACTGACTCTACAAAATACAAATAACACCTTCTGTCTCAGCCTTCAAAGGACACAGGTTTTTGCTCATTTCCAGCCTCCTGGCCTAAGGCTCTGCCTCAAGGCCCACATTTGGCCTCTACCACCCCTGCTCTGGGACCCTGAGTGACTGAGTGATGGAGGAGCTCTGCTCCCTCCTTCAGAACGAGCATCATTAAACACTAAAAGTACTGTAAACTCCAGAGCTCTGTGTTATTAGTAAAATACATAAAACATGGGACTCATGGACAGTAAAACTAAAAGCAAGATGAATAAAATACCTTTAAGTAACTCCCCTGGTCCAGTGTGGGGTTTTTTTTTCAAACTTGTTTCAAACTAATTTCACAAATCCCTATGCATCCCCGAAATAAGTCTTTCTTTCCCTGCTTGAACACTTCTAGACACTGCTGGTTTTCTCCTCCTCAGTCTCCATTCCTGCCAAAGGCTTCTTTCTGACCAGTCTCTATCCCATCCCCCAAAAAGCTGCTTCCCAAAAATACCCTCAGATACTCTCAGGGAATGCTCCATCTCCCTCCTACCAGAGACTTGCACCTGATGGCAAGCACAGCGCAATAAGGAACTTCTCCCCCCACCATGGTCAGAAGAGACAGGAGAAATTCAAACACCACTGATGATGCATCCCACACTGGGGTTTCCAAAAAGGCCCAAAAGGTCAGCTTGCCAAAACTGTAATTAACAAGATCCAAATTCTTATTTCCCCTTTTTTCTCTGCAGAATTTCTTGTTTGGTTCGTGTCAGGTACGTTTTAGCCACAACTTCTTTGTGGAAAATTCTTTGCCCTGTTCTTGGTTTCAACCACTGCTCAATGAATAGATGACCATTAGTTTAAGTTTTTGGTTTTTCTAGTTGTATTTTTTTTTTTTACGTTCTTCAGAACTTGCTATGCATAGAAGTGATACACAACCACAACCACCTTTTTTAGCTAACTATAAAATTGATGTTTCCTTGATAACTGTACTTTTATATCTGCAAAAGGCACCCAGACAGCTCAGCTTGAACCAAGTCCAAAACTTAATTTTTGTTCAATGTTTTAAATACTATATACATACATACATTATATATATGTATGTATGTATGTATGTATGTATGTATGTATACAGGTAGTAAGTCATAGACACAACAGCAGATTGGAACTGCATTAAGAGTCCCACTGCCATCTTTGGAAAACTCTGAAGCCACTGCATTAAGGTTCCAGAAGCAATTAATCATTTAAAATTCGTTCTTAAAAAAACAAACCAAAAAACCCCAAACAGCTTCTATTTCAGTATTTTTTACTGATTTTTTCTTCTGATAGCTATTATTTTCCACCTGAAAATAAGTTAAATGGTACTTTAGCAAATAGTGTCAATCTTGGGTATCTATTTTTTTAAAAAGCTTGTCAACAATTTTTTATGTTTTACTATTTGAATAATATGCATAATATGGAGAAAATAAAGAGCAATCTCCTGAAAACTTTGACAGCTGGCAAGAATCCCATCTTTTCACCAAAAAAAAAAAATAATTCTATGTTGTAAAGAAAATTATTTACTATTTGCTGTGATGGGTTTTTCAGATTTACTTGCAAATGCTTGGTAAATAAAAAGGCACCCTTCTCTTAAATTATTTTGAAGTATAATCAACTAAAGCAGACCACAAAGTCTTCTTTAAACTATTCCACCTCCAGTGAAGATCAGCACAGCCTGGCTGCTTTACAGCTTTACCAGGGTAATAGGCATCTGCACAATGAATACTGAAAAACTAATTAAAAAAAGAAACAAAACCAACAACATAAACAAACCAGAAAATGCACCCTTTGCTGTCTTCAATAAAAACCTTAAGTAAGAAATGAGAAATATGGGAATTTCCCCTGTAAAAACTGCAGGTTGCCAGAAAAATTTCAGCCAAGCAAGTTTTTCCACAGATTCAACTAAAAGATTTTACAAAATAGAGGTAAAAAGAATAATCAGAATACAACTCACTGCCTGGGGACAGGACTACTCAGGATCAGATGCCAATGAAAAATGAAGTATAAAGGGAAGTAAAACAGGTAAGAAAGGTTATCAAAGTTTAGAGGCTCAATAGTAGCAACAAAAATACCTGAAGAAGGGAATCACTGAATTATTTAGGTTGGAAAAAGACATCCAAGGCCAACCATGAACCCAAGAGGGCCAAGGTACAGCAATAGAACATCCTTGGGACAAGGGTGGCCACACAACTTTGAGAAGCTTTCAATTAGGGCAGCCCAAAATCAGATGGTCACTTTAAAAGATGTTTTTGAGTTGAATGTACACTTGGTCAGATCTCAAAGGAAAGGGTTTCCAGCTAGGTGGAACAGCTCTGATGACCTGGGCTGTCAGGAGCTCCTGAACAAAAACAGAAGGGGAAAGAAGACTCCTCTGCAAAACAAGCTTGTACAGCTGAGTTCATCAGTTCCCATGGCTAAAATGAGATCTGTACCAGCTAAAACTTGTGAAGGTGAACTCTTCCTGAAATAATTCACAATCAGATTATCCAAAACCAAATCCATCTCAAAAGAAAACTGAATACTATTCAGTCTTAAACACAAGAAAGTTTTGCTCTGTGCTACCAGAAGAGACATGGAATCACGGTGCTGAATAGTGACTTTGTGCTTCCACCATTCAGCACCGCTGCTTGAACAATACTGGAGTCTTTTGGCAAGAAAATACAGGACAATTTTATGTAACAACTTTCACTACAGTAAGAGTTACTGGTAAACTGAAATGAAAACAACAAAAATTATTTTGACAGTACTAAAAAAACGATCAGTCAACACTTTCAGCAGTATCTGGAAAAAAATCTTTTTCTATCTATGGAGAAAAACATCAGCATGTGACGCTCCAGGAGAGGGGTATATTCTGAATTTCTGGTTCATAACTCTGTACAGTGTTTTGTGGTGATAGAGACTTTCCCTTGCCCAGACTGCACAATCCTCTGTTGCTGGGGTTGACTTGTCCTCAAATCTTGTTCTTTACAGCTTCAGCTCTTTCTTCTTCTATCTCAGAAAACCTCCCCCTTCCCCAGACTACAAAGGAAGCACAGTAAACTAATACCATGTTAGTATGATGCACAGCTCAGATTTTTACAGGCTGAAGATGCTCTCCTCTTACTACAGAACACGATAAAGTATTACAAGCATGAGAGCTGGCACAGAGATTTCTTAACAAATGCTCTACTAAGAGAAATAATCATTCAGCAGAGAGAACAAAACTTCTTAGTGTGAAGGTCACCTGGTTTAGCATTAAATACCGTTCAACATCTGCTTAAGATAGATATCAATTTGTGTCTCTACAGCAGTTTATTTTTTGAAAAAATCTTTAATAAAAACAGTCATCACATACTGAGAATTTCCACATTCAACCTGCTAACACTCAGACTAATTTGCCTCATATAAGCCCTCCAGTAAATCCAAAGCCCTTTTCCCCTGTGTATTAGCTACCAATTACTATAACACAGATACTAAAAACTCAACAAAATAAATGCTAATACCTAGATAACACTTGAACAGCTTTTGCTACATCAAATAACTGTATTTTTTTTTCATTCCAGCATTCTGATGCACACCTGGTTGTGAAGTTTTGGTGTTTAACACCAGGAGGATGAACCCACATACACTGCTGGCTGCGGAGCAACATAAACCTCCTCTACTGCCATCAGAAAAGGGCCAAGAACCAACATCACTCCCCCAGGAAGAGGCCAAGAACCAACAGCTGAAAGCAACTCTATGGCTTCACAACCTGCTGCTGAAGCAACCTTTACCCATTTCTCACCCCTGACTGTTCATTCCCCTTCATGCAGCTGTGCCATGAACTACATCTAGGTACTGACCCTGGAGAAATCTGATTTTGCTGCTTTTGGGGCTGGTTCTGCAGTGGGCTCACCCACAGCTGCAGGATCACCAGGCCAGGACCAGGGGCCAGCTGCCATCCAGGCAAAAACTGGGGGATGCTTCTTTCAGCAATTCTGTCAGTTCATGCCAGCTTAAAATTCCCATGAAACAACATAGAATTAGACATATCCAAGTTAGAAATGCAGCAAAACACCAAAAAAAAAAAAAAAAAAGACGAAAGCACAGACTGTTTGTCCCATAGAACAAGTTACTAAGAGACATGTTGAAACCCTCATTTCTAAGTAACTCCCAAATAAGCCAGCCTGCCCTTCTGCAAAGCATTTTCAGCAGATGCCTGTTAATATTTCAATTTTTCAGTCAAGCATAAGCTACTGAGCTCAAAACAGGGAGTAACAGTTACATGTAATGACCTGCAACACCCTAAATGTCAGACTAAATTACCCCACAGTTCCTTCTGCCTCCCATCTTTGCAACACAGATATATTTTAGTTCTATCCCTTGCTGTGTCAGATCAGCCGGCTTTAACAGTCTGAAACACAAGAGTCAAAAGTAATGATATCCCTGCTTGGAACAAGTCCAGGGGCTGAATCTGATTTCTTCACGTAGAAACAAGCAGTTCTTAACATTTGATCTGGAATTCATACCTCGTTAGGAGGGAAGCAGCAGAAGTCTCACCCATTACTGGTTCCAAGCTGGTGATGATGGAGAAGGAAAAGGAGAAGGAAAAGGAGAAGGAAAAGGAGAAGGAAAAGGAGAAGGAAAAGGAGAAGGAAAAGGAGAAGGAAAAGGAGAAGGAAAAGGAGAAGGAAAAGGAGAAGGAAAAGGAGAAGGAAAAGGAGAAGGAAAAGGAGAAGGAAAAGGAGAAGGAAAAGGAGAAGGAAAAGGAGAAGGAAAAGGAGAAGGAAAAGGAGAAGGAAAAGGAGAAGGAAAAGGAGAAGGAAAAGGAGAAGGAAAAGGAGAAGGAAAAGGAGAAGGAAAAGGAGAAGGAAAAGGAGAAGGAAAAGGAGAAGGAAAAGGAGAAGGAAAAGGAGAAGGAAAAGGAGAAGGAAAAGGAGAAGGAAAAGGAGAAGGAAAAGGAGAAGGAAAAGGAGAAGGAAAAGGAGAAGGAAAAGGAGAAGGAAAAGGAGAAGGAAAAGGAGAAGGAAAAGGAGAAGGAAAAGGAGAAGGAAAAGGAGAAGGAAAAGGAGAAGGAAAAGGAGAAGGAAAAGGAGAAGGAAAAGGAGAAGGAAAAGGAGAAGGAAAAGGAGAAGGAAAAGGAGAAGGAAAAGGAGAAGGAAAAGGAGAAGGAAAAGGAGAAGGAAAAGGAGAAGGAAAAGGAGAAGGAAAAGGAGAAGGAAAAGGAGAAGGAAAAGGAGAAGGAAAAGGAGCTGTGCTGTGCTAGAGCTGGTCACCAACCCCGTCAAAACCCTCAGCTGTGAGCGCAGGGAATGATAATTTTGCCTGCCACGAGCAGACAGCTTCTGTGAGTCGGGAATCTTCACGTTCAGAAGCTCTGAGGAGGAGGGTCAAATCTGAAACCTTGGCTTTCAGCATCGTTCTTCGTGCCTCAGTATGTTACGGGTGAAGGAAGATGCCTTCTCTCTGCCCCAGTAACTGTGTAGTATTTCATCCTTTGCAAATTAAAAAAAACCCAAATAACTCTAAATTTACAAGACGTGTAGCACTTGGCAGGATTTCATAACTGCTGAGTGACTGAGATGAGCTCATTTAACACAATTTTGAAATAAATGTATTATTTTATATAGCTGAGCCCATACATTCTGCAAGGCAATGGGAGAAGGGAGGGATGATACATAGCGTGGCCTGAAGAGTATGGCCTGTTGCCAGTGCCCACACACACTCATCCCTCTCTTTTCCAGCCTCTGTCACATACACACACCCCCTGGAAAGAAACAATCCGCTCAGGGCAAGTAGGAGCATTTTTCCAGTACTGCCAGCTTCTGCCAAAATCATATTTTCACTTTAAAATACTGCACTCGTTTAACTACAAGATCCTTGACTTACATAGCAACACCTGTCAGAGAAGTAGAAATAAAACAAGCAGGGGGGAAAAAAATTCAGGATTTTTTTCAATTCTCTGCTGCTTTCAGTGTGACATGGGAAGTGGAATTTGTCACCAGCACGGGCAAACTGCACCTTTAAATCCAGCATTCAGAGACAGACTGTGGATTGGGGAGGAGTGGTCAGAAACAGTCATGGATACACAGGATGGGGTTGGAGTGCTGGGAGAGCCAAGCCCATCACCGCTCACACCTGATGCTTCTGGCTTTACACACCTTGAAAACCAACTGTAAAGGAAGACACTGCACAGAAATATCTTCAGCAACATGAGGCTTTAAAGTCCTTTTGCACTTTCTGCAAATTCACAGCCTCTGTTTATATCTGCTCCTTTAAGTAGCTCAGGTGTGGGATTTAAGAAAAGCTCCTCAGCTGAATGAGCTGCATGTCACAGTCAGCATAAAAATCCATTGCTAGAGATTCCTCATCCTATAATTTGTATTAGTCAATAGCATTAACTAGGTTTCAGAAAAAAAGGTAAAGTATCAGTGTTACTTCTAATTACCTAAAACAAACACAACAAAAAAGCATTTCAGTCTTTCAGAAAATTAATACCTGAAATTATCAGCCTCCAGTACACATACAAAACCACCCAGTTAAGAGATACCAGCAAGCTAAGGATGACTGAGAAATATTTTTTTTCTGCAGTTTAATTCCAACACTGACTGCCAGACTGTCTAAAAACGAGATTGAGCAAGCCAGGGGGACAAGTGGCAGCCTACTCATGTACCAGGCAATACAGCAAAGGCTGAGAAACAGGACAAATTAACCCATTTTCAGCTTGCACTGATCTGGTTATATCACCAAGCCGAGCTAAAACCAGCTCAGGAATCAGAGCAGAGACACTGCTGTGGCTGAGTAAGCACATAAAGGAGGCCAGAGGCATCAATCAAATTCAGGAGAGAACTGTGTAGGTAATAATCACATAAATATGTATGTTTAGGGATAAACTAAGAAAGGTTTGGTTTGGGGTTTTTTGGCTTTTTTGGGGATTTTTTTTTTTTTTTAAATGGGCATGTTTTAAAAAACTCAAGAAAATTCTTTCTCTTTTTTAAAAGCCAAGCCTGAGCTGTTCACCGTGGAAGGATCCCTGCTTGATCATTGCTGACAACACATGACCAGCACTGGAATTCTGTCCCTGAGCTACCGTGATTATGGTCCAAGTAATGCAAAGGTCAAGAATGAACACACCCAGAACACAAAAAGACACCCACTCTTGTGCATTAGAGAAATACTTACTTAATTAGTCATGAAGAAGTTAATTTACCCTTTGAATAACTGAAAATACCTTAAAATTGCATCAGTTTTTCCTTTGCTAAAAAATAATTAAGGACCTAAATCAGTTCCACAAGAGAAACTCATTCCTAACCACAACTAAGGCATGAGCACTGCAAAATCTCCTCATTGAAAAATAATTATATTGATTTAAATAAAACAATGAAATTATTGTTAGTAATAGGAGCTGCAAGCTTGCAGGAATTTACTAGTTCAAGCAAAAATTAACAGCATTTAAAAACATTTCTAGACAAATTCCATATAAAATCACTTCATTTGAAACCATGTCCTTTTGTGAGCACCACAGTAAGTTATACTCAACTATTACATGAGTATTAAACTAACCCAGTTTTCCTTTATAGAAGTTGTCAAGAGAATATTCTTTCTCTTCAACCTTTTCTGATTTCCAGAAAAAATGTCTTGAAAAACTGCTCCTGCTAGAATTACTGGAGTGAAGTATGACCAGTAATTTACAATCAGCAAAGGACTAACTCGCTTATCCCTAAAAATTTAGAGATAAAAATATTTTTAAGTCGAAGTACAAAAAATTAAAAAAAAATAAAAAAATCCCAGTAGTCATGACAACCCCATTCCCTTTCCTTCTGCTCACCCATGTCATCAATATGAAACCTAAAATAATCCACGGTAATTAAACTATCTGCAAGAGACATCGACTTGTGCAGAAAATAATTCTAGAAGAACTTACACCAAAAAGTGTTGTGGTTTAATGCCAGCCAGGAACTAAGTTCCACACAGCCCCTCACTCCCAGCACAGGGGGATGGGGAGAACTGGAAAAAGCTAAAACCTGTGGGTTGAGGTAAGAGCAGTTTAATAATTTAAATTAAGTCAAATACCATTATAATAACAGCATATAATATAATGAGAAGGAAGATAATAAAAAGAAAGAAAACAAGTGATGCACAAGTCGCCAGTCACTGACTTGATACCCAGAACATCCCAAAATACCACTGACTCCTCCTGGGTAACATCCCCCAGTTTATATACCAGGCACGATGTCCCATGGTGTGGAATATCCTTTGGCCAGCTCAGAGCCATTGCCCCAACTGTGTCCTCATCACCAGAGCCTGGGAAATCAAAAGTCCTTGACTTGGAATAACTACTCCTTTGCAGCAACCAAAAACATCATTGTGTTATCAGCGTTGTTTCTCACACTGAATCCCAAACAAAGCACTGCACCAGCTACTAGGGAAAATTAACTCTATCCCAGCCAAAAACAGGACAGACTTGTTAGTTCCTGAAAAAAATATGGAGAGGATTATACTGGGTGCTGCTGAGAGTCTTTTGAAGACTATATCTGCCAGACCTCGTCAACACAAGGTTAATTAATTTGATATCCCATCCATGATTAGGTGAACTGGGAATGAAGGAGAGGAAGGGCATTTCATTTTTCTGGAATTCAGTAAGGTTTTTGGCATTGCCAGCATCCTTCTGGACAAGTTGTCCCAGTGTGGGATGAGCAAGTTCACAGTGCTCTGGGTGACAAACTGGCTGAAGTGCAGAGCTCAAAAAGGTTCCAGCTGCCTGGGGACTGTCACCAGCAGTGCTCCTCAGGGATCAGCCCTAGGGCCAGTCCTGTTCAATGCATTTATCAATGCTTCAACTCTTTAGCATGCCCTGAATTGCTCAGGCAGTTGGACTAGATGATCACTGTAGGTCCCTTCCAACTGAAATATTCTATTCTGTGCTAACATTTACACCTGGATGTAAAGCAAGCACCAAGTGGGAAAAATCTCACCTAATCCTTCCAGCAGGGCACTTAGTGCCTGCCTAAACTTTCCAATAAAATCTCTAATTTCACCAATATGACTCAACTGTTACATTTCCTCCCATTATTTGAACAGCAGGTGACACGTCCAGAGATGGTGAAATCATTTGGGAACATCAGAGCACAGCCCTGTAATTCTGCACCTCTTTAATCAATCCATACAAGTATTTTAAGACTAGTCAACTGCACCACGGAGTCTGATTACAAGAACAGAATAAAACTCATCAGGACTATTTCTGGGATTTTAATGACAGAGTGGCCAAGGTAGCACCATGATGTCTATTATGTATCTACACTTGACATGCTAATTTTGTTCTAACCCAGTACATTCCCCTCCAACTGCTTGACTCAATTCTTACAACTCAAGAAAGATTCTAAATCAACACCTATGTTAAAAAAGGAGAAGTGCAATGTTAATAATTCTCTGCTGTGCCTTCAAAAGCCTATTTTGACATATAGCGTATTCATTTTGGGAAATTAAAGACCTGGATTCTACAGATTTTCTACAGAAAAACAGCACACTTGTAATAAACCCGTATTTCTTACAAACCACAGTAATCACATCACGGAATATTGGGATTTATCTCAACTGTCCACACCAAGTACCAGCTGTCTGAGCTCTCCTGTAGGTAAAGGAGGTCTACTTAAACTTGCAGGGCTTTTAGTATGGTTCACTCCACCAAATCCAGTCTCTCCATGATAAAATGAGGAATCGCATCCTAAACTTCTTAAGGTAGCTCTCCACTGACTGTAAAGTTCAGAATGACCTGCTCAGATCAGTAATTCCCTGACACTGCTGTTCCTGGAGTCTGGAGGGATTAATCTTGTTGGCAACTCTAGGTTTCTCCTAGGCGGTTTCAAGGCAATGCTCCCATCTAAACAATTAAACACTTGGCAAAAGGAATATTTTTACTTCTGATATCAAAAATTATATACGCAAGCCCAGAATATTAATTAAAGACATGGTGACCCCATGGTCAGCAGCCAAGGAAATGACACCGAGGACAAAGACATTCTGCCCTCCTGGTCTGACCACAACCTCCCTCTGTTGACAAGATGATATTTCATCCTTCTATGAGAGAAATGAACCATCACATCTGATTTTATTTCCTGAAACTGTGGAGTCTTTTATACCTAGAGAGGATACAGCAGATAGACAAGAATCTTAGAGTGAAGGAAACAGAAATTAAATGGAGATAGCCAAGCACGACTTCTCTCCATCACAGTATCCAACAGTTCCCCCCTCACCTTATCTTTACATCAGTCAATTACCAATGTCTTAAAATTATATAATAATAATAATAATATATAAATTATATAATAACAATATTGTTACCCACATAACACAAAGTGCAAGATTGGAACACCTAATACTATTTTACTCAGCATTTGGTTAGAAAACCAAACCAGAATGCCAAAAAAAGAACCCGAAAAGAAACCCAGCAAACTCAACGCTTTCTCTTCTTTAAAAAAAAATTTTTTAAAAAAATCAACTCCTAAGTTTTCTAACCAAAAAAGAAAATTACCTCTTACTGAGTATTTGCCACATTGAGATCCAGAAAAGCTCCTGGGCTGTTTTAACATGCACTTCACTAACTTTGACCTGGTGTCATCAAGGGGTTTGATTCCTTAGTATCAGGTCTGATCACCACACTCCCTTCCAAGCTTCCTAGTTTGTCATTCCTGTTACTGATTCAACTGTATTCCACAGAAGAGAAAAACACCCTGAACAATACCAAGAATAACATCCTTCCTTTCCTGTTCAGATACATTTATGTCAGTCATCTTCCTCTCCCAAGAAATTTCAAGGTATCTTCTGAAACATGGAGCCATAATTCCATTGGAACTTATCAGTCCTGTGGTTAAGGCAAGCTGAGCAAGCTTCACCCTTAGTGGCCAACAGCTCCGAGATAACTGAGAATAAATGGAGCTGGAAAATTCTCTCTGGATATCAATTTGCACTGTTTCTCTTGGAATAAAAACCACCTGACCAACCCTCATATACTGTGCAGATTTCAGCCCCCATTTCTACACAAGATTTGATTTATTTCTTTATTTCTATTCTATTCACATTATATAGGGTGCACACTTTCCTTCGTTCTTCTCTTGTTCTGCAACTCTCTGTTTCGATTCAAACTTGAAGAATATGTTATCAAATAACATCAAATATTGTTATCAAATTCAACAAACTGACTAAAGCAAATGAAGGGAACAACTGAAGGCCCTGGAAAATTGTGTCTGGGGAAACCGACTGCCAAATGGCCACGGACACGCTCTGTACTTTTCCACTGTTTGGTTAAAAGCTGTCAGGTCACATGGAGAGATGGAAAAGCCTTATTTAATCCCATGTTGGTTCAATTACCTTTCATCTTCAATAAGCCAACTCCACTGGACTGCAGCATCTATTTCCCGTAAGACAGCTAAAAAAACAAGTGTAAAACACTCTCTGCCACCCAAGGCACTCTGTGTGACTGCTGCACCCTGGATCTCCCCTCCTGCACCCTGCAGCTCCATCAGAACTGTACAACAGATGGATTGGGGTAAAGCCCCTGAACATGAACTTCTCTGCTCCAGCTCTCAGAGCTATTTACATGACAATACAAACACAAAACGCACAGAGAAATTGCTCTCCTGTTAAACCAAATCCTTCAGGTCAAAACAAAACATTATGTTCCAATATTGACAGCTGCACAATGTACAGTTCTTTGTCATTCCCAAACTTGCCCAGTACCCCAATACTGCTACCACCTGTGGAACTCAAAATCAGAAAATCCACTTGGCAACTAGAACCATTTTTAGTTAAAAAAAAGTCAAAAGGGTGAAAAAAAAAAAGGATGGAAAGATTTTAGTGTAAAGTATGAGGGAAAAAATATAAAATATTGATTACAGCAAAACTAAGACATTTACTACTGGCAAATAGTTGATATAACCCTTTGATTGTTTGTTATGATGGTAAAATCAATTCTACAATTTCTGTTTTATCCTTCAAATTTTCAAAAAGCCAAATGCAGATGACTTCTTGAAAATTTTGTTACTTGTGCAAAAATGGTTTCTTACTTTTTAGGCTTATACTAGGAGAAACTGGCAAAAATTAGAGAGAAACACCAACAAATCTACAATAAAGCTACAATTACAAGACCTGATTCTGTACACCTTTACTGTGTAAAAGACGCCAATCTTAGCAAGACAGTGTTTCAAACACAGAGTTTTTCACCAGCACTAATGCACTTCTACACCAAGGCAAACAAGTACCAAATCTGATTATTCACTGCAACAACAGCATAAAAATCCTGAAGACTTGTGGAGAGAAGGAAAGCCTTCCCCTTTACCTGTTGGTTTGGGGTTTTTTTTTCTGGTCTTCTGATTAGAGCAAAATATATGCTTCATGTTTGGTGTATTTTGAAAATAAACCTGCAACAACTTGAGAGAAGCACTGCAGTTCTGGCAACCAGCTGAGAAAAGCTCATCTATAGCAACCTTCTATTTCAGCATGTCTGAACTTCCTCAGCCCCTGCCCCTGTTCAGCAATTCCTTCCCCCACCTCACGTTATCCAACCTGGGAAGCTGAAGGCAGAAAGCTGCTTCATCCCTGATCTGCTCCTTGCAACACCTCACAGGGCTGCAAAACGCAAGTCTGGCAAACCTGTCGTCACGGAGCCCAAACGCTGCAGAAATTAGGATTTCACGTGTGAGTACACTCCTAGCGGCAAATGCACACAGGATCCTCATGTGCTACGCTACAAATACCAATACTCACAGGAGTGGTGCCATCTGCACTGCTCCTTTTGAAGTGTCTGCCCCTCAGATGGTCGCCTGCTGTAACCTCCTGCCTCCCTCCATCCTGCCCTGCTCCTGCTTCCAAGTGTGCTCCAGCTGTCCATCCCTCAGTCTCACAGCTGAGTTTATGAGGATTTAATTTGATATTACTCACAGAGCAAGAACTCAGTATTGATCTGTTGTCATTGCTCTCAAAATCTGAGTGATTATCTTGATGCGCCGCCTTGAATGACTTCCACTGGACTTGCTTTTAGTCAAAGGTTAAAAAATCTCTGTTGTAAAACAAAAACCTGATCAAATTGGCGTGTGTAATTGAATATAACTCACAATGCAATTTTTAATTTAAAGAGTCTGAATAATCAAATATCTGCTTTGCTACAACACTGCAAATATTCCATGGTAGTATAATTACCCTCTGTGTTAACACCCTGACAGTACAATCAACTACTCCCTAGTATGAACAAGAAATGTACTTCAATATTTAATCATCCATACTTATTCCAGTAATCGAGTGTAACTCCTCAGTATACAGCATTTCATTCAGCTTTTGGGGGAAAAAAACCCAAAAACAAATCAGCAAAACCCCTCCAACAAAACTCAACCCTTATTCTTAGCATTCTACAATTCAGTGTTGCAGCTTCATCCTCATTCTCCTCATTAAATTAAAAAAGATCCTCATCTTTCCTCTGGGTAGTAATGGGAGGTCTCATCTTCACCTTCCGTGCTCAGAATTTTCCAAAATTCAAATTAGATCATCCACAACACCAGTGCAGACCTCTAATGACATTATACAGTGCTCATACATCAATCACTGTTTTGGGTATTCCACGCTATTTTTAGGATGAGTGATTAAAAGGTCTTTTTAAAAATCATAAAGACAGACTAAGAAGCCTCAGTCATTAAAACTTCTGTAGTAAATAAAAAGAACCTGAACTACTTTGCTGAGTCAGGTCCTACTCCAGACTTCTAGAGTGCTGCAAAATACAGAAAATCTCTGCAGGGTCAGAAAATAAACTGGCCCTGATGAACCTTGACAATTTAGCCCAAATGATGAAGAATTAATTGACCCAAGAGGCTGACGCTTGAGATGTGCAGAGTGCCCAGTCTTGTCCACACAGTCAGAACAGACATTTGACTCAAGAGTTTGGAATGAGGCTGGATCCTTGTTTTCCAGCAACTGAGAGCCTCATACAGAACACCAAATTTTTGTTAGAAGGCAGAGACTGATTCCACAAAAAAATAGTGATAAAGTCAACTGAACTGAAGGGAATACAAATGGATGGACATGTGGCCTGCAGGAAAAGTAAAATGCAGGATTTGTAGCAAAGATGAAAGAAATGTGTGAAAAATTAAACTGTTTTAGACAAAGACACTGAGGGAAAGGTGAAGCAGTGTGTCCCCATACAGAGATTTTGACAAAACAACTATGCAACAGTTCCAGACCACGCGTTTTTCATCAAAGGGAGATTCAGTGGTTTTCTTTTTAGTCTGAGGCAATGGAACTACAGAAACAAGTTTCAGTACTGAGGAAAATGTCTCCCGGTGATAGTTTATGAAGCCAGAGATGTAAAATCACATTAATTCCACAAATACTATTTTTCAGGAAGATATGGTTCAATCTTGACCATCTACCACGGCAGAACAATTAGGACATTTTCAAAAGTGACTTAGAATTGGCTTGTGCTACTTTTTGTAGCCTCGGGGACTGTAAATTTGGGGAGTGAAATGATGCATTTTCACTTTTACACATCACAGGCACTACTACCAAAGTAACAAGATTTATACACTGAAAGCCTGTAGGATTCTATTCTATGCAACAGCAACGCAGCACACTTATTAAAAATCTCCGTCTTAGTTTCTCTTTCTCTCCATCTGGTGTTATTTCCGTGCATCCTTCAGTAACTTCAAATTTGAAACCATTTTTCATTTTCTTGTGTCATTTTATTTGAAGCATATGCTTCAGTTATCATCTTTGTCTGCATGTGTGATATCAATAATGATTCTATACAGAAAGAGTCAGATTCCAAAGTCTTTATTAGGTAACAGCTTGCCTCAGCAACATGGGCAGTCTACAAACTATTTAAATCAATTAGACTAATTTCCATATTACTCAACCTGACACAGACACTGTACATCACAATCTAAGTAAACACATATAGACATGTAAAATAAAAGCTATTTGCAAACACTGTGAAAGACCACAAACAGATTAAATGAAGATTACAGCCAACGCCGCATCAAATCCCAGCCTGTGATCCACTCACACCCTGTCCTGAC
The DNA here is from genome assembly GCF_030490865.1 of Poecile atricapillus. NCBI lineage: Eukaryota > Metazoa > Chordata > Aves > Passeriformes > Paridae > Poecile > Poecile atricapillus. Next base: position 3,346,046 of record NC_081289.1, on the reverse strand, counting down.
CAGCAGGAAACACCACAGACATTTGACAGAAAGGTGCAAGGAATTCCTGCAATACAAAGCTGTAAAGTAAATGGGGAAAAAAGGGACCACTTCTACCTAAATTTCACCTATTTCTGGCGGACTAACACCCTCGAGAATCAGTGTTCTGCTTCACCGACAAAGTAATCCCCGGAGATTTCCTCATGTCGTTACATTCCAGTTTTGTCCATTACAAAACCCTCTCTTTTAATTTCTAGTAAAAGAAAGTATCTTAATTAACACATTACTATATGGCTCCCATTCAAGACAAAATTTTCCAATACCAAACCAGTTAAGAGGAAAAGGTAAACAATTAGTTCTTTAATATCACGGTCTGTGTGTCCTCCTAGTGATAACTATCTGAAACTGCACTGATTCGCTGCTGCGAGCTCCTGTCCTTGCTTTAACTCTTCATTTCCTTCATTTCACTTTGATTTTGGGAAATTCCAGCTGTCAAGCCCCATACTGCTCACTGCTACTCACCCGAATAAAGCCCCCCCAAGCTCAGCACTAGGTATTCACTGGGGATAAAATCAAGATGTGAAGATAACTAGTAATTACTGCATAGTGGATGTAAAACCAATAAAACAATTTACCGTTTCAGAAGAACGTACTAAGTGCAAAGTACTTCAAGGATTAGGCTTTTAAGCAACATAGAAAACTGATTCCAACACAATTTTCAGCTAAGTCTATGTGCCAGTTTCACTCAAAGATTAAACTTTTAAAAAGTGAATAAACACAAATGTTGCTCCAATGTGATCATTACTGAAGATTCATGAACTTCAGTTTCATTTCTACAACGCAGCTGGACTACAGCTCTGCAGGCCAAAGGCTTTAGGTCACTTTATCTGAACCCTTTCTTATTACAGGTTATTGCATTTCATCCAAAACAGAACAAAGAAGAACTTTATCTGAGTTTTTTTTCCACCTGTCAGGTGACTATGCACTCACCCTAGAACTGACAGAAAAAAAAGAGATATTAAAGAGATATTCCCAGATTATTTCAGATGAATCACAACACCACCTACAATAAAATGCAAAAAACATCAAGGGCTCTACCAGACTGAAAAGAAAGTTCACCTGGATCCGAATCCAGTACAACTCTTTGGCATAACCTGCACTTCTTATGACCACACTGCATCCTCCCTAAGACCCAGGATAAAAGAGAACACACACCAGAAGATGTTGGTGTCACAGCTACAAGTTTAAAACCCAGAAAATGAGAGGAAAAAAAAAAAAAAAGAATAGCATCAACACAACAGTGAACACAGGCACATTGAGGGAGTTCCAACCCCTGGTTCTTCCTACAGGGATGACAAAAGCCACAAAGTTGAATTTTAGGAATCTCACTGTTGTACAGGCAGAAGAGGTTTCAGACATATAAGGGTTATGACAGACAAGCTATTGACAAATGCTAATTACCAATAAAATTACCATGGAAATTCACAGGAATGTTGCCAGCTTTAGGTTGACAGGCAGCAAGTCTTTCTGGAAATAGAGTTTATAGCTGTTATAAAACAGCATGATGACTGGCTAAAACCATAGCATTGTTAAAAGTGCTTGTAAATTTAAGAACTATTTGTATTTAAGAATTTCCCATTGTTATTACTTCTGTGAAGTCTGGCAAGTTTCAGTATATTGTGATTGGTCATCAACAAAATAACCTGATTTGAAATGAATATGTTACTAATCCCAGAAATTCACATTTATCTTCAACCCTCAAACTGACACATGATGTTCAAACACTCATTTTCACAGCAAAATGTCTATATTTTCATAAACTGCAACACTTAGATCATTTATAAATCAAAGCTCTCCTTCAAAAGTGTTCTAGCTAGACATTACTCTGCTAGGTTAGGTATTAGCCATAAGTAGTATTTTAGCTAATTAATATGAAGAAAAAAATCCCCACAGAATAGAAAAAAATATTCAACTCATATATGTCATCCAGGCATTTTAGGATTATACTGTTTTTAAAAAAAAAAAAATACATACACTTTTGAATTATTTCAGTTCTTCTAATCTGGTTAAAAAAAATAAAACAGACATAACTCTATTAAAACTACTTTTGAATTCTAATTTTTCCTTCAGACACACCTTTCATCTTTCCTGGTTCCCACACATGCTGAGCTGCCACAGTTTAGTTAATTTACATTGCTCTATGAGGACCATATTTCACTTCAAAGAATGCATTTTGGTTGGAATCATCTCTTTTACATTATAAATGTCATACAATCCAAAACTCTGTTCTATGTGATGAGTAATAAAGCTTGGCTTCTTGTTTCCTTTATCACACAAACACATATATATGCTTGTGCTTGGGGGTTTTTTATTATTGCCAAATCCTTCATGTCTTACAGCAATTTGATGGCTACTTCCATCTCCTGAGCAACAAGAGACAGGACAAGAAGAAACTGCTTCAAGTTCCACCAGGGGAGGTTTAGGTTGGATATTCTGCAAAATTTCTTCACCAAAAGGGTTGTTAAGCATTAGAACAGGCTGTCCAGGATAGTGTTAGAGTCCCCACACATGCAGGGATTTAAGGGATGTGAAGATGAGGCATTTGGAAATTATTTTTTTGCCAGTGCTGAGGGAATGGTTGGGCTCCATGACCTTAGAGGTCTTTTCCAAGCCCACTGATTTCATGATTCCCAAACATAAAATTTAGAAGCCACCGACAGCTTGAGAACTTTGCATTAAAAAAATAAAATTACTTAATTTCAACAGGTTTTGCAAGTAAGTAATTGCTTCTTACATACTTGAAACTCAACAGGAAAAGAGGAACACAGAGCAGTTTTGCTGATGCTGGTTTTACCTCACTATTTCAAACCTGACTGCATCACTTATCAATGCATGACTCACATTTTGCTAAAGCCTGAGACTGTCAATACTTTCTACATGTCAGGCTATGTGTTTAAGTTGTTTCCATGTTTCCACTGCCTGATTTGGGTTTTGTGAACCCAATTTCTTTGTGGTACCTTCTCCAGTACATCCTGTGCCCTCTGCAGCACCACCCTCATCCCAAGGGATCACTACCCTGCAGTGCTATTCAAGCTCTGGAGTAGAATCGAGAATCAGGTGGCCAAGGCAGCAGCACGAGAATGAAAAACAAAAACCAGCTGATTTTTCTAAGAAGTACATTTTTAGATCTACCACGTAAAAGAAAGTTTTCAGGAAGCAGCTCGTACCGGAAGCCAGTGACCTCACAGCTTCATGTAAACACCACACAATTACAGCATGAAAAAATGCAGTATTTTTTCGCTGCCACTCTCTTTTAGCATGTTCACTATTCACTCAACGCTTCCCAATTATGAAAACTGCAGATCAAAGGAACTGGGTTTTTACAGGTCTAAAAATACAGATCAATGCAACACTCGTGCCATATCCAAGCAGTGAAACACCATTAAATCTCTGTAATATCACAACCTTTCAATGATTTTCTTACATTTTAAATATTAACTCCCATTGTGCCAAGCCCCAGCAGGCAGATGATGTGACAGCCACTCCAATCACCAAAAATCCATATATTTTCTACCAACCCATCCTTTTCCTTCCTTTCCAAAATACCTGTCCCTACCTCTTACCCACCTTCTAAACCATCATGTCCCTTAATTACCCTGACTTCCCTCATTGTTACAAAGGACAGAACCAGCTGCTAAATACCATTACCTACAATGACAGCTGTGCTCCCCCATTCTATTTCTGATATGAATTGACTGAAGACTATTTATTTATCATTGTCTGACACGTGTTAGAGTGGCTTTCAGGTTCTATTTATCTTTTCATTTTCTACAAAAGGTTTAATCCTTTCTCAATTCTTTATGTTGTCTCTTCTTTAACGAACTTAGACCAGCATTTGAATTTGAAGCCTTCATTATTTCTACCCAAATAACACAAAAATGTAATCACTCTCTTAAGAGCTCTTCTACCACTGATTTGAAAAACATCCCACATTTCTCCATTCTCAAATCTGCAGGATCTGTCTGGTTTACCTCACTGAGCAGAGTATTTCCAAGTGAGCTGCAACACCTCCAAGAAGAACTGGACCTCACCATCCACTTTTTAAATCCACCCATGTATACTGGGACATGTTTTAAGTCTTGCTAAAAAAGAACATGCAAAATCCAAGTTTTTTCAACACAGAGGCTGCACTAAGTTCTTCATATATAACTGGTCATGGTCTTGTTAGTGGATGCATGTAGATGCTGAGAATTATAAATCTGTCAGGGTGGGGTAAGTTTTGGGGTTTTTTTCCCCCACTAGTAATCCTGGCTTTTGATGAAACTGAGTTAGGAAAGGAAAACCAGGAGAATGTACAAAAAGAACTTAAAAAAACAGACTTAAGTAATAGAAGCGGGATGAATTTCAACCGCAGCAGATGTGCAGTCACATACCTGGGTAAAATACTTATTCCCACCAGGTGAACAGCTCCTTAATTTGGAAATTATGAAGGAGGAAAAATCCTAGCCCGTTACTATGTGACCATGGGTCATCAGAATGACACACCAGCTAAATAAAGCAACTGTGACCCCAATTTATGGCTGCCTGGAAAATTCACCTAATTACTGTACGTGCCCTGCTTAAGGGAACTGGATTCACACTGGAGCACGGAAAGAAAGGTGGTTTTAGGTAGCAGGAATGGCAGCAGATGGTTAAGCTCTGCCTTGAAACTGCAATTTCTGTGTTTGGCAGATCAACCTGGCCACTTCACTGCAAGTTTAAGAGGACCAAAAAAACAAAGAATAAAGGACATTGTCTGACCAGCCTTAGACCTAGAACTCTGACTTTTCAGTCAAGATCAGTGTCAGCAAACACAGGACAGTGGTTGCTGGTTCTTGCTGCCTCCCAGAACCGGTGAATCCCTGCCTGGAAAAGCTCCGTCCTCTGCTCCATCCATAGTTTGTGTTCAAGCATTCAATGCAGGAATCAGCTGAGTGGAGAGAGAAAAAGCAGCACCTGCAGCCTCCACACTGGAAAACAACATGAGAGCCCCAGCTCCAAAATGAAAGGCAGGACCATGAGGTTTGTGAGGCAGGAAATGGAGGGCGAGCCGAGCACTCATTTCGTGCAGCCTCAGCTGCAGCAAACAACAGCAACACGATTAAGAATAGTTCCTTAAATCATGTTTGTGCTTTGATGAACGATTCCAACTGCACGTCAGAGCCCAGCACAGCAGGCTGAACTCACCACAGACGTTCTGGAGGAATAGAGAGATCCTCAGGGACACTGTGTCCCATGCTGGTTTAACTGTGCTGGCTGCAGGCAAACCAAGGTGCAACGCCAGCTCTGAGCTGAGCCAAGAATGCAGAGCAGGCACAGTTTGGGGCAGTCAGGAGAATGGAAAATTCAATACTGAACATAGACTAGAGGCTTTGTTTGCTTACCTGACTGAAGAGGTAGTAACAGATATAATTCCTGGTCATAAAAGCATTTGAGTAATAAATACGAGCAAAAAGGCATAAGGCAAACTCTGCAATTATCATTAAAAAGTGAGCATGAAATGGCTCTTCAAAATGTTAGGCTGGCAATTTGATGATTTTCAAGATCCTGGATGCTCTGAAAATTGTAATCTTTCCTTTAATTCCAATAATGGAAGTAAAAAAACCCCGTTCTTAAGATGGAGTTTGATTATTTTAAAGTACAAATTATATAGCAATTATACAACATCAAGCTTCCTATATCAAGTGACAAGACTTAGAATCCTAGGAAACCATTTCCAGTTCAATATTCTTACTAGCAGTTAGCATTAATACTGCAGGAATATCACAAACACCATCAGCAATAAGTATCTTAGACAGGAAGCCAAAGTAAGGAAAGAGAATTATCCAATACTGATGAAATAATGAACAAAACTGACTCAATCAAAAGTTCTCATATCTAAAATAACCCCTTCAGCAATAAAAAAAAAATAAATAACAGGAACTGCAAGATCATCCTTTAGAAAGCAAACAAAACCAGAAATTCTAATTCTCTGACTGTAAAAAAAAGTCTTAAAGAAACCAAAACATACATAATAATGCAAGGAGAAAGACAAATGGTCACTAGCTATTAATGGAATACATTAGTGAGAACAGGAATATATGGACAATGTTTCTTCATGTTTTTTCAAGTCCAAATGATGAGTAATAACATTTGCCACAATAGTTCACTTGTTATTTCATCAGTACAAACATACACCACTGCTACTGAGCAAGTGAGAGCACCTCGAGCAGCTGAACTCCCCCAAACACATCAAAAGCAACACTTTTGACACCTTAAATAAGTTTTAAGATTCACACGTGCACTAGGGCAACATAACCTCACTGAAGCTCTAATTTAGACTAACGGAGAAGTAATAAGAGGACTGCTAATTTTATGGGCAAGCAGCCTAAAACATTTATTTGGAAGCTAGCAGTCCCTGGAGGAATTTCTACGTTGGTAATAAGTCAAACCTGAATACCCCAAAACATGATAATTAAAGGGCAGAACAAATCCTTTAAGAGAAAATAACCATAGTTACAAATGCATGGTAATGAGTCATGTTAAAAGAAAAACAAAATATTTCCAGTATGTGAGCCAGATGACTGCTGGACCACATCAGTTTATGGTAAAACACAAGAACAGATTTTTAAACATTTGAAGATAAGCTCTTCAAAAGCCAGCATTATCCCGGGCCAACACATTAATCTAGTGGTAACACAAAGACATATCTTTCCATGAAATCTGAATTTAAGATCCATGCATTATTCCTGAACTAACTTCTGCGCCACAGCTCCAGGCACTTCACATCCCTGAAGTTAATTCTTCCGTCATTTCTAAGTTTCCTTCAATAAAAGGCACCAAACCCTCCTGTGCTTACACAACCAGGTCGAGCACTAGCACTCATTAGGAAGAGCAATAAGCAAATCAACAGGAAGCACAGCCAGCTGGAAAGATTATGGAAGATCCCAGTAGAAATCCAACATGTAGGAAGATGAGAAGGCAAAGGTGGGAGACTCAGAACTACTGCCTTGTCCTAGAGCTGAGCACAGAATAACATCTTCCCAGATGGATAAACAGCTGTCTTTCCCACCAAGAGGTAAGTAATATAATACTACAATTATATAACAATAAAATAATGTAACACAGAGTTTATTGAAGTCAATTGATAAGCCCTTAAAGTTAGCAAAAATGCCTAATAATATGTACTAGGAACATGAATTAGTAATAAGCAGAAGTAATATAGAGAAGTTCTATGCACTCTTCAAATTTCATTTTTGTGTACAGAGGAACACAGTTTTGTTTGACTTTTTATATTAAGCTGTGGACTTGGCAGCACTGAGTTAATGGCTGGACTCAATCTTAAAGGTCTTTTCTAATTTGAATGATTTTATGATTCTAATCTGGTCTCCCTGTGTTAGCCACTTGTCTCTGCTTCACAGTCTCTGATTTTTAAATCTTACCCAGCTGAGGTTCCTGTGCTTCTACACTTTCAGAACTGGTGCTCACAGACATCACGGAGTCTCACAGAGAATCCCCTCCCTACCTCTGCTGTGCCCTCAGTGCTGGTGACAGTGACACACACACACCAAATTCCCCAGGAGCAAAGGTGGCTGTGGATCCATCTTTGGACATCCCTTTCCCTTCAGGGCTGGGGAATCCCATCCCCTGCTGCCCAGACCTCCTTCTCCTCATGTCCAAATCTTATTTACAACATTCACAGGAGATGAGGGACTTAGCAGCAGAACTGCAAATACAAACAGCTTGAATTCTGAGCTACCAGTGAAGCTGGTTAACATAATGTAATACTTAAATATGCTCTTATAAACCACAGGAGGGATTCAGCAGTAGATGGTACTATTAATATAAATATTATTTAACAGAACCCTTGAGAGACACAGAATGTAGAAGTAGAGGGGTCAGCTGAGTAAGATCAGATGAAAAAACATGTATTTATGATCTTCATCCATTTTAAACTAAATGCTAGCAGGGAAATTCATTCTGAAGTCAGTTCTGCAAGAAAGACTGCTACAAAAGCATTCTTAAAATCTAAGTATCCTGAAAACCTTCATCCATCTAGCACACACAGTGGAGATGCCAGGAAACCATTCCTTACAACCACGGTATGGGAAGTCACTTAATTACAGGCCCTATCAAGAGGAAAACCTGGAATTATTATTTTATAGGAAGAAATTCCTCCCTGCGAGGGTGGGGAGGCCCTGGCACAGGTTGCCCAGAGAAGCTGTGGCTGCCCCTGGATCCCTGGAAGTGTCCAGGGCCAGGCTGGATGGGTTTTGGAGCAACCTGGGATAGTGGAAGGCGTTCCTGCCCACAGCAGGGGGTGGCACTGGATGATCTTTAATGTCCCTTCCAACCAAAACCATTCTATGACTCCACAATCCCATTCCTCACTCCAGAAAACTCTAAGCTATGAACCACACTGCTGCAACTCATGGGAACACTGCCTTAGGCAGTGCTGAGAGCCTAGGATGGATTTTATCCATCCCTATGCTTTGGATTCCTGGTGGCAGTGATGGGCAGAAGGGAACAAAACACACATCAGGATGGAAAACTGATCTTAGGAGTCTGCCTGTGACTGGGTGAGGAGAGAACCTCCCTACTGCTGTCCTTCCCTGCTGGAATTTCTGCTCTTGCAGATTCTCTCTTTGCCTATCCAGAATCAACAAACCACAAAGATAACCCAGCACTCAGGAATGAGGCAAAGTCTCCTTTTGCTGCAGGAAAAGCAGAAAAACAACGGAAGAAAACAGACAAATCATGAATGCCACTTGCAGGGAAAGGACAGACTTATTAGTCACCTCATTTTTGATTCCTGCAAGGCAGCAGCAGCCTGAAAACAAGACCTAGGATGGACAGTGGCTGCAGGCACAACCACGAAGGAACATTTCAAGGGAAAAGTCGTGAGCTGGGAGAGAATCACTGCAACCTCTTTCAAAGACATGACGCGTATCTGTCCACGTTACCAGAAAGAACAATGAACAGCTGAACAACACAGTTTAAGATCTTTGCAAAGATTTACCTATCAAATATGAAAACTAAATAAGCCAAGCATAGTTTGCCCAGGAGAAATGTCGCAGGCCAGAAGAGGTGTCACTTTATACATAACATTAGAGCTATACAATAATTAATGTTGACACAACTCCCAAAGAGACTGCATCTGAAAGTCTCAGAGCTGACTTACAGTTTTCATCTAGTCAAGGAGATTTTTCTGAAGTAGCAGAATTAAAAAAAAAATAGATTACAATCTTTGTCTACCAGGAAATGTGCGCACAACATCACAAACCCATGCTCCAAAGCAGACTTTACTTAGGGTAAATACAATTTTTTCATGGAAACTGATCTCACAAGAAACTGCCAGAAGACGCATTAGCACTTTATCAGCTCACAGCATCTGGAACAGAATTAAACCTGTTCATGTTATAGGAGTACTCTGTAACTGCAAAAGAGAACATCAACAAAAGGGATAAATACAACCAGATATATCCTACAGAGAACTTGACTAGGAGAACATTAGACATGACAAATTATGTTTATAGTATTTACCTGATCCAGGCAACCAGGAGAATAATCTTCCATAAACCTTCTCAGAGTAACTCTACCTACAAGAACACAAAATTTGCTTCACAGGAAAAGGTTACAAGGGCTTGTTTTTCAAACTAGTGGTCTTTAAACGACCAGGGATTGCAATATACCCTGGAAAGGGGGAAGGGCACAAAAAAGCTGAGAAATGGAGCAACAAGAGTTTCAATTCGGAGCCTGAAATCTGCTTCAGGAATCATACTGCACTTCTGCTTGGAGTAGTGAAGGGCTGGATCCTGCCCTCCAGTGCACCACTGAGGATCTATTTTCCATGCTTCTGTAATTGAAAGAGTGCTCTGACAGATGCTGCTCTCCCATCACAATGCTGGAGGCCTGGGTTAACCCATCAAACATCCTTACCAGCATTCTTCGCCCACTGTATTACACAATTTTGGTCTCCAGTACAAATTATTGCTGCTTATAGATGTGACTCATTCACTGCTGAAGTAATACTGCTTTTGAGGAATTCAGTTTTATTCAACAAATAGCATTTCAGCTCACAATTCCCAGTTACGGCTCCACAGTCATCATGTCTGCCTTTTTTCACTCTGATATTCAGCAAGGACTTCCCCGTGAATGTCAGCACTTCCATTAACAACGACTGGGAGAACAGAGGTCCCTGCTCAACTTCCACTGAAATAGTACAGCTGAGCTCTGCCCTCCTTAACTCCTTTTAACATCAACACCAGCAATACATGAAACCTGAAGTTTCTTGAAAACCAAAAAGAAGGCCTTTTCCTAAGTCACAAAAAACACAATGGAAAATAAAATTTCACCCCTCACCAAAAGACCCGATAATAATTATCTTATTAATATAATAATAATCCAAAAAAAAAAACCACAAAAAAACCCCAAGAACCAAATAAAAATAAAAAGTATAAAACCACAAAAAAACAGACAAATAACAACAAAAAAAAATCAAAGAAAACCCACAACATATACTTGTGCTTTACAAGTTGATGAGAACATCAGATGTAGTCAGTGTTAGTAAGATTTCGTACATTTAATTGCTCCTAATTACTGTTTCATATTGTGTGAACACCAAACAAATATAAACCAAATTTAAGTGTATTTACGTTCGAAATACTGATTTTTTTTATCAATATTACTTTAAAAGCATCTGGATTACCAAAGCCAGACAGGGCTAACAATCCAAAGATTAAAGTTGTTTTATGGGAAAGGTGCACAACTCCCTGCCAGAATTAGTTGTGGCTCCAGGACAATAACCTTTGGAGAAGCAGCTGATCCCATAATGCTGGATCCACTGTTTGGCTTGCAGTTTATCCAAACAAGCAGCGGCTGCCCTGAACAGATGCCCGTGGACACAGACGGGAGGGAAGAGCAGGACTCAGACGCTCTGGCTGGAGCAGGGGCCCCTGCGGCAGCTCCAGGAGGACGGTGGGCTCTTGGAACTGGAGCTGCCAAGGAAGTGCCAAGTGCCAGGGACTCCATCCAGAGAGTCCACACAGCAATCCCTGGCGCTGCGGGTCTCCTCCGGCAGAGGGCAACGCTGGAAAAAGCGCCTGGGAAGGAGCGGAGTATTCCATGGAAGTGAGACACGGCCGGGATCTGCCTCGGAGCACACGCAGCACCGCACGCTGCGGGGTCTGAACGCTGCCGCTCCGCCGGGGCTTCTCCTCCACACGGATTTCCTTCCTGCCCTTGCGTTTTACAGAGCGAAAAATATACCTGCTGCTTTCCAGATTTGGGATCCTGTTCTCTGTGAGTGGGATAAACGTAATCCCGATTGCTCCAGGGTCCTGGAACACTGCCACGAAGCCAGAGAAATTAGGATGTAAGGATCTCCCAAGAGCTGCAGATGATCTATCAGTACCCAGCAGATGTTGACAGACGAACACTGAAGTTATGCTAAAATTTAAAAAAAGGGGTGGAGAACGACACTGCAGAATGATACAGCAACTACACCCTGCTCGGGAGCACTAAAAGCGCTTTCAGTTTACAAAACACATCCAGATAATAGCCAGAAATGTCCTTTTCCTCCTCCTGCTGGAAGTAAACACGGTGGCTGGAGGCTTCATCTCCCTCCCAGGAGACCTGACAGCTGCTCCCATGAGCTGCTGCGTAGCAAGAAATCTCCAAGTTCCAATAATCCAAACACAAGGATCCTTCTCCTGCTTCAGACACATCTCACAAGCATCTGATCACAGGTAAACACCTTCCTGTGCTGATGTAAATAATCATCACGATAAAACCCAGGCAAATGCTTGTTTTCCTTCTGAACCTCAGTCTGATTTTCCTTTGTTTCCTCAGCACACTGGAATTTATTCAAGGCCAGTACCTGCCTTCATTTTACAACTCTATTTTTGCAGAAGCTCCTGGAGAAGCTACTTTAATTGTGTTAAAATTCAGCAACCTGAGTATAATGCAAGTATTATTCAAAACAGGACATTTTAGGGGCATTCCATACACACTGCAATTAAATTAACACAAAAATCATCTTGCTTTTCTGAAAATCTGAAAGCTACCAAGAAATATACCCAATAACAACACAGATAAAAAAGAATTAGCCCTGATTCAAGGTATATTTTCCAGAGAGATCCAAACTTGCTCCACCAGTACCAGGAGAAGCTCTGTGGATGATATTCAGCCCAAGCTAATAATCATTACAAAAAACAAGGATTATTTCAGGCTTCACACTGAAATTGGTACATCTTGGTGTAGCTCACAGGTAAATTGGGGCAGAAATATCTAAGTTTTATAACAGCAGAAAATTACGTTTACTAGGTTTTCCTCTCCCCATCCTGTTCACCTCACCTTCCCCCCCACCCCCGACAACTAATTGCTACTTCTGATAATTGGCAAGATGACACAAATGAAAAGTAAAATAAATTAAAATAAATAATAATGCCACGTCACTATTATTGGCAGGCTGACTTCACACATTTTTTGTTTAGATGAGACTACTGTTCAGCACTCTGCACATGTAAGCACACCACAAGCTTGGCTGCAAGAGTGCGAGGATTTGAAATACAGAACAGAAAAAACACGATGACTGCTTCAGAATTTACCAACTCCGCTGATTTTCTACGCAATTGCACAATTTACGTTCCCTAATAGGACCTGCTCCTTACACAGGACACATTCAGAGGAGTGTTTGTAAAATCAGGGCTTGCAAGTGGTGTTATAAATCCCCTCTAAACCATTTGTTTCTCAATTTCCTTTGCTTATACTTGAGTAAATTTATGCCACAGTAAGAATTGGAAAAAAAAAACCCAAACGTTTACCATGGGCTTAGTAATATGTCATAGTTATGAAAAACTATTTCTTAGGTAACAGAACACAGAAATTCAGCCCACTGTGAGACAGAGTAGGACCATCTTTCCTCATCCAAATTACTTTCCATAAGTCATGAACCTCCATCAAAAGAAAACTTCAGTGCCCATATTGACCCAAATTATTTAAAACAGGAATATTACTACAATTATCGCCTTTTTTTGTCCTGCCAATTAGATCAGTTTTATGTAAGAAACTTGGATTTTCAGCTTGACTGCTTTATTACCATCATGAATATTTCTGCCACACAGACGTCACTACTTAAGGCATTTCCAAACTTACGTTTGGGAAGAAGCACAACACAGAGACATTTAAATTCCTTCCAGAGCTCCAAGAAGTTCATGATAATTCCTAAATCAGGACTGACTGCAAGTGTTAAATCCCCACGTCAGGAATCTACGGAAGGATGAAATCTCTGACCTTGGTAAGGGTAAAACTCAGCACAAACAACTCCCATTTCCAGCCTCGCTGTTAGACAACAACGCTACGTCTGCTGGCTGAGGTGCAGCATCCTGAGGGACTGGAAAAGGACAGGGGATTTTTCACTGCATTTGCGTGAAATCCAAAGCCGAAAGAAAAATATTGTTTATGCTGAAATTCACGACAAAGCGTTGCAGCCCCATTAATTCCATCTCCAGCCATTTAGAAAACCACGAGTCAGGATCCAAAATTATCATCAAACGGACTTGAAAGAACTGCTGGAGAGAGGTTGCTTTTTTAAAAAAAAAAACTTTGAATTTCAGCATTCCTGTTTGCAAGTGCTCTAACCCTTTATGTGTCAGTATTTTCAAGCTCATATCCTGGTGCTACCAATAATTCCAGGAGCAAAATGTTTACGGAAAAACACCGTGCAAATACAGCATGAACTACAGACAGTCATGCTATACACGAGGTCAAAAAAACATGACCCTGTGTTTTTATTTATAAATACAAAAGAAATATAGTAAACATGTGATTACAGCAATTAAAATCTAGCTTGGATTAAAGAAATCCTCTTAATTTTAACAATGTAACAGACTAATACAGCATAAACAAACACATTTTTAAAGTAAGATCACAATTTCCCTTTTTATTAAAACTGAAGAAAGGTTTTACTACTTCCTACTGCAAAACCAATACAAACACTAATTTAAATATTTCCTTTTCAGCTGAATTTTGAATACTTATGAAGACTAAAACAGCTACCTTTTTGCCACTGAAACTGACACGGCATGAGACCCTAATACGACATTTTTTGAGTACTTCAGAGAAAAATGGGGATTGTTTATATAAAAAGTAGAGAGAACTGGCACATTACCTATTTTTCATAGCATTTTTTTTCATATACATTGTATTTGTCACCAAAACAGCTCAGTGGAACACAGTGTGCAGCACACATTGTGCCTTGTCATGAGCTGACAGCAAATGAAGAGAAGGTGAACCAAGTTGCAAAACAAAAGTATTTTTTTTCCCCTTCTCACCGCCTGAGAAGATAAATGATCTTAGTTATATTAAAGACAAATGGGATATGGGATCCAAAGGGCTCGTTTTACGTTAACTGCATCTCACCAACAAAAATAGAGAAAGCAATTTCCTGGTGCATCAATTCCATGCCAGCACTTCCATGTACATGCTGAATTCCAAGGCACTGGCACACCGTGCACCTCCAGGTATCCTCACATCTCCAGCACGTCAACTGCTCCCTAGCAATTTCCTCTATTAAGGGAGGGCTCTTTCCCCCCCAAAAAAATACAAAGGTAAGGTGGATATGCCAGTACAAACCACCACGGCTGAATAAACATCTTCCTGTAGGTAACACCGTGTCAGATTACTCCTGTAACCAACACAAAGCACCAGCTCTCTCTCATATGACGTGTGTCACCACCCCAGTTCTTTCACCACTACAGTGCCCCTCACTCCTTTCTGTAATTTCTTGTTATTTTAAGGCCAGATTTCTTTCCTCACCCACAGCGGTCAGTATCTGGAAGTTCTCATCACTTCGGATTGCAAAGAATTGTACCAAAAAAGTCAAGATGGAAGAGAAGCTGAAGAACGTGAAGTATCATAAAGTATTTCTCATCCATTTACCGGACTAGACCAGCATAAAACTGCAAACCTCATCTTTCCATCCTCCTTCTCATATTCTGTATTTATAGGGTATTAAAATCCTCCTCCCTCCTAAGCAAAGACTTGTTTCTAGTGCAATACCAAAGCAGTTTTTAAATATCTGCGTACAGTCCTCAGCATTATAAAACCCTCTCTTCCTCTTCTCGACCCAGTCTCGTTGATCTGCTGTTATTTAACTCTTGAAGGCTACTTGAGACTCACCACGTTACTAAAGGTTATGTAACTCTTAAAAATACACTAAATTTTACATTTTTAAGCCTTACAATAGAAACATACACAACAAAACACAGTTGAGAGGTTTTTTCCCACCCCTCCTCCACTTATTCTAAACCAAAACATCTCAGGGATCTAGAATAGTGGATTTCTTTTTTTTTTTTTTTACCAGCTTGTCGGCCACAAAACCTTTAGCAGTGCACAAAACAGTATAATGAACATAAGCCTACAGAAAACACAATGTCCTTTCCTCTGTGGCTTCCCACTGACCCTGCCTGAGTTGTCCACTGCCTGCAAAGCCGAAAGCTGCTGATCTAGAACCGAGTATCCTCTTACTGGTTGCTCTGCCACCCGAGAAGTTGCATTAAAATGGCATCACGTTCCTTAACTCCAAACTGACTCGCCTTTCTCCACATAACCTATTAACAACCCGTCCTCCAGAGCGTCTCATAAAACCTTACTCCCAGGAACAACCACCCAAACCAAAACACCATAGTTTAAGACGCCTCGTTTTGCCACGGATTTGAACGTGGAACAAGTCCTGCACACAGAACACTGCCCAACCCACCTATAAATAGGCTCAAAGCTCCAGGCTCAGGAGACTGAGAGCTCCACATGATCCTTGCAGCGTTCCCCGGCTTCACCTACATAAGAGCTGTGCCATAACACTGCCGGGCTGGGCAGACACCAAGCTGCTGCTGTGGCTTATGCAGGAGAGCACAGAGGGAGGGGAAAGAAATAAAAAAAAAAAAAAATCGAGGAAAAAAAAAAATCACTGGGCATAAACAGCTCTTCTCGGGAGAGAAACACCTCCCTCTCCGGAGGCCAGAGCCAGCCACGGACAGGCTGTCACAGCTCGGCCATGACAGGAACAGCCAGGGACAGGCCCTTCAGAGAAGGTTTAATGGGGCCAGGGCCGAATGGACGCTCATGGTGAGCACAGGCCTGGGGGCAATGGCAAGCGGGTCCTGGCCACATTCCCTGCACAGGGGGTATTCAGGCTTGGGTAGGCAGCCAGAGCCAAACCCAGTCAGACTCCTTTGGAAAGGGGGCTTCAGGCTCCTCCCAAGCTGGCAGCCAGTTCTGTTCCCTATCAGACCCCACATACAGGGCAGCTCCAGACCCCCCTGTTCCCAGTCACTTGCCGTGGACAGGAGGGCTCCAGGCCCCAGAGTGTCACCCCATCAGATCCTATAGGCAGGACACCTCCAAGTCCCCATCAGATCCCCCCACCCCCAGACAGGAGAGCTCCAGACCCCCATGGAACCCATCAGACCCCCAAGGACAGGAAAGCTGCAGACCCCATGGTCCCCATCAGAGCCCATGGTCCCTGTTAGAGCCCCATAGTCCCTGTCAGAGCCCCAAGGACAGGAAAGCTCCAGACCCCATGGTCCCCGTCAGACCCCCCAGCCCCAGGGCCACGTGACCGGCCCGAGGCGCCGGCACGTGGCCCCGACCGTAACAAACAGGCGGGTGGGCGAAGAGGGGCGATGAAGGGGGGGCCGAGTTGCGCTGCGATTGGTCGGGAGGGCGCGGCGCGCGCCGGGGGGGCGTGTCCCCGCCGCGCCGCCCCCGGCGATTGGCCGGCGGGGGGGCGCGGTGGGCGTGGCCGCCACCTCCCCCCTGCGCCCCCCCCCCCCGCGCCCCGCCGCCTTGGTGCAGTGCTGAGGAGGCGCCAGGCGGGGGCCGCGCGCGCTTTTCCCGCCCTCGGCGGGGCCGCCGGGACCCCCCTGAGGGCGCCGCTCCCTCACACCCGCCATGGCGGCACCGCCGTCACCCCCGCACCGCTTTCGGCACCCGGAGCTGCGCCACTCAGCAGTCCGCGGCTGCCAGGTCTTGTCCCCGCACCCCACTTCACTCTCAGCCCCGGCAGCGCCTCCCGCCGCGAGTCCGCGGAGTGCGAAACCGCTCTGACGCTCCCCACACGACCAGCGCTTCGGCCCTTCTCCCCGCACGCACCCACCTGTGGGGCGGCCTCGGCTGCCTCCATCATCGCCCCGCCGGGGAGCGCTTAAATATCCCCTCGGCGGCACCGCCTGTGCCACGGACCGGGTCTGCGAACGGCAGTGCGGCCCTCCCCGCCTCCCCCCCCCCGGCCCGGCCCGCCCCGCTCCGCATCTTGTTTTCTCCATACGCACTTGGAAATGCGTATGGAGAAAAGCGGGACCGGGGGGGGCACCGCTGTTATTCCCGCTTTATTCGGGATACCCACGCAGCACCGAGGAAAACAACGCGGCGCAGCCCCGTCCTTTCTCCACCCCCCCCCACCACCACCACTCCGCGCTGTCACTTGGCTGCTTCCCCCATGTCGCGACGCGCACACCCCCCTCCCCCCCCCCGCCATGTCGCGACAGCACCCTGCGCACCTGCCGCGCCGCGAACCCCCCAGCTCCCGACCCGCCCTGTCCTACCGGGGTGCGGGGAAAGGGACGCTCGGTTCTCCCTCCCCGGGGGAAGCAGCGAGGTGCCGGCGCTCCGCCAGGTGCGCGGGGGCTCCGCGGGTGCGGAGCGGGGGGAGCGGCGGGGAGGGGGTGGCAGGAGCCGAGATGGAACCGGGATGAAGCCGGGATGTAGCGAGCCTCCCTCCTCCCGAGTTCCCTGTCCGCCCCCCCCCGCCGCTTGTGTTTACCTCAAGTTTGAATTTTATCTGCGCAACATGAGCTGGAATGCGGACATGGAGGGCGGGAGGGCGCGCACACACCCGGCGCTCCGCGGGGACACCGCGGACACCCCGCGCACACACACCCCGCATCCCCTCGGCTCACACAACGCGCCCGCACCCTGCGCCCCCCGCCCCGGTCCCGCCGGTAACTTACCTCCGCCACCGGCTCGCCTCCTTCTCCTCCTCCTCCTCCTCCTTCTCCTTCTCCTCCTCCCCGGAGGAAGGTGCCGCCCGCAGCCCCATCAGCGGGGCGGACACCGCGCTCCCGGCGCGCCGAGACAGGTGCAACCGGGGCGGGCGGGTCGGGGGGCACCGCCGCCTCCCCGGGCTCCCCCACTGCTTCCCTCCGTCCCTCCCCACGATGTTGTTTCGTTATATCATGTCCATCATGTGACACCCGGAGGCCTCTCTATGGAAACTTAAAGGGGACTTTCACGTCCGCCGCCGCCGGACCTGCCGGTACCCCCGTGGGGCTGCGAGCCCTGCCGGTGCCAGCCTGCCCTCCCTCCGCTACCTCCCTTCCCGGGGGGCTGCGCTCCGTGGTCCTACCGCCCTTTGCTTAAAGCAAGTTGCTGCGCTTCCTTCTTCTATTATTATTTATTAGGGGTTGGTTTGGTGTTTGTGTTTTAGGTTCTTTTGGTCTTTTTTTGCTTTTTCCCCTTCTCTTTTCGCAGAAAGGAATAGCCGGGGAATAAACGGCCGGGCAGGCACCGTGCGGAAGGATGGACCCCGCTCCTGGACGCTGCGGTATCCGGTGCTCGTCTGCGGCCGCGGCGAGTCGGGTGCTGGAAGCGGCAGAAAAAACCAAAAAATCCAAATCAACCAAAAGAAAAAAAACCAAAATAAATAAGGCGGAAAAACCTCTTGTTTGTGTCGGAGGGAAGAGGAGCAGATGTGAGCGGTTCTGCCCGTGCGGGGTCGATGCGGTGGTCGCTACCGCCGCGTTTTTAACTCTGCCGGTCGGTAGCGAAGCGATTTCGCCGTCGCGACCCGTCGCACCGCCGGCTCCCGACAGCCGGCTCTGTGCCGAGCTGCTGGAAGGAGCCGCTCCTAGGGATGTGCGCTGGCCACGGCAACACTACCAGCAAGCAGCCAGCCCTCACAGAAAGAAAAAGGGAAGATGCCGACAATTACCCGTGGTTCGGACAGCCCCCGGTTCCCCGCGCATCCCGCTGCCCGGCCGCAGCCGCCGGGGGTTCGGGGCCGGCCGGCGGCAGCGCCGCACTCCTCCGGCTGCTGTTCCGCCTTCGGTGCTGAAGTGGGTTTTATTCCCTGCTCTCCACCAGCCCCCAGGATTTGGGTTCAGGGAGCTGAAGCCCACCCGTTCCACGGTCCCACCACCGGGCTGACAACGCGCAGGGGGCTCTGGGGGTTTTCCCCGTGGAAGGTTTCTGCAGGAGGCCTCCAAATTCTGTTCCTTAACTGGTGGCATCACGTCGGTGTTGGTAATCAAGTGCAAGGCTTTAGGGGCTAGACTGAGAAGGAGATAGATTTGTTGTTTAAAACTGAAGGAGGAAAAGCAATCCCGCATTCACTCCTTCCTTCCAGCCTCCAGCAACCCCTCAACAGATTAAAAAAGCATGATCCACAAATGCAGTAAATTATAAGTTGGGGGTTTAATTTTTTTTATGTTCCACCACGTTTTCTTTAAGGAAGACATATAAACTACTTTTTTCCAGCTGCTGGGTTGGTGATGATGGCTGTTAGCCACTGGAGGGGACTGGAGCCACCCGGCCACTCGGCACAGGCCCAATCCTGCAGGGACAGTGGATCATCTCCCTTAGCTCTCCCATTTGTGCTTTGGACTTTAAATACCTGTTCTTTGCCCCACTCATTTCCAGGTGCCCATGCAATGGGCTGTGTATCTAGCAGATTCGTGTTTCAGATATCTCTACTATTATTTTTTAATTTTTTTAATTTTTTTTTTTAGTTTTGTAAAAATTACTAATGATTTTAGCTAAAAAGAGTTAACAGACTGAGGAGCAGTTCATCCTTCTTTCCTTACTTCTTCTCAGAGTCTTCCTTCTATCCACCCTACACACTGTTTATGTTTATCTCTCTTTCCCATCCAATTTTGGGGGAATTTTCTCTCTGGGCTCCTTTCTGCTGTTTATCCAGGCTGTCCCACTGCTGTGGAGCCTAAGTACAATTTTCCTTGCTTCCCGTATCTCCGGGCCTCCTTTCCCTGCCTCACTAAGCCTCTTTTTATTCCGTATTCCCTTCTTCAGATCATCCTTAAAGGAGGAAGAGGCTGGAGCTGGGATTTAAAGTAGTCTTTTAGGAGTACTGCCAGAACTGATCTGTTTTACTCTGCTGCTGCTGCTGTTGCTGTTCTGCTGTGTCATGGGAAGAGTTTCCTCTCCACACCAACCCTTGGAAGCGGCACCTCAGGCAGAGCCGCTCTCTGCAAACCCCGGCCGTGTTTTACAAAGCCCTGGGTAAGTTTGTCTGCTGCAGGATCGAGCCTGGAAGGAGAATGCCTTCCTGTGCTCTGACCTGGAGGGCTGTGCACGATTTTGGGAGATTTGCAGGAGGCAGAGTGGCGGCAGCAGCAGTGACAGCGCATCATCGCTCAGCTTTATTTCATTTTCTCAAGCCAAGATGCTCTAGGTTACAGCCCAGCAGAAAAGGAAAATGAAGCATTTCTGTCAAAAGGCAGCTATTTCCCAAATTTGCTTTAAATTATTGCAAGATCTTGCACTAAAAAAGAGCAGAGATTCTGTCTCCTCTTAAAAAATGTTGTTAGTTATAAAATCTTTACGATCTTGGCTCTCTCCTCCTCAGCCTGTCTCCTTCAAAAACTTACTTTCAAAAATGTGAGGTTTAAAGATGACTCTTCTCTCTCTCTCTGTCCCCCCTCCCAAATTTATGTTCCTTGGAAAGGCCTGAAGAAGCCTGAGGCTGTGTCTGCCCATGAATAAACACCGACGTGTACATACACGTGCATATCCACGCACACACACAGGATTTAAAGCATCCCATTGAAGTCCACATATAGGAAAATCCTTCATCATGTGATAGGCTTTAATATCTGACTTAATATTAATCCCTAACTGATGCACTCTGTCTTCATATGGTGGCAGATCACAGGAGGTTCAGTAGCTGGGGCTCCTGTGCAAGTTTTTTAAAACTGCCAGATAAAATCCCCTGTTTGCCATTGGATTAATTTGTTTTTTCATAGCAGCTACCTGGGAAATGCTCATCTAATGAAACCAAGTAAGAAAACTTTATAGGGCTTTGATCTTGTTTTTCCACAGTTAAAAAGAAAGACCTTGTCATGAGGTCAGGACAAGATCTGATGTTATTACACAAGGAAATGGCTAAAGGACCCTGCAGAGTTCTTCAGGTGCTCGGTTGGTGATAACGCTCCTAGATTTTATTGTAGCTTGAGTTTTGGAGATGGTCCTGCTTAATTGTCAGAGTTGTCTTTGCTACTTTTGATCCATTTTTGTTGTTGACACAGAATTTTCTTGTTTCACTTCTCTTTCAAATTAATTTCGCTTTTTAGTTCCCATGTGTTAAAAAGTGCAGTTTCATTTAGACTCTCAAGAGAAAAAAATCTGATTCCAGACAGCAATTTGCAGCAATATATTTTCCTTGCCACTCACAGAAAAACATCACCACTCCAACAGATCTGGGTATAAACAATGCTGACAGGCCCTCAAAACCAAAATCAAATTGTGAAATTGAGGCAAATAGCCCAGAGAACCTGAAACGTTCTGGTTTCTAAAATGCTGGCTGCTATCAAAAATAGGATAGAATAAAGCTTTGTTTACGTGTAAAGCAGAGTGTTTGTTGATCAAGTTTCTAAGGTGATGTAGCAGGAAATACTGTTCTTGGGGAAAATGACATGAACAAAGCATGAAACTATAATTCAGCAGCTATTTGTCAACTGATAGCAGAAGAAAAAACGTGTATTTATAAAGCAGTGAGAGGTTTTCATTGAACTTTTTCCTTTCCTTTGCTGGCATCTATGAAGGCAGCTTCTCACCTGCTCTGCTCCTGGATATAACTACTTGCAAGAGCAGAGCTAAATCATTTATCAGAAGGAATGTTTCTATCAAATCCAAATATCTATACTGGCTGCTGTTTCTATGTCACGTCACAGATGAGATTGATGCTCAAGCAAGGTTATAATGTACCTGCATTTTCTCCAGATTGGTGCCAAGCTTGCTGAGTCATTTTCCCTGTTCCCATTCTGCAGCCGGCTGCTCGCTCGCTATTCCCTGTTATTTGTGTGGGTCGTAAGCTCAGCAACAGATGAGAATAAATGCTAATATTTCTTTAGGCTGCCTCCCTAAGGAAATAAAGGTTCTGCTGCGCTGCTTTTCTGTGCAGGTATGTGTCCATCCTCCTCTCCCAAAAGCTTCTGAACCCGTTAATGAGTTCCAAATGAATTTGGGAGGAAGCAGGTACTTCAAACTCAGTTATATTCCTGCAAGGTGCACACAGGCAGGAGAGAGAGACTCAGATCAGGAATTGAAGCAGAACTCAGCCCTAACGCCTCCGGGTTGGCATCCACCTTCAAGCCACCAACCCACCCGTGGCAGGCAATTAATCTCTGTGTAGTGACTCTGAGCCACAGCACTGCCTGATCCTGCCTAGTACAGTTTTCCCTGGCTGGCAAGGGATATAATGGAGAAGCAGAGGAACAGGGCTAACTCAAGAAACGAGTTGTTTTCAAGGCAAAATAACAGGGAAATTTAAAGAATATCACTATAAGCAACAGAAAAGTTAATACCTGGGAATGGCTGTACATTGTTTGGGGGAACGATTTAGCTTTTGTGTCGGTCCCAAAACAAACCATGGCAGAGGAGCAGGTCAGGCTGTTCCTAAGGCCAGCACAGCTGTCAGGCTGGTGCCATTTTGCTCTTGGCACTAAAGCTAAAGGCCAAGATCCCCCACCCGCTCATCTTCCAGACGTGGATGCGTTTCCTCTGCAATGCCAGCATCAGGTGAAGAGCAGCCTCAACCACAGGCTTCAGGCTGCTGCATCTGACAGCCTCACTCTCCCACCCTCCTTTCTGGCATAGCCTGGCTGTAGCTGAGGCTCAGAATTGGTTTATGTTTGAGAAGAGCCAAGCCTGGGGTGTCTCCTCACGGATAGTGCTGGGTCTCTACCTTGGCTGGAGCTTCCTGGCTGCCTAATGGAGATGGGAGAGCTCCAGCCCTTCATGTTCACCTCAGGGAATGCTGGTCAGGTCAGGACTGCAGACAGGATCAGATCCATTCTCACCTGAGAGCAAAGGATTAATTTATGTGTCCTTTCTCCACCAGCTGCACCTTTCTGGGAGCAGCCACTGGAGGGGGGACACCCTGATGCTGCACATACCATACACGCTCATCTCCATTGCAATTAGTTTGATGCAACAAACAGCTCCAGCGTGACAAACTCCAGGCTAAAAAAAGCCAGGACTTCATCTGCATAAACTGGATGCACAAAGTATGTATTGTGTGTCACCTCCCTTATGTCCCACATTTGTTCCTGCAGCAAATGGCATATGCTCCAGCAGTACCACGTGGTCTGAACGGACTCCTGGAAATACAGCAGGGATCTGATGCTGGTAGTCTTTGAAATTAAGACATTAATTGTGATCCTGCTTATGGACCTCTTCTGGAAGGAAGGTTTTTGCATATAAATTAAGATTCATTGTCTTCTGATGAATAATCTATAAAACTGGAGTCACCCTCTCCATCGATGAGCAAGTTATTATTTCTGGTTTAGCTGTTAGACACCAACTGGCACCAGAGGCCTCGTTCTCCTGGCCACTGTGTAGTCACACCCAAGAAGATAACCTCTGCCTTCAAGAGCTTACAAAGCAGAACAACAAAAGAGGGAGCAATGTAACACTCAGGCAGAGCAAACACAGTGACCTTTTGCAAATGTCAAGTTAATACCATGATCTGGAAGTGGAAGGGGCTCATCAGAGGGTGGGTGGGTCAATGAAGACAGGACACACTTTAGAGCGGGGGGATGAGATGAAGGAAAAGCCACAGCAGAAGCTGCCTGGTGTGAGACGCAGAGGGAAGTGCATGCAGAGCATTCTGTGGTCAATTGGCACGTCCAGGATAAAAAACAGGGGAAGGAATCTGATGACCCCAGCCACAGCTCACAGAATAACCAGCTCCCCGAAGACTCACAGCCTGGAGAAGGGAGCTAGAGAGAGCAGGGGTGGACAGAACAGTTCCTCCTAAGTGCTGGTTCTGCACTGGTGGCTGGAGGTGTGATAACCCTGTTTTGGGGCTGTTGCTCCCTGTGGCTCAGCCTCCTGCAGCTGTGTTTGCTGCAGCTGAGCCTCAGGGCTGGAGTGAGATGTAGTTCAGCTCTAAGCTGCTCCAAGTCCAGGGCAGCACATAATTGAATATTAACAGGAGCAGCTCTAGGAGCTGCTGGGACTCAGGAAGTCACAATTCCTTCTCTGCTGCTCCTTTGCCTTCGTGGGAGGTGATTGCTGGAGGCCTTAATGGATGTGAGACATAATACGCTTCCCTCACATTAGCCCCAGTTAGCAACCTGAGGCTTTAACCACATCCTACCCTCTCTGATCATTTCCTCATGCACCTCTTGAGCAACATGAGAAGTGCAGTAGCTGCAGCCAGCTCAGCGACCAAGCAGAGAGGTGCAGAGACTATATGAACATTGATTTCACACCTTATCTCCCCAGAGAACAAAGGGGTCCCACCCTTGAGGAGCATCAAAATTTACTAAATATACATTATTGAATTCCTGGTCTCTGTATCATCCTCCTGCAAACAGGAATTACTTAGTTGCTGGGTGGGGATGCCATGAGCATCATACAAGATCCATAAAGTGATATCTAAGTTGAAAATCTTTGGTACCATGCCTTTGTTAAATATTCAAGGTAAAATACAGCAGCAAGTTCATAAGCACTGGGGTCTCTCCATGCTGCCTGACCAGCTGAACTGACTAGTTGCCCTGTCTAAAAATATGGATGGATATCTTTCTCTCCTCAAATTCATGCTTCACTGAGTTTAGTCTTTAGTCATGCTACCTTTATGGAGGAAGCAAAGTGCTTTACAAGAAAAGAGATGCCTACAGAAACCCATCCCTGCCATCTGATCATTCAGAACTTGGTGTTAGTCTAAGAAGGAGGAAGGCAACATGTTCAGAGTACCAGAAAATTCCCTAAGACCCTGAGGGCTGTGCTCAACATCAATCAAAGTCTAAAGTTCCTCCTCTCGTCTTTTTAGTCTCTTTTCCGTTTTTTTTTTTTCTCTCTTTTTTCTCACTTTAAAATTCACAATATCCTTGACTTATCATTTTCCTTCAAGTCCACCAGAACTTGTTTATTACATAATTGCTTTCTTTTTCAAAAAACACGCTCCTCTATCTCCTTTTTTTCATTAGTTGAAGTACAATGGACTCTACCATGAGACTGCTCCTGGTTTTGTTTGATTTCTCTTTTCCTTTATCACTACCCAGAGACATCCAGCAGATTGTTTCATAATCTTCCTAGAGTTCAAAGAAAGTATATTTCTTCCAGATAGGAATATAGCCTGCAAACGTCCTCCTCCTTTTTCCTCACCACCTGCTCCTCTTGAACAACACTTCTGGCAAACTTTATCCATGTATTATTCCTTTATTCACAAATTAGATGTTCCTTTTTAGGGAAAAGTGAGGAACACACTGTTTCCCTGGCATGCAATGTGTGTTTTTGCATGGCTTCTTTGCTCTCCAGCATGCTCCTCAATTTTTGGAGCCCTCAGGAGCAAGGACCTCATCACCACATTCAGCCCCAGCAGCCACATGCTGTCTGTGGGAGGTCTGCAGAAAAGGAGGCTCTTCATTCTGCTTGTGGTGCATTAGGGAAGAGAATTGGTGGAGTACTGCAATGCACAGGAGGAAGGATTGCTTTTGTTATTGGTCAGGGAATCTCTGTGCTGCATTTGGTATCACTGGCTTCCTGCTGTTGTTGGATAATTAATTAACACCAACAGAGTGTTTGAAGCTCTGCTAAAGTGCAAACACAGGATTAGCATCAATATTTCACATTCTGGTCAGGCATGGGGAAGATGGAAGCACTATCACACCTTGAGGAGACAGTCATGGAACAGAGGAGATGGAGAAAGACCACAAATTTTCCTTGGTGCCTTGAGCAGGATCCAAACATCCCTGAGAGAAGCTGATCAAATTCCAGAGAAAAATACTTACAGATTGATTTAGAAATTATAATTCAAAGAAATTTGCTTTGAATTAGAAAGCTTTTGAGTTTAATTTGTGGAGTTTTCTTCTTTCCCAACTATCCAGTAACAACAATCTTTGCAAATTTATTTCTGTGGGACCCAGAACAATTGTCAATAACCTTTTTATAAGTCTTCTCTGCCTTGAAGGCAGTTTTCATCTTCTCACATGTTTTTCCTTTCTGGAAAAAGCAAGGAAAATCCTCCACTGGATTTTTTGAGCCACTCATAATTCTCATTGCTTTCCTTCAGCCCCTGTATGATTTCTCTATGGCATTCTTCTACCTTCTCCTAGCACAGCATCCAAACCCACACCTGGTATTTCCTTGTTAGAGTGGAATCATTGCTTCTGATGTTTCACTCTTGTTCATATGCTCCAGAATAAGATTTGCTGTATTTTGCAACAGCTGTGTCATCTCCAGTGCCTCTTTCACAGCTCTTTTTTATTGAATGCCTGCTTGACCAGCATTTTGCCACTTTGCACTGACATATTTTGTTGCTTTCTACCTTACCAAATCTGGTTGATTTTATATTGTTACTCCGATTTCCCAGCCACATTTTGGAACACATCCTCTGGAGTATTTATATAGTCTTTATTTTGTCTTCCAAATCACTAATGAAAATATTAGAATCAGGTCCAGGAGCAAACCCTGAGGGAGCCCTTTTGGAAAACCTTCTAAATCCAAAGGAAAGGAATTAGTAATTCTTATGTGAATACATTTATTTTCTGTCAAGTATGTCTTAAGATGATTTCACAGAGATCATAGTTCCTGGTCAGCTTATGGAAATGTCATGTGAAATGGTGTTAAAAACTCTGCTTCTTTCAAAATACATGACATATCCTCCCTCTTCCTTATTCTACAACACAGTTGTTGAGTTCAAGGATGGAAACTGGACGGTTTTAACATCATTCCTCCATGACAAATCAAGTCTGACTGACTGTATGTTTTTCTATTGTCAGTCAAATGCTCACAAAGAGATTGTTGCACAGTTTATTGTATTACAGTTTTTGCATTACATGCTGAACTGGCTGCTGTGTAGTTCCCCAAGTCTTGCTTCCCCTTCTTTAAAGACAGGCACTGTGTTTGCCCTTCTCACCTCCTCTGGGATCGCCTCCTTTCTCCATGAGCTCTTGCAGATAATTACTCATGAGTCAGATTGCTCTGCCCAGTGCCCAAAGTGCTCTAGAGGGAACTTCATCCAGTCCTGCGGACTTGAATCTGCCTAACTTCTCTGAATGATTTTAGCAGTGTTTATTTGCTAGTTTGGATTGTCTTATCCTCTGCAGTAAAAGTGGTCCTGATAAATACCAGTTCATAATCTTTTTTTAAAATATTTTATTTTTCTCCATAGCTAAAGCATAAAAACTAATGAATGCTCCAGTCTTTTCTCTGTTGTTATTCCTGTTCTCTCATTTTCCATTAATTCAGTTATGTATAATTTCCATTGCCTTCCTCCTATTTCAATATCTTGAAAAGAGCATTCTTTTATCGCCCTCTATATCCCTTCCTAATTGAAACTCATTTTGCCCCTGTTTTTTATCATTTTAATCCTCCACAGTCACACTATTCTTTTACAGACATAGTCTGTAAAAGACAAGTTCCTAGTCTTTTTTTCCACCTTAGTATAACTTGATGTTATTCCTCCTTTTTCTGCTTCCCTCACTCCTTCCTTTCCGTGGAGGAAGATGTTCCATCATTTTGTTATGGCTTTCAACTTAATTACCCCCCACCTTCCTGTCCTCACCAATCTCCTCCGCGTTAGTCAGTCCAATCCCAAAGATCTCAAATGTCCTTGTCCCACAGGAACTTTGCTCCATCATTTGCACTTCTGTTCCCTCCAAAGACAGTTTCACACCCTCCTGCTGGGCTTGCAAAGCAGTTTTTGTACAGTTCCTCTTTGCAGAGCACTCTCGGCTCGTTTGCCAGATAGAAAACCATTATTCATTTTACTCCATTTTTGCAGATCTAATTAATGATCAGTTTGTCTCTTAAATCTTTGCTCACCTCTGCAATATGCCAGTCCTTACCCTGTCTTTTTTCTCCATCCAGAAGGATTGGAAGAGGACATTTCCCATCCCCTCATCTCTTTCCCTCTTCTTCCCAGGGTCTGCATTTAGAGCTAGGAGGCTTCATTAAAACCCTTTCTAGGGTAGTAGATGAGGACGATGCTCCTGCAGGCACTACAGAGATCACCTGCCTGCTGAGGCTCCCCTCTCCAGCTCAGTGTGAGACCAAGAAGGCTTTTAGAAAAGGCAATTAAGGGGTCTGAGTGTACCATGCGCTGAAGCATCCCTTTACCCTTTCAGATTTATAGTGCCCAGCACACAGATGGCATTTTTTTTTTTCCCCACCAAAAATTGTGCTGCTATCTTTTAATAAATCAGACAACAAACCCAGGCCTATGTGAGATGTATTAAATTAAGTCCCCAGCTCTCTGGGTCACTGTTCCTCATAAAATGATTACATCTCTAAACAAGGAAGAACACAAACCTGCAAGGTCATAGAGACCTGCA
This sequence comes from Poecile atricapillus, assembly GCF_030490865.1. NCBI lineage: Eukaryota > Metazoa > Chordata > Aves > Passeriformes > Paridae > Poecile > Poecile atricapillus. The sequence goes on along the minus strand of NC_081289.1, from coordinate 3,317,478 downwards.
GTTCCATGTAGATCCACCTGCCTCTTCTTTCTCATTAACTGCACACAACTGACTCTTGCTCAAGGCTTTCCTTAGGCTCTCCAGGCTCATGGGCACTCTCCACTGAGCAGGTCCAAGGGCTGAGGTAGCATTTAAGCTCAGTGGATATATCTGCCCACTTCTATTTTGACAGAGAGCATTAAACAAGCAGTTCTCGATGTCTGAGCAGTCTGTTCCACATCAGAGGGGCTACTGGTGAAGCTGAACATTTCTCCACAGTGGAAGGAGCCCTGGGCCCACAGAGAACACTTGGTGGGACCCAGAAGTGTAGAGGTTATTAAGGTAACAAGGCTTGTTGCTGTCATTAACTGCCTATAGGAGATTATTGAAAAGACAACACCAGATTTTGCTTGAAGGGGCACAGTGATGGGACGAGAGAAAATCAACCCAAGGGGCAGAAAAGGTTGTTAAAACTAGATATTAGGAGGGGGGAAAATACAACTAAAATAATTAACTACTAGAACAGGCATCCAGAGAGCTTTTGGGATCTCCATCCTTGCAAAACTTCCCTGGGAAGGGCTCTGGGAAATCTGATGGAAGGATGTGAGAGAGGAGCCTGGAGATTCCTGAAGGTCTTTCCCTCCCCAAATCTCTGTGATGCTTAAATTCTGTATGGGTGGGTCTGGGGCAGTCTTGTTGCTGTCCTGCTCGTTCCAGCTGATTGCCAACAAAATTACAAAGCTGCCTGAGCGTGTTGGTTCTGTTCTGCATAAATTTGTAAGGAGAATCCAAAGACTTTGCAGAATCCAAAGACTGTATAATAGGAAAATCACAGGTAATTACAAATTCATTGGTTTAAACCTGATCCCAAACAGCATCAAAGAAAATCTGATACAGGCTGTGATTAGTAATGAATTAAAGGATGCTAACCTGATTGATATGCCTGAACAGTTTTATGGAAAGTCTGTCATGTCAAACAAATGAATGTTTTTTTAATGAGAATGTAAGTTTGGTTAATAAAGATAAGCCTGTTATAAATTACTTAGATTTCTGCAAGTTATTGAACAGTTCCTGAACACAGTCCCAATTAAAGGAAAACGGTACAAAACCTAATCTGGGATACTAAATGGATTAAAAACTATTTCAGCAAGAGATCTTATAATGCAATTTGAAATTCAATTAGACTAGAGATATTGAAGTCTTCCATTTATTTATTTTGGACCCTGGCTTGTTCAGTGTCTTTGGGATTGACCCAGAGGAAATGATAATAATCATCACTGATAAACTTGAAGATGACGTGGAAGTTCCAGGCTCATGGCAGGAGAAAGCCAAGGAAATAAGGTGAATTTAAATAGAATGAAGTGCAGTGTCACTGTTGTTAAATGTATGGATTGTGTTGGCAAGAAGAAAGACAACAGCCCAGTGTGGGAACAATGAAACAGCCCAAATAATCCACTAAATGGGAACACGCTGAGAAAATTTTGCAGTATCCCAAGTTAACTAACAGCAACCAAAGTTGTTTTTTCTTTTTCTCCCAAGAAAAAGACTCTTCAGAATGTTCTTGAAGATGAAGAAGAGATTGATTTGCCACCCAGGATGGCATTCAAGGATCTGTTGCCAAGAGGTACATTCACCACCATGCAGGGATTTATATCAAGACAGGAGGAGGATGTTGCTGCTATCCGCCTACTCTGCACCTTGCAGGCTCTTGGGACACCACGGCCAGGATCCAGGGTGCCAGGCAGCTCCAGAAGGGAGCAAACCTCCACAGCGTGCTCCAGATTTCTCTTCATCCTCCCTCTTCCTCACTCACCAGCACTGGGCACCAACTGGTTTGTTGGTACAAGAGAGGCTGCAGCCTCCTTCAGCTGTCACATCCTGAATCCCTGCCAAGTTTGTGTTGCAAGAACTGATGCCAGTGTTTTTAACCCAGAGTGTATTTGGCCCCTAGTGTTCTCCATGACATAGAATAAACATTAGGGAGGAGATTCAGGCTTCAATGAGAAATGCTTTCCCATGATACGTTTTCATTTTGGCATGCACACTGTTTATGATGAAAGGATCCTAAAATAATTGTATTAGATGAACCGTCTGTTCTTCTTGCTTTGAGGCCAGTACAGCATGACATTTCAGAGATAAAATGTTGTGGAACAGCCTCTGACTTACAGCCCAATGGAACTTTTCCGAAGCCATCTTTCCCTCTCTTTTTATTTGCTTGAGGTTTATAACCTGAAAACATCAAGCTTGCATCACACTGTTGCCAAAAGATTGTCCTGTGCATTAGCTAAATCTTAAATTATCACCAAATTATTTTTTTTCTTCAGAAGTCTGATTCACAAGCAGTCAGCTCCCCTGTGGAAAAAACTCCACCTTTCCAATTCAAAGGAATTCTAGGATTCACAAGAAGTACTAGATTTCCAGGAGGGGACTAGCTGTCCTTAGAAGAACTTATTTCTGCCTACAAGTTCAAGTGAGTCTACGGGACCTTAAATCAAAGGAGCCCAGTGCCAGGTCAGTTGCTGAGTAACTGATCCTGATCGTCACATTTTGGCCAGCTGGATGAATGACAGCAACAATTTCTTGGGACTGCATCTGGAGTCTTTTGCATTTTCTTTCCTGCAATTAACTCATGACTTCAACCTTAACGAGAGGAGATTATTTTGAGTTGCAGGTAGGCGGTTTTGTGCCACGTCCTTTGCACAAAGGTATGGAATGATAAAACCTCTGAATCATTATGTGCATTACTGCAATTATTGTAATTACTGGAAAGTGAGGGGAGCCCCTTGCCAAATACTTTGAGAGCCACAGGTGAAAAGCGCTAGCCGAAAGCCACATCATTCACGCTGGGCCAGATCCTGCCTGGCTCCTTTGGGAAGCACTCTGTAGCTGGAAACCAAAGGGGAAAAGGTTTAGCAGGTCCTTGTTGCTCTTTTATAGAATAGTTTGAATTGGAAGGAACTATAAACATCACCCAGGTCCAGCCCCCTGCCATGGGCAGGGACACCTTCCACCATCCCAGGTTGCTCCAAGCCTCATCCAACCTGACCTTCAACATTTCCAGAGATAGGGCAGCCTCAACCTGTTACAAACTCTACTTTATGGGGAAAGGTGGGATCCCATCAGGCTGTTCTTGATGGATGGACATGGTGCTCTTTGAAGGAATTCGAAGGTGCCTCTCTACTTTCACCAGGCCACTCAACAGCAGCCCTGGGGAACATAAGCTGTCCCCAACACATTCTGTGGCCTTTGATGCACCTTGGAGGAATCTCCTCTGCATGTCTGCAGCTCTTTGGCTGTAGACAGTGATCACACAGGACTCAAGCTGAGCCTTTACCAGCACAACTATTTCTGTCGCATTCACTTGGGATAGTTGCTTCATAGCTGAGATTTTTGAAAACTACTGAGGACAGTGATAAATGGAGGATGCTGGAAGTCTCAGCCTAAAACATGACAGCTCCTGGCTCTAGGAGCTTGGGACTGGCACTCCTGCCTGCACCTTAGTGAAGAAATGGGACAAGCCCAGCAAGGCATTTTTGTTGGATCATTTATTTATTGTTCTGTGCAAAGCACAGGGTGTAACTATCACCAGTCATTTTTGGCTATTGAGCTTGCACCAGACATCACTACGTTACTATTAGAGCAAAACATATTAGCTCATCATGAATTTACTTTTAGCCACAGTGACTGCACGGCTTTCCTGTTTTTGCGCAATGCTGCAGGACGTGAGACAGATCCACAGTCACAAATTCCTCCTGGGTGGAGACTTGCTTATTGCAAGCTGCCCCCTGGGTGTGTGGGCATCGCAGAAGGTTGTCTGTTGGACTGCTTGGAGCTTGGTCTGATCCAACAGTGACATCTACATCAGGATCAGGGCACAAGGACAAGCGTTGCCCACATATTTAAATTTTTAGTGTGGTCCCTGCTCTAGTTTTGGCCAAGGCTAATGAATGCTCTCCCAGATCATGTCGGGGCACAATTCTGACCTCTTCTGCTGGCTGGTTGGACTACGAGGTCCCTGTTCTGGAGGGTGAAAGAGCTTATCCTGGTGGCCAGGTGCTGCCAGTTGGACTCAGGGCCAGAGAAGACAGACACTATTGCTGATACTCCTCTGCTCTTTCATAGCAGGGTACACCATCACCCAGGTGTACTCCAGGCCTTTGGTTTGTCACATGCTTTTAATGCAACTGAGAGATGTATTTCCAATTGCTTCATAGCTGATTTTCCCCAAAGTACGTGGAAGTATAGTCCTAAAAACCTCTTGCTCTTCAGTTCATGCTATTTTTCCAGCATCCCTTTTTCTGCCCTCCTGTGACTTCTCCAGATAAACACCTCAGAGAGAGGTGCTAGGAAATACTCAGTAGGCGAGGTTGTCCCAAAGCAGAGCACTTGGCAGCACAGCCAGCACATACAAACCATGGCTGGGACACAGCCCTGGGCCCTTGTCTGCTCTTTCTTGGGGGTTGTTGATGTGGTTTGCATAAGAACATCCAAAAATGTCCTCTAAGGACCCGGAATAGGCATTACAGGTGTATGTTCTGAACAGATCCCTGGATCTCACAATCCACTGTATGGGCTGAAGCTTGGCCTGGGATGTTCTAAAAGGGACATTAGCAGTGCCCACACTGAAAAAACAGCTCCTTGGCTCCTGGGCCTTCTTTGTGTGTCCAGAGCTGGGCAACAGAGCTGGGGAAGGGTCTGGAGCCCCAGGAGAGGCTGAGGGAGCTGGGAAAGGGGCTCAGCCTGGAGAAAAGGAGGCTCAGGGGGGACCTTGTGGCTCTGCAGATCTCCTTGACAGGAGGGGACAGCCGGGGGAAGTCCTGTCATTCCCAGGGACAGGACAAGAGGAAATGGCATCAAGTTGCACCAGGGGAAGTTTAAGTTGAATATTAGGAAAAATGTGTTCATGGAAAGGGTGGTCAAACATTGGAACAATCTGCTCAGTGAAGTGGTGAAGTCACCATCCCTGAAGAGATTTAAAAGACATGTGGATGTGGCAGTTGGGGACATGGTTTAGTGATGGGTTTGGCAGTGTTGGGTTAATGGTAGAACTGGATGACCTTAAAGGTGTTTTCTGCCCTTAATGATTCTGTGATTCTATGGCCATGTCCTTAATCTGTACTCAAGGACAGCCAACGTGCACCATCCTGTTCTCTGTGCCAGGGACATGCCACAAGCCCTGGAGCAAGAGGACCAGGGCTATCACAGGAAGCCCCCTGAGGCAGCACCCATGGGACGCTGCCCACACTCTCCTGGCTGCCTCTTCCTGTCACTCCCAGGCTGGCTCCTTGCTCTTTAAGCCACCAATCACAGAATCCCAGAATGGTTTGGGTGGGAAGGGACCTTCAAGATCATCCAGTCCCACCTCCTGCAATGGGCAAGGACGCCTTCCACTATCCCAGGGTGCTCCAAACCCCATCCAACCTGGCCTTGGGCACTTCCATGGGGAAGGAGCTATTCAACCCTGCAGGTCTTCCCTGACCCAGCCTGGAAGTTGTGGGGCTGTGCAGCCTCAATGGGGATATGACACACACCTTCTGTTGACACTTCAGTTTTTGTTAATTTGGGGTAAACACGCTCTCTCCAGCAGAATAAGCTGTCTTTTGCATTATGCTGACTTTTTGCTGCTAAAATATAAAAAGCACATGGGCTTCTGCTGACGCAGTTATTCCAGCAAAATGTTTAAGTACGGGTTTAGCCTAATTCTTTGACAATATTCCCAGATTTATTACATGCAATGAGCAAGCACAGAACAAGTATTTCACTGACAACCTCTGCATTGGAAACAGACACAAAGAAATCATTTCTCTTCTCTGCAACATCCTAATTGCCCCTTTTACTCTCTGATGGACTGAAAGATTGCCAGTTTCCTTCCAGATTTCCTTACTCTGTCTCATACATTAAGAAAATCTGATTTTTTTTCTAATGCCCTTTCTTGTTTGCAGTTTGATTCTCCCTTAGTCTTTTCAATATCCAGGTGATACCAGACCTTCCAAGGTTTAAACACATTTTAAGTGATTTTAAGATCGCTTTTATTTCCATTTGTATCTGTAGATATTTAATGTGATTTTTGTGCTGTGCTACCAATTTTTTAGTACTATCAAGTTGTACATTTTAATAAATACTAAAATAGCTGAAAGACAGTCCACTTGCAAATGAAAATCAACTGCAATTTTAATGTTACGCAATATAGCTTTATGGGGAAAAAATCTCGTAGAACTGGGTAAGAAAAGAAAGCAGTGGGTCAATAGAAATGTGACTCAGTTTTATGGAAGTTATTTTAAAAATCTTCAGAGTTAAACAGAGAATAATTTAATTTTTACAGAGTTTTTAATAACCTCTGAAATTCTATTGCACTGATTTAATATCAGCTAAGAGCTCAACAGAAAGGTATAATTTCCTGCTAAATTCTATAGGATCATAACGTAGGTTTGTAACCTAAAAATAATTTTATGCTCAGGAGAGCATCGTCTCTAAGAGAAGACTGCCTCCCCCCAGCTGCATCTCTTTTTAAGGTGTTTTAGCTCCAGAACCCTTTGCTTGCATTTTGTTTCTTATATTTCATTTCTACGCTGTTGGGAGGAAAAGAAGAAAGAGGCTACCTATTTCTCGTCTGCTTAATAAACTCAACATCTTCCCCTGTTTCCCCAAATCTCTGCTTTTGGAAGCTCCATATCATGTCATAAATGCTACTTATTTGAACAAACGGGGATTTATTTACGGCACTGAAAGAACTTTTTGTGCTCCCTGCCTCATTTGCAACATTATTCCCGATTGATTTCTGCCATACCTATTATTGACTTGCCAGCAATATTCCAAAGTAAGGTTGGGTCTATGTCAGAAAAATTTGTTGTCTCACACTGAGCCTTTTTCAGCACCGTTTACTCAATATTGTTCCTCTACCCAGCTACTGCTCCAATAAACCAAAACAGCTCGCTGTTGTCTGAAATGAAGAATAATTGGAAACACCATGCCTGCTTCTTTCAGCACAAGTAACAATTCAGCCATTTAGGGCTCCTCTAACACTCCTGAGCGCTGAACAACTCAAACCTTGGCTTCCTGCTATATATTCTGAATATTCAAACTCACAAACTCCTGGCAGCGTTTGCCTCCGCGCTGCACAAGGACAGGGTGGTCGGGATAAAGCCACACAAGGGATCTGAATCACCACGTGAAAAAGCTGATGGGCAGAGCAGCAGCAATTCACCTGAGCACTTCCCAGCCCAGGGCTTGCCTGGCATGTGGGAAGTAAGGAAGCCTTGAAAATGTTCTCCAGGAAAAAGCTGCAGTGGGTCTGCTGGTCAGCTTTTTAGGATTCCCTTTGGTTCCCTGGGTTTGTGTAGATCCCTCATGAGTCTCCTGGGCTCACAGTGTGAGAATGGAAAAAACCACCCATATTTCACCTGGGATGTTGAAACTCTCAGAGGATTGGATGTGGGACCCTGGAGGACACACAGGATACCAGAGGTAAGGCTGGGACTGATCCCACCAGGGCTGGATGGCAGTGTCCTTTTCCAGGTACTTGACTCCATCCCTCAGAGGGAACATTCCAGGACCTTGCTGGGTGATCACACTGAGCTATAAACTGAGCAAGGCAGTCCTCTGCCTGAGATAGCAAAGGGAATGTAGATCCAGCACAAAGCACGCCAGTGTTGTTTCCCTCCCAGCAGCTGGCTCTGACTCATCCCTTGGTTTCCCATCCTACCCATGACAGGGTGATGCACCTTTGATGTCACCTTCTTCTCAGTTTTGACACCCCTATGACACATCCACTGGCAAAAGTGTCTCCCCCACTTCAACCTCCTTGAATTTCAAGCCCTCTCCCGTTGTCTCAGGATCACAGAGATGTTGTGTCAGGAGCTCCCTTTTGCTTAGGAAAAGGAATTTCAGTCTTTAAACACAAATATTTCCTGGCTTTTCAGGAAGACATGGGCGTGATACACTGACCTGTCTCACCCTTGCTCATCCAATGGAAAAGGCACAGGAAACCCCACCATCCTTTGATCCTTTCAGTCAAAGCTGGACTTGATGATCTTGAGGTGTTTTCCAACCTTAATGATTCTATGATTCTGTGATTTGAAGGGATTTGCAACCACCACAAATTTCACTGGGGAATCAAACCATCTGGGAATGGCTCTTTCCATCAGAGTTGGATTCCATGGGCAATGAAGAACTGTGAAGCTTTCCCAGAGAAACGCCCCCAGCATACTCTGAGCTCTGGTTTTGTTGCTTTTTTTTTTTTTTGAGGATATAAACCCAAGGTCCAGGATGAACATAGAGCAATAGGGACTTGCATGGTGAAAGTATCTGAAAAAATATGTGGAGCTTGTACTTTACTTTTGGACCAGAAAAATTGGAGCAGAAGAATCCATGAGTTGTCCAGAGGATGGATGGACAGACGGATCCCTATGAAACAATGGCATAATGTTGGTCCAGCTTCCAGCCAGGTATCCCACTGGGATGGATTTCACCTGTGTCCCAGGCAGGAAAGAGAAAACATCAGGAAAACACACCTATGATCCCATTGTTCATATTAATTGGCCACAGTTTAAAGCCTGTAATGAGAGAGGATGGAGGGAGGGGTCAGAACTCCACCAACAAACTTCACATCTGAAGGCACAGCATGTCCTGGGAGCACCAATCTGCTCCTACTCTTCAGCATGGGCAGAAATGCAGGCAAGAAAGAGAATAACGAGGTCATTTTGACCCTTCAAAAAAGGGTAATTCCCACCCACCATGCAAAAATGGGGGAGTTAAATTGCCCAACACCCCTGTGAGTAAAACGGGCTCCTGTGTCCTTTGTACTGGTAACAGCAAAAAAAAAAGATGGACACACAGCCCAGCAGAGCCAGCAGGAATTCTCAGGGGAGATGTCCTGGCTCTACTGAAATGGATGGAAATCCTGCCACCAGATTTTCTGGGATTTCAGCCCAGGACTTTTGGATACTTTCTGCACACTTCTCTTTCTGTCTCTGCATGATATAGTGAAGCTGCAAGAAGCATCAGATTGCATCATTGCTTGGGCATCCCATAAAAAAAAGCCTTGGCAATGCATTTTTTGGGCTACTGGAGTAATTTTTGCCATCTCATGTGGCACATCTCTGAGTCTGTTTTAAAAGTATAACTGGCTGGCACAAAGGCATCCTATATTATATCATATTTATTTATTAGTCCCTGGAAGTCCAGAGTATGAAGAGAGCGGTAGGGCCCATCTGGAAAATGTGTTACAGTCCATAAAACACTGTCCTTTGAGTGTGAAAGGTTAGACTGAATTATTCAGTGATATTTTCATTATTTATCGGGGTTAATTATGGGATTAAATTGGTGCATCCTCCACAGTGCTGGGTGGTGCCTCCAATGAGACAACACACAACCTGTCTGAATGGGGCAGGAGGGAAATCCCCTTCCCTTCACTGTGGAGGATGAGGAGAAATTTCATCTGGGTGGCCAAGTATCCAAAGGATGCCTGAAGAAATCTCAGAGTGGTTTGGGCTGGAAGGGACTTTAGAGCTCATCCAGTTTCAACCCCCTGCCATTGCCAGAGACACCTTCCATTACCCTGGGTGCTCCAAACCCTCTCCAGCCTGGCCTTGGACACTTCAAGGGATCCAAGGGCAGCCACAGCTTCTCTGGGCACTCTGTGCCAGGGCCTCCCCACCCTCACATGCAGCAATTTTTAACAAAATGAATATGTCCAGCCAAGAAGAATATTTGGAAGAATAAGACCTTCTGTAGTCCATGGCCATGACGTTTCTTTCCCACCTCAGGTGTAGGATGCAGCTGGGGATCATTGTATTGCTCAGGTTATGGACCTGGGTTTTATAAACAGGGAAACTGAGGGGAATGAGTGCACAGATTTGCAATCACCCAACAGGTGGGACATGGAATGGAGGGTGTTTCCTCCATGTGGCCAGGGCACCTTGCACCGTCTCTGTCCTCTGCTCTGTAAAATCCCTCTCACACTGGCAAGGAGCATCACGTGCTAGTTCACACACAGCATTTCCCGGAGCATCTGCCTTTTCCTTACGAGTCTCCTTCCCAAGCTGTGAGGGGGCCAAATCCCACTTTGTAAGACGCCACCATCTTCCAGTCGTCTGGTTCTCCACGTGGTGGGAGACTCCTGGGAGAGAAGGTGTTTTTTGAGGCAGATCCTGTGCAGAACATCTCCCTCCCCAGCCTGTGCTCAGGCCGTGGGTGGCACGGCTCATCCCTGCTGAGCTGAGCAGTCACGGGGAATCGCCTGGCTGGCAACGAGACCAGTGCCAGCAGCACCACCGGGGTGTCACCACCCCGGCCACAGGCTGCAAACCCCAAAATTGGCTGCTGGTGTATTCGGTGTCCTCCATCCCAACACAAAATGTGCCAAACAGCTGCCAGTGCTGAAGTGTCTGCAGCAAAAGCAGCCGTCGGCATTCGGGGAAATATTGTGGCTGAAGTCATCCGAGCTGGTGCAAGGAAAACATCCAAACCCTGAAATCACCCAGCAGTCATTAGGTACATGAGCAGTGGGTCAGGGAGGCAGATGGAGTCATGCACACACGGCACATCCCGTCGTGAGTCAGGGCCTTGTCAGCGCCGTGTGACCGGCAGCAGGGACGTGATAAAAAGCCCAAAGTGCTGGAGCAAATCCCAAGAGTGAGTGGTGCACAGTTGGCTCAGAGGAGGCACTGCTGGCTCTGCATGGCTCCTTCTGACACAGAGCTCCCCTTCGAGGGGAGATGGGCTTGGCAAGTCTCCCGGCCCGGGGAGATGTGGGGAGTTCAAATCAGAGTCATGAGTGGTGTGTTAGATCATCTGTTGGGCCTTTCTGAGGTGATGAGCTGATGCATTTCCCTGGTTTGCCCAGCATGAGGGTCCCTGCACGTTCCCACATGCTCCAGCCCAGAAAGGTATCACACAGGGAAGGAGCCACCACTCATTTCACCACTCATTCCAGTGGTAGATCAGGTTTCCTGCTGTGGTCTTGAAGCTCTTCTGTTCTTTGAGCTTGTCTGGCTTCCACTTGGAGCCACTGGGTCTTGCTGTGACTGTTTGATGTTTAAAGAGCCCATGAGAGCCTATTCTCTCACATCCTGTGGAAGGGCAAACTTCTGCCCAGCTTATCAGCAGCTAAAAGCCAGAACTTCCTGACCACTCCCTCCAAAACTTTGCCTCCAGCACCCAAGGCATTGATCACAGGATCATGGAATCATGACATCTGGAAAAGCCCTCTAAGATCATCAAACACAACCAATTAACCCAGCACTGCCAAACTTCCCACTAAACCATGTCACCAGCTGATATATCCACACGTCTTCTGAACACTTACAGGGATGGGGACTCCACCACTTCCCTGGGAAGCCTGTGCTTGACAATATTTTCAGAAGAAATTTTCCCTAATATCCAATCGAAACATTCTCTGGTGCAACTTGAAGCTATTTCCTCTCATCCTATTGCTGGTTCCTGGGGAGAAGAGCCTGACCCCTCCTGGCTACCCCCTCCTGTCAGGGAGTTGTGCAGAACCACAAGGTCCCCCCTGAGCCTCCTCTTCTCCAGGCTGAGCCCCTTTCCAGCTCCCTCAGCCTCTCCTGGGGCTCCAGATCCTTCCACAGCTCCATTTCTTACTCTGGATGTGATATTTCTCTCCTGATCCTTTTACCCTTTTTCCAACATCTCACAACCACAAGCAAAGAGCTCCCCACCATGCACAGAAAGGAGGATGTGCTTCTTACAGGGGTTTTGCATCAACCATTTCAACCACTCTGACACTGGGAGACCATATTGAGTTATCTGTTTCCTGAAATCCCATCTTTCAGAGTACAATCCTTCAGCCATCCTCCTCCCTTGGGGGAGGATTTGCCATTAGCAAGTATTTAAATGAGCAGAGTTTGCTTGGGGAGCCCGAGGCAATCTGTTCATCCCACCATGTGTGATCAGGAAGAAGCACATCAGCAGCAGTGACTCCTGTGTTTACCACCAGACTCCTCGTCCCTGTGACACCTCACCTTCCAAATTGCATTTGGTGCTAATTCCCAGCCAAAGCTGGAACTAGAGGTCTGCCAGGCATGCACTTTTTAATCCATTTTGCAAATAATAATTTGTGATAATTTTCAGTGCCAGTTTTTTAATGGAAATATATCCCCAACGAGTGAGTATGGAGTATGAGTGCAAGGACAAAGGTCTGAGCATTTTGTACTGCCATCATTGCCTCTATCAAACAAACCTGCCATTTCACTCAAGAATGCTAAGCCAAATTCAGTTAAAAATGCTGGTTTTCAATCAAAACCAGTTTAATTGATGTTGATTATATTCTTGTCATTTTATTCCATATGGACTGAATTGTATGTCCACTGTTTTGCATGGGACTGTTGTCATGCCTATAATTACTTGTGCTGTCCTGCTTGCCTCGTCATCCATCAGCACTGGATGGGGCTTGGAGCAACCTGATCCAGTGGGAGGTGTCCCTGCCCATGGCAGATGGGTTGGAATAGATGATCCTAAAGTTCCTTCCAACCCAAACCATTCAAGGATTGGATGATTCTGTGATTATCCTTCTCCTGGCCTTCAGGAGCTCCTCCATATGCCAAGGCTTGCAGAAATATTAGCAATCCAGAGGCCTATGGAGGCAGCTCCTGAGGACCACTCGATGCAAATTTCCTCAATGGCTAATCTAAAAATATTTGTCTGTAGTAGATATCCAATATCCTCCCTGGTTCCACCAACAGATGAGACTCATCTCACCTAATTTTAGCTGCCAAAACGTCAGGTGTTCGGTGTGAGCCAAGTCTGGCCTCCCCCTCTCTAGTCAATGGAGGGAAGCAGTTTTAGAAAGCAGCTCATCCCACCCATCTCTGGAGTGACTGAATCACTCTCCAGGAGAGGTGTCTCTCTCCATCAGCTGCTTAGAAAGGCAAAGCAGGCGGCTGCACCAGGCACTGAGGCTTGGTAGCCCTCTTCCCTTTTGGCAGTGATTTAACATCTCCATTGCAAGCATTCCCTTTGCTCCTCATTTACCTTAAGTACTTCTCCTTATCTTCCTTGTGCCCCTCAGCCCAACAATCCTGTGTTGCCTCTCGAAGTTACAGTTCTCCTAATTAATTGGTGCATGACACTTTCTATCCAGGGTCTACATCCCCTTCTTCCCCTGCTTTTTGCTGATTATATTCTGCTTTTTATTTCTTCTCGCTGCTTTCATCTTGCTCTTCACCCAAGATGAACACCATGCTGAACACATGAGTGTTTTGGGCATCCTAAAAAAACCTCTTCCTCTCAACCTTGCCTTTTCCACTCAGGGGGCTCTGTCTCAATGTTTAATCCCATTTCTCTCCACAGCTTTGGGAAACCTACTGTGCCACCAGCTGCTGTGTCTCTCTTCGGGTCTGTTCTCTCAAATGCTGTTGCAGGTGATGTTCACGAGGCTGTGAACAGCCACCAACTTCCAGCCCAGTGATAAATATAATTTTATCTGTCATAATGAGGCTTGAACCAGTTGGCTCACATTTGGTGCAAGACCATTTGTGTCAGAAATGATCTCCTTTAATTTTGAGAAGGCTTGGAGATGTTTTTTCTGCTGGCTTCAGGAAACTTGTCTTATACCTGACTCATGCTGATGTTCCTCTTAACAACAGTTGCATTTTCTGTAATGTGTTATGAAGATGAACTCGTAGAAAAGTTCATTTGACTTTGTTCTTCAACTCTGTGACCCATGTTGATTCTCAGGTGCTACAAATACCTGCTCTTAGCTTGACTACAATCAGCCTGACTTAATTTTAAAACTGAGAGGGTGGAGAAGGTATATGAGCCAACAAAACCGAGCTTCTAATCATGTTTTACCAATAAATCTGAAAGAAACGTTGAGACCAGCCCTTTTTCCTCTCCATTTCTCTGCCACTGTAAGGTAAACAACATCAACTCTGCTTGGTAAAGGGTCCTGAATTTCTTGGATGTGAAAGGCTGCAGAAATACAGGCAGTTACTACTGCAGACTCATGCTCGTAAAAGGTGTTCTGGGTTTGGAGAACATTCAGATCTAGTTTCCCTTTTAAATAAACTGGCTCACATGATTACCTCTGTAATGAGCTGGGACCTACAAAAAACACGCTGTAACTACCAGAGTTCAGGAGAGGCATTAGTACAAAAGAGCTCCTTTAAATGCCCCGGAGCCAGATTTACAAAGACAGATAAGACACGGCCTGTGAAAAATCAGACACCGAGTTCAAATCTCAATTCTCCTAGGACTCATATGTATTCATTTCTCCTCCCTCCCTCCCTCCCTTTCCTCCTTCCCCGCTGCTTTTGCCAAAGGAGATGAGCTGGTTACTGTTAATGGCATCATCCCGAGCGTTTCTCGTCTTGCAGCACCGAGACTTGTTAAGGAAAATCCCCGTGTAATGGCATTACTTGGCACTTTTGTACAGGACCTGCAGCTGGGAGCTCCGACACCATCCACAGGCACAAACTGATCCAACCCCACAGTGCATCACCCCCCTTTGCCAAACACCATGCCAGGTCCCGTGGTGGAGTGGGAGAAGAAAGCAGGGGCTGGTTCTGCCTTTCTGACTGCCTCCATCCACACCCTGCCTCGGGGTGGCCAGAGGAGCATTTTTTGCAGCCTGTGCTGGTGGGGCACAGCTGCAAAGCGGGGGGTTTGTATGAACCCTTCTCCATTTGGAATATTTCCTCCTTCCCTCTCCTCCCAGTCCAGTGCTCTGAGAAGAAAAAAAAAGTGATTATCCATTGCTAGAGAGATTTCTGCCTGTGCATCCCAGTGGTGGGAATTCAACTGTGCAACAGGTTAAGAGCTGGACAGCTCCAGTCAAGGCAAAGGTGACCAGACTCTGTGGTCCCACCTCTGCACACCAGGTCTGCCAGCGTGGGGGAGAAGCATTTCCCAAAATCCTGACCCTGAGGCCCTTCTCAGCTACTGAGATCCTTCCCTTCCACCAAGCAGCAGAGGAAATGCTCATGCCTCGTGCAGGAAATGGTGCAGCTGAGCAAATCCTCCCTGTCCCTCCCTTAAATTATTTAATGTCCTACAGGAGCAGATGACCCCTGCTAAGCAGACTGTCAGGAGAGCAGCAGCCTTTGATGCAGTAATTGGAAATTTCCATTCTTTGCTTGCAGCCCTGAAAAACAGAAGAGTCTAATATACTGGGAAATCTCCATGCTGAGCTAGGAAATTTCCATGATGGAAATTTTTAATATATTCTCTGGCTTTAAACTAGACAGGTTGATGAGGCTTGGGGTGTTTGTTTTGTGTTTTGTATTGTATTTGGGGGTTGTGGTTTGGTTTGTTTCTCTTTCTTTGTTTGCTTTGCAATTTGCTTGAAAGAATCAATGAGTGGCTGTGGGAAGGGTTGGAAAAAGCAGCCTGACCAGAGGAAAGTGATGCATTTGCAGGAGAAACACGTGCAGGCCCAGCAAGGCACCTGTAACACTCCTGGCCGAGTCAGAGATAATGGGAGCCTGTATTTTAACGAGACGGTCACTGCCAGAGGACAGAGATGACTCCGCAAGAAGCTCTGCAGCACAGCTTGGAAAGGTTGGAGCTTTTGATGCTCTTTCCACAAAAAGCCCAGGAGCCCAGAGGGTGAATATGTCTTTGCCCCCTTGAATACTTCGCAGACTGCACAAGGCAAAAAGCAGGTAAATAGTGGAGAAACAGCTCTTAAGGGGAACCTGTGCGAACCCTCCGTATAAATACCTGGCAGTTCTTGCCAGTGCTTTGAACAGAGAGTTCTCAGGGACAGAAAATATGGGAGGGAATTGTCAGCTGTGCTGTAAAAATGATGATGAGGAGCTCGTAGGAGCGAGGGTGGGAGGACAGCAGAGGAAACACATTGGAAGCAGAGCTGCCTCTTTTCCTGACTGTAGCACTGGGACTCTGCACAGGCTCCGTGGTGGCTTCTGCAAATCTATCCCAGGCTGAGGCTCTGCCAGAGCTGGAGCCAGCTCCCTGTTCCCTGTCCTGTCCCATATGGGTGGTGGGGTGGCTCCTGTTGATGTCAAGCTGCAAAATGCAAAGTGGCCCTGACATTTCAAAATAATGACGTGAAAACAGAATTCTACCGAGTCCCAAGATCCCTCAGCATGCGAAGCCCCCTCCATCCAGTGGGGCAAACCAGCAGAAATGGTTGGTTTTATTACCCACTGGACTATTTATTAAGCAGAAATTCGTGGAGGTGGAGACATTGCAGCTTCATTTTGTCAGGCAGGTCCTCGTGAGCAGCATGGGTGGGGAGGAAGGGAGGGAGCTAGCCCCACACCAGGGGCTCTGAGTTTGGTCCACATGGGCCTTGTGGGGCCAGTGCAGACACAGAAACCTGCACAAAACCAGCTTAATCCAAAGACAATCAGAGTTCTTGGCTGGCTTCTTTCTAGTTCCCCAAAAGGTGTTTACTCCCTTCAGCCCCGTGCTTTCAAGTGCATTCAAGGTGTTCCTGCCAGTTCCCAGCATGCAGGATCTCAGAGGAAACACTGAACTGGGATGAATGGCTGGGTGAGCAGTCAGTTCTTCACGTCCAAGCACACAAAACCAAAAAGCAAACTTGTGGCACAGCAGGGAACTTCACCTCTCTTCCAGCTGGAGCAGATCATTGCACCAAAATCTCAAAGGCTTTATTTAACTGTTCTCCTACAGGGCCCTTTGAGTACAGAATCACAGAATCATTGGGGTTGGAAAAGACCTCTAAGACCATCAAGTCCAACCATTAACCCAGCACTGCTGAGGCCAACACTAAACCATTTCTCCAAGTGCCGTATCTACATGTCATTTAAATTCCTTCAGGGATCATGACTCTACCACTGCCCTGAGCAGCCTTTTCCAGTGCTTGACAGCCCCTTCGGTGATGAAATTTTTCCCAGATTTCTCCTAGTCTGGGAGAAGATGTGTTCAGGTGTCAGTGAGTGAGAAGAGGTAGGACTGGTCCTCCTGAGCACAAATCCTGTTGCTATTGGATCAAGTCATGAGAGTATCGTGAATTTCCTCTTTGCTTGTCCATCACTTAAGCCAAGACACTAAAACAAGTAATCTCAAATGGGGCAATAGACAAACTGTTGAGTGTCTGCCAGGGATGTGTTGACTGAAGATGACAAAACAACAACTAAATCCTGCTCTGAGTTTGCAGTAAACGCAGAGAAGGACAAACCCTTAGGGTACAATCCATCTCCCCATAAAAGAGACACCACACTCCACCATCAGCAGAATTACTGAGCTTAGAGTCTGGCTCCACAACACAAGTGGGTGGATCCAAGCCTCACGGACTCCAGAAGTGTGTGACTTTGGCCGGGCAGATGGCTTTGTCACTGAGATCTCATATTCATTTATGTGTCCTTCAATCTGAGTCCATCTGCCGTCTCCTGTGCCAAACACAGGAGGTGGAACCACCACTGGGGTGAGGTGAGTCCTTTGCTCTGGGTTTGTGTTCCTTGCACAGCCCATCCTGGTCCATACGTACAGTTCCAGGTACAAGAAGAATCTGAACCATGTGCTGCTTCCCTCTGAGTTTGGTTGTTCACCTGGGGGGAAAAAACCCACAAAAACTCTGATGGATTTTCACTGTCCTTTACTAATGATGGTATATTTTTATTTTCAAGCATTTCTTTATTATTTCCTCTTCACCGCTGCTGCCAAAGAGTCACTTGAGTCATTTCCTCCATCCTGGAGCTGAGCCAAGCTTAGGATCAGGTCTCCAAAATCAGGACCACATCTTTGAGTGGGAGAAGAGCCAGAGCCCAGGACCTGGTGTCCTAAGCCTGGCACACGGCTGGGGCACCGCTCCGGGATCAGGGCACTCGGGCTGTGATTTCAGGCTGCTGCTCTCTGGGTTTTTCCACTTTGCCAACTCAGCTTGACCTTAGAGCTCAATTCACCACTGGCTGCCTGAACCCAAGCCAGGCTTGCCACCAAACGGGGTAACACCTGAACTTTTTGGGCTCAGGGAGTCATTCAGCCCAAGGAAGGAACACATCCCCAGGCTGGCTAATTGCTGCTTCTCGCTCCCTGCAGATGGAGAGGCCAGGAGGAGGGCGGGTCGCTGCTGTCTCTGATGGCATAGAAAGCAGTCTGACTTTTGGACCTCTCCCTCAGGGGCTTTATTCCTGAAAATGATTTATTAGGATGGTCTGTTTGATTTAATATGATACGGACGTGCTTTATGGGTTGCAAAACTGAAATCTGATGAAGAATCTTCAGCAAATGCTGCCAATAGTATTTTGCCTCTGTTCCCTTCCATATTCCAAGAAGTTTGCTAGATTTGTGTTTGAATGGGTGGGATCTTTCAGCTCAGTAACAGTTTTGCCAGTCTAGGTGAAGTTTTACCAGCTTATAGAAACTGCAAATCAAATTTACAACTGAATATTCACAGCTGAGAGATTTACATCAAGGCTGAAGCTGTTGAAAGAATCAGTCAGTCAGGAGCAGCCATGCTTTCTGGCCAGCCAGAATGATCCCACCCAAATGGAATCAGCTCCAGAGCGGCGCCGGTGCCTGGTCCGTGCAGTCACACCGTTGAACCCAGCGACTGCGAGCGCCGAACACCGTCAGGAATTGTGATTCCTCCATGTATAATTCATGAGCATAATAAGGAACCACATTTGTTAAAGAAGCTGGTGCTTATGAATGATGCACTTATCGCTCTGCTCTGGTTCTCTTAGCACTTCTCCCAGACGCTGGAACATTATCCACATTATACATTCAACAGAATTTGTTCCAGCCGTTTTCCAAAGAGAATTTTTACTGTTCCCTGTTAGCTTGGGTTCCCAAGGAAGCAAGGCTGACGTGCTTGGGCACCGTTTATTTGGAGCCACACTTCCATACCTGCCTCTCCAGCACCTCTCAGAGCTGTTGAACTTGGTGGGTGTCTTCATCTGAATTTAATAGATGGAGAAGTGAAAATTGCCCAGAGAAGCTGTGGCTGCCCCATCCCTGGAAGTGTCCAAGGCCAGGCTGGACGGAGCTCTGAGCGACCTGGGATAGTGGAAGGTGTCCCTGCCCATGGCAGAGGGCTGGAACTGGATGATCTTTAAGGTCCCTTCCAACCCAAACCAGTCTGTGATTCTGTGAGATTTTGGAAGTTTAATTGAAGCAAGCAAAGTGGAGCAGCGAGGAAAAGAAAGATTACAGGCTGACTGCAACTCCCCTGGGAATCCAGAGAGAAATGAACTCTTGTAAGACCTTTGCCTGCAAGCAAGGTGAGCCTCAACCCCATGAGGCACAAGAGAATTCACACTCAAAATGCATCCTTTTCAGGAACCTTATCTGTTGCTACCATACCTACTTTAGGGAGTTTTAAAATTTATTTAAAAGTTGTTATTTTAAAGGAATAAGTACCTTGTGGTGCAGCATCAGAAGAAAAACACAGTGAGAGGCACCATTAGCAGGTGGAGCCGAGCAGAAAGCGCTGCCTCCCATTGTGATGCTGTGTGGGGCTGAGCAACAGAGAAAGAAAATATTAAACAGAAACAGGCTGTGATATTGGCTGACAGCCTCAGCACAGGCCCGGGGGTTTGGAAATCCAGGATCAAATCATGTCTGCGATAACAACTCCTTTTATTGCCCACACCGACTTGGGGGTTTGGCTGCCTTAGTTAAAAGGAGTGGGGATGATGGAAGCTGTCTCACAGGATCGCTCCTGTCCAGCAATATGAAATCACTTGATGTGCTCGGAGGTTGAAAGCACCCTGCAGTGAAATAAAAGGCACCAGCCATCACTCCTGTAGGCATTCAACGCTTCTCCCTACCTTTGACAGCTGCCACGCTACGGCAGAGATTGTTCTGCTCAGCCCCAGCTTCAGAATCCAAATTTAGAACGTGTCCTATGACAGGAATCATTTACATGACAAAATCTGCCTTTCTCCAGATTCCTCTAATTAAGTCCTGCCTCCCTCGCAGCTCTCACGCTGGTGGAGCGTTGCAGGGAAGCCGCCGTGGGAAAAGCGGCGTGTGTGTCTGCAGGATGCTCTCCTGAGCCCACCAGGGTGTAGCTGGTGCTGCACATCCATCTGTGGGATGCTCTCCTGAGCCTCTAGTTCAGGATCTGGTTCAGTGCTGAGTATCTTAGGGTCAGCCCACACAGCCAGAAAAGGGGTGAGGGCTCCTCATCCTCCTGCCCTGGCTGCAATCCCACCATCAAGCTGCAGAGGTGACAGGAGAAGACTTCCCTTGCAACAGATTTGGATGTTTTTGTAAAGCCTGCTGTGGGTGCCTGATTAAGAATGGATGTTGGCAAATTTTTGACATCACCTGGGTCTCCACTGAGTACCTGTGGTGGAAAGATGCACCGTGGTTAACAGCAGTTTCTGTGCTCCAAAGGATGTGCTGAGCGGCTAACATGCCTGGCAGCTTGGAATCAAAGCTACATGGCCACGCAAATAGGAGGATTTTAGGAAATCCCACATATCCTTCAACCTATTCTAGAGAAAAAAGTCCTTTCTTACTCATCATGGGGTCATTGAGGATGTCTGAACTCCTTGCAGCAGAGTGCAGTTTCAAAGACTTCCTCCTTGAATAACTGCTGTCTTCCCTGCTGGGAAGATGTTAAGCGTACCCAGCAGAGGAGCTTCTTCCTCCCACGGGAGGGATGTTCGTGGAGCCTTCATGGCACTCCCCACCTCTGCAGCCCCCAGGAGGGTCAAACCTCCCTTCAGATCTGCCAAAGATCCCTCAGCTGAGGCTCCCAGTGCTCTCCCAAAGCTGTCTGGGCACTGCTCAGTGTCCGCACGGCACTGCCTGAGTTCATGGCACAGATCAGAGGGTTCAAGGTGCCACCCAGGCTCGGGGCACAGGGACAGGGTGGCCACAGTCAGTGAAACACAAAGGAAGGAAGGGCGGCACTGGCAGCTCCGAGTGCTGCAGCTCATCTGGCTCCAAAACACCTCCCTGGGATGGGTCAGCGTTTGTTTTGCACTGGTGGCACTCGGCCATCCCTGCGAGCTCTGGGCGGGATTTGGTGTTGCCGATATTTCTCCAGACAAGGGCACGTAAGCAGATGGAGCAAGAGCGGCAGGAAGCTCCAGGAACCACAAGACCATTTGCCAGTGATGCCAATGGAAAAGCTCTTCCCATGGAGCAGCTCTTCCTCCTGCATGTCAGGATGGATCATTTCAGAGGAGTCACAGGCTCCATGCCTTCAAACCCAGCACCAGCTCCAGGAGTGATGCTCTCATGCTCCTCATGAGGACAGTGTGTTCCTCCCTGTCACCCATCCAGATGGTGACCTGAGTCTTTTCCCACCCCTTCAACCATTTCTCCATCAAATTCTGTCTGAGAGCTATGCAGTGTTGCCATGGGAGAGAACACACAGGATGTGCTGGCCACCAGCAACACCTGGGACTCAGCCATTATTGGGAAAGGCCCTTGAATTTTCTTTCCATGAACCTGCAAACCCCCCAGCAGCACCTTTTGATGATGCCAGCAGGTCCTCCCTGCCTTTCCTCCACAGTTCAGCACTTGGGGCAGGTGCCTGAGCTTCCTTGGGCACAAAATTCCTGCCACAGGGAACCTGTTATCCCAAACAGGAGCACATCAATTCCATACTCTCACCCTCTGTGGAGGAGAAGGGATCATTTCACTCAGTTATTCTGGCCAGATTCCACCAAAGCGATCACAATTCAGGGTCTGTTTCTGTGTCCGATGCCAGCCACATAATGCTCTTAATCGTGGTGATTGTAGTTTATTAAGGATCTTGGAAACTGGGAAAATGGCTTTCTGAGGAATAAAAATAAAAATATTTCCCAAATTCCAAATCAAGGAGGAAATTCCCTCAGAGGATCATGGCTGAAAACAAACATGTTTTTGTGCTTCCAGAAAATCAGCAAGACTAACAGTGCCATTGTTTGTGTAAGGGGGATTTCCACATTTCAGGGAATAGCTTGGAAGCCAGCACAGCAGCTGCTCTCAGGAGAGCAGGAACTGTGAACCAGCACCAGGAAAAATCACAGCAGGTTAAAAATCATGGGATTTTTTTAAGTGTTCATCCAGATTTAGGCTGTGTTTTGGTTTTTTCTTCCTTTCTGTGCCTGCTTTCCAAACCTTTAGGGGGCATATTTTCCCGTTTCCCTCATAGCATGAGGAGCACAAATACACCAGACTATTTTTGCCCCTTATAAAAGCTCCTTGTCACAGAACCATGTGACTCTGGCCACCTCTGCGTCACCAATGGCATGAAATTTCACAAGATTTATAATAAAATTACGTGAGTCAGCAGCACTGAAACCTACCATGAGAAGCAAGAATGCCATCCAGAAGGGAAAAAAAAAAGTGGATTTCTAAAATCCATGCTGGGCTGACCATTAGGACAATCCACACTTGGTACCTAGGATTCCTTTCCAAATGAAGAACCCCATGGAGACCTCTTCTGTATCACCCTGGAAGGGCCAGGAGACAGCAGCAGGATTATTCCATTTGCAGTGGTGAGACCAAAAAGGGACAGTGTTTGCAAAGGTCTCCTTTCCTGGTGGGAAAGGAGAGAGCCATGAGAAGAGCAGGAAGGGAATGACCGGAGGTGTGGGAGAGAGCCTGAGGGAACCAGAAATCTCTGTCTTGTCTTGATGGCCCGATGATGAGAAAGACCTTGAAGGGCTGGAGCACGTCCAGAGAAGGGAACAGAGCTGGGGAAGGATCTGGAGCCCCAGGAGAGGCTGAGGGAGCTGGGAAGGGGCTCAGCCTGGAGAAAAGGGGGATCAGGGAGTTCCTTGTGGCTCTGTCTTGTCTCCCTGACAGGAGGGGACAGCTGGGGGGTTGGGCTCTGCTCCCAGGAACAGGGACAGGAGGAGAGGGAATGGCCTCAAATTGCAGCAGGAAAGGTGCAGGTTGGATATTACGAAAAATTTCTTCACTGAAACATCTGTCCAGCACTGGAGCAGGGATGTGGTGGAATCACCATTTCTGGAAGTGTTCAAAAGACTGTTGCACTTGAGGTCATGGTTTAGTGGTAAACACAGCAATGCTGGGTTCATGGTTGGGTTTCATTATCCAAGAGGTCTTTTCCAACCTAGATGGCTGCGTGATTCAGTGACCTTAAAGACATTTTCCAGCCTGAATGACTCTTTGATTCCATGGGGATGGATGCTATCACCACAAACACTGCAGGGAGATATCCCAGCCTCAGCTGATTGCCCTGTCTGATAGCGTTTGGAGATTACCATATCCCTTGGCTGGGCTGCCTGCCAGGAAAACATGACTGAGAAGGCGATAAGAAGGGTGCTTTACGGAGAAGGCGATGGCGTTGCTGCTGACACTGGTGTTACCTCATCCCATCTGAGTAAGCACCGTGTGACCACCCTGAAACTGAGCAGGGGAGGTGACACAGGGGCCCTGCAGAGCGAGGGCACGGTCACCTTACTCCAGCCACCACGGATGGACCTGTGACAAATATTTGGTGGGACGGGGAAGGCGCTTGGGATGTGCTTCTGGAACATTTTCTCTGCTTTGGTGCCCATTGGGAGTAAGGAGAGTGGCTGTTCCTGTGGGTAAAAGAGTGTGGCTCTTCTTGGGTCTGCCCTACTAGGGGATGCAAGGTCCTTCTGGGACATGGGAAAGAAGAAAACACGGATCAATTTTAGTACTTTGTGTCACATATTAGATGAAAATCTCAGCAGAGAAAACTCCAGACATGCTTGTGGTGGGATGCCCTCACCAAGCAAAGATGAGCAAATGCAAGTTGGGAAGACCCTGGCTTAAAAATATCCCTGCAACCTGCAACGATCCCCCTTGTGTGGGTGAGTCCTGATGGCCCTTAATTGAGCTATTTTTTGCACTGAGCTGCTGCTTCATTTAGTGCTCAGGATGTGCTGTGCTCAGTTAATGAGCAGCTAATCAGTGTTGTTCTTTGGCTGCTGGAGGCTGAGCCCCGCAGAGCCGATGGACCTGGCAGCCCCGATGGAACAGGGATCCTCCTGCTCCTTCTCCAGGTGCAGGGAAGGCTCCTGGTGGGCTTTGAGTGCACTGGGATTTCAGTTGCTGTCATCAAAGATGTCTCATCTGAACGCTGGCCAATGGCCGGTTTTGAAGATGATGGCATTCACGGGAATCCAAAGAACAATCAATCCCACTCCACAGCTGAAATCCACAGATATTTTCTTAAAAGGGAGAAACATCTTACTCTCCCCTACCCCTGTTCTTAGAAATGGCTGCCTGGTTTTGGCTGAAGGCTGAGCATTAGTACAGAACACTCAGCACAGAAAAGTTCTGCCCAAATGTTCCAGAGTTCACAGTGTTAAAAGCAAGGTAATACATCTTCTAGTGGGAAGCTCTGGGTGATTTACTAACCCATCCTGGTGTGCTACTTAGAAGTTAAAAAATCATATGTCTCCATCACTCAGTGGAATTAACTGCTCCAGAGAGCAGCTTAGCTCAGCTGAGTGCCAGGCAGGAAGGGGAACACTTTGAAAGATCCAATTTCCAGATTAAACCCAGCCATGTTTGGCTTGTTCTTCCCCAAAAAACACTTTTAAACAAACAAGCCATCAAAGATACGAGAAAATCATGGCATTTAGTTTCCTTAGAGTTTCTGAAGAGTTCAGGAGACAGAAAGTAATTATGGAACTAACAATAAATTATAATCTCAGCCTGATGAGATGAAAGACAATGAGGAAATACTGAAATTAGAAATACTCATGATAAGCACAGAAACAAACACCTTTTGTTGTTCCACACCTCTTGCAATCCCACCAGTGCAGGGTCTGTTTGGAGGGAGAAACTTTCATGAATGTATTAACTAAGGAAAACAAGACTGAACAAAAAGGACAGTTGATGTGTTATAGATTGCCTGAATAAAACCGTTTTAGAGGGTACCATAGCTCTAAAACTTGATCATAAAACCCATTTGTGTACTTCCCAGCATGTCGGATGTGGCCCCTGAGAGTCCTGCAAGGTCCACAGTCCCCTTCCTCCCCATCTGATGTGAAAATGCAGGACCAACAGCACTGCGACAGAGAAGATACCTTGGTCAAATTGAGAGATGGCAGCAGAACATCTTCTTGGTGACTCCCCACTGCCCAGGGTTCCACTGTGCCAGAGGCAAAAAACAAAGCCCTGAAGGATATTCAAGATCTATAAGAAGTATTTGGAGCAAAATACTGAGAATGAGACCTTGAGATGTGGCTTGCACAGAGCTCTCTGGCGAGCCAGGGTAGGACAGGCTCATGGACTTCCTGAGTTTTGCTCCATATCCACAGATTTTGAGCTGGCTGTTGTCATAATAAATGAGAGAAGCTACTTCCCCAAGGCATGAAAAGCTTTTGTAGGGATTAACTTTTTATTATCCTGTGAACTCAACAGGCGTGTGGTACCCTTTAAATGGATGCCAGGCTTTGACACATTAAAAGACATGGACATGTTTATAGAATCATTTATGTGAAAGGTCAGGTTTCGTGGGTGGACTGTGGAGTGTCTCACTGAAGCACTTCATAACTCACAAGAAACAAAGATCATAGCATTACAAATGCTAATTGCAGCAGCAGGGGCTGATTTGCTTCATTTTAAAGTTGGCATCAAGGATGACAGACCAACCTCCAGGTGCAGCTGCGTCTCTCCTTTAGCAGGTGACTGAAGGGAGCCGAGCATGATGAGAGTAGCAGAAGACTCCTGAGTACCCCCAAAGTCAGGGGGGTATGTTGATGAGTGTCGTCCCTTTCCCTGGAGTCTGGCACAGTCCTGCTGGACAAGGAAGGACAATCCTTCCTCACTGCGCAAAGGAAAAGGTCCAACCCTCAGGCTGCAGCAGATGCCACCCAACTGTGTCACCGCCAGCTACCGCGCCAGGCTTGGTCCCCGCTGCCTCTGCCAACACCCAGACACTGCTGACTTGCACAGACTGCCCAGAATGATCCTGTTCTGTTGCCAATCACTCATGTCTAGACACTGAACCTTGTCCTGGACTAGCTGCAAAGACAGGGCAGGAGTAAAGTCCTCCCTGTCCTGCTCAGCGTGACTCCATCGCCTTGGGATGTCACCAAGGAATCGCCTTCATGTGACCGCAAGGGAAGAGGCCATGAGGGACAAGGGGCAATGGCTCCACAGCAGAGGAGGAGCCTGGAAAACTGGGATCCCCCTCTGCTGTGCCTCTGGCTGGAGAGGAGCTGACGCACCACTCCGGAGTCACTGCTGGAGATGGAGTGACCTTTGGCCAACCTTGGGTCCCACCGGTTCGTCAGCCCAACACCTGGAACCTGTGCCTGGATGCTTTGAGGCAAAAGCTGATGAATTTAGTCTCTGCTTCTCCTGGATGAAGACCAAAATTCAAAGCCTGGCAGCAGGTCAAGTCACGAAGAACATCCAAGTGAAGAGCTGCTCTGCTGAGGGAAGGAGGAAGGATGGCTTCATCTCTGGGCAGGTGTTTGCTGGAGGTGCTGGAGAGTGATGCCCTTAATGGCCTTGCTGAGTAGGGCATGGGCTCACACAAGCTGCAAATTGGCATCAAGTCCAGCAGTTGTAGACCTGTTATACATCACTGAGAGGGAGATGCTTCCCAAGTGACTCACAGGAGCTCCAGGTATTTCATTTAAGTTGCCAGCTGTGCTGGAGTATGGTTGGTTCATTGTGTGGAGCGGAGCATATTTCAGGATTTGGAAGATGGCAACGTTGTGCAGGTGTTGGAGGGAGGATTCACACTCTAGCCCACATGGCATCTGTGGGTCAACCCACACTGCAGACAACACCTCGAAATTCTCCACTGAAATTTTGCCAGGATTGTGGCTGTAGGACACGAAATTATTCACACGGACAGGGCTTAATGTATGATAGGGAAAAAAGAAGGATTTTATTTCTGTGACTCCAGTATTTATAGATTCTGGACAATGACCAGGGATTGGATATCTAGGTTACCACCTTCCCAACCACACTGGTCATGAGAAATGTCCATCAAAAGAAGTTTCTTTAAAAGAATGTATAAACATCTTTATAGATGTATAACATCTATAGTTACTTTCCTGGGAAAGTGTCTAGAAACTATGAAAACAAGATCAGAAGGTTTAATTTTCAGGGCAACACAGGACAGACCCAGCCTAGTCAAGAAATGGTGCCCTACACAGTGGTCCAGCATCTCTCTCAAGATGGCCACAGTCAGTGCCATTCTCTGCATCCTAAGGGATGTGCCATGCTTTTGGCCATTTCTTGGGAAAGGACACTGTATGTCACCCAATGGTGGAGCCATCCCACCCTGCAAGCTGTGGTTAAGGCTTTTGGTCTCTCTTGCCTCAGTTTTCCACAAACAAAACAGGTCTGGGTATTTTCCTATCCCTGCAGAGCTGCATGAGGATGAGTATATTAAAAACTTGGCTGTTGTTCAGGTTCTGGAGTACTGGGAGTGACTTAGATAGATGGTTTAAAGCCAATTAAAGCAAAATCTTTGCTCTGACCATGGAGAGAGGGAAGATATGTCAGGTCACCCAGCCCTCATCCCTGCCAGTGTAGAGTTCTATTTATTTTCTGATCTTCAGCCTTGTCCAATTGTACATGCTGGAGGCAACTCACTGTATTTCCTCCACGAGAAAATTCAGCATTTAATGTAAACACTCCCTCTCTTCATTTCACCCCTGTATCCCCATTTATCCCCTTGGCAATCCATCGTAAAGCTTGTTTCCAAGCTAATAACAGGAGTCACAGCAGCAACCAGATAATGTCATGTTAAAGGGATGAGTCTGTTTGGCCTGGGAGCATCATCTGGGTGAATTAAATGCTCCCAGGTGCCTGAGATGATGCAGAACGGATTCCTTGCATCAAGCCCCCTAGTTGTTCACACCTCTCTTGCACAAATGTAGGGTTTTCATCCATCATCAGAAAGGCCAGTCTCCTCCAGGTTGTGCTTGAAGGTGCGAAGAGTGTGATAAACACATGCAAAGGGTAAATGTTTGTTGAAACACTCACTGCCCTGAAGCCCACTGCAAAAACACGGTGCTGACTTCTCAAAGTCCAGCCCTCACCTCATCCCTTGGGCACAAATCACTCTCATATCCAATCCGTTTATTTTAATTTGCCTCCTTGTCTCATTTTTACTCTGGCTGTACAGACACAAACCCATTTGTATTTCACGTCCTTACAAGTGGTGTTTTATACAAAGCTTTCAGAAGGTGTTTTTTGTTCGTGGTGCTCCCAGGGGGCAGCTGGGATGATGCTGTTCCAGCACCATGAGCTGCTGAGGGCTTGGCTGCATTGCTTTTGTGCAGAAGATCCTTCACTTCTACTTTAATTACAGGCATTTCAGAACAATGGTTGAAAACAAATAGGGTATTTTTGTAGGCTTTCACTCTTGTAAAATTAATAAACTCCTCAGCACCACCCTGGGAAAGGATTAGCTCAAGATGCACAAGAAAATATGCACAGGCAAAACTTTTTGTTGCGAGTAAACTTTTCTCCAAGCTCCCTGTGCATGTTCATGGAATCATTGAATTCCAGAATGCTTTGGGTTGGAAGGGACCTTAAAGAACCTCTAGTTCCAGGGACACCTTCCACTATCCCAGGTTGCTCCAAACTCCATCCAGCCTGGCCTTGAACACTTCCAGGGATGGGGCATCCACAACTTCTCTGCACAATTACTCAGTTACTGTTATTTAAGCCCTGGGTAGGACTGTCACCAAAATAACCAAATCATCACAGTCTACAGCTACTGGAGGACTTTGATCACAGCACAGGGGCACAGGAGCAGAGGTGAGGGCAGGATCTGAGCCTGTGGAATATGGCTGCTCCATGCTGTAGGCTGGATTCCCCTGTGTGCTGCTGGTGATGTTGAGGAGGTGGATGGGCTCTGAGGATTCTTGGTGTGAAGAGCCTTATTCTGTCCACACTGATGCCTTTTACCCATGTTTTTATTTTGTAAACATCAATCAGTCATAGAATTGTTTTATTTTAATCGAAATCTTTTCATGCCCTCTTTGTGCAGCCTTAGGAATGCCAAGGCTCCGTTTACCAGAAGGCACTATTTTGAGTCACTCACCATCAGTAGGGCTTTTGAGAGAAATCCCTTCAACCACTAGAGTGGAAATAATTTTTAAAAACAATTTGACTTGTCACCATTCTCTTTGAACTCCCTGATAACTCCATCCATTTGTCTCTATTCAACCCAGCCAATTCCTCACACCTTGCGAGGTGCTTCCATCAGCTCTGGTGACAGCAGCAGGTCCAGCTCCTGGCAGTGACAGCATCTGGGGCTGCAGGAGGCTGTGGGCATCCTAGAGTTGGCTTTTCTAACACTGCCAATGCAGGTGATGCATTTGGGGCAGCCCAGATCAGACATCCATTCCCAGGTTGCACATTTAGCTCTGAAATCAAAGAGGGTGGTAAAACACGGGTACAGGCTGCCCAGAGAGGTGACTCCACCTCTGAAAATACTCAAGGCCAGGCTGGGTGGGGCTCTGATCTAGTTGAAGATGTCTCAGCTCATTCAACCTGACCTGAGATGTTTCCATGGATGAGACATTCATGACCTCTCTGGGCAACTTGTGCCAATATTTCATCACCCTCATGGTAAAAAAAAAATTCTTCCTTACAGCTTATCTGAATCAACCCTCCTCCAGATGAAAACCATCAGCCCTCATGCCAGGAACTTCTATGTGCATCCCACTGTTTCTAGCCTGTCCCACAGGTCTTGGTGGGCAGAGGGACAGTGGCCTGGCAAAGCAGAGCCAGTGCAAGTGAGCAAAACTAGTACATGATTAATTAAGGCTTCCAAAGCATGTTAAGGACCATAAAAATCTCCAAATGCATTCGATTTAATATATGCATGGCATCCTTCCCCATCTCTCTTTTTTGCTATTTCTCACTTTCTCAGGAGGAGAGGAATGTTTTTTCAGTGTAGCAGTTCAGGTGGCAACTCAGCTGGCCCGGACCAAAATCAGTAGTGAAGGAAATAAAAGCCCATCCAAAAACAAAATCCTGACATCTCCAGAAAAGTTCCTCAGCACTGCAGCTGCCCCATGCCACATGTCCCCCTTCTGTGCTGTCTATAAGTTGCAGTTTTTTGGTTTCTGGACTGTAAAGAAACAGGGGGAGAGAAGAATTTTTCCTCTGTTTTGCTCAGCATTGACACAGGGGTGCTCTAACAGGGATTTTGGGTACCCCAAGCCAGCATCCTCAAGGAGCAGGAAGGTAATGGTTTTCCAGTCCTCGTTTTTGGGATGGTTTGGAGCAGGACCCACATTTACCACAGTATTTCTCTTCTTTGGGCACAGTGGTAACAATGAGAGCACTGGAAGTAGGCTGATGCTTCCCAGTGATTAATTAGAGTTTTTTGAGGTCTGACCATCCCCTGTTCCTTCTCATCAGCGCTGGGTGGTGAAGGAAGGGCTGTTGTGCTTCATCTGCAAACAGCATCTCCTTGGGCCCCCAAAGAGCTGTGCTTCACCCCGGAGAGGGGCTGGAGGGGCTGCAGAAGGGCTGCTGACTGCCAGAGGGAGCTGCGATGTGCCTGAATATCCACAGCCACCGTCTCAGCTTCCCTGCACTCATCCTGGGCCAATTCTGGGGCAAACGCGAGGTCACAACCAAGCCAGAGTCACTGCTTTGCCCCTCTGCCCCTGTCAGCACTTACTGCTTTTAGCTACGCCCCATCCTCTGCCTTTCGCATCCCCACCAACCCCGCTTCTTGCAGCGAGAGCTTTTATTTTCCAGCCTAACCTTTGTCTCGTTGAGCCAGTGACTCATCTCACTCATTAGCTGAACTTTGAATATCTCTTTATCCGCTGGATCCCTTTCAAGCTCGTTCCCTGGCAGCGGAAGAGGCTGCTCGCCTTCGCTCTGCTCTGGATTGCAGGGGAACCGCCTGCCTCGCTCTTGCAGCGGCATCTGTCTCCCCGGCAAAGGCAGGAGAATAAACCCAGGGCGGAGAAGGGATGGACTCCAGCCCTTCCCGTGCCCTGGGGGTTAATAGCAAGGACACAGCCCTCAGCGTTTAGGAAGCCGCTCCGGTTTTTGGCTGGTACCCCCATTCCTCCCCCCGCGGTGCTGTTGCTGCAGTTTGTGTTTGCAGAGCGCCGGGGATGCTCTGCAGCCGCTCCCGAGGCCAGCGGTGCTCAGTGCCAGCAAAGCCGAGCGGAGCTGCCTCCAGGGCTGCTCTCCTTGTATTCCCCCCAGAAAGTCCAAATCCTTCCTCAGTGGCCCCCCTTGCTCCGTGCAAGCGAGAGCAAGGGTGGCCACCGGGCAAGCAGAGGAAATTTCGGCTCTTGCGATTGAGCAATCTCCTGGGAAGAGCAGGGGAGGGGATGGCTCAGGTGTGATAGGGCGTGGATGACTCAAAGGGGTTCAGAGCAGGTTGGAGAGATGTAGGTGACTTCAAATCACTGCTCCCGACGTGCTCCCGCTGCTTCAGACTTGAGGAGCCTCTCGCCTGATTAAATAAATAAGAGCACTAAGGATGCTTGATCAGAGGGAGACACCCCATCCCCATTGCCCCCTGGAAAGTGAACAGGAGGTGACTTTCTCTCGTGGAGAAGACCAGCAGCCTCCTCTGCGTGCTTGCTACCTTTCACCCGGCTCATTTTCCCACTGAAAATTCAATTTATTTTTTTTTCCTGGTTAGCAGCTCTAATCGTCTTCCCAAATTGCCGGGCACATGACCGAGGGCATCTCCGTCGGCATCTCCGCTCTCCTGCTCCTGTTTACGTGCTGCTCCCTGGTAATTTGTGTCTCTCCGAGCCGGGGAGCTGGAGAGCCCTTCCCCGCGAGGAGCTGATGATTCACAGAAAAGAGAATCAATAAAGGATGACTAAGGCAGCCCTACATCAGGATAGTGATTAGAGGCTGCCTCCGCAGCTTTGTCCACAGTGGCAATTTGCAGATTGTCTTTACAATTTTTGTCTTGTGGGGTCTCCACCAGGTTCCCAGCAGCACTTTTTACTTATTCATTTATTTTTGACTCTGGTGTTTCACTGGGATTTGCTGCCTTGAGCTTTCTGGGGGTGAGAAGTTGTGCCAACCTGCAAATTTCTCAGCGAGAACAGTAACTCAGGCTGTCCTAAACCAGCCCAGAGAGATGGGTGCTATTAATCACTGCTCTGGGGCCTCTTGAGGATTGCTTGCCCACGAAAGCACTTTGGGACAGAAGAGTTCGTGAGAGCCTTTGATTTATGAACTCTCCACCCAATGCAGAGAACACACAGACACAATAAGTGCACACTGGACAGGAAGTTAATTACATACTATCAACTGCTCAACATCCACAAGAGGGTAAAACAGTGCTCAGCCAGAAGACAGAGGATATTTTACACCTTGTGCAGCCCAGCTCCCAAGAGTACACACAGGTACTCCAGGGTCTGGAGGTCGGCTCTTGTTCCATGTTATTCCTCCAGTTCACTGTGTGCTGAAGCCTTCCAGGAGTAACACAGGGCTGCTTCTCATGGAAGGTGTCCCTGCCCATGGCAGAGGGGTTGGAAGCAGATGATCTTTAAAGTGCTTTCAAACTTAAACTATTCTGTTATTCTTTGTGTGCAGGGATGTGCCAGCCTCACTCTTAATGTATCCCGGAACATTTCTCTCGCAGCCATGCTGTCCAAGCATGGCTTGGAGGGTTTTTTTGCAGGGTTATTCTGCGCTGGATCAGTTCCCCAGCTGAGATCATTGTGCAGCCCCATGGCAGGGAGGAGAGGGATTTGGGGGCTGTTTGGGGAATGGCAGCCTTAGTGACAGGTAATGTGAGGATGGTGCTGGGGACACCGTCCTCCAGCTGAGGATGGTGCTGGCTGGTACAGGAGACAACAGGGAAAAGTCTTGTGAGGAGGAGCTGCTTAGAAGACCCTTGAAAGGGCAAACTCCTGGAAAGGGGAGTGGAGAGATGTCACTCATTGCCTGATGGTATTTCATTGGCATCTGGGCTCCAGAGACCCTGTGTTGGAGCAGTCCTCAAAGCCTGCCGAGGTGATGACAGGGAAGAGGAAAGCCAGGAAGGAAGAGGCACTTCCCTGTGCTCATGCCAGGAGGATGCAGCACATAATTCCTGGCACAGGGATGGCCATTTTCACAGCAGTCCCCGAGGGTCAGCCTGACCTACCTTACCACAGGGAGTTAAAATGCCTCTCTGATCTTCCTGCTCGAAATTCCCATTAACTTCGAGGTGCCTAATGGGAGAAAGTGCTCTGAGATGGATGAGCATCTATCCTGGGACACTCCTTGGCTTAGACACTGGATTTAAGTCCTGGCTCATCCCATCCCCAGTCCAGCATGGTCCCATCCATCCAAAAGAGCTGCTTCAACACACCAAAAGTGCATATTTCTGCCTACAGCCCTTCAAAGGTGCTCAAACTTCTCCATCAGCTCATCCTCATACTTGTTGCTGCCAGCATCGTTTTCATTGCCTCCATCCAAGTGCTTGGGGCCGCCTCCAGGGGGCAAGCCAGGATGCCCAAATTTGCTATAGGGAATCTGTGGAGGTGACTTTGGTCTGTCCTGGAGCAATGAGGTGTCCACCAGGGAGAACCCAGGTCTCCCTGCTCTGCTCAGCTCACTGGAGCCCCTGGCTCATTGGGATGCCCTGGGTGAAAGCATCTCTCCACCTGCACAGCTCCCACTGGGTGAATAAGGAGGCAGAGGAGATACCAGCAGTGCTGAAGCATGTGGCTGGTGCAGATCTGTTTATTCCATAGCCTCAATCCCCCCACTCCCTCCTGTCCTCCTTCTAGTTTCATGGATGATGTTCCAAGAAAAAGGAAAATAAAAGCCAAATCCCAGCCAGGTGTCACAGGTGTGGGAGCACAGCTGTGCCCAGTGCTCCCCTTCCTGAGTGAGGAAACACTTTGGGTTGGAACCCCTGGTCCTGGCTCTGCATTCTGCTGGGGATGTTGATGCCATAGATCCCAGCAGGAACGGTGGTGCCATGGGTAAGGGTCTCACTGGGGATGGTGATGCTGCAGGTGAGAGTTCCACAGTGGAGGGGACAGTGATGCCACGACTGAGGGTCCTGCTGGGGACCCTGCAGCTCTGGCAGTGCTGCTTCCTGCTTGGGTGCAGGTCCTTTTCTCTGCCTGCCAGCAAGGCTCCTGTTCCTGGTCAGTTCCCAAAAGCCAGTCAGATGACAGGGTTATTTACTAAGGCTGGCAGGAAGGAAAAGCCATAAATTCCCCAGATATAACAGCTGAGTCAGAGAACAAGGTGCCTGCGGCCAATTCCAGCATGGCCCAGGAAAGCAGCGTGAAGGGAGGAGACAGGGTCAGCTGTGGTTTGTGTTGTCCCTGCTGAGCCAGGAGGTCCCTTGGAGGCTGGGAGGGACAAGGAGGTACCAGCAAGTCCCACCAGCTCCTGGCAATCCCGGAGCTGCTTTCCCTGGGAAGGCCACCCTGCTTCCCGTACTCAGAGGCAGCAGTTTTGTTTGGTCTCCTGCCCTGCTCGAGGATCATGGCTTGGTTGGAGAGCCTTGCTGACAGCCTGCCCTCCCACCTTACTGCTTCTCTGGCAGGAAAGCCAAAGGTTCAGCCTTTGGGGCTGAAGCCCATGTATTATCTTCTGCAAGGTTTCTGCAACCCCTCCCGGCTATGTTTTTTAAAAGAAAATCATTCCTAAAATTAGCCCTGATGTGTTGCAAACATAAAATCCACATATTTCATTAAGAAAGAAAAAAAGAAGGGAAAAAACCCCACACCATAAGGAGACATTTGGATCCATTCACATGCATTTCTTTTTCCTCTGTTTGTTTGGTTGTTTGGGAGTAAATTATCCAGCGGTTTCAAACAGTCTCAAACCAAACTGGATAAATACTGTGTCTCCAGAAGGTTTTACCCCACACTGCCTGCTCCTGCCCTGTGCAGGGTATGGCCTCCACAGCTGACCCAACCAGACCCCATCTCTGGTAATTTTGCTCATGGTCCCCTCATCAGTCATTGTACCCATTATTTCTGCTCTCTTCAAGTTTCTTCCTCCTCCACCTCAGAGGCGCTCAAGAATTCCAGTGGGTGATAATAGAGTTTGCAACCCCTACCTCCCATTTAAAGTTTTATTAAAGGTCTGGAATTGCAAAACGCACCTCCTGAGCACCAGATCCCACACCTGTTGACCTGAGGGTGTCAATGTTTTATGTCCTTCCCCTCTTCAGGCCTTCTGTGGTGCTGGTGTCTGAGGCCACGGTGCTGCAGCTCCAAGGACAACTGGTCATGCTCTGACCAGGGCATCTGCCACAGGCAGACACAGCCAGGAGAGAGAAGGAGGTTTTGGGATCATAGAAAATGTAGGTAAAAAACACTTTTCCTGCAATCCTCACGTCTTCCCTCTCTCCCTTCTTTCCCAGCAGGTCCTGAGAAGATTGTCAGATGAAGGAGTCCCCATAGTGACTCCTGATCCCCTTAGTGAGGCTAACAGTTTTTCTTATTCCCTTCCACCACTGAGTTTGTTCTGTGAGAAAAGACAAAAAGCTGTTAAATCCTGCCCAGAAACATCCTGTGTCCTTCTAGCCTGCTTAGAGAGAACACAGATGCTCCCAGGTCCCTGTCCCCTGCTGCTCCCTGTCTCCTGATGGCCCAGGGAGCTCAGCTCAGCGCCCCAAGGACCTGGATCAGGCTACCCAGCCACTCACGGCTGTTGCTCAAGCCCTCACGGATGGAAAGGTCTTGAGCAACAGCCGTGAATCACCCAAATAGTGCAAAGAGGAGGCGGCCAGAGGAACACGAGGCCAGCACAGACCTCAGAGCCTGCTGGGGGGACCAGTTTAAGCCATGCTGTGTCAGAGCACTGGAGGAGAAGTGGGGTGGGACACACGTTTGAAGGCACAGTGTTCATCATCATCATCCTTTCCAGCAGTATTCATTGCAGGTGGGGAAGGAGAATGAACCTGGAGAAGGTGGCTGCATGTGCTGGGCTGCTCTGCTTGCTCCCGAAATGTCTCTCTAAATATCAACCCAGGGCTGGGTCTGCAGCAAGGCCTGGAAAGATGTCTGTAAGTAAATTGGAAGGGTTAAAAAGAGACACTGAGTGGGCTAAGTGGTGAGTAATGGAGATGTCACTCAGCCAGAGGAGATGTTTCAGTGTGCTCAACACCCCTTGATATTAGATGGAAATTTCCAGGTGTTTTCGAGAAAACCAGAGACAACTTATTATTTACCAAACTGCTGCAAATTGCCCATCCTCCGTGTATCTCATTTTATGCATTGCCCTTCCAGATCATTAGCAAAGGTGTTAATGAAACTTGATCTTTAGTCATGACTCTTACTAGTTCTGCCCCTGTACCTGTGTGTTTTGTAGCCCACTCCTGTTCAGGATTACTGACTGCATCCCAATGTGTTTTCAGTTTGTATAAACCACATTTCAGACCAAGGCTTTTTTTCCCCTAATTTTTGTATTTCCTAAGACAAAGAAGCAAAATACATTAGTCAAAATAAAAACACATGTTCATCAAAGGCTGCACTGCTTTCATCCTCTGGCCATGCTGTTCTCTAACAGCATTTCTCTTCGCACCAAAAAAAGTTGGAAAAGAAGAAAACTGGCAGTTTTCTGTGCCCATCATCCCTTGAGTCTGTCTGTTGTCTCATGGTAATTTTATTCAGCATCTGGCTTCTGCAAATTTTCTCCCCATTGACACTATTGTGTGGACAGAACCAAGCTCTAAATATTTCATCATGATTTTTTAGAGAATATTTGTTCTGCTACTTTTATAGGCTGGTGATTGCCAGAATTATATTCTCCTCTTCTTTGTTTTAAATCACCACCTCCTTTTCCTTCTTCTGCCTTTCAGGATCACATTGTCCAAGTATTTTAAAATGCAACCACCCAAGGATCAATATGTTCATTAAAGAAACCTCTTGTTAGCAACTGAGAATGAATACTGGATGTCTGCAACCCACACAGATTGGTTCCTTAAATATAAAGTTTCTCAAGAATGCCTTTTTTCTCTTTCTCCCTGCACTTGGAGAACAGGATTTTAAGGATCACTCAGAATATTGGCTCTTTTGGCTTGTCAATAGCGTCTTTTTCTTCCTCACTTACCTTCCTACTTCCTTTTTGTGTGTAAATCCTCTCTTAATCCTTCAATGATGACCAACCTGTTTTCCTGCCTGGCTCACTGTCCTCCTCCCAGCAATTCTTAGCTGTCTCAAAAGGCTCCCACGTGGTTACCTCCCTATATTTTCCATCCACAGGCAGATGTCCACCCTGCAGAGGGCTGTGCCAGCTGGAAATGTCACTGTGCCCCAGCTAATTATTACAATCCCCAGCAGCACAGGACAGTCTGTGCCACGGTGTCCATGGAAGTATCATTCTGACCCCAAATCTGCTCCAAGGAGTGATGCTGCTCTCTGAAAGGGCTGGAGCAGCTGAGGGGTGGGGAGGAGAGGTTGGAGGAGGAGCGTGTCCAGCAGCACAGCTGGATCCAGGAGCACACATCTGTCCAGGGCTCCCCATCCCTGAGGAGCCTCTTGAGACTCAGCCTTGGAAAACTTTTATGTTGGAAAAACTCTTGGACTTCAGCCCTAGGTAGAGCCTTCTTTAGGATTTTCCAGCCTTCTCCCTCACCTCTGGCTTTTGCTGTCCCTTCAAGCAGAGACTTAAAACTCCCCAAATCCCTGTTTTATTTTATTTCTTTCTCTATGCAATCCTCACTGTGGCCCAGCTGAACTTTCACAAGCTGCATGTCCAAGGTTTCCCATCCATTTACAGCCTAGAAGAAGCAGGGTTAGGAAGGTTTTCTGAAGTGTAACTCATCACATGAGTTCATGCTTTGGACCCTTGCATTGGATCCTCACTTTGCGGTGAGCAGCTGAGTTGGAGAGAAGAAGGGACTGGGTGGAGGATTGGCTGGAAAAATGTAGGAGCAAAGTGCAGCCTCGAAGCAGCAAGACAGAGCAACCCAGTTTTTGGGAGGTTGGAATGGTCCTTCAGCCTTGTAACAGGAGCCAATGATCCACGGGCTCCTTTTTAAAGCATCCAAGGAACATTCAAAGCAACTCAAGCTCAGGGCAGGCAGCCGTAACCAGCTGTGGCAGCTCTGGTTTCTCCTGTACTTGTCAGGCTGCCTCCAGGCTCTGCCCCATCGCCCCAGGAATTGGTCTTTGCTGGCAGCTTCCTCACCTTGGGCTGCCAGGAGCATGGGGCCCTGAGGAGAGACACTGGCAAGGGCTGCTTCCAAAATAGCAGGAAGGCTCCTGGCTTTGCGTCAAACTGTGCTGGCCTTGGTGGGGGGACATGCTTTGCACCAGTGTTTCTACACTCACCACCCAAGGCTTCTGTCTAAGGGGAAAGGATGAGAGTTTCAAAGGCAGAATCATTTCAGGGAATGCCCATCTCTGCCTGAAATACAATTCCTGCTACATAGAAAGCACCAAAAAAGGGAAAAAATATCCCACTCTAATCACAATCATGATTAAATTGATATTTCAGTATCAGATTTCAGCCCTGCCATGGGGAATAATTGCTAAATCACACGGACTCAGTGGTCATCGCCTCACTGGGCAAACAGGTGCGGTGATGTCAGCCTGCAAACTGCATTTCCCTATGGAATGGTTCTCTACAGGCTGTTCTCCTTCCCCAGAGCCTGGCTGTTAATGGATTTCTTTGAAAGTGACTCAGTACACAGGTGTGATTCTGGCTGCGTGCACCAGCAGATCCCAGCCCATGGCACCCATGAGTTAACCCTTGAAGGAAGGTCTTACTGTTTTATCTGTTTATTGTGTGGCTGAAGGAGACAGAGCAGCGAGGGAAGGACACAGATTTATGGGATCCTGGGGCTGGCAGGGACCAGCCTGGAGATTCACTCACCAGAAGCCACCCCCATGAGGAATCGCCAGGAATCGCCCAAGGAAGGATCTCTACAGCCTTTTTTCTCCTGAGCAAAGAAGTCATTTCCCCATGGGAATACAACCCCCAAATACCCCACTCCTTCTCCTTACACACTCAGCCATGGCAGGGATGCTCTATTATCTTTCAAATCACAGTGATTTGTCTTTTCTCTCCCAATTTCATAACAACAGTTGGTCTTTACAGGGCATTTTCCCTACATTAACCCCATGTCAAGGAGTGCTGTTTGTAGAAGGAAACTGAAGCAGAGAGACAAAGAAAATGCATTTTTCAGAGCTAGAGCTCTCAGGAGCTGCAGTGCCTCTTGACCTTCTCCCTTGCCAGCCTGCCAGGGCTGAAATCACTGGGAAACAGGGATTTTTGGGCAGAATTTAAGATGAAGGAGGGTAAGTTTAGATTACAAATTAGGAAGAAATTATTTACTATAAGGCTGGTGAGGCCCTGGAACAAATTTCCCAGAGAAGATGTAGATGCCCCATCTCTGGAAGTATTCAAGGCCAGGCTGGATGGGGTTTGGAGCAACCTGGGATAATGGAAGGTGTCCCTGCCCATGGCAGGGGTATGGAACAAAACTATCTTTAAAGTCCCTTCCAACCCAGGCCATTCTATGGTTCTATGACAACTTCCCCAAAAAAAGTGTTAAATCCTCATCCTACCTCCAAAGTCTTTCCTGCTGCCCTGTGCAAGCCTGAGTCTCTTTGTGAGTCAGAAATGCTGACACCTCGTCACTGAGCAGCGTGAGGGTGCAGGAAGGGGAATATTGCTTAGCAGCACTAAATCCAACCCCACTCCTATTATTGCTGGATTTCTGAACCTGCTTCTCCTTTGCCCTTCTCCTTTGCCAACTTATTCACAGTTGCTGTTTATGCAGGAATTATTTAGCAGCAAAAGCTTTCTTAGTGGTGTTTTGACATCCACCTCTTCTCCGAGAGGTTTGTATCTGAGGTGCAGATGTGCTGGCTCCAACCAGCTGCCTGCTGTCCTGGAATTGCAGGAGATTCAGATGGAGCAGCGTGGATCTGTAGAGCCCTAGGGCCCAGTCTACCCCACCCGTATTACCCAGGCTGGAACAACACAGTTATTTGTACTGAAATCAGCAGTAAAGTTTTCATCCCTCTCACTACGCTGAATCAAGACCCTTGGATGGCGCCAAGCCACAACATGATTAATGGTTTTCCAAGTGCAAGCCAAAGGTGGGTGGAAAATACATCTTGGAAACCAGCTTGGTAGCACTTTGATGCCTTCTGAAGTCTTACCAGAATGTGAAAATGTACCTGGCATTTTGCAGCTGTAAATACGGGCTTCACAGCCACATACGACGCTTCCAGCTGCACAGATGCTACTTATTTTTGTGTTCTCCTGGAACAAAACCTTGCTTTATTTTTCTCACTTCCAAAATAAACTTCCTTTTCTGCACTCCCACAGAGAATCGCCACCAGGAAGAAAAGCTGTGCAGAGTTCTCTATCCAGCAGATTGCCTCTCTGTTCCCTCTACCCTGAGAACCTGAAAGCAGAGCTGGGCTACTGTTTACAGAAATCCAAAGCACATTTAAAGATGTCTTGTTTCTAAATCCATCCCTTTCTGATTGAAAGAAGCTGAGCTAGTCACATTCGAGGAGCTCATTAAAATGTAAACAGCGTCGTTTTTAATTGCCAGTGCTAAAAATTGTCATTATTTATTTTAAATGTCGAGGTGCACAAGAATATGTGTTTAATTGCAAAAAGAAGGAGGAGGTGAATTTTAAATGCACTTTGGAGATGCTGCAGCTTGAGCTCTGGCTGAGTGTTTCCACAAGCAATTGCAGTCAGTCGTTTCACCCTGCAATTCCTTCCATGCACACACTTCTTGTGCTTTTTTTTTTTTCTTTTAATGCATCTGTTTGCTTGGCCTTTCTTTTTCAAAACCCTATTTCCCATCTTCTGCAAATTCTCACTCTTGAAGAAATCTGGAAATCAGTCCAACACTTCCATATCAGTCATTATTGGATGTTTTTCTGTTCATGCTGGTAAATAGTTCGAATGTGTGTAATTAGTTAAAGATGTGAAGTGCCGACTGAGTGCTAAGAAATGTTACATAAAGTGCAATGTATGGCAGACCCAGTGTGCCATGCAAGCCATGGCACTGTTCTGCACTGAACCAGTACCTTTCCCCCAGGTTGGCAGAGCTCCTCACTGTTGCTGCCGGAGGTTGTCAGCACCCAATAAATTAGCAAATTGTTTTAATATGCATTTACAGCCAAGAAAACTGAGACACAGAACAGTGAAGTGCCTTGTCCCCTTTCCCCTGGAGACTTAGCAGCAAAGCCAGGCATCCCAAATTCCACTGCTAGTTCCAGTTAGGGGTGACACTCCATAACCCCTGGCTGCATGGATGCTGCCACACACTGTCAGCAAAACCCTGGGGTCACAGCCCAGGGATCAGCTGGGAGCAGAGGAGAAGGATATTTTGGATGGGATCTGGAGATGCTGCAGCCCACCAGAGTTTGGGGAAAGGCCTGCAGATTTGGTGCACAGCCACAGGGTGTAGGTGTGCTGACATGAACAGTTTGTGTCCTCAGAAAGGCACCCATCTTAGCAAAGGATGGAGACCTCATCTCTTCCCTTTCCACAGTCAAGCTCTTCTGAGAAGGATCAATTTCCTTGGGAAGTGTCAGGGTTCTTCTTCCCACAATGCATTTTTGTAGGGCTTGCTACACTGAGGAGGGAGAGGAAGAGCAGCTTCATTCCCTGCTGCCCAGCTCATGTAATTTCCCATCTCCTGCCCATCCCATGGACACATGTTGGACCTACTGACTCAAGGATTTTCCCTGTGAAACCCAAGCAGCTGTATGGTGAGTATGGGACATAACTGAGCCACAGCAGGCCACTGCTCCGTGCCTAAATTCACCAGCCAGGAGCTGGGACATGCCAAATCCACATGCCAATCCTGGGATGCAGACCCAGACAGATTGTCCCTGGAGGGCCTTGGACAGGATATGCATCATCCCTGCTGCCTGGCGTTTTGGTTCTGTCCTTCTTCAGCAGCATCACTATGTTCCCCCCACTTCCTCCTTCTTGCAGCCTCTCCCTCTCCAAAGCATTTTTCTTCAATTGCTTTTATAACTGTGCTCTCTTTGGATTTGCAATGTCCTCTGGAAAATTTGATTTCACACCATATTTGTATGTTTAACAAAAATAATTCCAAACACCAAAAACAAGCCGTGCCCTGACTGGCGTTACGTAGCGTTTGTGATAATTGGATTCTCAGAAAGCCAAGCACTTTCTGGGTTTTAATGAGATTCAGACTTTAATTACTGCGGCCCTTTCCCAGGCATGCAGTGGAAGCAGGGAGGAAAATGACCATAATCAGGACTTGGGCATGTTGCAAGAGACAGCCTTGATGGATCGTGTTTTGGTTCCTTAATGAGGGGCCATTCTTGCCACACAGTTGGAAAGCCACTTTCTCTTGCAGTGTGGCC
This sequence comes from Poecile atricapillus, assembly GCF_030490865.1. Taxonomy (NCBI): domain Eukaryota; kingdom Metazoa; phylum Chordata; class Aves; order Passeriformes; family Paridae; genus Poecile; species Poecile atricapillus. The sequence goes on along the minus strand of NC_081289.1, from coordinate 3,275,365 downwards.
CATATTTACACCCTGTAGGATTTTGGCCACAAACCACTGCTGCAGCCTCTCAGAAGACACTCCTTCCCTGATGGAAAACCAGCAGAGATGGCTTCTGGTCCTGAAGAAGAAGAGAGGGAGCCAAGGATAAGGTGGTGACTGGCACATGGTTTTGCTGAGTTCTGCATGCAGCACAGGATGGACATGGATTTGTTGGAACAAGTCCAGAGGAGGGACACTAAGCTGATAAGAGGGATGAAGGCCTTCTCCTGTGAGGAAAGGCTGGGAGGGGTGGGATTGTTCAGCCTGGAAAAGAGAAGACTTTGGGGTTACCTAATTGTGTCTTTCCAGTACCTTTTCCAGGAGCCAAGAAGAAAGATGGAGAGAGACTGTTTAAAAGGGCTTGGAGTGACAGAACAAGAGGTAGTGGATTAAAATTGTCAGGGAGTGGGTTTAAATTTGATACTAGGAATAGATTATTCCCTTTGAGAGTGGGGAGGCTCCAGTAGAGGTTACCCAGAGAAGCTGTGGCTGCTCAGTCCCTGGAAGTGTTGGAGGCCAGGTTGGATGGAGTTGTGAACAACCTGGTCTAGTGGAAGGTGTCCCTGTCCATCACAGCAGGGTTGGAACTGGATGATCATTAAGGTCCCTTCCAACCCAGGCCACTCTGTAATTCTGTGATTCTATAATTAAGGTGATGATGATGATGATGATGATGATGATGATGATGATGATGATGATGATGATACTAGCACAGGGTGATCCTTGGGAAGGGTCCAGGATTCCTGCAAGACCAGCACCAGCTTCCTGCAAGCCCCTAGCACCGCTCTTTGCCTCCTGCACAGTGCAGATCCCAGGCAACTCCTGCCCGTAAGGCTGCGATGAGTCACTCGCTGGCTTTCTCGCTTCACGCCTCCATCCTGCAGGATGCGGTGTTTTGTTGAGTCTTATCTGCACTGAGGTTGGAGGAAGCAGATGAATGCAGTGGTTTCATGTCTGCAGAGCGCCAGCCTCAGCAGAGGGGTGGGGTCATTAACAGAAACACACAAACTTTATCTGGGAGGAATCAAGATTCCGCATGGTCATATCTGAGAGGACCTTTAGATTGCAATGTTCAGCCTGCGTGACAATGTTCAGATCCAAGCCAAGTTAAATTAATTAAAAAAAAAAAAAAAAGCCTTTGTTAAACACTACATCAAACTTTTCACTGATGAGTTGATTCATTGCCTTAGTGTTCCCATCGTATTTTACAAAATTATAAGAAATCTCTCAATTTCTGCATTCTCAATTGCCCTACTCCTTAATTTTTGTTATCCCGTCATCCTTTTGCCAGTCAGAGATTGATGTCAGTCTCTGTCTTCCTCCTTGCTGTGTTCAAGACCAAAGTCAGAATTGCCAGGTAAAAATTTCCAAGATTGCTCTTTCCATTTCCTTTTCCACGTTCCCAGCTATCTGCCTGGTTTTCCATCACTTCTAAAAGGTCACTCTCCCAGCAATCTGGAGTACACTTTGTCCTTGCTTACCACACACAACCATATTCTTGAAATTACCTTCTTTTTAACCACTTGCTGCTTCCGCATTCAGCCACACACTCTGGATGCCCACACAGCTGTGACTGCTGCTCGCTGGCAGCAGAGGAAGCCAAGGTCTAAGCGGGCAGCAGCAGTGGGTGGCTTGAATGACTCTTGACACAAAGTACTTCAGCACCCACCACGGGCAGGTTTGGCACCTCCATTCTGCCCAGTGTTGCAATCTTCATTTCACGGGATGGGGCAGCCCTGAAGGACACACGTAGGAGCTGAGGAGGAGCTCAGTAGGGCTGGTGCTGTGAGGGGAAAGCCTTGCACCAGGCTCAGAGCATTTCTGGGAATGTGGTTTTTTGTGGCCATTCCCTCCAGCATTACCCAGGCAATGTGACAGAGCAGGGACACATCTGCCAACCCTTGTCCTCTAGAGGCAGACCTGTGTCTCTGGTACTTCTTGAGCTTCAATGCCCCCTAACTGCTCAGTAGGATCAACCCCCAGCTCAGAATTGTGTTGTTGCTCATCCCCAACAACCTTCTTTTTTCTCAAGAAAACCTGCTTGCTTTGCCCTTTTCCATTACCAGACCTGTTATTTTTACCACTATTATTTTTAGCATTTACAATAATTATTATTATTATTCAGAGCTCTGTATTCCCAGGGGGAGCCATGTCTGCTGCTACTGTCCTGCTGGAGGAGGCAGTGCTGTTCTGCCTCTCCAGGACTCATTTTTAGGACTCTGCAGATCTCATGGGTGCTCCCCAGACATCCAGGACAAACGGGGAGCTGGGAATCGTTAGCCAATCTTTAGCTTTGGGGAATGTATAGGGACATACTCCATGAAGTTAGAACACACTCTTGAGCTTCCTTCAGTTTTGCATGGAGCCAAATTTCTCATCATTGCCAAAGATGACTGGATTCAAGGCCAAGGGCAGAACTAAGGGTCTCACGGAAGATAAAGAGGGTGAATTGGAGGCCTCTCATGGGATCAGAGCCTCACCTTGCAGAAGGACACAGCCAGACTTAGGCCCCATTGAGACAAATCCCAGGAACAAGGTGTCTGCACAAAGCCTCTTAACGTGGTGCTTATGCAGAGCAAACTGCTTCATGCCCTGCAGTGACCAAGGAACTGGAATTTCCACACCTAACTGGGCAAACAGGAGTACATCAGCAGGTAATGTGGGATGACCTGTGCAAGAAGAGAAGTCCCTTGCTAAGTGCCAAGACTGGAGAAGGGAAAGTTGCCTTTCAGTGTCCCTCCTGTTACACCAGACCAGGAGATACTGGCATCTGCCTGGCTTGCAGTGTGCAGCACCACTTCAGGATGGAACTTGAATGTTGTTGTGTCCCAGTCTAAACCAGCAAGGGAAAACCTGTGCCAGATGGAGTTAGGAGGGAGCTTGTTTTATTCCAGCACATGTTGGATACTCTCTGGACTGTGCTTATCCAGGTGCTCATGTTTAAGGATGTGGTGATTTGGGTCATACTCCTGTCTCTCTTCTCTGACTTTGTGTTGTGTATCCTTCTCTTCTGGCACCTCTGTAGAGGGAGTCCTCCTTCTCAGCAATGTGGGGAGACCCCTGAGCCCCACACTCAATCCATGGATGTGGGGGCAGGTTAGGAAAGTAGCAGGGGTGGCACTCCCACACCCCACAAACCTCTGAGCTCCACCTGCCAAGCCCACAGAGACGACTGCCTGTAAGCACCAGTCCATCCCAACCTCCAGCAGTCACAGGACCGTTGCCTGCCTCCTTTTCCCAGGAAGCAGATTGCAAACCCATGTGACAGCAGGGACCAGCAGAGCACAGAGGGCTCAGGCGTCAGTCCACGCTCATCTGTGGCTCCTCCAAAATTGTTTCTGAAGAGGCAGGAGAAGCTGAGCCTGGGAAGAAGCAAGCCTCCTGCTGGGTGTGTGGCTCTCCTCTCTTCCCGAAAAAAATGAAAGCACTGTCCTGCAATGGACTAAGAACTGGATCTGTAGATAAAAACAGCCCCAGACCATGTGTCACCCCAGCCCCTCCCAAAAAGCCTTTTGTTGGTGGTTAGGTTGGGCTCTGGACAGAACAGAGGAATCAGTTTGGGTGGATTTGCTGCTGGGGCAACAGTAAAATGCAGCTTGAGAGCCCTGAATGACTTGTACTGAGTGAAAATGCTTATTCTTCCATAGAATATTATTTCTCTCTTAAGTGGAAGAAAAATTGATCTCTCTTCATGGCAGCAGTGTGTTCCCCTTATTTTCCACTTGTGCCTGAGTGCCAAAGAGGGTCTGAAGTGGAGCATCTATGGCCATGGAGGGTGAACTTGGTGAACAGGCATATCCTTCCCCAAGCCCTACCCTTCCCAGAACTGCTGCCAGTATTTCCACCTACAAAACCAGGAACAGACACAACAGGAAGCAGCACTCTGTAATAAAGCAGCTTTTCAGAGACTTTGGAGACTGGGCACAACCTCTCCCCAGGAAGTGCTGGGATGGGTTGTTGGGTTTGGTGTGTGGATGTTTTATGTGCGCGGCCGTATAATTGCATTTCGTCAGGCCTGGGAAGTGAAAGGATGCTTTCCTTTTCCAGAGGTCAGGCATTACTGCTCCTTATGGATCTCTGTGCGAAAGATCAGAGAACACCCGTGGTGGAGAGGATCAGTTCCAGGTATCTGTGGTTTTTCCTCTCCCTATTCCTGGCTGTGGAGATCCCAAGTCAGATGTCTGTACAGGATGCAGAGCAGTTGGCAGAAGCTGCTGAGATGGTCTGCAGCTGGCTAAGCAGTTCCAGGGAAAAGCGATGGGAGCTGGCATCATCTCCATGTGGCCTGCGGCTGGACACTCCACAGGAAACAGGGAGAGCCCAACAGCCTCACTGGAAAAGTCATCTTCGGCACAGATCAAAGCATGAGACTGTCCTCAAGAGGAGAAAATAACTAGAGAGTGAGAAACCTTGGGCTGTTTAGAAGAGAGGCAGAGGGAGAATGTTCCTCCCTGGATTGGCCTGGCAAGAGTTGGGCTTGTAGAGGTGGGACAGAACATCCTAGGAGGCCACTGGGGGAGCACCCAATTTTATAACTTTCATATGAAATCAGAACAGGTTAAAAACCTTTGTTTGCAAATCCAGAGCACAATTAGTAGTGAGTCATGGAAAGTGGTGTTCCAGCTACAGTAAAAAACAAGCTGGCACTGAAGGGTCTGCTGGTCATTTGAAAGCACCAAGAGCCTCAGCCCAAGATTCCTTCTTTTTAATTGCACCACTCTTGGCCACTCATTTAAATTAAGCAGACAGGAGCACAAGAGAGCTAATGCGCTGCTCTGAAAGGCAAACTATTAACCAAAATGTCTCTCAGATTTTTAACTTCAAGGAGGTGTGATTGAAATCTTATCAATTATGATCAGTGGGCATGACGAGGGCTTGAAGTTCAACCATAACGTAATTTGCAGAGTAATAAAAATTAAAGATGTGAAATCTCTGCTGGGCTGAGTCTGCTTCAGTCCCCAGGGTGAATTAGATGGGTCCCTGTACCATGATTCCCACTGTGTTGCCTGTGTGCATTAAGTGCAGTGCAAGAAAAGTTCATCTGATGTGCTTCTGTTACTCAGAGGATGTTGATGTTGAATATTTACACCACACTTAAAAATGTACGGACTTTCTGTGCAGTCTTGGGCATATTTCCTGCTTTTGGCTTCATTGGCAATTTTCTCTTTCTAAAATTCACCTAGTTTTTCTGACAGTTCTTCTGGACCACAAACAGCTTTTTGTTGTCCCCTCGAATCCTCTTTCTTTAAACATTTTACCCAAGTTCCCTGCCCTCAGCAAACCAGTTAACAGGAACAATGGGCTTAGGGGAGACTGTGAAATTCCCGGCTGAAAAACAAGATTTGAGTTCTTCACTTTCCCACTGTGCTGACAGGACACTACTTAGCACTTCTACCGGTATGACATATTACCCAAACATTAGTTAATTATCCTGCCTGACTTAGAAAGTAGGCAATTAAGTACTTAGCTTCTTTCTCCTTGTGCAGAGAACCAGGCACAAAAGAAAGAGGCTAGTGGGGGAAAGACCAGTCCTGTTCGGTAGGGTGGAGAACATCCCTGTGGCTGTATCAGAGAACGGTTTGGGTTGGAAGAGACCTTGAAGATCATTTCATTCCAACTCCCCTGACATGGGCAGGGACATCTTCCACTGGGTTGCTCCAAGCCCCATCCAGCCTCTTCTTGAACACTTCTAGGGATGGGGTAGGCACAGCTTCTCTGAGTAACCTGTGCCAGGGCCTCCCTACCCTCATAAGGAATAATTTATTCCTAATATCCCTTCTAACCCTGGCAGTGGGAAGCCATTCCCCTTTGTCCTGTCACCCCATGCTTTTGCCCCAAGTCCCTCTCCAGCTCTCCTGGAGCCCCTTTAGGCTTTTAGTGCCTTTAGGCACTGGAAGGAGCTCTAATGTCTCACCAGAGTCTTGTCTTCTCCAGGTGAACACTGCCAGCTCTCTCAGCCTGTGTCCAGAGCAGAGTTGTTCCAGCCCTTGGAGCATCTTTATGGCCTCCTCTGGACTTGCTCCAACAGCTCCATGCTCTTCTTATTTTGGAGGTCAAGAGATGAACACAGTACCTTAGATGGAATGTGACCTTCTAGTGAATTCCAATTGAATTCTTCCCGTTTAGAGGAGGAATGCAGAGCATGGGGCTTTTCTTACCCATCTCAGCCATCTGCAATAAAGCTGAGCACTTCTAGAATGTGCTTAGACAGACCAGCACCTCAGGAGAGTGATTCAGCTTCACGTAAGACATATCCGACTGTGGTGGGCTGAATCATCCTCTGGGAAGAGCACCCAAGGAGTCCACCTTCTCCCTACTGCCGGAGGAAGAAATGGATGCCCCAAGCAGACAGTGTGACTTGTCTCCAAACCACAGACCGCAGTGTTGCCAGGACCAGTGCTCAAGAGTTCCTGTATTCTGGGAAATGTTTTGCTGTTGTCATTTGAGCCGACTTTGATGAGCATTGTGGAGCACCATGACAGAAAGTGGGCTGCAAGCTCTCTACTATCAGTTTGATGACCAGCGCTCTATGAATTTGGGATATTTTTGTAGGGAGAAAATGCTGCAATACATTATTTCTAATGCAGAGAGAAAACGTTTTAGCAAAAATAAGAGCTTTTTAGCAACAGAAGGCGCCCAAGTCTAGTAACAAGAGCTCTAGCCATTGTGACTAAGTACGCCATAAAATATGTAATTAGGCACTATAGCAACTATTGAATTCCATGGCACATTTTGCATCTGAAACATGGGACAGATCTCTCTTTGGGTGATTCAGAGGAATCATCACAACACCCCAGCGCACAGTGTACAATAAGCAGCGAGTGCTTGCTCTGCAAGAGCATCCCTGTGGGAGCAGTCCTGCCTGGGATGAACACACCTGCCTGGGGGAAAAGAGATGAGTAAATATTTTTAGCCTGAGGCACAGCTGGGAGTGTCTCGTCTGCTTCCTACGAGTGCTGAATTGTGGAGTCGAGCTGAGCGTGGTGGCGCATCACATCAGTGGGCAAAGAGAGTGGCACGGGGGTGACGTTGGAAAACTGTATTTTCTAAAAAAGAAGGACATAGCATCGCTGGAGCAAAGTCCAGAGGAGGGCCACAAAGTTGGCAAGAGGACTGGAACATCTCCCTTAGGAAGACAGGCTGAGGAAGCTGGGGCTGTTCAGTCTGGAGAAGAGAAGGCTGCATGGAGATCTCATAGCAACCTTTCAGTATCCAAATGGAGCCTACAGGGACATTGGAGAGGTCCTTCACCAGGAACTCTAGTAATAGGACAAGGAGTAATGGGTACAAAGTAAAAGAGGGGAAATTTAGGCTAGATATTAGGAAAAAATTCTTTACTGTGAGGGTGGTAAGGCACTGTAACACCATTAGGAGGATGTGGATGACTCAACCCTGCAAATGTCCAAGGCCAGGCTGGATAAGGCCTTGAGCAATGTGATCTAGTGGAAGGAATCCTCTGTTCATGGAAGGTAAGGTTGGAACTAGATGATCTTTAAGGTCCCTTCCAACCCAAACCATTCTGAGATTTTATGAAAGGATGGAGAGTGTGAGTGATTTGTACTGTCTTTCCCTGCCCTCAGCTGCCCTATTTCAGTTCAGACAGGGCTGAGCATGCAAGGGTACCAGGGAGATCTTCTTTCCCCAGTGTGGCTCAGAGCCACTTGCATCCCTTAAAAGGCATCTTCTGACTCAGTTACACTCTCCTCCATTGTCTGGGGCATGTTGTTTTGCAGCTGGAGACTGGTGAATGAAGCTGAGTTACTGACCTTGATTCGAAAAAAATGCACACTTGTGTTTTTCAAAACAAGCCTTTTAAAGCTGGCTTTTATGCAGAGAATTATGCCAATGTGTGCATGGAGGCACTGGCATTTTGGGCCCCTTTCAATCTTCTGGATTGTCAGCGAGGTCTTTCACTGATTTAAGCCTTCAACCAAAGGACGGATGCTGCAAGAGGCAGTGAAGAGGACTCAAGCAGGTATTGGAGTATTTAGCCCAGGAGCAGATGCTTGGATCAGGGCCTAGATCAGAAGAGGTATTTTATTATGCTGAAGGAGGCATTGTTTTACTGCATTGTAAGGAGGCACAGATGATCCCTCTCTCTATGGGGAGAAATAAAACATCATCTGGTTTTGAGGCTTATTCTCATCCCATTTTGGTGTGGATATGCATGGCAGCCCAACAGGAAATGGGTCTCAGTGAGCTTTGCCACTTTTCCATCATGTCATCAAAATGAGAGATGAAGACGAATGAGGCCAGTTTGAGGGGTTTTCGGAATTCCTTCTGGTCCTGCTCCAGCCTTGTCCACAGGTTAGAAATATTTTTCTTTGAAAGTGCTATGGGAGGCAGCAGGCATTTGGCTTGGGAGGCAGCTCTTAGCATGGGTCTGGTGCAGGCAGGAGGTTTTGTTCCCTTTGCACCATGTCTGAGTTAAATGAAGCCCTGGCTTGCAGGAGGAGCTCGGTTAGGTGAGCACCGCCAAAATCTGGTAGGACAATACTCCGCCGGGGCAGCGCTTTGTTTCCGCTCCCTAAACAATAAGAGTTTACACAACTGCAGCCCACTTGAGGTTTCTGCCTTGCTTCATGGCTGAGCAATGAGACCCCAAATGTTACAGCTCTGCCTAATGTCCTTGGCTCTGTCCTGCTTTGGAAGGAAACATGCAGCGGCCTGTGCTGCCAATGCTATTTCCTCTCTCGCTTGTCTTTAAAGGTCTCTTTTTCCAACAGCTGATCGGCCCCGCAGCTCCGGGGAGGACGTGAGATCCGGCTGGCCCATGAGCTGGCTGGTATGGCTGTGTGCCATGTTGTTATTTGTATTGCTTTCATTTTTCTGGCGTTACTTGGCTCTTCCACGCAACTTGTTTTCATCCTGAACTATGTGCTCATTACATATCCAAACGCCCACGCGAGGTTTTGCATGAGGAAACTCAAAACACACGCACAGTAGAGGAGCGAGTTTCTGATGGGGGGATGAGATACTTCTCTTGAGGCTGACACAAACAATTGTCAAATCCCTGAGTTTCTTGCAGTTGGGGTTCCAGCTCACTGATGACAAGCATGTGAACACTGTGTGTGCATCCTCCTGGCAAAGAGACGTGGGGAACATCTCTTGTGGTCACCTTGGCCTTTCCCAGCAACTCCTGCTACTGTCCAAGGCACACATCCAGGGACCTCCGAGCTCTCTGGCAGGCTTGTCCCTGAACGCCAAAGGGACCTTCTGCTGCTAGGAAAGCTCTCACTTCCCTTCTGCGGCCCCATCCTCAGAGAGCAGCCAGCCACAGGCAGCACAGATTCACCCAGCCAGCTCTGGGCTGGGAGGCACCAAAACGTGCTGGAGGGTTCCAGTGAGGTCCCAAGTAAGGGGGGCAGAAGCAGGAAAACTCTGCACGGGGTTTGCTTCATAAGGACAAGGAAGCTTGTCAAAGGCCTGGAGCACAAGTCTGATGAGGAGCAGCTGGGGGAGCTCAGCCTGGAGAAAAGGAGGCTCAGGGGGGAACTCTTCACTCTCTACAGCTCCCTGACAGGAGGGTACAGCCAGGTGAGGGTCGGTGTCTGCTCCCAGAAACAGGATGGGAGGAAATGGCCTCAAGTTGTCCTGGGGGAGCTTTACATTGGACATTATGGAAAATTTCTTCACTGGAAGTTTTGTCAAGCACTGAAATAGGCTGCTCTGGGTAGTGGTAGAATCACCATCCCTGTAAGTGTTAAAAAATCCTCCAGATGTGGCCCTTGGGGACATAGTTTAGCGGTGGGTTTCACACTACTGGGTTAGTGGTTGGACATGATAATTTTAGCAGTCTTTTCCAACATTAATGTTTCTGTGATTCTATGTGTAAGTGCCCTTTTTGCAGCACTTCCCTGGAGCAATGGGTCTCAGTCACTGCTGGAGGCAGGATGGGGCATGTTGGTGCCATTGGGTTCCCCACATTCCTCATATCCAGTGTTACATTGGCAGAGCAAGCACAGTACAGGCCTGGACCAGCACAGTGGGGTTCAGATATTCATGTTTTCTCCCCCTCTTCTTCCCCTGTCACCAGCTGGGCTCCAGCAGCTGCCCTTGTTGGGATACAGAGCTCATTTGGAGGCTGCAGGCTGTCCCAGTCTGCAGCACAACACTGCCCTGCACATCATGCTCCTCCCCATCGTGCTCTGTCCACTCAGAGTGTGGAAAAACCCTCTTCTCCAGCAGGCACTGGTAACTGCACAGGACTGAGCAGGCTGTGCCAGAGGGACCGGAGGGCTCAGTTTGCAGCTTTGGATTGCTCTGCTTCCTCCCAGTCTTCCCTGCTGCCTCTGCTGCAGATGAATAAAGATTTTCCAGGGCTGTCAGTACTGCGTATTTCACCAGCATTCCCTTCACTTTAAGTCCAAAATGTGCTAAAAATACGCTGTCTTGGCATCCAGGTCTTGATTCAAGTGGTAACACAATATTGGGCAGAGAAATCCTGGGGTGTTTTCACTGTGCAGCAGCAAGCTGCTGGTTCTTCTTCCTTTTCCTGGCTTCTGCAGGGCTGTTGCCCCCACTCTCAATCTCCTAAATTTCATATTCAGAGGTCACAGGTTTCACATGACACTGCTCCCCTTGGGCTGGTTGTTAGTGAGGCTCCGAACACTGAGGTTGCGTCTCTTACTGTGGGGTTGGGAATATATTATCAGCAAAGTATTTGTTTTATTACATCTGTGGTAATTTTGGGAGGGGGATGCCTGCGGGCTGGAGCTGGGATAAATGAAGTCTGAAATGCCACGGGAAGGCCACAAACTTCAAAACATCTCGTTAGCGAAGCAGGAGGGAGACGTGAGTGAATATTTGTGCCTCATCCATGGATTTTGTTGTGTTGTTGCTGAGCCGTGTGGCTTTGATACCAGTGAAAACACAGCGAACCCCCTCTGGGAAGGGGTCTTGAGATGAAGTACTTTCTGCTCCCCCTCACTTTTGAAACACTCAGTTGATGTTCAGCCTTCAAGGCTGCTGAGCGAGTTTTTCATCCGCAGGCAGATTTTGCTGCCACATTCTCACTCACTTTCCTAAAATAAAGGGGAAAAAAAATAAAAGAATCCTTGTGCTAATTTAATCTAGCCAGGCATCCTGCTGTCCTGCCTCATAATATCTCTCCAATCTGTCATTTCCAACATACAGTGGTTTACTGGTTTGGCTTTTTTTTTCCTCCCCCTGGTCTTGAAATATCTCCCCTTCTTTCTCAAGTAGCCCAGAGCTCCCCCAGGGGTGTCCCAGATTTCCCCCTTCCTTTGGTAGGAGCTCTGGATGAAAACATCTCCCTCCTCCAGGAAAAACCCTACAAGAACCTCAGCCAGAGAGAAGCTTGTCAAAGAATCCCCAGTTTATGTGCTCATCCTGTCAGTGCTGTGTTGATGGTTGGACTTGAGGGCCTTAAAGGTCTTTTCCAACTTTAACAATTTTATAATTCCAGGAGCCGGTGTAGGATAAAACCTCATTGGGTTTCTCTTGATCCCTTTCCCAATCACCCACCAGCGTGGGGCCAGGGAAGGAGCATTTCCTTTGATAATTAACACTCCTCAGCCCACCTGAGCCCCTCAAAGCATCTCTCTTGAGCCCCATGGGACACCCCTGAGCCCCTCATCCCCACAGTGCCTTCCCCAAACTTCTCAGCTCACCTCAAACCTTTGAGGCATCCCTTGAACTCCTCAGGGCACCTCCTCAGATCCACAGCTTGTCTGAGCCCCACGGGGCACTCCCTGAACCCCTCACGGCACCTCAGCCCCACGGGGCACCCCCTGAACCCTGCACGGCACCTCAGCCCCAGGGGGAACCCCCTGAACCCTGCACGGCACCTCAGCCCCACGGGGCACCCCGTGAACCCCTCAACCCCACGGGGCACCCCCTGAACCCCTCAGCCCCACGGGGCACCCCCTGAACCCCTCAACCCCACGGGGAACCCCCTGAACCCCTCAACCCCACGGGGCAGACCCTCGGGCGCCCCTCGAGCCCCCTCAGCCCGTCCCCACCGCCCCCCGGCGCGGCCCCTTTAAGAGCGCGGCCCCTTTAAGAGTTTGGCCCCGCCCCCCGCGGTCGCTGCCGGGGCCGCTGCTGACAACAAGATGGCGGCGGCGGCGGGGCCGGCGGGCGCTGAGAGTCGCGTGTTGGGCTACAGCCTGCACCGCTGGAGCAGCTTCTCCTCCACCTACCTGCCCGAGTGAGTGCCGGGCTCGGCACCGCGCCTGGAACGCGCTCCGGGCTCGGGTCTGGGGATGGCCGGGCGGTTGGGCCTGTGTGGGGCCTGCGAGGGCCCCGCGCTGAGGCCTGCGCGGGGAGGCCGCGGCGGGGGGAGTGGGAGCAGAGCTGTGTGTGAGCGGCGTTCTGTGTGTGTGAGGGCTTCGTGCAGCAGATTTTGGGGGGCCGTGTGTGTGAGCAGGGTCTCTGTAGGAGAGTTTGGGGTGGCTGTGTGTGAGAGGGCTCTCTGCAGCAGGGTTTGGGGGGGGGCTGCGTTTGACGGAGGTCTGTACTGCGAGACTTAGGGGTCTTAGCGGGGGAGGGGGCTCTCAGCAGGGCTGGAGGTTCAGGGACAGGGCACCATCGTTTGGGGCTGTGTTTGGGGAAGTGGTTCATTAAGAGATTTGCGGGGAGTTGCGTGGGGTAGAGGATCTGGGCTTGCAGGTTTGGGCTGATGAGTTAAATGGGGAGGGCCTTGAGAATCAGGTTTGGGGGTAGCTTTAGGTAGCTTTAGGTATGGGCAAAGGAAAGTTGCAGCTAAAGAGAAGCCGACCCCAGATTTTGGGGAAGAACAGGTGCCGGTGTGAGAGAGGCTGGTCAGTTACTGGGTGAAACGGGGAGAAGGGTCAGTGCCCCTCCTTCCCTGCCCTCCCTCTGTCAGGTGCCTGTGGGCTCTGTGTTTTTTGGCAGCTGGGCATCCTCTCATGCCCCTGACCTCTGGAATGCTGGGCTGTGTCACCTGCTGTGTGTGGTTTTAGGTGAAAGGGGTCACTTGCTGCCATAATCACCTGCTTTTAGGAATTCGAAGGTTGGCAGGAGGTGCTACAGCCATGGGTTTGTGCTTCAGCTGACCCCATCCTCTGTTGGCCATATGGCATCCAGCTGCAGCCTGTGGAATTCCTCTAGTTGGTGACAGTCAAGTCTGGAGTGACCTCAGCGTGGTTTAGGTGTGATGTTTTTGGTACACCTTTTGGATAGATCATCCTTGGTGCTGGAATTCGGGAGAACTGCTGGGGTCACAGCACAACGAGGTCATCGTGGGCTGTCGAGACTCATCCGATCATCGATTGTGCTGCATTTACTGACCTTTGATTGATGTATCCTGAACTCACCCGCTATCAACAAGTGACAGAGTTGCCTTAGTTGTTAATTATTAATATCCTCAATTATCTCCACTTTCCAAAATGAAGCAAACCTCTAAAAACAGGTTTTGAACCAAACTCCAAATTGTTTTGTTTTTCTGTATATTTTCTATGCTAGATGTGAAAAAGAACTGGTTTCTTCTCTAGTTGGTAATCTTTGATGGTAATTAAGCCATCCCTTTACCTTTCCTGTTAAAACAGCTTGCCCTTAGGGTGCCTCTTCCAGATCTCTGATGGTCCTGTAGTTATTTCTACTGGCATTTCTGGCTTTTAAAGTCTTGCTAAAGTGTTGGTCCCTGAAGAGAGGGGTGACAGTGCATTATTGATCTCAGTGATGTGATATAAACACAGAGTATTGTCTTTCTCCTTGATATTCCTTTCCAAGGCTCCCATTAGTCCCTTTTGCGACAGACTCCAGTCAGGAATTAATGTTCACGTGGGATCTGCAGTGCTGCCCAAAGTCCTTAATGCCTTCCCTGATACAAATTCCCATTCCTGCGGCTGGGCTGGTATTTTACAAATGCGTGACCTTACATTTGGCTGTTTTTAAGATGTTGTTTAAAAGTGCTTGTCATCAGTGAAAACAATTTTATCTGCTTTTAAGCACTGTAGTCCCAGCAATGGGGTTGTTCTCTGGTGTGCTGACCTTGGTCTGAGTGATTTTGGTCCTAAATGCTGTCTTGCTATGGAAGTTTTGGTTTTTGCTTGCTTTTATTCTCATGGTCTGGGAGAGAAGTGGAGTACAGTCTGAATTGGAAAGGAGAGGCTTTGACCTGTGATTTAAGATCAGCCTCTCAAAAAGAGAAAGTTTAATAACAAGTATACAGGAGGGTTGGTTTTTGGGGATGGACTGAAGATGGAAATACTGAAAATTGCTGTGACAAGCCCGTGATACCCTGTGGGATGAACATGCATGTAGAACTAAAAGTTGTCTTAGAATTTAATACGTAGAACAAAATGATGCTTGTCTGGAAGAACTTGATCTTAGAGGATATTTTCCAACCTACATGATTCTATGACATTGGGAATTCTGGTTATACTGTAGTTTAAATAAGTTTGCTGGCATAGCTAGAAAGAAACCACTTTAACCTTGAAGAAGAAAAGGGGCTCTGCCCTTATGTATGTAGGAATGAATATACAGCTTATTAAATATTATTGCTTATTGTTGGGAGTTCTGGTCTTGCAGGCAAAGTGCTTGGGGAGGAGCAGAGGAGTCAAGCATGGTTTAATCACATGCCTTAAGTAGTTGTATGGTTTTAAATGTAAAACAAAGTTATGGACTGTAAAAGTTTAATCATCGCTGACCAGGGAAGAAATTAGATGTCTAGTGACATCTCACCTGCTTATGTGGTGCTGAACTGACATCGAAACTTTTCAGAACAGTGAAACCATCTGATAACCTCTCTTTTAATTAAAAAAAAGCCTCAACAAAGCAAAATGAAAAGTGTTTTTCAAAGGCCTTTCTGGTCATGCTCGAGTTGAGGATCACTAGTTTATTGAAAAACACTCATTTTCTTCCAGTGACAGAGAAGCTTCCTGTGCTAGTGCCAGCGTCTTTCCTCTTGCATTTGGTGGTGGTACTGGATGATTACTTAGTGCTGGATCCAGTTTCTGGCAGTTTTACCAGTGCTGCAGCTACCTGCGTGTTTGCCTGGACCTTTCCAGACATTAAATGAAGATTGTCATAATGAAAATAAATAGTTTGCCTGTTTTTTCAAATCAGTGGAGTTGTTGTCTATTGTTTTTTAGCAGCAAGAAGACTGAGTTGGATATTGGTCTGGTGATAGTGGCTGGCTCGGTCTGTGTTGTAGGGGAGGTTGTGGCTTTGGGAAAAGAATTGGACCAGGAGGTAATTTGGTATTGAAACATCTGGTGTTTTCAGAGATGCTCTAGTTGTGCAGAGGCACCAGTGCATTGAGAGGCTTGAGCTTATCCAACTTGAAAAATGATCAACCCAGCCCGTTGCCTGAGACTGCTCTGTCAGATCCATTCCTTGCCCTCTCCGAGGTTCCTCCCTGAAGGAATGGAGCTTCAGGGGAGGCTGCTCCCTGATGCCTCACATGGGACTGGCCTAGGGATTGTCCCAGCACTGGCAGTGGCTTCACTGCAGTGACACAAATGAGTGCTGGTGTCTTTAGACATGCACAGAGATGGGGAGATGGACTTTATTCCTCTCCCTTCTCTTCCCTCCTGCAAGAAGTGATGAGCTCAATCACTTCGTTTCTTTCTGCACAAGGAGGGAATAAACAGTTATAGAAGGTAATGCAGGCCTTGCTCCAACTTGGGTTTGTTTGGTAGAGAATAGAACCAGAAGCTCTTGCTCTACACTGGGAGAAGCACTTCATTTACTGACTTTTTTAGTGGTCTGCTTTTGTACCTGCTCCAGTTTGAACTTCCTCGTGAGGTGAATGAGAGTAGAAGTGCTGTGCTCTGTGTGATGGCAGCCGTGTACCCTTTTTTTATTGCCTGATTACTGTATCCTGGGGCTGAGGGTTCTAGTGGCTGCATCAGCCTCATGATGGCATTTTGTATTTGGTAATGCACTCAGGTCCTTCTGTCACTGTTTTATGTGGCTGAAATCCCACTTCAGAGACTAACAAGAGCTTTTTGCTGTGTTCCTCTGTTCACATACTTTAGTGAGGAATGTTCATTCTGCTTCTGTTGCTCAAATTTTCAGTCCTTCAAGTTTCCCTGTGTGGAATCTCTGTAGAGGAAGATCAGTATATTTCATATGTTTGACTTCAGGATTTTGAATTAGTATATTGTTTATTTCTTGTGCTAAGGTTGTTATTAAGAATATAAATTAAGGTTGGTTTCTTAGCTGATAATTAAATACCATTAACAACCTCTTAGAAGGTGTCACTTTTTCATTGCAACTCACTTTTATCTATTTGACGGTCAACTTCAATTGTTCAGAGAATTCCAGTCTTCTCCAGTTTGATGCCTTGAGTGGTGTCCTGTGCTGAAGGCTGAGTAACTGTTTTGTCCACTTCCTAAGACTGGTCCTGGAGCAGGGAAGGATCCAGTTGTTTTGTTAAAATACACTCAAAATAATTTTATTTTTTCATTGGTTTTCTGGATTTCCATCAAACTAGGGAAAGAAAACTTAATGAAAGATACTTTAATAGTAAAATATGGGTGACTCATGGGCTTTTAAAGTGAGAATGCAAATTTTATTTTTGCTTTCTAGTTATGAGGGTGTAACAGCAAGTTCCTGGCCAGACTAAAATGTACTGCTGTAGTGGTCCACTCTGAAAGAAGTGTACTCTTTTTCAAATGTTTTCAAATCTTGCAAAACCTTAGCAAGAGGGTGAAGAGAACACATCTAGCAAGCTTTTTGGGGTAAAGTCCATAAGGATTAAAAACAACAGACCTAAACAAACAAACAAAAAACCCCAGGTAGAAAATAACCCGAATTCCAGCTCCTGTGCTTGCTGAGATTTTTGTAACAGGAAAAAACATGTTTGTGGCCAGTGAAATATGGTTCTCAGTTTCTCCTCCAACCACATGAAACTGATGACTCAAATTTGTACCTTAGAGGTTCATAAATCTCCTTGAAGATGCACCCAGGTCTTGAAGAACTTCATGTTCAAGCTGAGATCAGTCATGACTAATGAAAAGGCTTATTTTTAATATTAAGTTCCATGAGCCCAAGCTCTGTTCCCTTTACAAGGTGAGGATACCTTCTGCTGAGTTGTAAGCAGTTTTAAGCCATCTAAACCAGACCCAAATGTGTGGAAGAGTTGTAGAACTGTGACTTTGGAGTTTTTTTGCAAAATAATAAGTATTAGTGTATTTTTTAAATTTTTTTTTAGCT
Source organism: Poecile atricapillus (assembly GCF_030490865.1). Lineage (NCBI taxonomy): Eukaryota > Metazoa > Chordata > Aves > Passeriformes > Paridae > Poecile > Poecile atricapillus. The sequence continues at coordinate 3,258,196 of NC_081289.1, read as the reverse complement.
TAGGTTGTCAGCATTTCTATCTTCAGTATTTTGACATAGAAAATTGACTTTCCTTGTTGTAATTGCTTTGCCTTTAGATATGGGAAGGTGAGCAGAGACAGGGGCTGGCTCTGTAACTGCTGATGACTTTCAATATTGATCAATACTTCCAACATTTATTAATTAAGCAGGGGATGCAAACTGTAGCTAACCAGTGACCCACTCCTTTCTTCTCATCTGAACCCTTTGTATAGAAATGCTCTCATTTTTAATTTTTTTCCTGGCCAGTGGCAAATATTTTTTTCTCCTCTGCTTGTTTGTGTGGACTTTCTGGATGTTTCTAGACAGCCTCATGTTCTGACAGGCATTTTCCTGCTTGTTTACATCGCTTCTATAGCCTAGGATTTTTCTGTGAGCGCTGAGATTCAGTACTTAAAGAGCAAAATATTTTTGTAGAAAATAAAGTTGCCTACAGATTGAATACATAACTATAAAATGCTTCTTTGGTGTCTAATAAAATTAATTACTGAGAAAGAAAAATGTCAAGGTGGAGAGAGTGAAAAAAAAATCACAAAATTATGAAGTTATGAGGAATTACGAGTTATGATATCTCTTGCTCCCCAGGTAAAAGCACAAGTGCTGTAGTATCAGGAGAAATCTCTTTAGGCTCCAGTCAAAATATAGACATTATTTAAGAGATTAGACAGGTTTATTCACTGGCAGGAGGAGGAGGGTGAAATGCTAATTGCTCAGGTTCCCTGGTGTGCCCAACCTGGCAGAACCTGTCGTGCTCCGATGTTCAGCCTATTCTGGGATGGCATTTTACAGGAACATTAAGAATGTAAAATTTTTATGGGAGGTGTTAACATCATCAGATTGTGGATCATTTGCTGTGAGTTTAATGAAAGTTTTCCAGCCTTTAATTACTAATTACTGGTTTGAAGACTGACTAGTTATTGAAACAGAGTTTTCCTTATGGTAAATGTTGCTCAGGCATCATGTGCAGTCTGCTTGATTTTTTTTTTTTTTTCATAGCAAAGAATATGGTTTTTAATTCTGTACATTCATTATGTTTTTATCAGATTGCTGGTAGAATGGTCAGGTTTATCACCACCATCAATTCTGTGGTCTGATCCTGATTTTTCTGCTGAGATGAAGTGGTGTGGGTAGCACTGATCCCATCACTTACATAGATGGTGACTTGTTCCAAAGCAAGCCAGTGCTTGATTTTAATTGCATGGTAATATAAACTTGTAAACCCAGATGCAGTTTTGCTTTTTTTGCCTGTTCAATTTTGTGGGAAGGGTAAGTTCATTGGGTCTGAATTCCATAATATACCAGCTACTGGAAGGGGAGGAGGAACACTGAAGATGTAGAGTGGTTTGTTGCTTTAGGTAGTTGCTATTTCAGTCATTACTTGCAACTCAGTTTGCATAATCCTTGAGAAATTATTTCCTGTATCAATTTAAATCAAGGAGCACAACCATCTATTTAAGTTGAGGACAGCAGCCTGCACATCTGAATTTAAACTGCAGGAGCAGACTGGCTGATAGCACTTGCTCTTCCTCTGCTGGCACCTTCTGCTGTTCCTGGAAAAGGACAGGATCTTCATCATAGAGAAAAATTGTGCTCTGGTCAGTTTGAATTTGGTGGTGTTTTCCTTGGTCTTCCCTGCCTTTCCTCCTGAGACTGGCTGGGTTCATAATGTCATGCTCAAGCTCTGGGAAGGTGCCTGAAAAAACATTGAAACTCTGTTTAGGACATGACCTGTATTTTTCTGGAATACTTTTCTCTCAGTACATAGTTTAAACAGCATTTGGCTATTATGGTAATTATATTTAAACAGCAATTTCCTAGCCTGTTTTACCCTTGAAAGTTTTATTAGTAAAGAGATGCTTTTAACATAGAGTGTTAAATTGGAGATAAAAATTTGGGTTAGGTAAATTGACCCGTGAATAAGGAATTGATGAATGAATTCCCACTCCACTCTTATGTGACAGTGTACTATTGCTAGCTTTCAGTTTTGTCTTCTAAGAATCCTGGTTTCTGCTACAGGGTTTGGAAGCTGCCAAATATGAAAGTAATTTTGGCCTGGGAACTGCTGTATCCTTTAGCATGAATTATGTATATTGATTCAAAATAAGGAATTATTCCTTAATGTAATCCAGGGTCAAATGTTTGACCTGTACTGCATTTCTCCATATAACCAGCACTTCAAAGGCTGATACTTCTTTATCTTCCCAGATCAGTGTTTTGTCTTCTCCATTCCCTGAGTTGCATTGTCAGTGAGAGAAGCTTAATTTTGAAAGGAAAGCTGTGAAAACTTTCCCACCTGGAACCAGGAGGCATTTTCCATCCAGTTTTGGTGGAAAAAACCAAACCTGACATCAGTTTGGGCATGAGGGTGCTTCAGTCTGTTTTGTTGAACATAGTCTGCTTTAAATTCTTTTACAGGCATCAGTTTTTTGGGTGAACTTTTACTGGGTGTGAGGTTACGGTGCTGATGAGTATTAAAGATGTGTTTATGGCTTACATTAGCAATGTATATCTTCACATGTAATCACTCAGTCTGGTTTTGTGGCTTCCCTTGAGTGGAATTATCACAGATTTTATGGAATAGAAGAGCATCCTTGCACTGTTCTGAAATCGTGGTCTACTTCGTGGCCTTCGTTAAGTTTTTCCATATGTGCGTTAGTCAAACAGAAATACTCTACTGAGGTTGTGATGCTTCCAAAATACAGCACAGGGAATTTACATAGATGTGTGCTAGACATTGCTTTCCTCAATCTACTTGAAAAGGATCTGTCCTGTCCCAAGAAAATGCTTCTGGAAATGAGAAGTGAACAGTGTTGAAGTGGGCTGCTCCACCAGAACTGTGGAAGATTTGGAAAGTCAAAGGTCAGTGACTTGTCTAGTGATTGCTGGCAGTAGAAATCCCTATGTTCACACACCATCCAAACTATTTTCAAGCTAGATACGAAATTTTCTCAAAATGAAAACTGAACGTTGTTATCCAGTGGTTGTGGGTGGTGGTGTTTTAAACCGTGGAAGATTTTACTCAAGTATTTTATCTGTTGGCTACAAATTCTGTTAACTGAAGAGTGTAATCTATTTATCTTTTTCCTTGAGTCTTGAAGGGCAGAATTCATGCTATTCTTGGTCTTTTTATTAAGCCAGGGATTTATTTCTACTCAGGCAGTCTTCTGGTACCTTACCTAGGCTTGGTTAAAAGCTGGAATTCAGATATCACTGTGTGCTCTAATATCTGTATTCAGGATAATAATATGTACAAGAGGACATGTACAGGTGAACACAGAGTATTAAATGAATAAAAGAAACTGCATCAGATGATCTGATAATCACTTGAGTTCACTAATATCACTGGCACTTTATTTTCTTATAAAAAATCAGATAGATGTTAATTAAACTCCACAGGAAAGATCTGTTTTAGTGATCTAACAATTCTTAAATTTAAACCCAAAGTTAATGCAGGGAGAGGATGAACTTTGGTAATTTTTCAAGCTTAGAAGATTCTCAGCATCACTTAGCAGTGAAATTGCATCTAAACTATAATCTGTAAATGTTGGGACAATTAAGCTGGTAATCATTTGCGATGTGTGAAGTTACTGTGGGTACCAACCTAAGTAAATAAGCCTGACTTCATTTTTTCTCCTGTTCATTTTTCCTCTGTGCTAATACTGATATTCCCAGCCTGGAGCTGGGAGCTCTTGTTACCAAGGATTTGAATCTCTCAGTGATACAGTCAAAAGTTTAATCTGTGATTTAGGGTTGTTGAGTGTCACTGGAATAGAAGTTATTTACCAGGCTCTGATAACTTGGAAATGACCTCAAGTTGTGCCAGGGGAGGGTTAGATTAGATATCAGGAAGGGATTCTTGAGCAAAGGGATTTTCCATGGCACAGCTGCCCAGAGCAGTGGTGGAGTCACCACTCCTGGAGGGATTTTAAAGACATGTGGAAGTGGCACCTGGGGACATGGTTTAGTGGTGGCCTTGGCAGTGCTGGTTTAATGGTTGGACTTGGTGATCTTAGGGCTTTTCCAGTCCCACATGATGCTGTAACTTCCTGTGCTACACTGCTGTAGTTTTAGTCACTATTGATACTATTTCATTCCTGTCATGTCTTGAGAAAGATCTGCTGAATCAAAAAAGTCTTGTTTAAAAGTCTTAACTAGATGAGGGGAGTGAAAAAAAAATACTTCCTAACTTGCCTTACTGGAAATGTCTGCAGCAGCGTCATGTAGCATTTCAGAAGCAGTTTGGTTGGTCTGGCAGTGATGATAGGCATCTTTTAAAACAGAAGTAAACTTTTCATTGAAAAAAATTGAGAACCTGATTTTAATTGGGCTGTTTCTAGGCCAGAGCTAAGTAATGCCAGGTTTGTTGTCCAATATAGTAAGCTGTGATCTGATGAATATATATTTCTATAAGATTTCTAAATTCTTCAGTTTATTTCTGTAATGCTGTATTTATTAAGCTATTTTATTTTTGATAGAAATGGGTTTGTAATATACTGGAAAACAGTGTGAGACTCCTGAGGAGATGAAGCAAAATTGAGCAGCAAGTTGGCCAATCTTGTGACATTATTATATTTCAAACTGTGCAGTCCTGTACATGTTCTACTCAAACTTTGTTTTGCTATGCAGGGGGTTAAGAAATCATGTGTTGTAAAAGTAACCCCAAAACCCTCCCTTTTTTCCTGAATGGATCTGCATAATAACTTCCCGTATTTACTGTGTTTAAGTCAAGATGTTTTCATGTCTTTATATCCTTCTGCCATTCTGAGCAGAGAACTTTTCCAGTGAGGAGAGAAATTGTAGCAGAACCTAAAAAGTGTTTTTTGACTTGCTTTAGGGGACAGCCATAGGTACATGCAGGTTTTCAAACATTGCAGCCAGGTGGTTCAAAACCAGCATGGCTTGCACTGAGTTATGGGAGTTTCAGGAGAAAAAAAAATAAATCTGTAGTTCTTTCCAGATCCATTGGGTATTTAGCTGGCAAGTCATTTTTTTCCTTGTTTTTCTTGGTTAAGGCTGTGTGTACATTCCAGTGTCTAGGCTAGGTAGGATTATCTCTGTGGATGCTCTCTGCTGGCTGCTGTGCGGGTTCTGTGTGTTTGGAATGGTTCAGTCCACCACGTCTTACAGTGGACTTAGTGGAAATTCTACTATGTGTATTCCAGTTGCTGTATTCTTCTCAATCTCTTTTGGGATGGTTGTAGGAAAAACTGAAAGAATTATCACGTGGACAACCCTGGAGCAAGTATTTAGTCCATTTCTAGCCAGTCTGTGTTTTCCAAGCACTTCAAGTGCATTTTTGCAGTGTAATGGCGTGGTAGCTCTGTGGTTTTGAAGGAGAGTCTGAGTTCCAAGTCCTCTCTTAGTAAAGCCTGTGCCCTTTCCTGCACAGCTGCTCTCTGAAGAGCCATGTGAATGTGCCAAGCAAAGAGAGTGTTTGGGATTTGTTTATTCTTAAAGACTCTTTCCTAAAGTCATGGATTTCCCTAATAGCAGCTCCATGAAAATATTTAGGTTAGATGCAAATTATAGCAGCCTTAAACCTAATTTGCAGCATATTTTGCAAAGTCATCTTATTTCTCTCTTCCCCACTGGAGCAAAGGAAAACTCTCCCTTGGTGATTGTCATGCCTGAACTCACAGAGCTCTTTGCACAGAGAAGTCCCAAGATGTGGTGACATCTCTGTCATTCCAGCAGAGATCAGCCAACAGTTGGCACCAAGGATACGATGGTTTCTGGGTTGGTAAAAGGAAAAATTATTTCCTTCCAGCAGTTGTGAGACCACTGTCTGCCTGGGCAATAAAAAGAAACTTGCACTGTACTCTGCCAAGAGCTTTCTGCATGGAACCATCCACTCTTTAGTGCTGGGAATGCTTACAGTAAGGCTTAGCTGCTGATAGCTGTGCAGGCAGGCAGGTTAGGAAATGAGGCACAGCAGAGCTGCCTCTGGAGTTGCTTGTGGTGTTAATAAAATGGCTCCCTCCTGCCTTGCTTCTTCTCATAGCAGAGGTGCCACGTCATCTCATTTTCTTAGTAGTTTCTTAACAGTGGGAAGGGGGGATTGGGAGTTCACTCCAGTGGGAACCCTTTGTCCCAGTCCAGCTGCTCATCTTTTAGTCTCAGTCTGTGCTGGCCCTGGTATGAGCCGAACTGGAGAACTGATGTGGAGTTATTTATGCAAATCTTCATTATAGCTGCTGGTGTAGTGAGGGGGAGGATCCTTTGCGAGTGGGTGGGGTGGTCCCTTTGGCAGTGTTGTAGATTCCTGCTAGACTTGATCTTGTATCCACAGCTGATGAAGTTATCTCAAATCATGTTTAATGGGTTGCTTTTTTTGCAGGAAAAGCTTGCGTAAAACCATTGGTACTTGTGGTAGCTCGAGGGCTTACAAATACCTTTTTTTTTTTTTAAATGTCTTGTGAAAATTACATGGAAAGTCATTGTGTTAATGGAATTTTCACTTCTGAAGTTTCTCAGATTTTAATCTAGGTGTCATATCTGCAAAGCCTCCCTCCGGGTACTGCGTAGGAGTTTTGTGATGTCCAGAAAAAGGGCTTTACATGGAAAAAGACATCAGCTGTTAGGACATGCATTTGTTTGTTTCTTATTGCCTCACGGCTGCTGCAGTGCTTCAATTCATACAAGTCCATAAATTTTCTTACACTGTTACTTTAAATTGGCTTTGTACACATGGACTACTGTCTTCAGTGTTTGTTTAATCTTAATAAGTTAATAACCCATGTATTTTAAACATTTTTAACTCCATTGATACTGCTATCTTTATCTTTCACATTTCTTTTTAGCCTTTATTTTCTGTGAGCTGCCTGTCCCTTTTCTCTCTCTGTGGAATAATTTTAACTTGTCTGGCTGTACTGACTGAGATCTTCGTTGGTTGTGGCAAACTGATCTTTGACCTGGAGGAGCAAACAAATCTACTTCTAAAAATACGATATTTGGGATCTGTCCCAGGTACAAAATGCCTCTTTCCAGCTGGGCATTATCTGACCATGCAGCAGTGCCAATTCCTGCGAGTGTTGCTCAGTGTATGAAGAGCTTATTGTCTAATGTTTAAACAAATGTAATGGAATCATAAATAAAATTTATTCTGTAGGGTTACTTGTCATCTTGTGTTCCAAGATTCGGATAAAGTTCCATAAAGGAGAAAAGCCATGCAGCATTATCTAGTTTTATCTGCCTTTGTATCCCTAAAGTATTTAATATAAGATATATATCTTTAAGTTTAGCATTTTTTTTTTCTCTCCAGATACTAACAGGTATTAAGAATTTATTAGATACCATGTCTTGGCATGGTATAGGAGACTGCAGGTGATTCTTGTCCAAAGCAAGTGTCGTGTGGTTTCTAATGGTGACTTAGCTTTCAGACTGGCAGCATTTATTAGAAATTTGTGTCTCAGTTCTCAAATTCTTCCCTTTGCTTAGATTGGTTTGTTTTGTCCCAGTTGTAATTAAAAACAGGGCCAGGTTTTCTTTTGGAATTGAGTCTCTTTGCACTGCAGATGATATTTGTAGCTGGATGTTGAATTATGTAGAGCTGTGTTTTTTATGTTTGATGGGGTTGGAGCAGAGGGCAGTGCTGTTCCATTGCATTTTCCCAAATGGGGATGGGCGAATAAAGCAGCCACAGACCTGGATTGGTGCTGGCATTGCTGTTAATAAATGCCGTGCTATGAAGAGAATCAGCTAAAGGGAGGAGGAACTTGAGTTTTATTCTTACACTGTGTGAAAATCTGGAGGTGTTCTCCAAGCCTATGGATAGACACAGCCACTTGGCCAGCTCTCAAAAGTATTCAGATTTAAGAGGCCACCCTGGTGTGACTTCTGGCTGTGTCCCTTGTCTCATCATGGGACTGCCTGGATACCATTGCTGCTGCAGTGATTTTGGGCTGTCCAGTGTGGAAAGAGCCAGCTAATTTCTGTCTGGTAATGCTCAACCTCTGACTTAACCTCTTTCCCTTCAGAGCTTTCATTGGAGCGCTTTTTCCTCCAGTTCTTTGTAGTAATCCAGATGCTCGTGTTGTTTTCCTCCTACACAGCAGATGGAGATGGCAGAAGCCTTTTGATGACTGTTTCCTTCTTTTTACATAAGTTTTATGAGCTGACAAATTCGTTAGTTGGAAGTGGTGGAGCTCACAAGCCCTGTCCAGCAGGTGGTGCATTGTCACCTTGCCAATAATTATATATATTTTAGGGATTTTTAAGGGTTTTTTTTAGTTTAATCTGGCACTTTACTGTATGGTTATAGGAGCTTTACTGCATGGTTACAAAAGAGAAAGCAGATGTGTCATGTAACTGTCATGGTGAATCTGTTTCATTTTAGCCAAAAAATAACTGTTTTGAATTTATTAAATACCTAAGTATTGTACTATTTCAAAGTGAAGAAAGCAACTCAATTTTGCTGGTTGAAGAATTGAACTGGTTTTTTGTGTGATGTTCTGGGATTGTAGCTCATGAAAAATACTTTTTAAAATTTGGCGTGACTCGAATGGTCATCTCTCTATGCTCCAGGATCGCTTAAGTAGGTTAGCAGCCCTCTCTCTCCCTTCCAGTATTGCCTGTCTACTAAAGGAGAGTCTTTGGCTAGCTAAACCTCCAACTGCTCATCATTTTAACCTTATGGAAAAGTTCTTACACTACTGAGATGTATAAGCCCATTTTTCCCCACTTCATTACAGACTCAAGCCTATGTAGATTCATCTGTTTTACATTTATTTCACAATTTGAATTTTTTTTATTTCTCAACTTGGAGCTCTGTTTCACAGCCACAATGCTCAAAGGTGTATTTTGATGGGTCCTGTAAAATAGCAATGTAGAAAATCTTTAATAAAGAATGGGGAGAACTTGAGTGTACCTAATGATATTGGTCCTTGCGTGAGATTGTTACTGATCTAGACGTACAACACATTTATTGGAGATGTAAAATATGCAACAGTTATTTAAATTACTTTTGGCTTCTCTTTTTTAGGAATATCTTGGTGGATAGGCCAAATGATCAATCCTCAAGATGGTCTTCAGAAAGCAATTATCCTCCCCAGGTAAGCTCCTGAATCTGTGCTGCTCTATAGCTGTTTTGTACAATTTAATGTATACCGGGGTTTTTATTTTAAATGTGGGCTGCTGCTATTGGCATCGACATATTTATAGGCTTCCTTCTCTGAGTAAAATGCAGGTTGTTGGTACATGAGATATTTACATTTCTAGCAATTTTTGATCCTTCTAGAAGTGCTTCATTGCAGGGGAAGTTTCAGGTTTCCTCCTTGGCAATCGTGGTCATGCTGAAAATAATCAAACCTTATGGTGAGATTAAGCTGCTAATGAGGCGTGCAGGTCCCCCTTTGTCAGCACTACTGGAGGCTGTTGTAGATTCTTGGCCTTAAATCCCAGATCTAAGGAGCTGGTGTTTGTTTCTCCTTACAGCACATTCAGAAATGTGGCCTCTGGTTAGAGACACCTCTTCTGCTGGTTAAGCACCTTATTAAAATAAGATTTGTATTGATTTTAGCATCTGATTTGCTTTCTCACTATTATTAAGGCTGTTAGATTATCCAAAATATGCTTTTCCACTTTTTTTTTACTCCAATGAATGTTATCCTTCTCTCTGTGTTAGATCTGTACCTTATTACTCTGATATGGTTTGATCAGATTCTATGTCTCTTGTGCTGCTTGTTTTCAATTCTTTTAAGCACTGATGCACAGCAGAGTGACTTGCACAGTGTCTCTCTCATGCAAAGTTTTACTTATCTGTTTATTTAATCCAAGTATTCCTCATGAGTGAAACCTCATGGGATTTTTCTCCAGGTAAATCTTGCTGCTTTGTCTTGGAGTTGTGCTAAAAATCCAGTCTGCACTGGTGGCTCCCTAGAGCAGCAGATCATCTGCTGCAACTGAAGAGATTTCACCTGGATTTTCTGGTCAATCCTTCTTTGTCATTGTGTCTGTAAAATTATGTTTTTGGGTTTTTTAGAGGAGAAGGTATCCTTTGTATTCCATTAACATGTTCCTTAAACCTGATTGTGAAGACTAATATTGATTCTCTTGATGCCTCTGTGCATCTGCTGCTGTTTGAATTTGATTATTTTACTTATTTATATTTTGATAAACAATGTAGACTTTTAATCTATAGCCTGAAGCAGTTTCGTCTATCTAGGAACTATGGATTTGCAGAGTAATGACTATTGAGCATGGATTGTATCCCAGCCTTTTACCATCCTTTACTTTCTTTTTTGTAAGCACGTGTTTTTCTTGGGGTGCTTTTGTTCCCAAAGAAGGGTTGGCTCAGGGTGTGTCTTTGGACTGGGTTTGTCATCTGAGATGTGCTCTTAGTTGTTGCTTAAATTCACTCTTTGATTTTCTGAGCCATGCTTTGAAATAACATTCAGTCCTTTTAAAAATCTGATTCTGGAATGGAAACACCTCCTGTAAGTCGATGCTTTAGAATATTCCAAATTTATACTTAAGGCTTACAAGGAGTGATGCAGGTTATACTCAGACATGTAGATTAAGCAGGGATTAATTAGAGTGGCAGACTTCTGTACAAACCACAGGAGCTTGTTAAAGAGATGTCTTCCAAAAATTTCATGTGTATGAGTCGTGACCTGAATGGAGATACTGTTGCAGAGTGACTTGACTCCAACCCTGGAGAGTTGGGCACTGCTCTGCATGCTAAGCAATGTATTTAATCCAAACTTTTTGGTAAAAGAGAGATGAATTAACACTGGCATTATCTACCTGTGTGTCACATATCAAAACATATGTTAAGTATCCAGAATTAAGGCCTGGCTGGCAAAAAAAAAGTCCTCGCATAGTAACTGAGATTCGCAAGACAGTATTTGAGTTTTATTCTATTACTTAAAGACGAAACTAACAGAAAATGTGGCCTGACTGGAAAAGACCATGTTGCTGGATCCTCTTGCTTGAATCTTTGTATCTAATAATGAGACTGTAAGGTACTATGTCATTGCTCATGTGTTCAGCAAGCCCAATGCTGAGCACTGAGTATTTGCAGTGCCTTTATACTGTATAAATTACTATATACTGCAGCAAATTCTCGTGTTTCTAAGCTGAGTGTTTAATTATTCATGTAAAGCATTTTTTATGCTTTAATTTCTCTGTTGAAAAATTAGTTGGAAAGAGGAAGTGGGGAATTAAAATCTGCAAAAGAGTCCCGTGTGCAAAGAGTGCAGTTTTTGTTATTTCTGTGTATATAGAAGCTGTTCCCATTTGTGTTGTCTCATACATGACAGATGAAAGAACTCCAGATTTGGTTGCATTTTGGTCAAAATAGTTCTTGCACCTTGTCCATTGAAAGACTGCCAAATTAAATGCAGGAAAAACATTTATATAGGTGTTCTGCTTCCTTGTTTTTTTTTTCCCAGTGGCTGAAGTTCTTACAGCAAAATCTTAGCTTGGAAAACTTCGGTTGAAACAGTGCATGACTGAATTATAAATATGGTGAGGAGAGAATTTGGGGAGAAAAAAAATCAAGTTGAATAGTACATATTCCAAAAAATGTTGATTTATACACACGACTTTTAATCTCTGGAATAAACATAGTGGATCCTATAGAAAATGAAGCTGGAAGGCATTTTCTAGGTGTTGTGTTGGCAGCTCTTCAGTTCAGAACTGGTCACTCGTGCGGTGACGCACTTGCTCAAGTGCGTGGGTGGCCATAATGGTCTGGACAGGAAGCAAACTAAAACTCAGGGAAATAAAGCTCTCCTTGTTCCCAGCTTTATTAGCTGAAAGCAGGGCTAAGGCACAACACTAGGACTGATGTCCAGCGTGCTCAATGTGAGATACTTTAATAAGCTCTGCAGCCCTGATCGCTTGTGTTTGTCTCCTCAGTGCCTCACCTTAATGCTGGGGTTTAGTAATTCCCTGCCGAGGTGATGATGCTGTGCTGGCTTGGAGGTAAAAATATGAGTGGGTCCCTAAACATTGGTTTATTCCCTTCACTCATGAGTGAAACAAAACCTTTCCAGGCACCTTTTCTTTCAGAGCAGGAATCAGAGGAACTTAGGTAAAACCATCAAAAATTGTTCAGAAGCTAAATGAAAATGCAGTAAATGTGCTAAAGTCCATATGAAACCTTTTTAAAAAGAGAAAGAAAATGAAAGTGGAAGTGTAGACAGTTGAAATACTGCCATGTGACTATATTTAGTAAAGGGTTTTCCTGGCTTCTTGGGTATGGTAGAGTTAAATAATTCTCGTGGCCATGAAAGCCACCAGTTGGTTATGAATGAGTGCCAGTGAAAGGAAATATATCTGACAGCTGTTTTTCTGTTTATTAAACTAGATATCTTTCTTGAGTCTTGAAATAGATGACCCAGAAATTATATATTTAATAACAAACCTGCTATGTAGTAACCTATTCAGGCAGGAGAGGGCTGATGGTTCTATTTTTAATGCCGTTCTCAGCTTACATTGGAAGTGTGAAGCAATGAGGCTGGTGATGCTGAAGACCACGGCCCCGACAGAAAGGCTCATCCTGATGATTCCAGTGATGGTCTGACGTGGAAGACTGTGAAGAGCATTTAATTCCCTTGAGTGGCTTGATTAATAACATGGAGAACAGAAGCATAGATTTTTATTTAGCCACCAACTTAATTTTAAAAGCAATCAAGATGTTTGTGTTGTGGACAAGGGCAGCCCTTGTTATTTTGCTATTTTGTGGGTTTTATTTTTACATGCAATTCACTGTTCCCTAATTAAAAAAAAAAAAAGCCTGAGCAGAATTGGTTAAAGAGAAAGAAACTGATAAACTATGGTGTGACTCTAACTGTACAGGCAGCTTGTGTAGTGCAGTTTGGAGTCTGGTTCAGCATATTTGATCAGAGAATCAATTAGGTTGTAATAGACCTCGGAGATCAGAGTCCAACCTTTGACCAGTCACCACCTTCTCAGTGCCAGGGTCCAGTTAAATGCCACATCCCGTTGTTTCTTGGACACCTCCAGGGATGGTGACTTGGCCACCGGCTCCCTGGGCAGCGCATTCCGGTGCTGTGGAGGTGTGAATTTTGAACAGTTGAAGATGATACACATAACGTTAGTGGTGTTGTCCAAACAATCGGTGTCAGTTTTGCATCTGAAGACCAGTTTTCCTCTGACTCCCATCCTGCTGTGTAGATTGTATCAGGAATTAATTTAAAGTACATTAATAAAATTTACACTTTGTTGTGTGATACAGCAGCCTTCATATGGTTGTCATCAAATGGTAGCACAGACCAGAGCTTCAAAAAACTTGGGAATTTGCTGCAGCTCCCAGTGTCACAAGACTGGACTTGCTCTTTTTTGGGAGTGCGCTGTAAGCATCTGTTTGGGTGCTGAAATGTCATATGTGAGTTACTCTGCTCTTTGTGCATATTTACTTACAAATGTGTTTAATCAGAATCCAGAAGTTTTCTTCTTCTAGTGTTTTGTAGCATCTTTTTTGTTAGTGTTGTGATTTGAGGCCTAACAACTGGGCTGAGGTTTTTGCTCAGTTGTGCCAGTTAGTATCTGTGTGCATGTTCTAATGGACAAACACCTCAGTTGTAATTTGGATTTTTGGAATAATGCATGAATACATAGACATTAAATGTACTGATGTTGCTCACAGCAATAAAATGGAAAAGTGTCATATTTCTTGGTGTATTTGCCTGAAATATCATAGGCTTGTTCTCCAGGTTGAATAAATCACTTGATCCTACAGATACTTTTAGAGCTAGAGAATAGTCTAACATAGCTAAAATCCTGGTAGGAGTCCAAAAATATCCATGCAGCCAGCTGTTAGCAGCTCTAGAGGCAGTGTGTTTTTTCAACATCAGTGAGATTCATAGCTGGTACCCACACAGCAGCAGCGGTGTGTGTAGAAACTCAAAAAGTACATCTCTGTATTTTTACATATATCATAGAATTATAGAGTAGTTTGAGATGGAATGAGATGTTTAAGGGCCTTTCTAAGCCCCCTTGCCATGGGCAGGGACACCTTCCACTTGGCCAGGTTGCTCCAAGTCCTGTCCAACCTGGTCTTGGACCCTTCCAGGGATGGGGGATCCACAACCTTTTTGGGCAACCTGTGCCAGGGTCTCACCACCCTCACAAGTAAAGAATTTATTCCTAACAGCGAATATAAATTTATCTTTTAGTTTGAAAGTCTTTCAGTTTGATGTGTATGTGTATGCATTATAAACCAGAAAAACACATATCTAGGCACAGGGTTTTATAGCAAATCTGTCCTTTGTTTCCATATCAATCAGCAGATAATTCACAAAAAAAGGTTGAGTTTAGCTTTTGTGCTTCTATTTTCTGTGAGGTCTGCATGACTCAGCAGGTGGTGGGATGTGTGGAAGTGGGAAGGAGGGCGGCAGAGTTCCCTCTCTGTCTGTAGGGTTAAGAAATCACTGCTGTCCATGTGGAGTAATTGCTGTGCCTTGCTCCCTTCCAGGCATAAAGGATTTAACTGCAGTCCTGGTTTTCTCTCCTTTAATTTAGGGTAAGAATTGAATAATACAGGATAACATTTGTGCCAAGTTTTTGCAAATCTTGTGTGGTACTTGAGAAAGTATGTGTTCATGGCCCAGGCATTAGGTTTGGGATTCCAGCAGGATTAGGAATTGCGATTGCTGGTAGGGCTGGCTTCATTTTTCCAGCTTTGGGAGAAATCTGCAGGGAAGATATGATGGTGTAGGAGGAGTTCTTAGACATTGTGTACTGTCTGTTCTGTATGGGAATTTTGGCAGCGGGCTGTGCCATGTATCAAGTGCTGCCTTGCTCATTAAAGGACCGTCCTTTTGCTCATCCTTTCCTTTCTTCTGCTTTAGAAAATCAGTATTCTCTATAGAATTTTAGTGGGGCTTTTTCCCCTAAAATTTGGGAAGTGTTTTTGAGACAACAGCATGTCTTGCTGCTGCGTAAACAGTGGGTTCTTACATTTGGATGGACAGAGTTCTTCACAAAAGTAGTTTTTCATTGAAAGTATTTGGAAAAGCACCAAAGTATTCTTCTGTTCTATCCTCACAGTGCTGCTACTGATTTATTTTCTTAATTTTGAAAAAATTTGAGATGCTGGAAACATCTTTGACAGTAAATCTGCTTTTAATACCTATCCAGTCTTCATCCTCATCTGTAACTGCTCTGTATAAAAGTATTTCACTTAATCTATGCTTTTTGTAAATGTAGTAGGAACGAGCCATTGAGGTCAAACCTTTTTTCATCATACCTTTATCCTGGTGCTCTCCAGAACAACATGAGTACTGCTCCTAGACTGAGAATTATTTGCTTTATAGGGCTGAGACAAAAAAGAGAAAAAAAGACTGAGAACTAAATGGATGAGCAAGTATTTTTTGCTGCTCTCCCAAAAGTTACCTTTCTGGGGTAAGATTGCCCTACTGAGGGAGCTGTCTAGGATGGTGGATAAGATGTTTAGCATAGGACATACTACTCAATCTCTACTCAGGATCTACAGAAAGCAGCCACACACATGCACATAACTCTGTTTGATGCCGATGAACATCAGGCATCATGTCTGGCTTGTCAGTGCTGCTGCTCAGAGGACAGGGCCACCAGCAGAGCCTGTGGTGGGAGGTGGCCTGCAACGTGCTGATCTGCTGTGCTGGAGTCCTGATGACAGGGTTTTGTAACAAAATCCAGCACCATGAGTAATTGTCATTCCGTGCTTTGCCTCTGTGGTGCACTGCTTAGTTCTGAGAAATCAGGGAAGAGAGTGAAACCTGTTTTTACATATAAAACTCGATGCATTCTGCAAAACAGGGTGTCTCCAGACTCCCCCCAAGAGCTGTTTGGTAGGGGAAGGTACTCAGTGGTCCCTAATGAATGGTGCAAGTGCTTCCCTGCACCTGCTTTTCCATAGGAGCAGACCTCTTTCTCCAGCAGTGCTGGTAGAGCTGGTAGCTGTGGCCTGAGTATATATAATTTGACTACTCATACACAGACTCTGTCCACCTAGTGTGAGAGGGGAGCAAATACTCATAAGGGAGAGCATTTTCATCATTTTCTGTGTAAAGCTCCTTTTCTGTAATTAAGTGGCTCAGTTTTATTTGGGATGGTTAATAAGCAGTTGGTTCCTGTGTTCGCCACACACCAAACTTTGTGTTCAGTGGTTAAACAGTGTCAGCCCAGAGAGGAAAAGTAATTTGATGTTCTCTTAGCATGTGGAACATACTGTATTTATCTAATTGTGTATTCAGTTTAGGTTTCATTTCAGGCTCTAGTGGGCGTTTGAATCTTCACTCTGTAGTTTGATTCTGTTTGCCAGATTTCAGGAAGTCTTGCGTCCAACTTAAAAGGAATGTATGTGAGCTCTGAATAGAATTGCTAGGCGTAAGCAGTTAAACCAAATCTTTTTCCTAGATAAGCTGGTTTTAAAATAATATTTTAAAAAAACCTATCCTTCATTCCAGGACCAAATGAAAAAATACCATAATGGGGAGGTTTCAGTTTCACTTTAATTCTCTGGCTTTGTAAACTGAATATTTGTAGGCTGTAATGTTTCTCCCTTAGTGTGTTTTGCAGCCTTAGCTTTAATATTCAAACTCACTGTTTTCTCTTCCACAGTATTTGATTCTGAAGCTTGAAAGACCTGCCATAGTCCAGAGCATCACATTTGGCAAATATGAGAAAACGCATGTCTGCAATTTAAAGAAGTTTAAAGTCTTTGGTGGGATGAATGAGGAGAATATGACAGATCTCTTATCCAGGTAAGATGTGATTCTGTCAGCTCTGGGAATCGTAAAGGCTGGACCAAAATGCTCTTTCCCCTTCTTCCCAGAAGACACATGGCCAGCAGTGGGGCAGAGCTGTGGTTGTGACCCTGCCATTGGTCCTATTTGTGGTCAGGTCAGTGAGCAGCAATCCCAACGCTCTCTCCAGAAGCCTCCCTTATCCTGCTCTGACCACAGAGGGTTTGTGGAGAGCGAGCTCTTGGGGATTTGGAAGAGCTGAGCACTGGGTGCAGCGTTGCTGGATTGCAGTTCCTTCCTTCCATGAGCTTGAGGCACTGGAGAAATGATTCCCCAGGTGTAAGGGGCTTTGAAGCTTTTAAAAACCCAAGTAACCTCCCCATATCAAAACCCTTATTGCAGCCTTAAAGATCTGAACTAGTCAGCTTCTCTGCCTTTTACAGATGGGTAAATAAATCAAATGGGCAAACGGAAACCTACATTTGTTTAGTTGGATTTGGTAGAGTTGTACTGATACGGACTAAAAAAAGGGCCTTGTGGCTGTTCAGGTTATCCAGAACTTCTGAGTAGTTGGTAATGTAAATTTGCAAGGGCCTTTTAAGGAGTGTGCTGTTTCAGAAAGGGAAAGGAGAGGTAAAATTCAGGAGTACATGCAGAAAGAATAGCAAGAAGCAGTGTATTTTGGGAGGCCTACAGAAGAGAAATCCATCTCCAGGGAATGTATGGGGTACATCATCTGTAGTCAAGCAGGTAGCCATGGACAAACAGGGAATTCTATGTTGCAGTATCATTCAAGACCATATAGAATCTATCCGCAACCCTTCCCACACTTTTGCCCTTGTTAGATAGATCAGTCTTGAAATTTGCCTTTATTGCTGTTACAATTGTGGGGGAAGAGGTCTTTTAGTATCACAGTAATTACTGACACTTAATATCATTTCACTTCTGCTGAAGTTTAATAAAAATCCTCATTTTGGGACCTGTACTTGTATTTTCAGTAAAAATGGACTTAAGATTTTTTATAAATTATACTAAATATTTGATATATTTAGAAAGCAATGCCCATAAATGAATCACAAAGCACTTTGTCAGGGTGATAACTTTGAGATCTGATCCATCTCCCTCTTGAGAATGGAAGAGTGCAGTTCAGCGCATCAGGAGCTGAAGTCTCAGGGTTCCAGGTGCAGAGGAGCAGCACTGATCCAAAGCCAATTCCCTCCCCAGATCCCAGTGCTGCCTCCCAGGCAGGCACAGGTAGGTGGAGAGCAGCCCAGGCCTCGGTCCAGCACGTGTACTGATGATTCAGAGTGGTGTGAAACAAGCTGCGCGTTTCAGGCGTGACCTAGATTGCATTTATTAGCTAGTCCTAAAATACAAGGTAAGATTTAGTAACCTTATTTATTTTTTCCCACAGTGGCTTAAAGAATGATTATAACAAAGAAACATTCACCTTGAAGCATAAAATTGATGAACAGATGTTCCCCTGTCGATTCATTAAGATAGGTAAATGCATTTTTTCAGCATTCTGAGTAGAAAATAATCTCTTCTGATACTTGTGCCTGTCTTGGCACTTGTGACTTCATTGTACTCAGGCGAAGTATCCACAATAGCTGTTCCATTTCATCATCTTTTAGGCTGGTTAGATTGGAACACAGTGAAGTCCTGTTAATAAGAAATAATAGGTTCATAATTTAGATCCTGGGGAGTGAAAGCAAAATAGAGCAATTTTCAGAAATACAGCTGTTGAGTCAACTAATTGCGGGAGAAGCTGCTTACTGTCCTCCTATGAATTGCTATATAGAGCTTTAAATAAATAACTAAGCTAAATACCTGTAAAAGTTTCAGCATTGACACATCTTGAGTCTGAAAAAGCTTGAAAAGTTCTGTTCTCAAACACGCTCTCAACACATAAAGCAACAGCAGAAGCTTCCCTTGTTCTCTCCCTGCTGCTTTTATCATGATGTCTCACTCACCTCTGGCTAAGGATGAACCCCAGGGGCAGGGAAGGGTTGTACCCCCTCATGTCTTGTTTGGTTGGGGCAGGGGTTGGGGGGTGCTTCCAAAGGCCAGATACTGGGACATGTGATGGCAGCAGGTGAGGATATCTCTTCCTTGCTTTCTGCAGGCCAAAGAGAACAAGAGCCTTACAGTTGTTGGATTTAATCCAAGGGTTTGGAGTCTTTCAGCTTGCTCAGTAAATTTATCTTTCCCTTCCTACCTACTGAGATAGTACAAGAATGACTGGATTTAAGCTAGCTGTTTAAGGGTAAAAATAGAGCAGGGAGGTAGTTGCTGAAAAAGGAGATAAGATCCCGTTGACTAATTTAGATGAATTTAGAATTGTTTTATGTGTTGAGTAATTCTTTTGCCAAGACTCTGATGATAGTGGCTATTTAGGGGCTCCCCTCAGAGCCCTTTGCTCCAATGTGTTCTTTCTGAATCTCCTCATGTTTGTCAGGAACTGAAAGCTTCAGGCTGGGAATCCAGTAATCGTTTGTGGGGTTTCCTGTTCTTAGAGAGGCAGAGGATTTGATTGTTCACTGGGCTGGTTTCTGGCTGCTGCTTTTGGAAGCAACTGTAGCACTTGGCTTTAGGAAACCTCAAGAGTCGCAGAGGAATCAAGTTAAAGGTTGACTACATCAGGGAAGTTAAATGAATTTTTAAAAACTTTTTATTATTTGTTTTGAAGCTTCCAGCATTAAGTTTTTGGAAAATATTATTTTTCAGTGGCTGAAAACCAGCAAGTAGTTCCTGGAGGGCTAAAGTGGCCAATGGAAAGATTTCAGGCAGCTTCTTTGGATGTGTAAATTGTATTCTAGGAAAGTGTGTTCTGATGAAAAGAAGTGTAGCTGTGAGCTCATACATGTTATGAAAGTGAAATGCTTATTAATTTCTATTACCAGGATGTTTTCCTCTGTAGTTACATGAGTACCTTGTTTTCTTGGGATGGGATCTTTATGTAGCACTTTTCACAGGGGCATGTAGTGATGGGACAAGAGGAAACAGCCTTATCTGAAGGAGAGTAGATTTAGATTAGATACTAGGAGGAAATTCTTGAGGGTGGTGAGACTCTGGCACAGGTTGCCCAGAGAAGCTGTGACTGCCCCTGGATCCCTGGAAGTCTCCAAGATGAGGCTGGGACCCCTGGGAATAGTGGAAGGTGTCCCTGCCCACAGCAGGGGGATGAAGGGATGGTCCCTGCCAACACAAACCATTCCATGAATAAACATTAATATCTACCTTAATATTAGCTTTGCATTGAGCTGTCACTTCCTCACTGGTTATGATTTGAGATGAGTTTTCCTTTATCTGTAGCCTTTAATTTCCTGAAACTGTCTTCCATGAAGAAATTCCTGTGCTAAGATAGAACTGGAAATGATCTTTTCACCCAAACCTATGAAAGCCTCTGGTTGATAGCTGGTGTCATTTTGTTGATGAAGTTGTGAGAGCGTTTTTTGCTGTGAAACAACTGCAAAACACTGTTACGAAATTCTGTTATTTTTCAGATTCACAGCTTGAAAGTGTTTTGAGTTTGTTAAAATTTCCAAGCTGCTAGCCAAAGTAACTCAAAATTTCAAGCACCGTGCTGTGTTCCTTGTAACAGTGCCAGGAAACAACGCCAAAATCTGCCCTTTTGGACTCTCAGGGACTGACACGGTGAAATCCCGCTATCAGTGAGGTTTGTGTTTGGGGGTTCACAGCACTTGCATCAGGAATTGGCTTTATGATTCCACAGATCAGCACCTACAACACCACTGTCAATAACACAATGGTGGTGTTTATATGGGGGCATGGGGCAGAAGGAACCATGGGGACATCTGGGAGAGGGGAAGGTTCCTGCTCCAGCCTCCATTTCTCGTGTATCAGAGGAATTTTCAGGCTCATAAAATACAGGAAGAATAACCTCTCTCCCTCTGTCAAGAAAAGCCTTGCACTTCTGCTAGTTTAATTACTTCACTTTCAGTTCCTGAGCACTGAAATGCCCAGTTGTGCAGGCTTTTGACCTACTTGACAGGTAATTTTTACATTTCATGTAGCACCTCATTAAAGAACTGGAGAGAGGGAAGAAGATATTTATCTGGACAAAATATCGAAGAATAATCTTTTTCATGTCTGTGGGCTTTGTTTCTGGCTCTGTTCTTGTGATTCCTCCAAGCAGAGATTTTTCTGTGCTGTGTCCTTGAAAGCAGAAGGTGTAAAGACTGATTGCCATGAAAGAACTTGAAAAATGCCAGGTGTAATTCTCATTCCAGTTTGTTACTAGCATGAGATTTGGTAACTAGGCTTCTAGATTTTTAGGCTTTGATTGAACAAAAATGAGGGTTACTTTTTAAATGGATATTTTTTTATTTTTTGCAAGCATACCTGTTTGTATGTGTGCCTAGACAGATGAGGGACACAGAAATTAGCTTGAGAGAGGTATTTAAAATTACTGTGTTTAATGCCTTTGCTATTCTCTTCTCTACTGTAGAGTTGCAGTCCTTGTCTAGGTGTAGCTATTATTGAGAAGTATCCTTTAAAATCATCTTTGTATAGATTAAGAAGTGTTAAGTGACTCAAATACCTTCTGTTTCTCAGAAGAATATTGATGTTTTTAAAAATCATTTTTCCTCTGCTGAGCTTTTCTCACTGTGGAGTGACAATTCAACTGTACTGAACAGTTGCAACTTTTAGGATGGATTGCTCTGGTACCTGCAGAAAAAAAAGCATGGTAAGGTGTCTTTATGATGAAAAGCAGAGGAATTATATAGCTTTAGGCTTTCAACACCTTTGATAGTGGTGCATTTCCATCTCAAAGGTGTGCAGAAGAAAGTGCTTCCACGCTGCACTTAGTGCCTCCTCTTTCCAGGTATAAGTCAGATTGTGGGTGCTCTAAAGGAGATTTTTCTGAAGATCTGAGCACTCCTTTGGAGGCCTCAAAAAAGAGAGGGCAGAAGAAAGGGTAGGAAAGGGTGAGAGGTGTCTCCTGGGAGCCAGAGAAGAAGTTCAAAAATGAGGGGATGATCCAGCAGAACACTTCAACTTGCCTAACTGGAATAGAAATCACATTCCAGTCTCAACCTCCAGCTTTGTTTCTTTTCCTGCTCCTATGGAGTAGTTGACAAAGTTCAGGTTCACTTTTCTCTGCCTGTGCAGTGCTGGGGAAGTGTTTGCTTTCCCTTCCCTATACAGCTTAATGTGTTTTCTTCAGAAAAGATGGTTTCACCATAAAAATCTTGCTGTTAAAAAATCACAGTTTCTGGTGTTATGTTCCTTTATTTTGGTAAAAAGGACTGTTGGAAGCTCTGAGTTAACTGTGGGGAAGACAAATGTCAGTGTGGATGGCTTTGCTTTTTCTTGTGGTGAGAGCTGCCCTGGATTCTTCTGTACATCTCAATAACTTCTTAGGTGTTGTAGTTGGCTTCAAAGTTAAGAGAGTGAATTGTTAATTATTTCTGAGAGAAGTTCCTATAAGTTCTGAGGAGAACTTTGCTGAAAAGAAACAGAGGTGGCTAGAGAAGGTGGTAATACTTTAGTTTGGAAATTGGCCTCAGGTTTACCATCAGGAAATGTATGGTCTTGGCCTATTTGAGGTGGTCTGTGGTTGAGTGTTTCAGTTCAGTGAGCTGGTGGATAGACTTTGATGTTTATAGATGACCAAATACCAAATTTAACCTCAGTTCGGTCTGGTCTGTGTGTTCAGGTCTGAGGACAGACCAAGGATGTTACCCTTAGATGTCGTGGTTTTTCAGACTGCTGCAGTAACGGGTAGGATATCTGAATTTAGCAGCAGTCATGTTTTATGGTGTTAAGTTACCGTATTGGCAGCACTCAGCTTGTGCAGAGGATGAAAGTCAGCAAGAGGGAAGTTTCCTGGGCAGAGTGTGGCATGTGGGTGGGAGACAGGTGACTCTTGGTTTTTCTGACCACTTTGCTTCTTTCTTGTCTCCACAAACATGCACCTACAAGGAACTGCTCTGAAAGCATCACAGTGTGCTGAATGATCAAGTTTTAAAAAACTGTTTGAAAAGATGGTTTGAGTGGTGTAACACAGAAAGTACCTTCTTAGGGATATTAAAATCTGTTGAGAGTTGCATATACAAAGTCTCTTTGGATCTTGACTGTTCCCAGAAGAAGTTATTGTGAGTCTTCAGCAATAGGTTTGTAAATACACCCTCTAAAACTTAGAAAATCATGTGTTTGAACATGTGCCTTGTGCCCAAACACATTACAGACAATCATAGATGTAGTTTGTTTGAAGTATAAATACTTAAGTTCCTGTAAGAGCTCAAGAACAACTTTATGATGAGTTGGGGTTTTTATTTCCTCAAGGAGTAGGTCAGAAAAACATGAGTTCAACAGGTTAATCTCAGTGGTATTTCATGGTGGTTTGAAAGACAACAAGCAATTTCTCTGTGGCAAAAATAGTGGAAGGGAGGAGGTAGTGGACTCCTTGCTGTTGCTGGTAACTGCTCATTCAACTTTAATACTGTCTTTTCCTGTTTATCAGTTACAGTCAAATAAAAAGGAAACAAAAGTATTTGAAATGAAACCACTTGATTTCACTGCAGTTTTAAGGAGTCAGAGTTCACACACAAGTTTTCTGGGAGCTGGAGTTGCTTCAAAAAGCAGAACCAGGTCTTAACCTGCAGATTAACCACAAAATCAGTGCAAGGCCACAGATGTTAACCCAGAGTGGTAGAGAAGCCGTAGGTAAGAGGCTGTAATGTGTTTCATAGGTCTTTTAGTATTTCAAGTCCATTTGTTCTAATATTCAGATAAAATAGTATCAGCAAAGAAACTGCACAGATTAAAGCTTAAAAAAAAAATAGAGTTTTTAAGTTGGAAATTGACAGTTATCCCTCCCTCCCTCCTCCACAACTTGCAGATGTTACTAATTTTGTAAAATGTAAAATACCCAAGCTTCTTGTCTTCACCATTAGGGAAAATAATTGTTGCTGACAAATGGGGAAATAAATGTACTATGAGGAGCAAATACTGTCGCTAGTATGCTCGTGATTCCCATGCTTGTCAAAGCTTGTTGCCTCTTGGAGCTGTTTTTAATGATAGTGTTTTTGCTCTTCTGCTTAAAGCAAGCTTCTGCTTTGTAATGATCTGCTGTGTTAATGTTGCTCAGCACAGGTTGCTTTAAATGACAAACTTGAACATGATGCATTTGGTAATTTTCCTAAGCTAAGTTAAATGAGCTAGAACTTAAGTCAGAAGCTGAATTTTGTGTAAACTTTAAAAACATTCTGTTGCAATAGTGATTGTTTGATGTTTATGCATACTTTTTCTCCTTTTCCTTTCTTCTCCAGTTCCACTCTTATCCTGGGGACCTAGCTTCAATTTTAGTATCTGGTATGTTGAACTAAATGGCATTGATGATCCAGATGTGGTCCAGCCGTGCCTCAACTGGTACAGCAAGGTAGGCCTGCATTTTAGATGCCTGTTTGTTTGAAGATTCCCAGTCTCAGAATCCTGTGAAACTTCTCTTACTGGAGTGATGTGACCTTTTAATTCCTTGAACAGCAGCTATTAAAACAGCAAACATGCATAGTTGAAACCACATGGCTGACTTTGACCCTAAGGGAAACTTTCTGAATTTTATCTGCTTGTTCTCTTTGAAAAACCAACAAAACAGCCCCAAGAAACCCCAAAACCACCAGCATCACCCAAAAAACCTGCCAGGTAGACATGACAAGAAGAACATGAAAGAAGGGAGCACTGAGCCGAAAGGGACAATATTAGGAGAGTAGTATTTGTATTGGAAAGTAAATGAATCTTAACAAAACCAGATTCCATTTCTCCTTCTTCTTGCCTTCTGATTCTTTTAACTCGAGTCCCTGGACTCCAGAGCCTTTTGGGTTACAGATGCAGCTTTTGTTACAGGGTATAAAAATTACCTTTTTTTAAAGAGAATCCATATTGGTGTCTTACACTTTAGATGTTTCCCTCTTACTGTCTTTTTGCTGAATACCTCAGAACACAGTGGGGCTGGTGCCACTGGACTGTGGGATGAGATGATTTATGCCATTTGTCATTTGATAGACAGAAAGTTCAAAGGGTTCTAAACTTTATTTTTATAACCCGTGTTTAATTAAATATAAGATAGGCCTCTCCTGTGGGAGGGAAGTGCACACTACGAAGCAGAACTCATCTTATTGATACATTTTGTGCATTGGATCTTCTGGAACGATTAATGAAACTCATATTGTGTTGCAGAGAAGACATCCTTCCCAGCTGAGTAAGACTGAGTAGTGGAGCAGTGTATCTCTGCTTCCAGAAGGAAGAACTTAGAAGGAGATAGATATTGTGTGTGATGAGTACTGAGACTCCCTTACCAGATCATGATGCTGTCAGAATGGTGAAGAAGCCATGTGTGACTGTGGTGCCTGGCTCGTGCTCATTTACACCAGCATCATGAGCTGCTTTGTGGAGGATTTAAATAACCAGCACAGTGGAAGTTGTCTGGAGCTGCTTTATGGTCCAAGTGGTGTTGTGGTCATGAATCAGCTGATGATGGATGTCCAGTTCTGAAAAGTCCAGTTGACAGAAGCTGCTAATGGTTTTCCTTTTGCTGGCTCTGCACATGGTGGTGTGTCTGGCAGTTTGGCCCAGTAGCTACGAGCAGGAAGCTCTGATTTTTTTTCATTTTTTTTGGTCAGGAGTCATGCAGTGATGATGTTTGTATCTGTTTTGTTCCATCTTAGCCCGTGGAATCGGCACTTTTCCTGGTCAGCATTGTGTGTAGGGACGGCTTCTTCAAGGGGTGCCAGCATTGTTCTCCTAAAGCTTGGAGCCCCAAAGCAGCAGTGCAGAGACTGAGTCATGATGGTGTGGGCTCTGCTAGGATCCACTGCCAAGTTTTTGGTGATGAGTGCATGTGTCACTGATGTCACTGTCTCACAGGGGAGAGGCCACTGTTGCTGGATCCACAGAGAGGGATGTGCTGTCCCATATTTAGGGAAAGGCAGAAAGGTTGACCTGCTTTTTCCAGTTCTTTCAGATGGTGGGAATATTTTCGTGTGTGTTTTTGGAAATCTCAGAGTTTTTGGAGTATAATAATTCTTCACTGCCTGCGACATCAGATGAGAGGAAAGTTCTACACCACATTGCCCTTCCTTTTTGTTTTGTGCCAACAAAACCTTCCTCTCCTGTGGGGAGTGGAGCTGGGGATAATGGATAAGGACTGAAACATTCCTCAGCACTTTCTCCTTGCTGTCCAGCTCAGCCTACTGCCTCCAAAAAGCCTTGCCCCTTTTTCATGAGGAGTGGACATAATTCAGCACCTGAGAAGGCGTACTTTATCACGGGGTACCACTTCTGATAATGGGCACATAAGTATTTTTAATTCTACGAGTTTATTTGACAGTGTTGATGTCTTAGTCTCATGTTCTTGTTACGTTTTTAACCATAGGAATTATTTACAGCTTCAGATCAAAGCTATTATTTGGGTTGTCATCTCTTTAAACCTGTATGACAGCATTTTAGAAGGAGCCTTTTATATAGTTTTTATCCACTTTTTTTGCTTAAAGCAAGTTTTTACATTTAACTTCTGAAGTACCACTGTGGAGTCGCTTGAATATAAACTTCTTTACTGCATCAAGTGGCCAAACTCCATCTAAGTTGTTCCCTGCTTTCTAAGTCAAATCATATCAGTCATAAGAGGCTCAGTGGAAGGGAGGAGGTACCCTCTGTCCCAGGTCTACATTTTGTCTAATTTCTAAACTGAGGGATCTAAAAATCTGGAAGCTGGTAGTTACTGATGTGCAGTTCTCCTTTTGCTTGCTATCCCTTTGTACAAAAAATTTGATTTGATTTTGGCCTTGACTCATGCAAGTGAAGATTTGCTTAAAGAGAGTGTCTTAAGCATCTCTTGGAATGAAAAAAAAGGAGTTGTTTTTTGCCAGTTGTGCTGTAAAACTATTTTAGCTTTAATATTCCTTTGCTACAGCCTTGCATTCTTATCGGTACATGTCCTTGGCCTTTATGTGGGCTGGGAACTGGTTTTCTAAAAATGCATAGTTCTGGCTATTTGCAGCTGTGAAATACTGATGGATTAAGAACTAAAAATACAGCTCATGGCCGTGTTTCTTTTTAGCTGCTTCAGTTTATGAGATTCTTGCTATTGAGCCATTATTTTGAGAGCACAAATTTTTGTTGAATGTCGGTGTTAGTTCCAGGTTTTTAGAAAGATTCTATTCATTTAAATACTATAAACTTCACTTTTTGCAGTAATGTCCATTTAGGTCTAAAATCTTTTGTCTGTAATTCAATCAGTCTTATAGATGCTTAAAGTTACATTTGTTTTTTACCACAGTAGTTGTGTATTAAAGATGGAAATTGAGATTTCTTTTTTTCTTTAATGCCTTAGAATTTAGGCTTGAAAAGTCTATTTAAAAAAATTGGTTCTGCTACTTACCAACTTAAAAATCTGTGTTTCTTATGCATCTTGTTAGCAGCTTTGAAAATTGTAGCTCTTACTCAGAGTTTACTACTCCCTCGTGTGTCTGTGCCAGGATGTTTGACCCAGTGTGGGTTTTCTCTCACCTTTCTCACCCCTTCCCACAGCCGAGTGGGAGATGGGCAGCTGTGCCTCCATCCGTGGTGTAAAAGCAGAGGTTCTGCTTCAAGATGCAGGAGAATATTTAGAAGTTAAAACTTTGACGTGCACGTAAATCCTTGGTGCTGCTGATCCCAAACCCTCACAAACCCTCAGGATTTGGGGTCAGCCTTCTGCCTTTCTGTAGCAGGAGTGCTGGTCATTGCAAGTATTTCCATTCTCACAGCTTTTTTTTTTTTCCTTCTGCTTCTAGAAAAGCTGTGACCTACTTACTCTTCTAAATTATTTTGTTATGTAAGAGTCATACAATCAAATTATGTAACGCTGATAGCGAAGGCTTTTTCCTGCTCTGTGCTTCGTGTAGGCCTTGAACAGCAGGGCCAAGCAGATGGGGGGGAAATAATGGTCACCCCAGAGATCTGGGACACTGTGCACTCTCTCCTTGTATGCTTATTAAATTGGATGGTACCAAATTGTATAATTTCTATACTGTTGGAAAGTAAATGCCTGCACAGCCTGTAATGCCTCTCATACGGTGCTCCGCCGTGAGCTCGCGAGTTGTTTGTGCAGCGTGGATAAGACATCCTGTCTCTGGGCAGGTTCACTGGTGGTTGCCAGCAGTGCTGGTCAAAGGAAAAATCTCCATGTCTCAGAGGTTTTCTTGTGTTCCAGTAGTACCGTGAACAGGAAGCCATTCGCCTTTGCCTAAAGCATTTTCGGCAGCACAACTACACCGAGGCTTTCGAGTCGCTGCAGAAGAAAACCAAGATTGCTCTGGAGCACCCCATGTTGACAGACCTGCACGACAAACTGGTGTTGAAGGGGGACTTCGATGCTTGTGAAGAGCTGATAGAAAAAGCTGTGAATGGTAAGAGAATCAGAGGAATCTGATCCATGAATTTTAAAAAAAGCGCAGTGAAATATTACCTTCTTTTGAATGTTAGTGTGCCTGGTAGTAGAATTGGCAGGTCCATGTGTTGTTTCATTTCTGGTGTGCTGTCAGCTTTTAGATTTGTGAGTGTGTGTGTGTTGAAGGATAAAAATTCATGAAATCTCTTACCACTGCTACTTTTGGAGTCTCTTTCTCCCAGAGATGACTAGGAGGTGCACTTGAGTGGGTAAAGACAAGTTCTTCATGTAAGCGTTGGCAAGCTGGGGATGGGCTTAAACTGTCAGGAAAGTCACTGGAATGGTGAGCAGGGAAGCAGAAGACCAGGGTTCTCAGTGGTGGTCTGGATCATGGGTTCTGGTTGGAGCTCACCACCAAGTTGGTGTTCAGGCAAAAGTTTTCCGCTGTGTTTGGATGAGGAATCTCTCTTTGCTTTTGGGAAAAATAATCCTTGGAGAATTGTGTGGAAGTCAGTGACTGGAGGCAGAACCTGTTTTCCTTTGTAGAGTGGGACCTTGGCAGGGCAGTCAGTTTCATTGGAACTGCTATTAATTTTTTACTTGGAAGCTTTCTGCTTAAAAACACAGTGTATAAACAGCTCTCAACTCCTAAGAGGGAGATGTACTCTCTCTTGGTCGAATAGGATACACAAAGAGTGGGGCTGTTGCACTGAAGTGATTCTAAGGACCTGTGCAGCAGTTTTGGATTGCAGTCTGATAAAACAGAGGTGCTCTTGGTTGTGGGTGTAGAGCTTTTTGACTCTGTGCAGTCACTCATTATGGGAGACTTGTACTGGTGTAAGAGGAAAACTTTGTGTCTGATGCCAGTAGAGTTAGGGACTTAGTGAACCAATTTCATGGATAGCTGGCACCAGAGATGTTACTCTCTAGTTCTGGGCTAATCAGTCATTTCGTAATATGTTTGGAAAGATGCCAGTGTACCTGCTTGACTCACATCAGTGTGGTTTGTACCAAGGAAGCTAGAAGTGGTTCTCAGAATGTGATGGAAATGATAGCTTGAAAACCAAAGGTTGTCTTCCGTGAAAACCCACCATCTTTTTGTGATTAAGCCATTCAGTTGAGCAGTTTTAAGGAGGTTATTACAACAGGTCCTCCAAAACTGCAGTGAATAGTTTTCTATGGGTTTGGCTCAAGGTTTCTCTTCTGACAGAACAGTGCAGACCTGCCCTGCGCTGAGCTCCAGGAGCAGCTACACAAGCACTGGGACTGAGAATTGCCATGTTCATCGTCATCCTCCTGAGACAGCAGAGTGTTGGCTGGGCTGGGAGCGTGAGCAGCTTCCTGCAATGCAGGGGCATTTTGCAACTGGCAGCTTCCTCCTGAACCGTAAGGGCAGGGGAGGATTGCAGGCTGGAAAAGCAGCAGGGAGCTGTTTCTGTCTGTGTCTCAAAGACACGAGTGCCTGGAGGGAGCTGATGAGCCCACCATGACGTTGCAGCAGCCAGAGGAGTGCTGTGTGCTGATGGTGATGATTTTATCATTGCCTCGCTCTGCTGCCTTGGCCATGGCTTAATCTCAGTGCCTGGAGGCTGTCCTCTTTCCACTTCATTGCAAGCTGGAGTGGAAATGATTTCTTGAATGGAATTTCACTCAAAGTCTTAGAATGTACTGAAAAAGTACTCTCAAAAATGGAATTTTTTTCTTGGACACTAATGAAGTGAATGTTTGTAGCCTCATTTTTTGAGCTGTTATTTATTAATTTCTTTTATTACTTAACGTATGCTGAGAGTGGGGCTGCTGTCAGCAGTGCTTTGCTTTTCCACGTGTGGAAGTACTGTCAAAGGACCAGCCTGTTAGGAAACTGTAGGTCTTGTATTGTCCTGTCTGACAGACACTTGTTTCGTGTCAGATTTGATGTGGATAATCCTCCTTCCCTGTTTTTTTTAATCATGTCCCTTTTTAGAGGCTGAGGAGCTCAGCATCACTTAGATGAGCTGGAGGAATATGCTGTAGCTTGTTTTATTAGCCTTTTTATTGTTGCAGCAAGTATAAGAAGCAAGTCATGGTAGTAACAGACGGTGGATAATTTAGCAGGAGAGTCTTAAAGAGCATCATTAGGTTTTGTCACTGCTTCTGAGGGACAGAAAAATATGCATGGGGATGTTTACTTTGCTTCATTTTAATCCGGCACCTGGCTAGCTGAAGTGAAATGTCAGTGTGCGCATCTCCCATCGCTCTGTTGGTCATCCTTAATGATTTTGCTTGCCTTGGAATACATTAACCTTCCTTCCCCCATCCTCCTGCCATTTTTTATGCTGTCTTCAGCTTTAAATGTACCCATTTAAAGCTCTGTCGCCTCCCAGCACCCTTTGGAGAGAAGTGCTATCTATCCCGAGACACCGAGGCTGCATCCCATATTTGCTTTAAGCTGACAAGACTGCGGGTTTTCACTAACTGGGTCAATCCTGCCCTTGCTCAGGACAGTGTGTCCCTGGCACTGGTGCTCGTGCTGCCACATGGCCAACCCAGACAGGGAGCTGATCAGGCTGGGGTGGGGGAGAGAACAGGAAAAACCTCTTCTGATATCCACAAAACCCCCTCAAACTGCAGCTGGAACAATTTGTCTGAAGTTGTGGCAGTCAAGGTGCTGAATATTAATGGTGTTTAACAGCTGGATTCTTCTTGGTAGGATGGGAATAGTGGTTTTCAGCCTTCAGCACATTCTCCTGCAGTATTCCTATGTATTCCTACTTGCTCCCTGTGATCTTCCACAGTTACCTGTCCTTACTTTGTTCTGCATTTGTCAAGCTTCCCAGCATTTTCTGAGCAGCCTGATCTGGTGAAAGGTGTCCCTGTCTGTGGCATGGGGGTTAGAACTAGATGATCTTTAAGGTCCCTTCCAACCCAGGCCATTATGTGATGATTTTTTTATCATTTTACTTTCCTAGCAGCTCTGTTGTGAAGTCTCAGTAGCTTGCTGCTTAGTCTCTAAGGTGTGGGTGTTCTTACCACTGAACTCCTGTCTGATGTGTTGTTTTTCCAAATAAAAGAGGATTAACTTTAGTCCTGTGTCTGTGTAGTGTAGCTGAAGTGTAGAGTTAATTGAGACATACAGATCCTTAAATTATCCCTGAAATCGTTCAAAGAGCAACTGTTCTGTTGCAGACTGGGCATGAATATGTGAACTCCTGACCGCTTGCTGATCTGGGAGTTCATTGCCTTAAAGGCACAAACAGAAGTGCAGTGAGGTTGACAGAGATACTGCACACTCAGTGCAGCCTAAAATGTCTTCTGGAGAGTTTGATATTTGCAGTGGTGGGTATTGACAAAGTGCAACGCTCTGCATCTCTCGCGGGCTATTTCCATAGGCTTAGTCATGTAGAAAAAGAGTAGGTGGTCAAGAATTAGTGCTGGCAGAGCTAACTCTTGTTCTTTTGCATTGCTAATGATGAACGCTGTCTTCCACCTCACATCACCAGATGATTTCTTTTGAGAGCTCGGTGGCAGGCAGCCACACTTTTCCCACTGATTCTTTTGACTTGTGCGTTACACTTAGAAAATGGGCAAATGGAAACTCTGGCAGCTGCCTGACTTCGTCTCAAAAAGAAAAGGTTCCCTAAATCTCAGCTGGTTCACAGACTCGGTTCAAATGCTTCACATTTGGATCCATTCCTATAGCTTTCGGGCCTATATTACTGAAGGAAAAAATCTGCTTAATATTCCTACAGAGAGTATGTGGAGTGCAAATTGCTTGGTTGAACTGCTCACAGCTCCTGTAGACGTGGAAAGCTGCTTGGAATGGGTAGAAGAACTGCTTGTTTCCTATTAGTATTCCAGGGACTGAGGTGTTCTTTCTGGCACTGCTCATGTCAGTATGTGACATGTGTTTATCTGGTGACAAGTCAATCCTGTGTGACAAACAAGAAGTTTTGATGCTCAGCCTGCAGGCTCCCAGTGTCTCCCAGAACTCAGGATTCACAGGAACAGGATGCACAGGAGCAATTGTATTCCCCTGGAAGCTCTAGACAGACACGTATACCTGAATTTTACCATCTAATATTGTTTGGATTTGGTTTTGAGAAAGCTGCTATGTATACTGGGATATGTGGAGGGGAGATGCTGGATAGGGATCCAAAGCCTCTGGGAAGTAAATGGTAGAGTTTGTGTAGAAGAAGGATAACTTACATGGATTTGAGAGCAAACCTTGTTTCATTTTTATGAAGAACAAAGTGCCAGAAAATATTACACCTCTGAGGCTGGGAAAAAAATGGTGTTTCCTTGTTTCTCCCAAATCTTGAGGAAATTGTCGAGTAACAGCTGGATTTTTATCTGCTAGAACATCTCTCTCCTTCAGGTTTTCTATAGAAGGTAGCTTGTAACTCAAAAAGCTTCAAACTGTTTAGGTATTCTGGCTACTTTTCTTTGGTTTGAGAAAAATATTGAAACCTCAAACCCCAGCTCCCAGAAATTATGGGCTAAATGTCACTCTGAAGGTTTTTGAGCCATTGGCAGTGAAGTGAATAGCTTTCAGCAACACTTCCTGGAGATGTGTGTTGTCTAAAAACCCCCAAACTTGATAGAACTTGCTCCTGAGTGGCTTCAGAAAGTTAAATATTTTTGTCCACAATGTTTGTCCTAATCCTTTCTGAGTAACCTGCAATTGGCTGGCAAAATAAAGACTTGGGTTATCGGGGAGGCAGAATTTACCGAGCTTTAATCACAGTGAACTTCGTGTTGTTACATCCAAAATGCGTCATGACTTGCTGCAAAGGGCTTGAAAATAGTACAAGTCGTTTTTTTGGCTGTAATTTTAGTAAACGTGGACATTGAAGTGAGAGGTCTCTGGAGCAAAAGAAAACACTTCATTTAAAAACTTCCACCCGACGCTTTTTTTTTTTGACAAGAGTCTCAAAATTTATTTTAAACTCCTGATTCATTGGGAACAGCTGACAGACCTGAGCAGGCCTAGATCTGATCCTCAGTGCCTCACAGGAGCTTTGGAGACCTTTTGGTCAGCAGTGCTCTCCTGACAAGGAACATAAGGAGTGCGCTGGCGTAGGTCTGGCGTCGGGTACAGAATCCACCTAGAAATCCTCCTTTTTTTTCCCTGGTGGTGTCAGACAGGTGGTGATTCAGCTTCCAAAACAAGCTGCTGCTGGTTTGCAATGCAAGTAGAGTGAATGTGGAACTGCTTCCAGCAGAAGGAAACATTTCTGGGAAGCAAGCTGGAGTATTTCCAAACCGATGTCCCATGGAAGACAAGAAGCATTATTAAAAGAGGCTGAAGGCACAGTAGGGGAGAAGCGTCATATCTTGACAAGTGCAGCCTGTGGGTGTAGAGCATGGGAGAGAGGTTAAATCACCCTTTCAGATCCTATGTGCTGTAATTCATCCTTTTGAGCTATTTATGTCCAATTATCTATTGGCTGCCATCGGGATAAATACGGTTTTGGTTTCTGTCTTGCAGACCCAAGGCTGTAACGATAACCAAAAAGCTGCATTTCTGTCTGGGTTTGTGGCTGAGTCACTGTGGGATTTCTTACAGCACATGCATTTGTTCTATTAGGCCTGGCTTTTCTGAATCAGAATTTATGAGATCTCAAGCTTCGAGCCTCTCATGTGTTGTCCCAACTTCATAAATGCTGAAGAAGTGGGAGTTAAGAACCCTGCTATTAAACCCAAAATAAACCACTTTTCTTTCTACATACATTGAGCAAACTTCTGGCTTTCCTCGATTACCTAATGTGGGGGGAGAGCTGCTGGTTTTGGCGCTGAGGTGAAAGTAAAGTCTGCCATGTTTTCAGAGTATTTATTTGGAAAAACTTGCACAGCTGAGTTTATAAAAGTTTTATATTTTCAGACCAAACTCATCACCTTTCAGGAGCTCTTGAGTGCCCTTGTTTTCCTGTTAGATGGTCTCTAAATAGAGCATTCATCTTCTCCAAGGAAATACTTGCTGCTGGCTTGGGTTTTAATTAAAACCTGGATTTCAGTCACGACAAACTACAGGATGCCAGGAAACACTTTAAAATTTTCTGTGAGTCTTTTGTCATGCTTAACAAAGATTTTTACCTTTTTCTAAATAAATAGGGATGTGTTCAGTGAGGATCATTCTTTCTTGCCTATATATCTACAAAGGGCTTTTGTATAAATAAGCAGAGGCGTTCATCGTCTATTAAATTCCTATTGTTTTTTTTTCCAGGTAATGCAATAATACATGAATACAGCTGAAACATTAGTCAGGAAGAGATTGTGTTGAGATGGTGGGTGATGGGTGAGTTGTAGCCAGGCAAGCAGTGCTCAGGTGCTCTCATAGTTTGTTGTGCTACAGAAGGTGAGGTAGGTGTTTCAGAGGAGACATTTGGAGAATAACAGCACCAAGTTCCCCACATGCCAAGCCCTTGCCAGAGTGGAGAGCAGTCCTAGGGAGTGTGGGTGTTACAAGTCTCTTTTACAGAAAATTGGTGTTTATGTGACAGACTGATAGCATCTGAACAGGATTAGGAACTGGCCTCTGGGTACTGAGGAGGTGGAAGGCACGAGGGGAGTGTGGATAAAGTGCTGGAGCCGGTGCTGCTCACAGAAACGCTGCACTTAGCACATCTGGCCTGGGATCCAACACCTCCTCTATTGCTCTTCTTGCTTAACTCTCTGAAGAGAGTGTAAACTATTGTTTTGTGTTTCATCCAGGGCTTGGTTGTCCCATATCACAGCATTTAGACAATCTGCTCTGCTTCCCTTCTCTTCTCAGATGAAGCTCTAGAGATGCTGTCTGACCTAGTTTTAACTTAATGTGCACTAAAATGGCTGAATTTTATATGCACTGGCAACTTTCCTTTTGCTTAAATAAGGGGGAGGAATTCTATTCTTAATTAAATTCACCACACTGGAGATTTATAGACACTTGGCACGACCTGGCAGGCAAACTGGATAATTCCTGATTGATCTAGTAGCAAGTATTCTTTTTATTTTAATGCTTGCACATTTAGTTCATTAACAAACTAACAAAAGTTTAACCAACTAACAAAAGTTTAGCAAACTAACTGACACATAATGGAGAACTCACTGAAAATGGAGGCTTTGGATTGGCATACTGGATTGAGTTAGGCTGAAGTTATCCACATTAAAAGTGATTTTGCTATAATGGAAGGATAAATGTTTTATCCAGCAAAATTTTTGTTTTGCAGATGGCTTGTTCAATCAGTATATCAGTCAGCAAGAGTACAAACCTCGCTGGGGGCAGATTATCCCCAAAAGCACCAAAGGTAAGGACATTTCTTAAGATAGAGCTCATGTACTGCCAGTTCTGTCTTGTTCCTTTGAGAATGTGGAGCAAGAAAATGATGCAAGAAAGTCTCCTCTAGGAGAGTTCTAGGGAATGGTTTCTTCTCTGAAAAAGTTGCATTTGTCTGCAAATTCAGTGAAATTCAGCCTGCTCTCTGGTTGAGTAAGGAACACTGCAGGAATACAAGTGGTAACTTTAAGGATAGATCATCAGTTTAGTAACAAATCCCAGAATATTGGTTAAACATCAGAACAGTTACCTGTGTTACTGGATTTAGCACAAGGAGTTGATGTAGCTTCAACTTAAAGTGGAGAGTTGGCAAATAAATACATTATCTTAACAGGGAGTGTTTTAAATGAGGTGTATCTTTTGAAGTCTTGATCTCTTACACAGTATATCCAAACTGCAGAATCTTTTCCATTCCTGTCTGCCTTGAGAGGAGACTTGTAGCAGCATCTTTAACTGCAGAGTACAAAAATCACTGTCATAGAGCAAATGTAGGCTCCAAGGTGACAATTGCCAAATGTGGAGCAGAGTCCCCAAGCCCCTTGGGAGAGGTTATCTGTGTCACCTGTCCTGAATGCCTAAGATATATAAAGTAGTTGGAAAGCTGCTTTAATTGGGCAGGTGGAATTCCCTTAGAAGTGAGAATAGTTGGTACAAAGACGGCTGTGCTGTGTCTAGATCACCTCCTGCTGCCATCCCAGGGGTTCATTTCCCTGTCATTTGAGTATCTGTTCCCACAGCTCAGCCCTCAGGCAGCTCTCAGGTAGGGAGAGATGGAAGGGGAGCCAAAGGGTGGCTGTGTTGTCCCTGCTGGAGAGCTGCAAGGACAACTCAGAGCTCTTCTGTGTGCCCCAAGTGCGTCAGGAACGTTGACGCTCCTTTCCCAAGGCACTGGGAGTTGCACTGTTCACTTCTCTCTGTACTGTCAGTCACCACATAATTCAGTATAAAACTTTGTACAGTTTTTATAATGCACAAAAATAATATTACCTGGAAGAAGTGATGTGCTAGTGTTTAAAGAAGGGTGAGTCACTCAATTCCTCTGCTTCCATGTTGAGGCTGTATCTTTCTTTGGTTTAAAAATTTTACAATGGAAAACTCCATTCCCTTTTTTTCTGAAGGTGATGGGGAAGACAGTCGGCCAGGCATGAGAGGTGGCCATCAGATGGTTATAGATGTGCAGACAGGTGAGTAATTATTACATTTCTTAACTAAATTATTTAATCAGTTGTTTTCCAGATAAATATGCAAATGTGTTTTTCTTCAGACACTGTGTTATGTTTTGAGGAAAAAAAAAATCACGCTTTCTTGTAGTTGGATTAAATGCTCTGTTTCCTCTCTGGATCTATATTCCAGCTGCCTTTCCCTTTCTTCCCTAATAATTCTGTGTTATGCCTTAGCCATTGTCTTGTCTTAACTAAGAAACCAAGAACAATTGATTTTAATTTTTTGTTCCTCCTACCATCTTGGAGCAGGAATTCAAACAAGAGAAGAGAAATTAGGGATAATTTCCCTTATCTGCTACAGGCTGTGCTCAAGCAATAGATCTGATGTGTTGAAACATTCCTTGTATTTTGGTTGGAGTGGCTTCTAATTCCCACAGTGTGCAAGAAACTCCTGTTAGATATAATTCTTTCGACATCTCTTGCAAAACTGTTTCCTTAAGCAGTTTAATGAATGGCTCGGCCTCTGTTTCAGAGACCCTGCAGAGAAAAGAAAATGGGGTGGTGTATCAGGAGCAGTTCCAGTGATTGTTGTTCTGCATAATTTTCTATATCTTCGTCTGTTATTTAATCAGATTTCTGTGCTACGTCAGTCGTTACTAAAATAAGGAAAGCATCTGCCCAAGTCTTTGCTGTATGAAGGAAAGGATTTTTCTTGGGAAGGGAGAAACAAGATCGGGGTGTGGGTATTGGATAGGAAAATAGAGTGGCATTGAAGGAGTTGGCAAAAAAAATGCCCATGGCCATATCTGTTGTGGTCACAGGACGGAGACAGAGCATGTGACAGGATAGGACCTTCCAGAGTAATTTGCTAAGTCATAGTGAACAAGCAAAAATCCAGCAGTAGCTGCAGCCTCTGGCTTTTGCTCAGAGTAGTTACTGCTCTGGAGGAAGCACTTGAGCTATTTGGTGTAGGAGAGTAAACTTCTTTCGTTTGGTGGGAGAGGTTTGAGATTGATTAGAACAAAACGCTGCTGGAGGATTTGCTGTGTTTGTGCAGAGGCTGGGAACGCTCCCTAGTGGCCTCGGGAATTAGTAGTGAGTGTTTCACAAGAGCGTGGAAGAAACATGATCCGTGTCAACTTGGAAATGATAGTCCTGCACACCTCCTGAAAATAAAATATCCATGATAGTGTGAGCCTTCCTTTCCATTCCTCTTGCTTTTCCAGCAACAGTAAGGTCTTCAGCTCTGCCTTTGCAGTTTCACTCTGCTTTAACAAGGCAGTGAAACTCATCCATATATTTTTTAATATTTCGTGATAGATTTTGTATCTATTATATACATATATTTTGAATATATTTGTGTATTTATTATATATTAATATTTATTTTATGCATATGTATATAACATGTATATTAGAAATTTATCAAATATCTACAATTTATTTTATTACGTATAATATATACATTTTATTTTATTTGTTTTACTTGCACAACAGTGTCTGGACAATACCCACCAAGGTGGAGTCCTGGATATCCTTCCCTCTGTTATGGTGGGCATTTCTTGCTGTAGCTCTATTTAGAGGTGGTGGGATACCTTCCCAGAGTTTCCCTGTGGGCTGTTTGGGAAGTTGCTGTCAGTTTTGCATCCAGGTCCACTGAGGCTTGTAATAGCTGAAATGTTTTTGAGATGATCAGTTTTGCCATTTAATTTGGCTCATGACAGGCCAGGGGAAGTTCTTGGGGCTGTTTCCCATTGCTGATTGCTGGAGTTTTCCATTTGAATATAGGTGGAGTTTAATGAGCTGGTGGGAATTTAGCCAGTTATGTCAGGATGCATTTTACAGACTGGGGCTGGAAAGCTCCCTGGCTAACCTTGGACAGATCCAGTGTTAATGGAAAAGGGAGCAGTGGTGTTCTCTTCCCTTCAAAGACATCCTCTCCTGCCTTACTCACACACCTGCTGAGTGGGTTTTTTAAGAAGACTTTAGCAACTGAAGAAAAATCATCTCAGTTTGCACTCCTTGAGGAGTGAGGTCCTTCTCAAAAATGAGTATTTTCTTCAGCTTGAATCTTTTGGAAGTGAAGTGAAACAAACGGCAAAATCATATGTACAAGGAGATTCTCAAGTTTTATATCACGTAGATTTAAGTGTTGGAAGCAGATTTTAATCTCTGATGGCCAGACCTGCTGTAGCTATATATGAACTATGTATGGTTTGGCATTTTGATTAACTTCAAGGAGATTTTAACCACTTATTACTGACTAGGAAAATAATTCTAACTTAATAGTACTGAGCCTGCTGGATGCACGTGCTGGTGTTAAGATAGAGGATATGGATTGGTGAGTAGCTGAAGTAGATCTTAAGTTGCTGCTAATGCATGGAGTCACTGAGACTGTTTTTGTCAGTTTCAGGTAGAGCATGGATTAACTTGGTCTCAGCTGCCTTTTAGCATGGTTTAACTTCCACTTAGAGTAGGCTGAAAGTAACTGAAAGAGAATTTAGCATCTCTGCTGGCAGCCAGTAACTTGTGCTGGAGCTCATTTCCATCTGACACTCCTGTTTTTAATACCTGCCACAGCTGACTGAGTAAGTGCAGTGTTCCTGATGCTTTGGGAAGCTCTTGAAGCATTTTGAAATGGAGCCGTAGGCATTGTGGGATGTAGAACTGAGAATGCAGCCTGATATCTTCCTATATATAAGAAAAAAGAGAAATTAAAAATGGGAAGTTAGTGATTTCCACAATATCCTCCATCATTTTAATCACATTAACACTCAGATTGGAATGACTCTGAATGGCAGAATTAGGAAGTTGAATTTGATATGTATGTGCAGAAACAAACTAAGAGAAATTCACAGTTATAGCAGAAACCGCTGTTAGGTACTTTAAAGCTTTAGGCTGCAAATGAAAACAGAAAGCTCCTGTTATTCCTGCTTTTCCCTGCAAGGTGCATTTCTCATGCAGCTCTCCGTGTGGGAGGCTGGAGAGTTCTCTCTGCTTTTCTACAAGGAAGGGGAAGTATTTTAGTAGTTGCAACAGAGGTACATAGATTAAAACAAAATTATCCCCCAACCAACCTCAAAACTACACAAGTACACAGTGTTGTGTGCTGCATGTCAGACATGAGAAGCTGTTTTTGCAGGCCCTGGGGAAATACTGGGGCAGTAACACACAGGCTCTAGTGCAGAACAGTGTTCCCACGAAATTGAACCCTAATGCAGTTTTGGATGAGGGTATCAGCATTTGGCACTGGTTCCTTATTAACAGCTCTTTGAGTCTACCCTTCCTGGGCTCTTTATGGGTCAGATATGCCACATGTTTCAAAATTCCAGTGCTTATTCTGGAAGAAAGAGGGAATGGGTAAGTGAATTGCCAAGAGCCAGTTTTAAGGAGTAATGTCGGTACTTATGAACAGTATATGTGTTGTGTTTGGAGATGTGGTTTATAATTCCATAGGCAAGGTGGAATTGATCTCTTCTGCTCTTACAGGGCAGACACAGTGAATGACAGTGCAGTCCATAAAACCTTGTAATAGTTTTGCTAACAATAGAAATATGGACCATGTAGAAATCATTCTATTAAAAAAAAAGATACTTGGTGTTATATCAGGCTTTCTTAAATGTTGAAGTTTTCCCTTGAGCGTGCTTTAGAAATAAAAGCAAAGCAACCAGGATGATTTTTCTTCTGTCTCCATTTCTCTTCTCTTTGGCAAGTGAAACAGTTTTTTGAGGGAAAGCATTAGTGAAATTGTCTTTATTGATGTGGTACCTCTGTTCTCTCACTGAAGTGCAACTGTTGTGTAATTTTGGTTGTACATCACTTTGCTTTTCCTTTCGTCCGAAGGAATTCTGTTTGCTTCCTTCCATTAGATAAATGAGGACAGATCTGTTGGTTGGGAACAGAGGGAGATTCAGAGCACTGGGCCCAGCGTGCCCATTGTATACGTGGGCAGCACAGCAGAAATGACAAGGCTGGTTCAAAAGCAGCATGGAAAGATGAAAAAGACGAAGAGAGAGCAGCAGACATGAAGGATTCTGTTTTGCCTGAGGAAAACACTGCTATCCATAAGATATTTAAAGACAAGACTTGTGTACAGGATGAAGGGATCTCAGAAACAAAACACAGATGGCTTCTAAGCTCTGAAACACAAACAGCTGCTGAATCCTGGAGGTTACTCAACTTCATGGGGCTTTCACATTTGAGACTGTATGCCTATCCTTAAAAAAACCCCTGTATTCAGCCAGCTTCTATCCAGCTGAACTGTGGCTCAAAAACCAAGGGGTATGATACCTCAAGAAGATTTAGAGCTGGTTTTATATTTGTGCTCTTAAATGCTTCTCTCAAAGTGGGCAGCACTGCTGGCATGTAACTAAAGGTGTGGGTGCTACTTGGGGAAGTGACATCCTTTTGTAGAAGGCTTTTGAGATGTCTTACGCCTTGATTTTTTTTTTTTATTTCTGAGAGGAATCCTTCAGAGTTTTAGGGACAGTGATGCTCCAGTACAACCCCAGCAAGTGTGTGATGGCAGCTGGCTGGGAGGGCAGTGGCTGATGAACTGGGGAACAGGACCATGAGTCCAGGGGAGCCCAAGGGGCTGCAGGGGAGCATTGTGAGGTTCTGATCCTGCCCCTGGGATGTGACAGCTGTGCAGGACAGGCTGGAGACTGACTGCATGGAAGGATTTGCCTGGTGCTGGAAGCGGAATGTGCATTGACAATGTGTCCTTGTGGCATTGAAGGCCACTCTCTCCTGGTGGGCTGTACTAGGGCCAGCAGGGAGAGGGGAGGGTGATGTTCCTCTTTTGGGTACTCGGGGGCACATCTGGAGTGCTGTGCCTGACTTGGGCTCTCTGGGACAGTAAGGATTGTGTCAAACTGAACGGACCGAGGTGGTCAGGGCTGGAGTGTGTGATGTGTGAGGAGATGCTCAGGGAGCTGGTTTTGTTCATCTGGTAGAAAAAAGGTTCACA
Source organism: Poecile atricapillus (assembly GCF_030490865.1). NCBI lineage: Eukaryota > Metazoa > Chordata > Aves > Passeriformes > Paridae > Poecile > Poecile atricapillus. Next base: position 3,216,664 of record NC_081289.1, on the reverse strand, counting down.
GGAGGATCCTAGAGCTGTCTTCAGCTACTGGTGAGAATATGGAGAAAGCCAGGCTCATTTTTGGGGGAGCAGAGGGATAGGATAAAGGACAGGAAGGGAAAATCCTATTAGATATTAGGGGGAAAAAATTGTAATGAAGTTAATCAGTCATTGCAGCAGGAATCCAGTCTGAAATGTCCATCCTCTGAGATACTCAAAGTATAACTGAATAATTCCCTGGGCAACACGGTCTCTGCTGAAGTTAGCCCTCCTGTGAGGGATTTGGGGATGACTGATGGACCTTGCAGAAGTGCTGTAGATCCACAATTCTTTTATATTCCATGGAGAACTGTTCTAGTAGAAACATGGAAATAGATACAACTTAACCAAAGAATGTAGTTAAATATGTCACCAAGACTGCAATGTATTCACTGAGGAAGACCTCCTGTACCAGAATCCTACCAAGGATTTCATAATGTGGAGAAAATTGAGTTAACAGGAGTTAGAGAACTGTCCTTGAGAATGTGTGTGAACCTGGACTGAAACCACTCCTGGAATTTCGATATTTAATGGGTTGGAGAGGGCTGCTTTGCTGCTTTTCTGAGAGATAGAAATTAAGGAGAGGTTGACAGGAAATATATTGATTGTTGGGAATGTACATCCTCTAATTTGACAACTTCTCTGGCACCTTAATCATCTAGAGAGTAAAGGAAGAAAAGAACTCAGACATTACAGAAAAATTTTTGACTGAGCAAGCAGTTTAGAAATACTCACAGAACATATTTAATTCAGAGTGTTGAATTTGTATTCAGAAATAAATGTAGAGGAAATAAGCTGAGGATGCTGGAGGAGAAATTTGACTTCCTAAACGTATCTGGTAAAAGCTTTGGGTAAATATAATTGCTTTCATGTTTTTTCTTGTTGCCTTGCAGCTAGGTTTGAAAATTCTCCTGCTCTGCCCCTAAAGCTGAATCGAGACTTGCTTTAATAAAGCAGCATCAATTTTGCTGTGTTCCATATTGCTTGGATGCAGAGGGAGGATCCTTTCCTCCTTGAGTTCCCCAGTGCTACCAGAGTTATATTGGTGTGGGACTGCTGGGCTCCCCTTGAGCTGCCCCACTGCTGCTGCCTGGGATTTGTGGCCTCCGTCCTCTTCTTTCAATGTTGGCCTTGCACATCTCTCCTGGCTGGGTCTCTGCATGCAGGGTGAAAAAAGCTCCCTCACATAAAATGTGAATTAACAGCTAGAATACAAGCAATGATGCTGGTTGGGAAATGGAGTGAAGTCTGACTTCAAAAAAAACCAAAAATCCTCAAAAAACTCAAACCCAACCAAACAAAAACAATCAAACCCAACCCCAACCAAGCAAGAACAATCCCACAAACCACCAAACAACTATTTTTTTGCTTTATACCATGGGAAAACAATTGCAAATTTTAGGAGAACTATAAAAAAAATTATTTACTTGACATTACCAGCAACAGATGCATTTATGCATTAAGAAATACTGCTTTTAGAACATGGAGCCTTCCTCTAAAATATGCATATACTTCTGCAATCAGGCATGAAACTAAAAAATTTTCATTGGTTCTAGATAGTGATGGAGCCCTTCTTTCATTTGAGCTACAGTTTTACTTCATGATGAAAAATGGTTCTGGCACAGAGTTCATGTCCACTTGTGTTCAGGGTGTTGCTCTGGGGATGCTCAGCACCAGCTGGGTGCTTGTGCTCCTCTCTCAGTGCTCACATTTAATTCTGTCAGCATGGGTTAGGTAACTTCCAAAATCTGAGTTTTCATCGGAGTCATTCAGGTTTGCTATTAAATTTCATGTGAGCCAACAAAGCCTTTCCAGGCAGGCCTGACATTTTGGCAAGGCCCCAGTAGGATTTTTAGCTGGTGCCAAATCTTTTATTTTTCTCGGCTATCAATGAAGCTGTTGTGGTAATGTGGGTTTTGTGAGCTGTGAGAATTTATGCGCACAAAGGGACCTGCTCTTTGCAGGGAACACAGGGAGCCCTGAGTCCAGGAGGAAGGGTAATTAAAGTTAATGAACCAGGGTAACCTTTCCATGGTGATGACCACTATCCTGATGGTAGGTAAGGGTCAGGGACTAGTCCCATTTTATAATCGCGCTCTAACTCCACACTTTAATTGGCGTTGGATTAAAAATTAGCCATTACTTCCATAATAGAAGTGGTTTGTAGATTTTAAAGGAGTTTTTCAAAGCTCTGCAAGTCTTGAGGAACTTGTTCTTCTTGGACTTGGCTTTGTGTTATGTTTTAATGCACTCTAAAAATGAAGTATTTTTAGTATTTGAGACCAGATAGTGCTGTTTCTATAATGGGAGCAGTTTAGTTATCTCCCCATGGCAGAACAGAAACTCCTTTCTTAAATACTTCCCCTCTTCAAAGGCTTCATCTGGTTTTATCAGAGAGTCTAGGAAGTCTTAGAACTTGCTGTACACAGAGCAGTTGTGGGTTTGAGGTGACAGCCCTGAAACACTGACTTAAATTTGTGACTCTTCTACTCACTGGCTTTTGTGGCATCGGGTAAGTTACTTTATGCAAGACATTTCCCTTGAAGTGGATTTTTTAGTTGATTTTTCTAAGGGATGGACTAGACAGAAAAACTTTGCTGCTCCTATCTCTGAAACCTCATTGATACATAAATCCTGCACCAAACAGGGCACAGGCTGAGATGTCATTGATAGACTACATGCACAGGATCCAAAATGTTAAATATTGTTCATTTGTCTGTCTGGAATTTTAATCAGAAGGCTGTGGGTTTGATTGCCTCTTATGTAAATGTAGAAATAGAAAATGACTCTGAGAATTGGCTGCCTATCAATCCTAAAATCTTCCATTACTAAACCAAACCACATTTTTGTCTTGATGACTAGTTCCATTCAAAAAGGAGTGGTGTTTTAAGTAAAAAAAGAGTTTAAATTTCTCTTCTAATAGTTTGTCACAGATGTTTTGTAGGCATTAGCCTGTTTAAACACATTCTCTGTTTAAAATAAAATTAACTTTTTTTTTTAATAGAAACTGTTTATTTGTTTGGTGGCTGGGATGGAACTCAGGATCTGGCTGACTTCTGGGCGTACAGTGTGAAGGAAAACCAATGGACCTGTATATCCAGGGATACCGAGAAAGAGGTAAGTTCTGCAAACATCCATATTTTTAAAAATACATCAATGGTTGCCCTTAAAAAGGCCCCTACTAAAGTACTTGTGTTGAAGTGCAGTATAAGGTGAGAGCCACAGAGTTCAGACCTTCAAGTTCTGAGGACTTTTGAAATGCTTACATGGGGAAAATATGAGCTGGAGGTAGCTTTGAAGTGTTAAGATTCCTGGAGGGGAAAGGTTTATTTCTCAAAAGCAGGAATGATCAGCCAAAAAATCAGCTCAGCAAGTAGAGCATGAGTTAAATAATTTTGTGTGGCTGAACAACCAGATTTATCACGGAATGTTTTGGGTTGGAAGGGACCTTAAAGATCATCCAGTTCCAGTCCTGCTGCCATGGACAGGGACATCTCCCACTGGAAGGTTCCAAGGACTTGCTAATGAACATTTCAGGCCTGATCCTGGTGTTTGAGCTTCAGAAACAAATTGTTTATTTTTCTAGCTTCTGTCAAAAATGAATAGAAATGGACAACTACCAGATGGAAATCTAGAGGACAGGGGTTACTGCCAAAGGCTACACAACCCCGAGAGCTTTCGTGGAATTCACTTGAACCATTTTCCTTGGCCTGTTTTGCTCAGTATTTGACGTATGAAACCTGAAATGAATGTAGCCTGGGTTATAGGACAAGACAGAAAAAGTCCAAGGCCTTTGGCTTGTGTAAATCATTTCACTGTACACCGAAATCCTCAAGTTCTGTGTGGTTATTGTGTTTTGAGTTCATTACTTATTTGTCAGAGGAAAATTCATGCCACCTATTCTTGGAGGTATGAAAAGTTTGAGATCCCACCACTTTTTGACAAATTCAGGCGTTGATTTCCTCAGCTATTTGAAAACGGTATAAAAATATCTCGTTTCTCATTTGTATTTCTCAGTTTCTTGTCATGGCTAATTTTGTGAGCTTCCTTACCAGATTAAATAACACTTCAATATTCTCATTTGTTTCATGGCAAATGGTTTTTAGAGGTTGTAATCAAATAGGACAAATAGCCTGAGCTTAAAAAAAAAAGAACAAAATCTCACAGGCATTTCCTGTAGCCCTCAAATCTCTGTGTCGTGTACTTGCTGATTGGAACATCCTTTACAAAATGGGCAATAACAAAACTGAACGTGATATTCTGGTTTCTGTCATAACAGAGCTGTGGGGAGGTGAAATTGTTATATTTATGTACTGTTTAGTCAAAAAGGGGCTGCTGTGTTTTCTTCCTGCACAAACCAATGTCTGGTGTTTAAGGGATTAATTTCCTTCTTGCTGGGGTCATGCCACATCCAATAGAATTTCTCTAAAGCTTAGGAAGCCTGGCTGGGATGTTTTCCCTCCAGGTTCCTCATGTCTGACTCCAGCAGGGTAAGACTGGGATGGGAGGAAGAACAGATGCACAAAAGGAGAGCTGTGGATGAGACACAGTAGAAGAGTTGTGAGTTGATGGGATTAAATGATTATAAAGGGATTTTGGAGGGGAAAAAAGTTAGCAGAGTGTTATGGAAGGTCAGAAAATAAGGTGGGAAGGGTCTAGCTGGGACAGGAAGAAAGGAATTTTTAAAAAGTGGAGACGTGTTGAATATATGAGGAGTTTTGAAGAAGGGATGTGCTTAATTAGAGAAAAGTGTGGAGGAACGTGGGTGGCTTGTGAAAGGGAATTCTGAAAGGACTCTCCATGACAAACTTGTGAGCCTCGTGGGCTTCAGTAAGGCCAAGTGCCAGGTCCTGCACATGGACTGGGGCAATTGCAACAATAGATAGAGGCCAAGCAGAGAATGGATCCAAGAGCAGCCCTGAGGAGGACTTGGGGTGTTGGTGCATGAGAAACTTGAAGGTCTCCATGATGTGGACTTGAGCACTTCTGCTCTGGAGCCAGGCTGGGGCTGTTCACCTGGAGAAAGTTCCAGGGAGACCTTAGAGACCCTTCAAGGTGTACCAGGACAAGGGGGAATTGCTTCTCAATGCCAGAGGGGAGTGTTAGATGGGATAATGGGAAGGAATTCCTGGCTGGGAGGGTGGTGAGGCCCTGGCACAGGGTGCCCAGAGAAGCTGTGGCTGCCCCTGGATTCCTGGAAGTGTCCAAGGCCAGGTTGGACAGGGCTTGGGAGCAGCCTGGGCTAGTGGGAAGTGTCCCTGCCCATGGCAGGGGTTGCAGTGGATGGACTTTAAGGTCCCTTCCAACCCAAGCCATTCTGTGAGTTTGTGATACATTCACAGTGTTCAGGAGGCCTCCTGAAGTATAGTTCAGGGTTTTGATGACTTTCAGAGGTACAGTGAGCTGGCAGCTGCAGTACTTGGAAACCAGCAGTGGGTTGTGGTTGTTTTTTTTTTTCCCAAAAAGATCTGGATGAAACCTGCTTTAGAAATGGAAAGGTCAGTCTCAAATGTTGAGAAGTAAATTCAAAAACAAAGACTCCAGATGTTTCTCTAATAGGGACATCAACTGCTCACAAACAATTTGCAAAAAGGAAATGTCTGTTGACATGGAATTTTAAAAAATATTCAGAGAAGATTCCAGTAGAGCTTAATCTTGTTTTGTTGTATTGTGCTAGTTCTGCTTCTGGCTTTTTTATTCTAATTAATTGGTGACAGTGGTTAAATTAGCCACTCAATAATTAAACTTGGATAAGAACAAAATATGGTGAAAGTTGCATCCTGTCCAGTGTTATTGTAGGGATAGTGCACAGTAATGCTTTTGGGATAAGGGTACTGGGAGCTTCTGCTGCAGTGCATTAGGAAAACGTGTGATCTTCTTAGAAAATGATTTTGCTGCTGTTTTTCAAAGTTTTCCAGTGAGGTGTCTCTTTGTCACCTGAAGTTGCATTTGTGTTTTTTAACAATTAGACCACTAAAGCTGCTTTTCTGTAGCTCTTTTGCATAGAATCATTGAATAGTTAAGTTGGAAAAGCCCTCTAAGATCAACTCCAGCCGTTCTCCCTGCACTGCCAAGGCCACCACTAAATCACGTCCCCAAGTCTCACATCCATGTGGCTTTTAAATCCCTCTAGGGACAGGGACTTCACCTGTGCCTTGGGCAGCCTGTTCCAGGGATGGACAACCCTTTCAGTGAAGAAATTTTTCCAAATATCCAAGCTCAACCTCCTTTGGTGTAACTTGAGGCCATTTCCTCTCCTGCTGTCCCTGTTCTGTGGGAGCAGAGCCTGACCCCCCATGGCTGTCCGCTCCTGTCAGGGAGTTGTGCAGAGCCACAAGGTTCCCCCTGAACCTCCTTTTCTTCAGGCTGAGCCCCTTTCCAGCTCCTTCAGCTGCTCCTGGGCCTCCAGCCCCTTCCCACACAGCTCTTTCCTGGATACGCTCCAGGTCCTTATGTCTGTCTTGTCCATCTGGACAAAATGCTCAGGGCACTCCTGGAGTAGCTGATCACTTCCAGCATGAAAAACATGGTCTGGAGCACACCACCACTGCTGATGGACAAACAGACCCCACCATCCCTTCAGTGTATAGATCCAGCAAGACTCCTGCTGTGCTTGTCAAATCTTCTTCCTCAAGCCTGAATCCTTCCAGGGAGATGCTCCATGGAGCAGCTCTGGACCCCTCAGCTTACCCACAGCTTCTGTCTCTGGAGTGTGTGACAGCCCTGTGAATCAGCTGGCACAAGGCACAGCCAAAATGTGTTCCATTTAAGAGCCCTTAAGAGTTTCTACCCTGAGTCAAGTGGAGTGTTCTGATAAATGCTATTGTCTTCAGGGATTTTTGGAGTCTGTAGATCAGCAGACCTCTTCAGGATTAGGGAATAAATAATTTAAAAAAACTAAACCTTGTCATTCCTTGGACAATTTTATTCTAGGCCAGTGTCAGTTAATAGAGAAATTTAATGTGTGTGTTTTGATGTCTATTTCTAGTTTCCAAGCAGCAACTTTCTACTTGGAAGGCTAATTTATTGAAATTCAGCGCAGGAGGACAGTTTTAAGTGTAGGAAAGACTTTTTCTGGTGTAAATTGATAGTCAGGGGATTTTGAAATAGGATCAAAATGCTGAGGGATGTTGATGCCTCTGGAGATCAGATAAATGAGACTAAAGCAGTGTTATAGTTGGCATATTTTGTGTGTCTCTGGTATTCCTGTACGTTGTCTTAGCATTTCCTAGAGACAAGAGATGGGGGGAATCTCCCTTCAAACGATGTCATTGCACTGATTGGTACCTTCTGTGAGATGCTTCTTGGAAAATACATTGACTCATCCTCATTCTAGCTTCTTCAGAGGAAAACCCTGCTCACAAATCAGCTGTGTGAAGGATGTGGAAATTGTGTAAATGGGTTAGGTTTAGGTGACACTGTGTTTCTCTAAAAAGTTGTTGAAGTGTTTCCTTACCAAAGGTAGTAGTGAAGGTCCTGTCATGGTTTAACTGCTTGAGAGGATAAATCTTTGCTCACAATGAAGACAAGTGTAGGTCAACAAGTGCCTCCTGTTCAGTAGGTTCAAAATGATGTAGAAAATGGGTATATTGTGAGGTGACAGTTTGCTGTGAACACCAACTGCTTTTCCAGGATGCTGAAAGTAAAAGCTGACAAGTGTAGAAAGATCTCCTAATGGTGAGAGCCAGGGGGAATTTCAGCTGCTATTGTATTTCCAGTTAAATTTTCTCCAGTCTCTGCATGCATTTCTTTGCATTTGTTGATGTGGATGAATTTACCCAAAGCTTTCAGTGTCATATTACCACAGAAGCATTTTTTGTGGGAGTTTTTGACACCTCTGACTGTTTTTTTGGGTGTGATGGAGCAGTACATGAGCTTAGCAATGTAAAGCTTTTACCCTATGCTGTTTGAAGTGCAGGAATTGAACTAGTCTCAAATATTGACTTCTTCCCACAGATGGTGATACAGTTTGGAAGACACTTCAAGTGACTTGAGGGGCTTTTTGTTGCAAATATTGCGATGTTTACGGACTTGAGATCTAATACAGTGAATGTGCCACGTCCTACTGCTGAGCAGTTCCAGTGGTACAGATGCTCAGTTATATGAGATGCCTGGTGCCACAAAAGCACATAGGGAGAAGGCAGCTGTCCCTGAAAGAAACTTGGATACTGCAGACGTACCTCGGAGCCAACTTCCTAAATAGTGCAAATGCCTACAAAAGTAGGGACAAAGACGGCAGATGCTGGAGTGAACCAAATGAAAAGTATCCTAGGCTGATCCTAAATATCACAGGCTAATGGTTTATTTTCCTCCCTATTTAGTAGCATAATGATTTTAAAATGTTCTAAGCCAGCATTCTTTCACCATAATGTTAGAGAGAGACTTTAACATATGTCTGACTGACATCCCCAGTGATTTCCACTTAGGCAGCCTAAGGCAAAAAGACCCTGTTAAGGGAGTAGCACCTCAGCTTTTTAAAATAATTTATTTTTAAATAAACATTTTGGAAAAGGTTTTCTGCTTTTCAAGCTAACTTGTGTGCTGATACTACCTTGTGTGCCTCAAGAGTTCTGTCCTCTTAAGCCCGGTTTATTTGTCTTTTTTTAACTTTGACATTTTTTTAAGGAAAAGATCATCCATATTTGAAAACAGCTTCGGGTCTCAAGTTGTTCAGCTCCCTCACTAGGTGCCTGTTTCTTGCTTCCAGAATGAAAAAAAACCCAGACAACCAGCCAAACTTCAGTTATTCCTCGTACCAGATGTTTGAATGTGTGGAGGTCCCTTTCCCCCACACACTGCTGTTCAAGTCAGTCTCGTGGAAAAAGGCGCATTAAATAAATGCCTTGTGCCCGATGTTCTGGAGGCTGCACAACTCTGGCAGCCCTGGAGCTTGTGCGTGCCAGTCTTCAGGTTATGTTGAATTTCCAAGTCATCATAAAGCTTTCAGTTGCAAAGTAAAACTACTTTCAGTCCTTGAAGTAATGCATCAGGCGGAGTTGATTTGTGGCGTTTATGTTCCGATAAAAATCACCACTTCAACTGCAGCTTATGATGAGTTTAATGCTCTGATCTCTGGTCTGGAATGGAACTTTATTTTACTTACAAGGCTTTATTAGGACATTATTGCATCATCCTAATGCATTTTGCAATTCCCTGTAAATTGTAGATGAGGCAGTGTAGAGTCATTCTTGGGTGGCTGTGGATGCATCCTAGGGGATTACAGGATTTTCAGGTAAAGATTTAGTGAAGAGGTTGATGTTGGTACAAGGAATTCTGATTTATATCCTTTTGGCTTTTAAAGACACAGAAATATGCACCTGAGCATAAATGAGCCTGCAGGAATACCAGGACCCCAGCATTTCACACTGAAGATATTAAAAGAAAAGGATTTTAAAGAAATAGGAGAATATGTAGAGGTGGAAGGAAAAAGTACTCTTTTGCCAGGGAGTGAAAATAGCTTCACACACCAGTTAACTTTGTCTTGGGAGTAGAGTAATTTCTTATTTCAGCTACACTGAGAGACTTGTTACATTAATGTTGCATTAACATTCCTCAATCTCTACAAATACAGAAATCCCTGAAGAAATATCAGTTATCCCAAGGTGGTAACATAGGGGAAGCAGTCTCAAGTGGTATCGCAGACAAATCTGTAGCTAAATTGTCTGGATAATTACGTGCTTGAAAATGTAGTAAGTTTTTGTGGACCTTGCTACTGAGGTATTTCAGCAGCTGGGTTTTGGAGGTAATTGAGAATTGAGCTTTCTGGAGCGTCTCAAGAGAACTTACTGGCACAATGGCTGGTGCAATGATGTGTTGAGTTCATACCTACCTGAAAGAGCTTAGTACGTTCAATAGGACTTAATCCATGAATTTTCTGGGCCATGCATGTGATGGAGACGTTACTGATACTGGGCTCTAGGAAATTAAGCAGCCGCTTTTACAGCTTGCTAACACCTTCGGGTGCAAACTGCTCTTTTGTCACCTGTTCAAAACTGTCTTCACTTTCTCAGAAACATCTGAGAGCCTGTGACTGTCAAAGGATTTAGACTTAGAATTTCACGTTTGTCTGTCACTGGCATCTCAAGGACAGTTAATTACAAAAAAAATCAACTTCTGAAAGTGTAGCCTTGCTACAGCCTTTGTGGCTGAACAGTTTATAAGCAACCAGTTAAATTTTTTCGGCTTTCTGGTCTGCAAGTGGGGCTGTAGCTCAGCTGAGTAGTTTGTGTCTATGGAAAAATCTCTCTTGGCTGGACCTTCGCTGACCATTGTTACTGGTAATGAGAGGACAGCGTGAACTTGTGATGCATGCAAAAATGACCTCATTCAACATCCTGCAATTGTTAATGGGGTTACTTAAATTCGGCACACGAGGGATGTTGTCCTGAGGGCCCATCTCAGAGCTGGTGAAAGCTCTGGTTCTCTGGTGGGTTGTTCGTTACATTTCACCAGTGTTGCTGAAAGCAAGGCTGAGCAGTGGATGTGGAACAAACTGACAATTTACTTGGTAAAATTTAAGAAGTTACAATTTTTTTCACATTTCGCCAGTGTGAGCAGCGCTTTGTTTGCAGGTGAATTGTGCCTTTTGTTAGAAATAGCAAAGAATTAATGTCCTTTTGCTGCAAGGTCACTCTGTACTGGGGTATTCCTTCAGTACTTCTCTTTTTTGCATTTGTCAGCTGAATCACAAAGGTTGGATGTCTTTTATTTTTGACTGTAAACTAGAGCCTGCACAAGACCTTCATACACATTCCTACAACCTCCTTCACATAAATTAAAGAATCACAGTGGTTTGGGTTGGAAGGGACCTTAAAGATCAACCCTTTACACCCCCTGCCATGCACTGGGACACCTTCTGCTATCCCAGGTTGCTCCAAGCCCCATCCAACTTGGCCTTGGGCCCTTCCAGGGATGGGACAGCCACAGCTTCTCTGGGCACCCCTTGCCAGGGCCTCCTCACCCTCCTGAGCAGAGAATTTCCTTCTAACAGCCGATCTAAATATCTCTTCTTCCAGTTTAAAAGTGTTCCACCTTGTCCTATCACTATCTGCCTGTGTAAAAGTCCCACTTCATCTTTTTTATAACCTCATTTTAAATACTGAGTGGCTACAAATTATTTCCCACTATTTGAATGCTTGAAGATGTGGAAGCTTTTTCCCCTTTCTACTGTCCACTGGCTTGTAAGATGTCTTGTTTTACTGCAGCATGATATCCGTGGCGTTATGCATTGCTGGAAGGCTTTGATGATACCTTGGTGTGAGAGCAGAGCGCTCAGGAGATCCAGGAATGTGTCTCCTCCACTGGCAGTTCCTCTGGCATTGGCTGCCAAAGCTGTTTCTGCACTGTAGGAAAACTCAGCAGCACAGCTGTCAAAGCACGATGTTGGTGCTTTCGAAAGTTCAGCTGAGAGGACACACTTGGTCTTTACAGGTGCCTTGATCAGAGCGCATCAGAAAACAGAAAAACATGTATTAATTAATTCCTTTATGAAAATACTCTTAAATGAGTTATTTCTGCAAGCAGGCTGGCAGAGAGGCTAATAAATAATAATTTCATGAGAATAGAACATTATCTTTTTTTGTAACTATGCTCATATGCTGCACCCAGTCTGTGCTGTGGTAAACCTGTGCTGATCCCTGAAGGATAGAGCAGAGACTTGGAGTCAAGTTCATGTCAGACTGGAAGGGTTGGGCTGTCAAGGGTCATCAAATCCAGCCCGCCACTGTCATAAGGAGCGTGTCGTATGATCTCTGAGCCTGATCATTTGACTTATAAGCTCATTGAACCGTCTGTCAAAAATAGAACATCAGGCCATTTATTTTTTTAATTCTAATTTAAGCAGGGAAAGTCTCTTCGTGGCAGGCTCAGCTCAAGGCCACGCAGTATCAACAGTGGGAAATTAGGACTGTTCCAAATGTGAGCGTGCTTTTAGGAAGGGGAAAAGGAATGCTTCATCCTGTTTAATTTTGTTGTTTTCCCACCTTGAAGAGATGTACACACAAAACTGTGTGCTAAAAGCTGCCTCTGTCTTTAATCTGCTCCATCATGTCTGAGTCAGATGCCCAGAAAGGACTTTGCTGGTAAATCTATCCCGTGGCATCGCTGTAGGAGGGCGCTGGTAAGCAGATTAGCCATAGCTCAAATTCTGTGTCAACTGCCTGACTGAGGGTGCCTTCCAGGTCTTGGCTGTGCCTGGACTTATTAATAGTTAATTATAACTTTTTAATATCCAAACCTAATATTTATCATAAGACATTTAACTTTCTTGTATGAAAAATTGTGTAAATTCATGGCTTCCCAGTACTGGTCCTGAGGAGTTTTCAGCATCATGACTCTTAGATAGATGCTGGTCAATTTCTTAGGCCTCCCAAAATATTTATTGGCAGAATATATTTAATTTATATGGAACAGTTTTTTAGAGAAGCTGTGGCTGCCCTGTCCCTGGAAGTGTCCAAGACCAGGCTGCATGGGGCTTGGAGCAGCCTGGGATAGTGGAAGGCAGGGAAGTGTGACTGGATGAGTTTTAAGGTCCCTTCCAACCCAAACCATTCTATGACTAATGAACTTGCATGTTCTCAGAAATATTCTTTATAACTGGTAAAGCAGCCTTAAAATTAAGTTGGAATATCAGTTACTTTTATAAATACTAGCAAGAATCATGGAATGTTAAAGGTTGGAAGGGACCTAGCAATCATCTAGTCCCAAACCCCTGCCATGGGCAGGGACACCTTCCATTAGACCCAAATGCTCTGAGCTCCATCCAGCCTGGCCTTTGAACACTTCCAGGGATTATTTGCAGAGTAATTTTAAAAATTGAGTATACATTGAGTATCCAAAATATGTTTTTTGGAGCTAAACTCCCATCTTATAGTCCTAGAAATATTCAGTCATTTGCTCTGTCTACCCTGTGTGGCATGCAAAGGTTTTTAATTCTAGTGCTGGAGCTGTCAGGTGTTTGGCATCAAATGACACGGGTGGCACTGATTTCTGCCATCATACAGAGTAGGAAGTTGGGATGTGCTGTTTGAGGGAGAGTCTTTCATGCTGAAGAAACCCTTACTGAGGGCTCTGAGCCTCTGCCATGTGCCTGTGTTGGGCTGCTCCTGTTGTGTGACTGAATGTGCAGGACCCTCCCTCTGGTGGTCTGGTGCTCCTTGCATATCATGGGTGATTTTGTGGGTGATAGGAACGATACATCAGCCCCCAGCTCCTTCTGTTCTGTGTTGAGGGACCGTACAAATCCTCCATGCAACCATAAAATAAAAGGAATAGATAAATGATTATGTTTCCTGGCACCTTTAGGTTATGATAAACTTAAAATGCCTTCTGTAACTTGTATGGGATGAAAGTGATTTATTTTGTTGTATGGCTGCAGTTGTTTCTCTTACTGAATTTAGTGCTCATCTAGAGCAAAGCAAATCTTTGCTGGAGCTCAGATTAAACATTTTGGGAGCGCATTAGCTGTAAACTGGCATTGATAAAGCACTAACAAGCTCTAATCTTAAAGCACATGGACTTGAATTAATGCCAGGAATAATATGCATTTCCTTTCATTTTCAAGTTTGTGGATAACTTTCCCCTTTTTTTGGGGAGGGTGGTAGGGGGTGGAGGAGGAAATGAATTGCAATCCGAAACTGGGAAATGAGAGCAATTAATCTCTGCAGTTGTGTGCAGGCAGGAGGGACTTATTTGTTGTCTGACAGGCCGCTCTCAGGACTGGAAACAAAGTAGGTTGTTTGTGTCTTTTTATGTCCTCGTCCTAGTTTGCTTTAGGACAAGAGCATTTACCTCATGACGCTTATTTTTGAACTTCATACTGGAGGCAGTGTTCACATTCCACTCAGTCTTTTACAGGACCAAGAAGGGAGAATTAGTCAGCTGTTCTTTGTTTTTATTTCCCTGACTCTTGAAAAAGATCCAGGCTTGCTCCTGAGGTTTTTCATCTGGATTGGTCTGAATAAAACAGATTTTTCTTGCAACTGAAACCCCTTTATTTGCAAAAGGTTATGATAACCAGAAGAAGCCAAGCTCCCCCAGTTTTTGTTTGGGATGGGCAGTGGAACCGGCTTCCTGTGGTCATGTTCACATTAAAGGAGGTTCATAGGACATTTATTTAAAATCAAAAAAGTGAAAGCTGTCATGTTTGTGCCTTAGTGTAGCATGCCAGGATGCTGTTGCTAAGATGATGCCTGCTGATTCTGGCATAAATAGTGATTTGAGCAGGCCCTGCCCTAAGGAGTTGAGTCCCAATCCTTTCTCCCTCGTATAGGAACAAATCAATTATTCTAAGGAGGCGGTGTTGTCTCTCGGTGCTGTTGTGTTGCTTTTTGAAAACGTTTTGTAAGTTAGTCCTTAAGTGGGATAATTGCTTTCAGCATTTGCAAGTTAAATGAAGAAAGCTCTAATTAGATTTTATAAAGTGGCTTAGCATGTTGAGAAGGCTTTTCATAAAGTATACTGTGTATTCACTTGGCGTTGCACAATTGAATTTCGTGTAGCACTGACGAAACCTAAAAATCCTATTTGGCCCTGGGTGCTTAAAGGATTGAAAGCCTGCCTTAAGTGCTCCTGGCCATACAGCCTCTCTTCCTTTCCCCACCATCCCACCCTGACCGGGGCGTTTATCTGTGTTGTAGAGACTGGAGGAGTTGCGTCAACACCAACCTGTTTGAGGAAGAGCCTTGGAGCTGGGCATAAAGCTTGGTGTTTTGTATCGCTTCCAAACAGGACCCTGCACATGCTGTTTAATCTGTTTTAGCTGTTTACTGTGCTGTGCTGATTGTCTGGTGGGGCTGGGTGGCACAGAGCCACTTTGTTCAGGTCAGTCCTGGCTCTGTGCGGGCACTTACTGAGTCCCACACAAACCCAACAGTGCTTGTGCTTAGCAGTTTTTGGTATTGTTTGGTGTCCTGTAGGTTAGAAATGTGATATGCTAATGCTTTCCTCTTGCCATCACAGCCTTGGCAGCAGCTGAGGCACTGGCCAAGGCAGCCTGACACACTGCTTGCCATCTGAATAAGGACTTAGTCCAGTCACAAGCCCCTTTCACGTGTGGTTTCTGCAGTGTGTGTGCCAGGAGCTTTCTGATGAGAATTGGAAGGAGTCCCCAGAGCCAGTTTTGTTCAGGTCATTTGGGTGCTGTTGCTGGATGTGACTTTGAGAGTCTTATGGAAGATAGGCTCTGCCTGAGAGGTGGCACCTCTACTACCTCAGTCAGTCAGGTGATGAAGCTTCATCTGCAAAAATGTGGATTCCACGTGTAACAGCTTAGAAAAAAACAGATCTAAAGTACTTAATTATAAAATCACAGAATTGTTTGGTTGGGATGGACCTTGAAGACCCTCTTGTCTCACCCCCCTGCCATGGACAAGGGCACCTTCCACTAAGCCAGCTTGCTGAGAGCCCCATCCAGCCTGGCCTTGGACACTTCCAGAGATGAAGAGTTTTGCACGGATTTGTTATGAGTTCAGATGATCACAGAAACAATTTGTCAAAACTGTGACTTGGTGATAAGGTCTGAATTGGAAGAAGGGCATAGAGATATCTAGTAAGATCCACTCAGCCTGGGACATTAATTAATGGATTATGACCAGCCTGTATCCTGGCAGAGGGACAAAAGGTTGTTCTTTTGCCCTCTAGCCATGCTTGATCTTCAACCTTCAACACTGGGTTAGAGAGTCATCTCTGTCATGGTCGGTTTTTCTCACTCATTGCTTTTAAAGGGTCAGATTCTTTGAACACTTGTGGAATCAACAAACTTTCTCATTTGAATTTACTGGATTGCTGTGTCCATGACAAGTTGTGGCACTGTGTTTTTTGTGTGAACAACAGGCTGCTGTTGTAACCACATGGAGCACACGGCTTTGGATGAACGTTCGCAGCCACCCACGGGCACTTGATTCATCGCATGTGCCTCAAAGCGTTTTACTCTTTTGTAGTGTCTCTGTAAATGGATTTCATGTCCCTCTTTGAAGTACTTATGAACTGCAAGGGCTGCCATGGTCAAGCTGAACTCAGAGGTGAACACAGATTTAGACATTTCCCCTTTTCTTCCTTAAATGTCAAACCAGTGTGTATCACTGTTAATGGAGTTACTCATTTTGGTAAACATATAGGCTAAGGAAGAAACTTTGGCAGGTTCCTTGCGATCGTGTGAGTGGTGTGCAGGCAGAACTCCAGTTTTTTTTGAGAACAGATTTCAAATTGGATGAAGTTTCCTGTATTACAAGAGATAGTTCATGCTATGGCAGGCTCTGCAGTTTGGTGGAGCTGAAGTTTTGGAGTGAACTTGAGGTGATGAAGATTCTGTGTCTGTAGAAATGAAATGTTAACCTTAACTGCTCTTTAAGAAAACAGACATTACTGTGTGAGATGTGGCCAGGACGTGGTTAAACAAAAAAGGCATTTTTCCTGAATTCTTTTCTTATTTTAAAATAGTCTTAGGAAATCTGTATGTTGCCTGTTTAGTGTAGCAAGTGTGTTGTTGGTGCCAGTGCCTTGAAATGGGTATTGAGTTGTGAAGTGTCTCAGCCTTGTATCTGTGCTCAGACAAATTTTGGTTGATTATGTAGCTTTTCGTGACAAGGCAGATCTGGAAATTGCCAAATAGATTTACTCCTGAAAGTGCTAAAGACATTATGTGAACAAATTTGGGAAGATTAAATTTAGTCCACCACATAGAGGTGAGAGATTGAGGGGATGATTCTTAAATTGTCCAATTCCATTAGAAAGGTGCAGTGACCTGCCAGAGGAGAGGGTCAGGAAGCACAGGTGGGTCCTCACATCTCACCTACAAGGGGGCTGTGCCAAGGCAAATAGGTGCTCATTGGTGGGGGAGTGGTGCCATATCCCTCAGTGTCCCAGCTCCATGGCTTGGGGTGGACTTTGCACACTGGGGTGATTTATTTGTCAGCCAGGGGCTGCCTTTGTGAGAGCACAGATTGGTGCTTCTCCTGCAAAGGAACTCCCCCATGTGTTTGGAACAGGGTCCTCTGCAAGGTACTGGTTTTGTATTTTTCTAGGAACAAAATAAATTGTGTTGTTGCCTTCTGTGTCATCTTCCTTCATGTGACCAAAGGCAATCAATGAATTTTTTCTGCATTTCAGGATTTTATGCTAATGTTTCACTGCTATCAGTACTTTTTTTTTTATTTTTCAGAAAATAAAATTATCTTAATTACCCTGAAGTAACTAATCCTCAAAGCTGTAATCATTGCCGACATAATGCTTCATATTTACAAAATACGAACAATTCAGTTCACCTCTTCATGTGGTCTTTTGAGTTACTCTAAGCAGTTTCCTGGAACCATTGCTTAATCAAGAAATTAAATTCTGTAACATGAATAGTAAAGGCTTTTGACAACAAAGATGTAATGCTTCCTTTCTTTTTTTATTCAATTTAGTGACGTGCATTCCATTAGTGTTTTTTAAAATTCCACTTTAAATTTCAGTAGAATTTAAGTGAAAGGGTACAATTATGAAGATTTTTTTATAAGGCAATACTTGGTAGCACACAAAGCAACTGTTTATTATTAAACTGTGATTATTTGGTATGATATTCTACTCCTTAAGTCTTCAATAACAATTTTAAAGATTTGCTATATCCTTGCCTACTTGCCTGTTACTTACTTTTGAATGTTTTTTAATGGATTTTTTGGTATAGAATCCCAGAATGGTTTGGGTTGGATGGGACCTTAAAGATCATCCCATTCCAGCACCCTGCCATGGGCAGGGACACCTTCCACTATCCCAGGGTTGCTCCAGGCCCTGTCCAGCCTGGCCTTGGACACTTCCAGGGATCCAGGGGCAGCCACAGCTTCTCTGGCACCCTGTGCCAGGGCTCAGCACCCTCACAGGGAAGAATTTCTTCCCCATATCTAATTTAAATCTGTGCTCTGTCAGTGGGATGTCATTTTCTGTGTCCTGTCACCCAGCTGTGACTACAAAATAAACTACAGTATTGATCTACACTCTTGATGTTTTTCTTTTGTCTGATATTTTGGACATAAGACTTTGCAGACTGTGTTTTCTAGTGTTTTGGTGTACCAGAACATCACTCTCATGCTTAAAGAAAAAGTGTATGAAATGTATCTCATCTTAAAATGAGATTTGGGAAGCAGAAAGGAAACTGCCCAGATGACTGCAGTCATCATTGTAATGTCATTAAATAAATTACTCCATGATTTAATTTGAGCACTCCTGGATGGCTTAAGCCCATAATAATTTGACATGGGGCACTCTCTGAGTTTCTCTTGAAGATCATAACTCAGGGCAGTTTTGTTTACCGTGGGAAACTTTCTTTCAGATGGAGGCTGGGAGGGCCATATCTATTTGTGAAGGACAGGGAGTGCTTTTGTTACCTTCCCAGAGCCATTACAGGATATGATTGCTTGGGGGAGTGTCTGCTTATGATCTGTTAGAAAACAGCCTATTAATAAAACAGAGGCTCTTGTAATAGAGCACTTCTTAATCTTCTTCCTGTGTAGTTATTTATAGGTTGTGACATCTTAATTTGCCTCTCATGTGCATCGACTTCTGTTATTTTAAAAGATCAAGTAGTTTTCACACGCCTCTGAGAATCACTTCTGGGAGAAACTGTCTGTTTTCTAAGGAATCTGACAAAAAAGGTTCCAATCATAAGTTTGTTGTGACAAGTGCATTAAGGTTTTTGCTGGTGTCTTTCTAAAGGACAGAAGTTATGGGATGTGCTCTTGTAGTTATTTCTATATTAATCCCGTATTCGATTACAAGCAGATTTTCCTAAATTCCCCAAGGATTTCTAGTTGCTGCTAATACTTACTTTCCCTTAGTGACCTACCTGGAGCAATATTAAATCCACTATTCTCTTCATTTTTGTGGTCTTTTGCTTTCTCAGAGTGGTCCCAGTGCCAGGTCCTGTCACAAGATGTGCATTGACATCCAGCGACGGCAGATCTACACCCTGGGGCGGTACCTGGATTCCTCCGTGAGGAACAGCAAGTCCCTGAAAAGTGACTTCTACCGCTACG
Source organism: Poecile atricapillus (assembly GCF_030490865.1). NCBI lineage: Eukaryota > Metazoa > Chordata > Aves > Passeriformes > Paridae > Poecile > Poecile atricapillus. The sequence goes on along the minus strand of NC_081289.1, from coordinate 3,197,639 downwards.
ACATCGACACCAACACCTGGATGTTGCTGAGCGAGGACACCGCAGCAGATGGAGGCCCCAAGCTGGTGTTTGATCATCAGGTCAGCCACACTCATCCTCCTCCTGCAAATTCTCTGTGTTTAAAAGTCAGTTTTGATTGTAGTCTCTGTGATTTCGAGGTGCTGTACCAGGTAACAGAGCAGGGATGAAGAGGGCGTGATCTGCACTCAGTTAAGTCCTAATAGCATTGCTGCTCAATGCCACTGGCTGCTGGTTCTCCAATCAAACCGAGTCAGAAGAATCATAAGAACCTTTGCAAAGAAATGCATTTTATTAAGACACATTTTATTAAAGCTCAAAGCACAGTTCATCTGGTTTTAATCAGTCTCCTTGAGCTGGGTTTGCAGATCTGCCTTGCCTGGAGGGCCTTGGGGAGCAACTTGCAAAGCTGTGTGTGGTACCTTTGGAAGAATACTCCAAGCAAGCTTCTGGAATGAGACCAACACAGGAGCAGGATTCTTTCCAAACTGGTTACCTTTAAAAATTGTAGAATGTGCTTTCTTTGGAGAAACACTTTAGAGGAATGGCTGCTAATCCTTTAAAAAGTCACATCTCTCCATGTGTTCAAATTGAAAACAACTTTACTTACGTTGTGTTCAGTGGCTTTTGGTTACTTGAAAAAGGTATTTTGTTCTCAATTGATTTTCTTTTTATGAAGCATCGCCAAGAAACAGCACATCAGGACTAATTTTTAGAGCAGCCCAAGATCAGCTTTTATTGGTACTGGCTGTTTTGTAACCAAAGCTGTTGTTTGCCAGCACAATGTGCCTTTCTGCTGACACCGAAAATTAAAGATATGCCATGTCTGCAGAACAAAAGCCAATCAGTCTTTCGGTTCTATTAATAACCAATGCCAGTCTCCCAGGTGTTGGGAAAGAGGCACAAGGAAATTGTCAGCTGGCAAGGCTACTCTGGGTACCTTGCTTGCCTCTTGAAATTACTCCTTTTTTCCAAGTTCTGTCTCAGGGAAGAAGGGCCTCACTGACTTCTGTCAGTCTGCAGCTCTCCCTCTTCTCTCCCCCAGCACCTCCCTTAGGTTTTTATTTAACCTTCAGAAATGCACTGCACTAGAAGTGTTTTGTGTAGGCTTTGCTGAGTAGCATCTCTATCTTACTGTAATCTTGTCTGTTTGTTGGTTTGCTTTTTTTTTTTCACCCTCTCTGGTATTTTGTAACCCTCTGCTTTGCACTTTGCCTGAAAACATCACCTGGAGTCAGGGGGTTTGGTTTGATTTGTGCTGCAGTGCTTCTCATGTGTGCCATAACCTCAGTTTAGGTTTGGAGATTAAACATATTTCTGCTGCACTCCCATGAGGAATCATTGGCCAGGTTATGCCCCCACTCTGTGTTCCAGTAATGGGGGTAGCAGTAAATGTATGCTGGGGATGGAATCTCAGTGACAAATCACAGGCTGATTTTTGCATCAGTTCATTGGTGGGTGGTGAATTAGCAGTGATTTTGAATTTCTCCCTTGCACAGCCATTGCCAGAGGTGATATTCTATTAACTCTGGCTATGAGGATGTAGCTTGAAAAGATCCCCATGGATTTTTTTCTTCGGAATCTATGGAGAAGAACCCTGTGAATCCTCATGAAAAACCCTCAAGTACTTTTCCCAGTGGGTTTTTTAGGTGATGAAGGGTACATTTATTCTATTCTTTTGCATATTAAATGGCATATAGAAATTAAACTTGTGTTTTAAATTTATTTTATGAGATTAAGACCTGACAGCCATGAAGATGTGTGTCTTTTTCTGTTTGTTGGAGGCTCAGGAGCTGGGCAGAGCACTGTCTCAGCTTAGTGGAGGCTGTCGTGCTTGTAGGAGAGGGGTTGTTCAATGTTAGATCTCAGAGTGTTCAGGTCTTATCTTGCTGGCTTAAACCTGCTTCCCTGCTTCTTGCAGATGTGCATGGATTCTGAAAAACACATGATTTACACATTTGGGGGCCGAATTCTGACCTGCAATGGCAGCGTGGACGACAGCAGAGCCAGTGAGCCCCAGTTCAGTGGCTTGTTTGCTTTTGACTGCCAGTGCCAGACGTGGAAACTTCTGAGGGAGGATTCCTGCAACGCCGGACCCGAGGATATCCAGTCCCGGATAGGACACTGCATGTTGTTCCATTCTGTAAGTATCCACACCCTGCTTTGATTTATGATGGCTGACTTTAATGAGAACATCTGGTTTTGTTTTTTCTTGCAAATTTTGTGCTCTTTAATCTCCTTAGTGATGTGTTGTCTCAGTTAATTCAATGTTTGCTGACATTTTGATGCTGCTTTGGTAAATGCAGGAGGTGCTAATTCAAGTTTTGGAGCTTTCATTTCATGGAGCTTTTCCAGCTGAATAAAATTTCAAGTAAAAATCAAGGTGAATTTAAGAGTTGGTCTTAATGAAATAATAGTAAATAGACCCAAAGACTGGTTCATTTTGACCTAAAAATTAATTCTTTTTAAGTTAGTAGAGCAATTTAGAAGCTTCTGGTCTGGTAGATATTCTGTGTTGTTACTGGAATGGGATTTAATGGGTATATATTGAATTGCACAGGCCTCAGAGCCTTTGGTGCTGGAGCATCCAGCTGCTCTGTGTTGTCCTGGGCAGCTGCAAACAGCTGTAAACAGCTGGGATTATGAGCACTCCATCCAGAGCCTCATGGAGAAGCAGAAAGGTGGGGGTGAGGTGTATATAGCATTTTACTTTATGTTGGGTATTAGAAGCCACCTTCCATTGCCTTTCCAGTTGTGTTCATCAACCACATGTGTATTTAAGAGAACTAAAGAGAATTAAAATTAATGTTGCGACATTTAAATATTTACCGATTCCATAAACTCAAAACCCACCAATATGAAGAAATTGCTGATTTTATTTCTCCTACCCTTTCAAGTGAAAGATTAGAATTTTTGCAGTGAATACTGGGCTTTCTGAGCTTTCCATTTTATTTTTGTTTTGAATGGTTCTTTAAAATCTGGTGGAAAAGCATATTGCCACACAAAATTCTGCATGAGGTCTTGAGGATCTTTCAAGTAGGTGTCTGTGATAAATGGAAGAATACAGGTTTCTGTAAGCACAGGTCATGGAAGTTTAAGTCCTTTTCTGTTTTCTCAACCATTTGAAAGAAAAATAATCTGCCTCTTACGGACTTTCCACTTGGCAGACTTGAAAGAAGCAATAAACCTGTTATTCTTGGCTTGCTCCTTGCCATTTGCCTTTACTGAATTTATTAGTATGCTGGTACCTGTATTTCTCCTATAATCTGTCTTTTGTTCCTGTTGTGTTTTTAACTGTGATTTTATGATGGATTTTGGAGATGGGGCCTTTTAATTCTTTAATAATAAACTTGAAAGATGAGCTGCTGCTTTAATGTTCTAAAGTTAAAGCTGGATGAGGCAGGGCTGCATCAGTAACCTGTGCACAATTATGTTAAACTTAGTAGAGACATCTCTGTTCCTCTTTGATTCATTAATGGCTGCCCCTGGATCCCTGGAAGTGTTCCAGGCCAGGTTGGATGGAACTCAGAGCAACCTGGGATAGTGGAAGGGGATAGGAACTGGATGGGCTTTAATGGCCCTTCCAACCCAAACTACTTAAGATTCTATGATAAATATTTCTGTTAATGATCACAGTTGATCAACATACTGTCTTGAACTTGTAAAGACTTTTTCTCTCCCTCATTCCAGAAAAATCGCTGCTTATATGTATTTGGTGGCCAGAGATCAAAGACTTACTTGAACGACTTCTTCAGTTATGATGTGGACAGTGACCACGTGGATATTATCTCAGATGGCACGAAGAAAGATTCAGGGATGGGTAAGAGGATAACTACATAATAATTTCATCATTTTTCATTTCTTTGGTACAAATGAGAAATACACCATGAAATACTGTGAAAGGGGAAATGTGTGGGTGAAAGGCCTGGTTCAACCTGTGGGATCAGGTTGGCATCTTTAACTAACCCTCCATACCCAGGTAAACTCCACACTAAACAGATTAATCTTATACCAGCTCTTCTGTCCCTTCTGTCATCTGACACTCTCCATCTTGAGCACAATACAAATAATTGATGCATGAAACCACAAGGCACCTCAAAAGAAAAAGAACGAATAGCAAAATAAGAGCTAAGAATACTTCTTCTGGAAACTCTGCCAAAGATGAAAAAAAAAGCTGAAAAAAAGCCTTCAAACCTGGAAAGGAGAAAGTAAATTCTTATTTTTCTGATTTTCACCAAGTGAAAATTACCATGAGATAATCTGCACAAAGGCAGGTAGGGTGCTCAGAGGTAGAGAATTGGAGTAGAGGGACAGAAGTTATTTGACCAGAAAGATGAGACCAAGCTGTTGTCCTGTTATATTTGTAATAAATATCAGAAAGGAGCAAAAAAAATGGAAGAGGAGGGAGAGGGCTTCAGTTCTGTGTAATTCAGAGCACTAGAGCTACATATCCTGTGTGTAGTTCTATATGACAGAAGTCTTTAAAAACACCCAGAAGGCCTGTGACACAACCATAAAGAACTGATTTCATGCCTTTTCTCCTTAAATGACAGAGAAAAATGTTCCTTTCTTCCTGAAAAACATTTCTGCATGTATAAGCACATCAATTTCCTGTTAAAATACCCTGCTCTTCATCCAACAAGTCAGAATTTAAAATTTGAGTTGCACTGTGTACCACTATGGGACAGAAGTTACAAGAATTTCTCAGGTTTTGTATATTCAGTCCTAATCTCTCCTTCCAGTTACTAAAAACCTCAGGAAGGTAATTAATCTTGAATTTAGGCTGCCCTCCTCCTCTTGATCAGGCTTAGCTTTTAGCAAGTAATTTTGCTAAATTTTTGAAGTGAATTATTGGTGGTGATGACTTATTGTTTGCTCATTAATTTAGTTCTGCCAATAAGAGGGAAAAGTACCCAAGCTCTAATTCTCTGGAGTCATTTATTTACTCAGGTGCTTCCAAGAAAGAACCAGCTCATACTGTTGACAGTCTCCTTTATTCAGGTGTGCATTGCCTGATGCTGCTCTGCACACACCCACGTTCCCTTTGTTGTCCTTAGAGCTTTTAAAGAATTGATTTTTTTTTTTTTTCCTCCAGGAAATTAGTAACATTCTGCCATTTTGATCTTTTCAAAGATCATGTCTTCATAGTCAGAAGCTTGAAAACATGTGGCTTTAAGCTGACACCTTTGTCTACTTTAGATTTAAAGGTACTGAGTTTGTCAGGACACTGAGCTCTGCTTTTCATACATGAACTGCAATGTTCAGTGAAGTAAATGAGAAATTAAGTAAATTTTTAGCCCTTCTCCCCATTCCCACGGGCCCTGAAGTGAGGAATAGAGGAATTTTTTTTTATTTTTTTTTTTAATAAGAAAATGACTCACTGGAAATAATTCACAAGTAGATTTTTTTTGGTTTACTGTTCTCCTGTGTGTGGAAAGTAAACAAACAGATTTGAACGTTTCCATTGCTTTTGAAAGAAAATGCTGGGATAATTTGCATTTTAACAGGAAGAGAACAAAATGCTTATTACATTCAGACAGCAAATGTTGACAGCACTGTTTTCACCCCAAAAAAGCAAGTCTTTATTGTGCTCTTGTTAGGTAGTGATACACCATTTTGATCTGTCTGAACAAAGTGATTGCCTGCCTGGTCGCTTGAAGTTTTAAGCTGCTCAGTGTGATGAGTCAAGTTGAGGATGCCTGACCTAAATGTTCCTATAAAGTCCCATGATTACATTTTGTTCCTGGCTCGCATGTGGCATTCAGTTCTATTCTTAGTTGAGCTATTTTGATTTTTACCCTTTCTAAAAGAACTTAATTGTGCATTTGTTTAAATATCTTGTGGAGTAGGGAGATTTTTTTAAAAAGTAGTGAAGTGGATAATAAGGATTATCAGTAACACAGAGTTGTTGCACTGCTTTAAAACCATGGTAATGATATGTTGGTTTTGCTGCTCTCATCTTCTGAGATATTTGTGCTGTTCAGCGTTTCTTTGCTTTTGTTTTTGCCTCTGATGTTGATCCTATGACCGACTCCTTGGATGGCTGATGTGTTTGGGAATGATGGGTGATAAGTATCACTTAAATTTTCTTAACTTGAAGTAAAAGACATAATTTTAGCAAATTTAGACATGCAACTGTGGTGATGTGTTGGATGTGAAGAAGGACAACAGAGGTGCAAATTAGAGGAATTTTAGTTCTATTGAACAGAGTTTGTATTTGGAGGAGAGGCAGAAATGTTTATGTTGATGGACACACTTCTAGAGCAGTTTTATATTTTAATTGCTTTTAAAAAGCACATAAACAACACTCAAGCAACAAACCGACTCCCCAAGCAGACAAAAATAGTGTGTATCTGAAGCATACAGGTGGTCTGGAGATGCCACCAGTCCCAGGTGTCCCCAAGGGCTGGACTTGGAGCTTTCCTGAGTCCCTTAGTGCACAATCCATGACTAATCATGGGCAGTCATTCCAGCTCTGAGGGAGCTTGTGGCAACACTTGTGGTCAAGGTTCCTGTGATAATCCCCTCTGGCCCTGACTCAGGTGGTGTGTCAGAGCTGCTCAGAGGGAGAATTCCTTGTGCAAGAGGATGTGCAGAGCATCTTGTATCCCTCGGCACTGAGTAACTTCCAAAGTCAAATGTGAGCACGCCCTGAAAGTTCTTGTGGTCTGTTGTAGTGGTCAGGTGGTTCTTAAGGGCAGCCTACAGATGGTTTTTGAAGCTCCCAGTGAAGCTCCCAGGTCTCCTGTTGGGCAGGTGCCCATTTCACATAAAGAACTGTGCACCTGATGGATGGGGAATTTCATGGATAAGTACCACGGACAGAGGCAACACAGCCCAGCCCAGGAAACAAGGCAACGTCAGAAAAACATGAATCAAAATAGATAGTACAGCTGGCTCAGCATGGCTGGCATCCAGCTCAGACAGGCAGCCTCAAGATGCCATTTTCATCACCTCTTAGTGACACCTGGCATATTGTGCCTGTGTTCAGGTAAGGTCTTGCTCAGTGGCCAGCACATTCCCTTGCTGTGGAAGCATTTTGTTTTGTGAGGGACCTTAGGTGCTTTTTATCTTGTGATCTGCTTCTGAGAACTAATCCCCAAATCCTTTCCCCTACCTGTGGAGGTGAGGAGGGGGGACAGGTAGTCACCAGATCCTAGGGATGCCTTGCAGAGCTGCCATAGCTCAGAATTCCCTTCACATTTACTGACTGGTCATTTTTTTCCCAAAATCTCAGAGACCTGAGTGTTGGGCATTGGATTGTTGCTTTGTCAACATGACAACCAAACTGTTCAGATGGTCTCCTTAGCTGCTCCTTGGCAGACTGCCAGATGCAGTCTCATCAGGAAAAATCCAAGAGGATAATCATTATCTTGCTGTGTCAACAGCTGGCCTGGTGCTATCACTCACCATGACTTGCTCCATTACAGTCTGGGGGAGGTGCTACTTCCGCTTTGTAGGAGCTACAAGGAGTAGCATGGAATAATTTGCAGACCTACCACTTTTTAAATATTAATCCACTGGGAGGTGCCAGGTTCTGGTGAGCAGCAGTATCCATGTGATGCAGTTCTCTCCCAATTTTGTAATCACGAGGTATCAGAAGGAGGGAGGATACTTGTGAATTGCTTGCAGTGAGACTGGCAGTCACATGTTCTGAGGGTTTCATAACTCAGGTGGCACTAAAACCCTGTCAGTGAACTTGCTTCCCTTATTTATCCTTCATGAATTCTTCAGGCATGGTCCGTAGACTATAAACTTATAGAATTGTTTTGCCATTGTTGTGTTTCAAAGCGTGTTGAAAAATTTGCTGTAGTAACTCCTCAGATGTAAGAGACGAGATTTAATTTCCAAAATGCTGTCCAGTATGATGAGAACCACATCTGTGTAACCATAAACTTGACTTCACGTTACCCAGAGGAGCTATGGCTACCCCTGGATCCCTGGAAATGTCCAAGGCCAGGTTGGACGGGGCTTGGAGCAACCTGGGGTAGTGGAAGGTGTCCCTGTCTGTGTCAGGGGGTGGGACTGGATGATCTTTAAGGTGCCTTCCAACCCAAACCACCCTAGAATTCCATGAATTTAAATTTTCTGCTTTGCAAGCTCTGTCTCTGCACAAGCTGTTTTCTTGCTTCGGTACTGGCAGCAGCCAGGGCCGTTCTTGAAACAACTGTAGCTGTTTGCACACAGAAGCCAAAAAATATTCAGCTGGCTGAAATGATCACTGTGATCCCATAAACTCCTGTAAGCAGGGACTGTGGTAGTGGGAACTACCTGTTCCATGATTAGGTGTCTCTTTGGAGAAAACCTTTTCCCATGTGTTGTATTTAAATGGAAATTACACTGTACAGAGCTCCACAGCATCTCCTCAGAGCTTGCTCAGGAATTATTGCTTGTTTATGGAACTGGCTGTGAACTCCAGGCCTGTGTGGCTGAATATTGTTTTTAAATACTGAGGCCATAAGCTTTTAATTTTTGCCGTGTAGATGAATGGAAATACTAAGTTCCTGATTAAGGATTCAGACCTTATTTTCAGGTAATTACTGCCTTTCTACCCTGGGCTGGTCAATGAGATTAAGGGGGAAGAAAACATTCTAGACTAGATGGGAAGAAAACAGTCTTCTAGACTTTTAGGGATTGTGTTGTGTCCAGTGATTTCTCTGAACAGCTTTTCCTCTTCAATAAGTGATGTATTGCCATAGGAGCCAAGTTAATACCACGTAGCCACAGACCAGTGTTCAAAACACCCAGGGCTAAGTCCTCAGTCACTGCTTTGTCCTTGGAGCTGTTTGCCCACAGCTGACCCAACAGGTGCCCTGAAAGGTGTGGAATTGGTGGGTGTTTGCTCCAAAGCTGATCTTGAATCTCTGTGAAGAAGCACAAGTGAGGGAACTTGCATGGAGCCTTTCTTCCCACTTCTTTCACCCCTTGGATCTAGTACATTGCAAATAACAGATCTGGAAGTGCTCTGGTTCTCACCCCTTGTTATTTGACTTTTTTCTCCCAAGTCCTAAAATTTAAATAGACATGTCCTTAGCAATCAATTATTGTCACTATTATAGACCCATTTTTACAGGTTCAATTTTGTTGCCAATGCAGAATTAGATTTCCTTCCCAGTGTTATTTTGTTACCTAAATGTCACAAGTATTTTTCCGATGATTCCAGCCTGTGTCCCTCTCTAATACTCTGACCATTCTCGTTTGAATTCTGTCCAGCATTTCCTGCCAGTCTGCTGCACTTGCAGATGATGAACCTCTCTTACCCCCTAGTGGAAGTATTTAAGTGCTGAGGTTTTTATGGAGCCTTTTTGCTCTGTCAAGGATCAGACTTCCTTGGAAAACATCTTTTTGATGTTTCTGTTGGGTTTAAAACATCACAGCCTCTCCTGCTCACTGTGTAGTATCTTGTCTTACTGTCTTATTTATTTTCATGGACTTGTTTATCAAATTTGTGTTACGGGTTTTTTTTTAATGACACTGCATCCAACTTCCTCATTTTGTCCTCCTCTGCAGAAGACCAGATGTCAACTCTTTCTTGCCTAAGGCACTGCTTAAATGCAGTTTCTACACAGTTGCTTAGATAGGTCACAGAGTTTATGTAAGTTACTCCTTGTCTTCGGCCCTTAGTAAATCTGGGGATTTATATTTCTGATACTTTTCTAGGCATTCTGCATTTCAAACAGTCTCAAGAAGAGATTGATTTACAATTGAGGGAAGCCTGAAATTACTTGACTTGAATCTGGGTTTGATTGCAGTTGCTGCAGATGAATTCTATTCTTAATATCAAGAGGAAAAAACCACCAGCTCTGAACTTTGGCAGCTTTTCCCTCCTTCATTATTTAAATAATAATTTCAGCTTCGGGAAATCGAGCATAAACGAGATACAAAATTAATTTATTTAACAACATTTCAGAAGGAGGGATGGGACTTCCACAGACAAGTTTCAGATGCTTTGAGTATCAATGGTAATAGAGCAGCTATGTTCCTCATGATTATAATAATTTTCATTTCAATGAGGTATTAGTGCTCTGAAGATTTGCACAGGGTTTCTTTTTTTGTAATATTCCCGGCATGGTCTCAAATGTTCAAAGCAGCAGATAGGGTTGCAAAGACATTTTCCATGTGCATTAGCATTGCTGATCAAATTTAGATGGCTCTCCTGCCAGAAATGTCTCAAACAGGCCTTGAATTTAATCCTTTTCGGTCAGCAGCTTAGTCCCTGACTATGCAAACAAACACATTGCATGATACTTTTCAAAAATTAGCAATTTTTCATCTATAGTTGTCTTTCTGTTCTCAATTTCCTTGTGGCACGACTTTGACAGTCTTCATTTGCCTTATTTAAAAACTAAGTTCTTTGTGGTTTGCAACTAAAACAAAGTGTGTAGTCATTGTTGTGTCAATGTTAGTCCCTTATTTTTTTCTCTTTTCTACCATCCATTTGCTTATAAACTGAAATAATTTTCCTTTAAAACTTCATGGCAAAACTGGAGGTCAAACTAGACAGGTTTATGCTGATAAAGGCTCCAAAGCCTCTTCCTCCTGTGAAATCGTAAGGAAGGATTTTGTCAAAGGGAGTCTGATAATGAGTTATCCATATATATTCCAGTTTCTATTTAAATTTACATGAGAATTAAGCATTGAAATTTTTTTTTAAAGAAATGCTTAGTTTTTGTGGTATTCCTGAGTTATTCGATAGGAGCTAAAATTGTGGAAGACCAAATTCTACTCAGAATTTTTTAATTCCTTTATTGCTTTCCTGGCCTAACAAATGAATAGAGTGAAGTGTGAGAATTAAACCAGTTACAGAATGGATTTCCAAAATACCATTTTGTGTATTCCGCAACGGCAATATTAAATGTTTTATTAACGTAGGGCTCGTTTTCTAGGCCGTGGGTGCAATTCAGTTAATTGGAAGGAAGAATTTGCAAAATACAAGAGTTCTGAGAATTTTTCGTGCCAAAATCTTGACCGAAGGCCAGGAACCTTTACCAGCCTTTGTAAACTGACCCAGAAAGAGAAAGGAGACAAACAGGATCTGTAAACAAAGATCACGTGCCCTTCACAAATACATTTTGGAAGGATGGTTGCCTAGGGAAACAGGAAACGGGGAATTACACAACAAACAAAAAGGACTGCCAAACAAATTTGCTGACCTTTTTTTCGGGGAATTATGATGAAAACTATTGGAATCTGCAGGATTTCACCATATTTCTAAATGCGAAGGTGGGACAGAAGAATAGATTGGTAATTATGCCACAAGTATTCAGAAAATACAAAAAACTTCTTTGACATCTTTGTCCTGCACGATTGTGAGCTATAGAATTGTGAGGTCATCTTGAATTTTTTGGAGTTTCCCAGCTTTTGCAATTAAGCTTTCTGGAATCAATGCTTCCTTTTACAGATGAGATAATGACAAAATCACTCCATTCATATTTTTAAGGGTCATCTGGTCATTTAGTTCTATGTTAGGCAGCTTAATCCTCATTTCTGAGCTGGTAGTCTCCCAAATGGCTCTGTCCATATCTTTTCCTAGGAAACAGCAGCTCTCAGAATGGTTTGTTTTTTCTTCCAAGAGTCAGAGATAGAAAGAGAAGAATTTTCATTGGACTTGGCTTTAACAGGGAAGAAGTTGGCCTCTGGATGATGATCTGCTGAATTGCAGGGGGCAGGAAGCTCATTTGCCTGATGTTTGGATCCTTCCTGCATCATCCTCCGTTGTTTCCAGCATGTAACTTTTATTTTCTTTTCTCAGTTCCAATGACAGGTTTCACTCAAAGGGCCACCATTGATCCTGAACTGAATGAAATCCATGTCTTGTCAGGGCTCAGTAAAGACAAGGAGAAGCGGGAAGAGAACGTAAGGAATTCCTTCTGGATTTATGACATTGTGAGGAACAGCTGGTAAGTCCTAAGTTCTGACTTCCACACTGACTTTATTTAGGAAGCAATCCTGTCTCCCTAAGGTAACTCTGCAACCTCTGTTAAAATTGGAATTGTTGAAAGTTGTGGAAGACAGCTGAGTTCCCTTAAGGTATCTCTTTTTCCCATTGTCTTTAGAGGTACCGTGGCAATAATCCAAATGAGAGAGACAACTCATGTGAACATCTTTATTGGAGCCAGGTGGAGGGGATGAGGGGAAGTGAGCAGTTACAAAAGGCTTTTCCTGTAGGAAGGGTTCAAGGCCAGCATTCAGCACCAGTGCAGCAAATTCAGTCCAGTGTAAGTTGTTAATAGCAGTGTACATGGCTCTAGTTCTTAGAAACTGAGGAAACTGATGAATGGTGATGGGAGAAGTCTCCATGCCAGACCTGATATTCTGAGAAAATATCCCCTGGTTTGTTCACTGTGTTGTACTTAGTAGCCCGTTGCCACTGTTCCTTTCCAGAGCTGGCAGAGATTTTGTGTTCAAGGCTTCTTCTAAAGTGGGGTCAATCACTTCAAAAGGTGTGAGTGTTGTTTTTTAAAAGTGAATTCTCAGTTATAACTTAAGTCTGCTTGGAAATCGCTGACTGAAATGCCACCTCTGCTATAATCTGTGGTCTAAAGCTCTGCTGGGTCCAAGATGTTTTTTTCCATAATAAAAAAACACCTCATGCTGATGGTTCTGTAGACAAATAATGTAACATCTGAAGACATCTCCAAAGCTCGTGACAAATAATTTTCTAGAATTTTTTCTTCTTTGGCTTGTGCTTGACGACTGTCTTCAGCCAAGGTGACCTCTGATTGCTGGCTGGGTTCTTTGTAGAGCTAAGAAGGGGATGGGATAATAGAGGACAACATAGAGAGAAGTAAGAAAATCTTTGGTGTTTTACATCATTTGTACCTTCCAGCGTTTCAGCAACTTTTTGTGCTTCCTGTAGGTACAGCTAATAATTCCTTATTGCTTTGAATTTCAGGTCTTGTGTCTATAAGAACGACCAAGCAGCAAAAGAGAATCCAGGTAAAAGCCTTCAGGAAGAGGAGCCCTGCCCAAGGTTTGCCCATCAGCTGGTGTATGATGAGTTGCACAAGGTATGAAGTGATTTTTTTTAAAATCTTCTTGCTCTTAAAATGTAGCTCTTTCCTTAAAGATAGTACAATAAATATACTTTTTAAATGTTTGGATTAATATGGTAACTCTCACTTAACTTCCCATATTTTGAAATAAGGTGCTAAACTATTTTTATATCATCAGGGATTTAATGTCACCTGTTGGTGGCTAAATGAGAAAAGATAGTTACCAAAATTTCCAGGAAAATACGTGTTTGAATGAACTAATCACAGTTAAGAATCTTCAGAACCAGGGGTGCCTGACTTTGCCCTGCATGTCAGAAGCAACTGTCATTCTTTAGCACTGTCAGCCTCCAATGGATGCATTCATACTTAAATAGACTTAAAAATTGCTTTAGTGTATATGACAGCTCAGTGAACTTAGGGCTTTGTGCATATTAACCAACAAACTCACAGATCAGGTTCATAAATTCATTAACTCATGAATTTAAATTACTGTGACACATTTACTGATCCTTTCACGGATTTTTCTATAATTTTCCCTAGTCTGAAACAGTCTGAGTTAAAGAAAAACATATTTTAGTCTTGCATTCTTTGGGATGTTAATCAAGTTTGGGAAACCCAACTAGCCCAAAACTTGACAATAAGAGGGATTTTGAGGAGGAGTGGGTGCAGATTCTGTGTGGAAAAATTGCATTGCTTGTTGTCTTCACTGTAATGATACAGTAAATAAGTAAATACTATTCTGCCTTTACTGCTAAGTGTAAGGCACCATGAGACAGAGTAGTATTTTCTGAGTTACTCTGAATAAATCATCTCAGTTGCCCAGCTTTATCTGAGGAGCTGTTTGATGTGCTTGTTTTGAAGAGTCTTATTTTTAGAAACCTCTGTTCCAATGACCTTTCTAAACTCCTCTGATATAAATAAGGAGAGCCTACAGCAGTGGGATGCAGAATACATTGTTTTGACTGATTATTTTTAAAGCTGTGGGGAAAGGTAGCTTGTTGGACTTGTTAAACTTCAGTATTTGAAGGTCCTTTGTAGCATGTCTAATATCAACAGTTCAGAGTCTGAAATTACCACACGATGGGAAGAAAAATGTAGCAAAGAAATAAACAGCCCTTTTGTGATACTTCCACTTTTCTGGAAATCGGCCTCTCTCTGTAAGTCTAGAGTATGCTGGACTGGGCTTGGTCTCACTTTACTTTGGACATCTTGAGGACTTCCAACTCGCTTTGTCAGTGCTTAAGGATTTATGGCACTCACAGGTTTTTCCTCAAGAAAGAGTTTGCATGAATGTTGCATGTTTATTTATAGATATCTCAGGTATCTGCTAGAGGGATGTTCTAACAGTACAACTCTTATTATCTTAAAATGTAAATGGTTTAAGAGAACTTCTTTAATCTCCAAGGGGACAAAGTAAAGGTAACAATAAGATGGAGCAACTTGTCTAAAAGGCAGAGTTTCTTCCACCAGAATAAACCTCTGCAAAGCTGCTGACATAGTAAATTGCCTTTGTTCAGTGGATTTACACAAACAATCAATTTTTTTGATCTGCCTCTCATTTCCTTAGGTTCATTACTTATTTGGAGGGAATCCTGGTAAATCCTGCTCTCCAAAGATGAGATTAGATGATTTCTGGTCTCTGAAGCTCTGTCGACCTTCAAAGGAATACCTGCTAAGACACTGCAAATACCTCATCAGAAAGCACAGGTATAGAAACAAAAGTGGTTTGCAATTTTCTTTTCCAGGTGTCTCTTTTTTTTTTCAAGTTGCTGAGACTCAAATCTCTCATAAACCATTTTGTGAAATGTCATTTTGTTGGTTATATGGAACTAGATGATCTTCAAGGTCCCTTCTAAACCTTCTGCAGGCTTCTTGATTATTTTTAAAAATTATTGTCGTAAAAAGCAGTGGGCCAGGGCTAAACTACAAAATTAACTCGATTTATTTTGCCTATGCTATTCTAAAACTAAAAAATCTGGTTATTGTGTGGGGAGTCATGGGGAATTTTTAGATTCCCTTTTCACTCTGCTGCTCATCAACATGTGTTTTGGTGCTGTCACCTCCCAAGGAAATGGAGTATGTTTTGGAAACACTGTTCTTGGAGATAGTAACAGCCTGCAAGGATGCTAATGAAGTCTGGGGGCTGGATGCCTTTGCACATCTGAGACTCAACCGTGGTGAGGTCATCAGAGTTTCTCATTCAGAAACTCCTGAAAGAGCTCACTTAGGCAGAATTCAGCTACTCTGCAGTGCTTCCTGCACTCTGGATGCTTCAGAGCTGCTTTATATTTGCCATTTAGGGCAGCAGCTTTTCAAAATCAAACCTATGGTGTTGCCTTAGTCAAGAAATTGCAGCAGTGAGAGAGCCTTTCAGGACCCAGCAAATCATTTGAAGGCAGTAAATAGCTCTCCCTGCATTCTGGGGGAGAATACTTTGTTATCAGGCTCTGCCAAGAGTTGGAAGGTCAGGTTTTCCTGATGGTATTTTATTTCTGAGGCAGCAAGCAAATTGCTGTACTCAACTGGCAGCACTGTGGCTGGGTGAGACATAGAGATTAGCCACACAGTAGATGTGAGCACCTACAAGAATGAATAAAGGCCTTGCTCAGTTATCTTGGGAGGCTTTTTAAACCCAGATGCGGTGGTATGGAAATGCAGCTGTGCATTTCCTCCAGTGACAGCTCTGGATTATTTGTTTCTACTTGTTTAAGTTGCTCTTGAAGGAGATGTTGTTGTATGTTATCTGGCAGAATTTCGGGGTTTTTGCACCGTGCTCCCAGTTTTTGGGTCTGTGTGAGGGAGCCAAACCTGAGCAGCAGGGATGGTGGGATGGGTGCCTGGCTGGGGCTGAATTGCTGTGGAGTCACTGGCTGTCCTTTACCTGCACTCCCCCAAGCTCTAGGTACCAGAACAGGTGCTGGCCTTGGATCCACAGCATCAGCTGGGGTCCTGTTTTTCCTATGAACTTATTTAGTACCAGCCAGCAAAGCTGGGCTGGTGGAAAAGAGCACAGTGGCCATGGTTCCAAACATTTAAAGCACTTCAGCTCTCTGGACCATGGTGCTGTCACCTGAGAAAATCTATGGCAGTGTTTGAAACCACATGTAGTGACCAGAGTGTCAGATGCATCAGGTGGCAGACAAGGTCCTTGTGCTCCCTGTGCTGCTCAATCACTGACATCTTTAGGCAGTTTCAAAATTCAGGCTACACATGTCCAATGTGGTATAAATAGCCAGCTAGATGGCTCAAATGAAAAAATAACAATGTGAGAAGATGACAGTGTCATGCTGCACTCACTGGATAGGTGAGAGGAGGAAAGAGATGATTTTAAACCTCATCCTTTCTAGGCTTATGCAACCAACTCAGTGCTGCAGGGAAGTAGCTCTGCTGACTGAGGATGCTGAGCCCAGAATCATTTCCTGAGGGCTCTGTTCGCTTCTTGAGGGAATTCACAGAAGTTGCAGTTCTTGTTCATTAAAAGAAAATGAGGAAATAATGGTGGTGGTGCAGAGGATTTTTATGGAGCTCTGCTCTTTCCAAAGGTGGGATGTTAATATCCTAGGGACTGAAGTGCTCAAGGCTTGCCTGTGTCTGATCTGTGAAGTGCTGCTCACACCTTACTTCATTTGTGGAAAACAAGCTGTACTCAATATTTTCTATTTATATATTAACAGCTTTCTGTGCATATACTTTTAGATATTTTTAGTACTAATGTAATACTTTGCCCTTTTACCTCCTTTACACTCCGAAAAGACCCTCTTCCATGTTTCAGTCTGGCTTGAAATTCCAGTGAACATGAGGCTCAGCTGCCATTAACGTGGTTTTCTTTGGAAATACTGGGTTTGTTAGATGGGTTTTGCTCTTTGTTGTACCAGTAGTGTTTAGTCCTGAAGGAAATGGCTGTGCTCAAGTTTTCTGTCTCTTCTCTGCAGGTTTGAAGAGAAAGCTCAGACTGACCCTCTTAGTGCACTGAAGTACCTGCAGAATGATTTATATGTAACTGTGGATCACTCGGACCCTGAGGAGACAAAGGAGGTGAGGATCAATGATCCTTGTCCTAACTCACTGAAAGTTTTGAGCCTCTTAAACCTGGTCTTTATTCAGTTTGTAAAACCTTTGCATGTGCCAGACACTTTGCTGTGTCATGTATTTCTCTGCACTTAAGTCACACTGTTTTGGAAACAGTCATTTAACAGCTGCAGGTCCAGATAAAATAACTTTTGTACTCCTAAGAGTGAAGACTAAGCCTTTGTTTTAATTCCAATGTGCTGGTGTATATTTTGGGAGCTTTAATTGAAATGTAAACTCTCTGAAATGTCACCAGTCTGTAGTTGGTTGTGCAGTAGAAAGGGAGTAGAAACTTACTTGTGCTGAGGCCTCTCAATATTCAGCATCTCTGGGGAGGGAGAGCTTTTCCAAAGATGATCAATACTTCTGGAAGTAGTTTATACCTATTCATTGTTTGCTACCCTTAAAATCTTATTTCCTTTGCCTTTTGAATATTATCCAGTTGGCATGTTCTTTATTTATTCCAGGAATTTGTTCCCATTTCCTGTTTTGATTCCAGTACCACAGTGCGTGTCACTTTACAAAATGGATTAAAGAAATAGTGAGAAGTGTCAGATAAGGTGGTTGATTTGACTCTGGTGTTTATTTCCACATGGTATTTGGGGCAGGCAGCTGAGATGTGCCAGCGTTTAGCTCCTGATGGGTAGATAAAGAAAAGTCTGTGGTTGCTGTCTTCTTTCCTTAATGACTCGGGAAGGGATTTGACAGCTCCTTCTATAAAATCATGATAGGAACAGGAGCAGTTCTGTTCCATGCTGAGTCCCTGGATTAAATCTCTTAATCTGGTGGCTTTAACTTGCTACTTTAGCTAAAGAGAAGATTATACAGACACTGAAAGGTCTTGGAGAATATGCTTCTTGTGTGTGCACAGGATGGAATTGTAGGGTTAGAACTAGGAAAAAAGTTTAATTTTATCAGGATCTTGGAAGTGATCACATTTGTCATAAATTCTAATCAGCCTTTATAAACATGTGATTCAACAAAACATTTAAGTGCTGTGTCTCTCTGTTCTCTGTAAATGGTTTCTTGTTCAAATTGTTCCATACCAAGTAGTTTCACATCCTTTCTAGTAATTTCTTGCATAGGAAAGACAACAGATGATCATGCTTTTCAAAAGGTAGAAAAGGAGATTTATTTTTTTTTCCAATAAGTGCCATCTTCCCAGTGTGGTAACACTTCCAGAGTCTTGGAGGTTGGAAAAGACATTTAAGGTTGTCAAGTGCAGCCATTGCCCCAGCACTGCCACGGCCACCACTAAACCATGTCCCCAGGTGCCACATCTATATGGCTTTTAAATCCCTCCAGGGATGGGGATTGCACTTCCCCAGGCAGCCTGTGCCAGAGCTGGACAACCCTTTGTGTGAATTTTTTCCTGATACCCAGTCTTAACTTGAGGCCCCTTCCTCTTGTCCTGTGTTTTATTACTTGGGAGTGACACCCCCACCCCGGCTGTCCCCTCTTGTCAGGGAGCTGTGCAGAGCCACAAGGTCCCCCCTGAGCCTCCTTTTCTCCAGGGTGAGCCCCTTTCCCAGCTCCCTCAGCCTCTCCCTTCCCCAGCTCAATTCCCCTCCCTGGACACACTCCACCCCCTCAGTGACTATCTTGTTATGAGGGGCCCAAAACTGAACCCAGAATTCAAAGTTTCTTCTTCCTGTTTGAGCCTGTACTAACCCATACAGTATAAGCCCTAATTCTGATGCTCTCTTTTCCCCTGCTGCTCCCTCCCACTCCTGTAAGATGTATCCTGTGTTCTGTGAACTCCTTTTTTTCTCCGTGTCACACCTGTGTGCTGGTAGCTTGTCTCTCCTCAGCTGGTTATTCCTAAGGAGATCTTGCATCTCATGGCTGGCTGGGCCTTTGTATTATACCCTGAGCAGCAAACATCAGTGGTGTGATGAGCAAGCTCCTCTCCTAGTTCCTGCTTCCTCCTGTCGCCCACAGACCAAAGGAGCTGCTGCAGAAGCTGCACGATGGGCACATCTGGCACAGGAAAGCCTTTAATATCCCTCTTTTCCTTTTCCCAGTTCAGTGTTCTTCTTGTCCACCTTGTAGGAATGGAAAACTTACATGACTGCAAGGGCTCCTCTGAGATTTTGGGGGAATGTAGAAGCTGTATCATGCCAGGTAGAAATAGAATAAAAATGTTTGAAAAAAAGTAACTACCCCTTTTCAGAGAGCACACTGGTGTTCTGAACATTAATGATCCAGCAAATGAGCTTACATAGCTCAATCCAGCTGAGTGAATATACTGTGGGTTCTTTCTCTGCAGGCCTAATGTCTGATCCAAACAAAATCCAATAGCTTCTGTCTGTCGTGCTGGGCCGTCGGATCAGCACGCACCATTCAGCACAATTAAAGCTTCCATCCATTTCAGCCATCTCCAAAATAATTTAACAGTTTCTGGGATGCTTTTTTGTTTGGGTTTTTGGTTGTTCTGTTTTGTTTTTAATTATTATTCATTATGCTGGTTATAAAGCTTTAACTTGCAAAGCTTTTTTACCCTGGGACAGATCTGCCAGGGCTGTGGCACAGAGCCAGCTGCTGGGCTGGTACTGACTGGGTGCATTTCCAGTTGACGTCAATTTACCTTCCGGTTATCACATCGAGTTGGCTTTTTGCTCTGGCATTGCATCTTCAAATAGCTCCTGTGCTTTCCAAAGGACTGACGCAGGCATTTTGGATTCCATATCGAATTTCAAGCACCAGTTTGATTGTGTCTCTCAGCCCAAACACCTCCATACCCTGCCTTTATTTGATTTGTATCTTGATTAATGGCAAAGGCAATAGATGTGATTGGCTGCAGCCACTGAATGCTGTAAGGCTTCTTAGAACTTTAGGGAATCAATTCCTATCTGTTTTCTCTCTTTTCAGGGCAACTGTTAAATTTGGGAAGGCCCAGGCTGAATAGTTTTATCCCCAACTTTGTGCAATAGTTCTGGAGACTGGCCTGTATGGCTTCATGTTCTATGGATGGAGATCTGGGTGGTGTTATATACCATTACAAGCAGAATTTCCCCTTGTGGTGAGGCTTGCTTGCTTTGTAATAGAAGTAATTCCTTCTAACTTACTTAGGCAAGTCTGTTCAGCTGTTTGCAGTTGGATGCCAAGGAAAACAAACAGACTGTTCTTGAAACTTACTTTGGCATTAGTAACCGATTTTGTTTAAAGTAGCATGAATGATTGATAGTAGGACCATACCCCAAGATTTTCATTCTGTTGCTGTGAATTTTAGAGATGCTGCGGACTATGTTTTTTATTACTCTGAAATTAAGTAGATGCCTGCACGTAGCAGGTATTGCACGAGTGCTTGGTTTAGTGGCCACAGGCTGTGTGCCAGCAATTTCTCTGCCCACGAATGCAGATCCAGTCCCTTTTAACTGTGATTCTGCTTGGCATCACTTAAACCTCTTCAGTCAGTTCAGTGTTCCCAAATTAGTGGATCTTTTTTACTGGCTGTGGGTTAATAGCCCTGACACTGTAGGAAAAGGAGGGTAAGTCCCTAGAAAATGGGGAATTTTTCCTGTGATTTAACAGATTAAAAGTTGTATAAAAGCATCATTTTCTGGTGTAAAATTTTCTGTTGGTGTGGCTGTTCTTCTCTGTCACACAGATGTGAATTTGGTGGAAGATTACAACAGCAGGCTTTTAAAGATAAAAGGATGGTCAAAATAAATATCAAATTGAATTCCAAATTTTGTACTTAGAGAAAAAAAGGTGTTGTTAGAGCATAGAAACATCAGTAGTTTATGTATAAAAGCTAAAGATGCTCCTTGAATATTGCAGTAATCATACCCAGAACTTTGCTGCTGTTAAGTGGGCTGCAGTAGAAATCAAGATGACACAAAAAATGTCCAGTGCTTTCCAAGTATGGGAAAGCAGGATGATTTTGATTTTGTACATGGAGATTCAGCAACTGATGAAGCTCAATCCCGTGATTGTTGTAAAACAGATACAAAGCACAAGGAAAACTCACAGTATGTTTTTCTTGGAGCATGGTAGGAGAAAGAGCAAGGACCTGGAGGCCAATCCGAGGCCTGACTTGCTTGTAGACTGAGCCTGTTCGAGGCTGCTTCATACTTTCCATTCTTAAGACCTTGTCTTTAATAAATTTGACAGATAAAGCCAGCAGGGCCCAAAAGTATTGTTTGAATATGCATTAGACTGATATTTCTGGGAAAATTGAAGCCCAAATGGGAAAAAATAATTCTAGGAAGGAGCTAAGAAAAGGCTGTTTCTCTTCTTTGTGTCCTGCTGTGATTCTTTGTAAAGCCTCAGCGGCTGAGTGCTGCAGGAGCAGAGGCTTTGGAGCCAAGGAGCCTTTACAGAAACAGCGTTCAGCCTTCCCAATTTCAGCAACAGCTCCGTCCTCAAAGGGTTTGAGTCTCTTTTTGCCTCTTTAAGCCTGTGCTGGGAGTCACCAGCCCCAGAGAACTGGTCAAAGCTGAGGAACTGGTTTATGCTGTGATCTGGGAACTCACATGCAGACATTACAGAGGAGGAGGAGGAGGAGGAATTGTGTCTGATTCACACAACCTGCCAGGTATCCCAAACAAGAGTTACTCATTCCCCCTTAATCATTTTGTTTGTGCAAAGGCAGGGATGTGCAGCAAATATATAAAAATAGCATAGTATAACCTTTTATTAGTTAACCAGACGTATTTATCTCCAAGGAACCCCTGCCCCTGTTCAGAAGGTTGGTTGCATCTCCGAGAGAGAAGTTAATTGTGTAACAAAGGGAACTGCTGTCTTTTGAGGCTTAATTTGGAATGGATGAAGCCAGTGAGCCAGAGGGATTGTCGGAAGAAAATGGGTGGTGGTGTGATTAAAGCAGTTGGATGCTTCTGCTGGATAATTGAATTCTGCTCTTGCCTCCATAACAGAGTTGCTATGTGATATTAAGCAAATTGTTTTTCCTAGATGGTCATTAATTGGGTGTTTCATTCTGGTGCCTGATGGGAGAGATCTGAGGTGTGATTTGCTTGAGGGCTTTGCTTTTTCTGTGTTGCATAACACTACATATTTTGAAAGATCAGATACTGTTAGTTTCAAATAAACCCAAAATTAATCAGAGTTTGAAGTGCCATCTGTTAGAATAACAATTAATATGATAAGAAAGTCAATGAAGAAATTAATTCCTTCTTTAGAGCAGAGCTTGAACTTCGTGAAGAAAATAGTACATTGGATATCTGCTGGGAACAGTAGGAGACCTGGTATTGAGTGAACAGTAACTGTCCTATGCTTTGGGGAAAAAAAATAGGGATTCTTTGGGAGAACATTGTAGGGTTTGGGATTGTAATACAAAAGCAGAGTGAACCAGCTTAGGCTCAGCACTGTCCTTAACTGATGTTCTTAACTCACATGCTTGACTTTTCCATCAGAAAGTGCTTTTCAAGTGTGAGCTGATACACAAATTTAATTTCAAACCAAACAAACAACAGCCCTCAAGGTTAACTCAAGTGTGGTACCATCAGCAGAGAAGGAAACAAGATCCTCCTTCCCTGCAGATCTGCAAAGAAACTCATAGCCATGAAAATCTATCATGTGTGGTGCAGATGAGGCTGGAATAATTGGCAGAGGCTGTTTTCAGCAGTGTTTTGGTCTCAGGTCAGCGAGTTCCTGGCTGAACCCTGCTCATCTGGCCTCTTAGTTGGGCACCTGAGCCCCAGTGTGGCTTTGTGCTCCCAGCAGGGCATTGCTGCAGGAGCACAAGAACCCCTGGAAGCTCGTGGTGTCTGCTTTGTCCCAGCTCCGTGTGGCACCAGGCAGCTGGCAGCGGGCCCACGAGGCAATTGTGTGGGAGGGAGGGATGGCCAGAGCCTGGCATTTGCTCTCAGAAGCTGCACGGATTTAGCCACGGGTTTTATTGGAACTTTTGGAGCTATTTATGCTGGGCAGCTGTTTAAGTACGGTGCTGCTGGGAAGCTGAGCTGCCCTCACAAATGAGGCTCACGGTGGAATCCATGTGTGGCATTGCAGTGATTTTGTGTAACCAGGCCTCACACGCAGGAGGGCACTTTACACCCCCTTCCCCCTCATCTCCAGTTTGTCAATCTTGTATCCTTCCCACCATACCCTCCTCAAAGGATGCAGACTTACCCTAGAACACTACAATCCTTATTTTAGCCTGTTTTTTCCCTTGATGTCACATTGAAATTGATCTTACTGAAGTGTTTTTGTAGCTTCTTGCATTTGGTTGTAGATCTACTTCTTGTAGCAGCCTTTTGCATCTGTGACTTCTGGCAGTTTTGTGCTTGGCCATTGTTCTGCAGCCCTGACTCCTTTGAGCTTTCTTCATAGAACTTGTTTTTCAGAACACTTAATTTTTTTTCTAGTGCTTTCCTCATATGTTGCTAACTGATACAGGGCATCCCAAAATGGGTGCCTTATTGTAGAGGAGACTTTAAAACAGCAAGAGTATTTTATTTGAAGATTCTGCTCCTTTTCATGCATTCGTCAGTTTTATAATAAAGTGATACTGGTCTGTTGTAGCTCCTAAGTGCATTTTCACAGAGCCTCTGCACCTGTTCCGTATTGCTGATTTTTCCTGTTTATGTTGATTTGCACTTGGCCTTGGTGAAATGCACCTCAATCCATCATCATAATTTGGATTAAGTGGAAAAACAGTTGGAAAGCTGTCTGTTCCATGCTGGCAGTCAGTCTGAGTGTGGTGTAAGGTCTGGTGATCCTGCCCTGTTCTGCCAAGCAGGTTATCACTGAAAGTCCAGGGTGATGCTGACCCTGGGGCACAGATGAATCATTCCTGATTCGAGGCTCCATTTTGATGTCAAACCATTGATGGCCACCCACAGTAAAGTTATTTGACCTGTTTGCCTTTCCCCGTTGGCTTAATCTAAGTGATGCCTTGACAACGTGCCTTAAATATCATATAAAAGTGTTAGAATTCCTATGAATGTCAGAATGGACAAGGTCTATTGCCAAGTCCCATCCCTAGGGCCTTCTGCCTCGTAAGAGAAATCAGATTGATGTGCTACAACTTGTTGTTGCCAAATTCACGTTGGCTGCTACTCATCACCTTCTCCACTCCTACATGCCTACAAATTGTCTGTGTTCCCATTTTTTCTTGAAATTGAAATTAAACTGATGGATATGTAATGCCTGGCTGTTCTTTCCACTCCTTCCCTGAACATATTTGCTTCTCTTTTGGCTTTTTCCTCCCTTCGTTTCCTTCAGGCTGGGTGCTGAAAAGACACAAGGGTAGGAGACACAAGATTCCGAGGCTTTAAGAAATCAACTCTTTCTTTGCAGGAGCATGACAAAGCACTAAGCTTTGTTGTTCCTTGGGTAACTGGAAACAGCGTTCAAGGGGCAGAGGAAGACACTGTGGTCACCATCTATCAGTGAAACATGAAGGGAGAATAAAACCATGAATGTGTTAATTAAAATGTTTTTATTCATGGCCTTGATGTTCCCAAACAAAGAATTTTTATTTTTAGTTAAGAAGATACTGCCTTAAATTTGTGATATGAGATCTCTGGCACTGCAGAAGGGTTGTTGTCATTAGAACCATAGAGTGGTTTGGGTTGGATAGGACCTTAAGGCCATAGGCAGGGATGCCACCTGTTAGATCAGGTTGCTCAGTCCAACCTGGACTTGAACACTGGCAGGGTTGGTTATCCACAGCTCATCAAGGCAGAACTTACTCTGTGTTCAAGAGATTCATGCTCACTCCAGCAATTACCCTGTTTTTGTGCCATCTAATCCTTGGCTGCTGAGCCTGTACCATGTTAATCTCTGGGAATGTTATTGTGCGGAGGAGACTCTACCTTCTGCCATAGAGGCAAAAAATTATATGTGAAAAAAAATAGATTTTTAGAGCTCTCAGTCAAATACCTTTCATTGCATCAACACTGCTCTAATTCTAGGAAAAACCATCTAACTTGTGCCAGGATGACAAGTTGTAATGCTCGTGTGGAAGTGCCTGCTGCTGTTATTCATGTGTATGACACAGGAGTTACGAGGATTGTATAGAGAAAACACAGCAACTCTAAAGCTGTGTACTTCTAAAGCTACTTGTACTTCTATGAATCCTTTGGGGTTTTTGCCTGTGTGGTTAATAACACTTTTTTCTTTCTTTGTCCCTTTACCTCTTCTGTAGTTTCAGCTTCTTGCCTCAGCATTATTTAAGTCTGGCTCGGATTTCACGACTCTTGGTGAGTATTGTGTGTCGGAGGAATTACATGATGTTCCCTTTGATAATTACTTAGTTTCTACTGGTTTTTATATCAAATGTTATAGTTCCTATCAACATTTCAGGCTCTTTTCAATATGCAAAACGCCACTACCCAGACATTTGAGAGGTTATTTATAATGACCAGTGTCCAGTGCCTCAAGCCCATATTTAAAACATCTGTCAACATCAGTGGTTTTAAACCAATGCCTCCCAGGATCATTTTGTGTCTCTTATTACATCTGATCCTTCGCTGTTACCCAAGTAAACAGAAGCTTTGGTCAGAATAAAGCACCTCCTGTCATGTCACTTTGGAATCTCACAGCGTGGCTACGGCTCTGTTTGCTGTGATAACTGCAATTCCTGGAGTAGTTTGGTTCGCTCTGTTCTCTGCAGAACGAGTTCTTTGGGCAGAGTGTCAAGAGCGGAGAAAACAGTGGCGTGAAGGGCTGGAAACAGGAGGGCTGAGCCAAAGCCATGATTTGTTTCGCTGCTGTGTCCAGTTAACTCTTTGAGTGGTCTGAGCCCCATCCTGGGCAAGCTATAGGAGAGCTACAGGCAGAAATTACATCCTTGTACTGCTGGGGTATCCTCAAGTCACTGAGCTCTTACTAAGAGAATGGATGAATTCAGTTTTTGATGGAGGTATAATTCCCAGTCTAAGAAACTTAGGGAAAGCTAAAGCCCACTGCAGTTCTGCCCTGCTGGATGAGGAAGCTCTGCGGAGTTCCTGTGGTTTGGAAGACATCAAGTTGACCCTGTAAGATGAACTTTTTTTAAAGAAAGAAAACCCAAGTTTCAGAAAAGTTGGGTTTTCCATAGGCTGGTGAAACTCATGGTTTGGGCTGGAAGGGACCTTCAAAAATTATCTCGTTCCAACCTCCTCTGCCATGGGCAGGGACACCTTCCACTATCCCAAGTTGCTCCAAGCCCCATCCAACCTGGCCTTGAACACTTCAGCCATGGGAATCCACAGCTTCCCTAGGCAACCTGTGGCAGTGCTTCACGCCCCTCAAAACTTTCCCCTACTTTTAAGCATTTAAAAAGATGAATTTGTTCTTGACTCAGTGCAATACTTTATCCAGATTCTGAGTTTACAGATAGGAGGGTATGTACATCAAGAGAAGCTTTGAAAATAAAAAACCCAGCCCTCCTTGTTTTGATTAACTTGGTTGACTTTGATTAACTGAAGAGTGAGTTCACTGAATTAAAAAGCATTCCTTTGAGATAGCAGCAATGGAAGTAATCCAAAGCGGAGGAGATCATTGTGTGCCTGCCCTGTTGTTCTTGGTGATGGTTTTAGTGTAGGATTTGGATAAACAATGCAAACCAAACCCTGCGGCGTTGGAGGCAGCACTCCAGAAAACAGTTTGCAAAGCTCCTGTGTGCCAGGATGCAGCCAGGTGCAAGTCCAGTGAGTAAATACCAACTCTGAGTTGGAACTCCTGCTGTCAGCAGAGCTTATCTCAAGGAAAACTCCAAGCAATCCAAGGAACAGTTCTGGTTATGGCAGTGATGATAATGAAGAAAGCCTGAGGACAGAAGAAATGAGGCACCAAATAAAAATAGCTACATGGATTTTATTTTCTGGGACATCAGAGCAGTCCCCTGAGAACTCCTCCTTCCCCTGTTTCTTCAGGGCTGTCAGTGAGCTTGACAGGCATTTGTTTATTACTTTTTATGGTATTTTGATGGCAGTGATGGCTTGGGGTGACATAATCTCTGTATATGTGCTCACAGGAGTGGGACGGAGAGCTGGCAGCCTTATTAGTGGAGACAGAGGGAGCTGTTTTAACATTTATCCCAAATGGACAATTCCACAGCTAAACTGAGTGTTTGGGATTGGGAAGAGTCACTTACATTCCCCTTTCCTTCCTCCCCCAGGATTTTCAGACGTTGACCACACGTATGCCCAGAGAACTCAGCTGTTTGACACGTTAGTCAACTTCTTCCCAGACAACATGACCCCTCCTAAAGGCAACCTGGTGGACCTCATCACGCTGTAATGGAGCAATCACTGGACACATGGAAGAGGGGAAAGGCATCCATTTTCAGTATTTTAATTTTTTTACTGCATTGATTGACTGCTGGGATGAAGTTAATATAGTAACCCCTAGGTGTTTGAAAGGGGTTTTATACTTGTATGGTGAATCCCTGGAGCTTTTCCCTTGGAGTAGGTTAATAAAATGTAACTGACATACTTCTGACTAAATATATATATTTTTTCTGACTTTGGATTTTGAGTTAGCAAATATAAGATGAAAAGGTGGGGGAAAAAGAAATAAAACCCAGTCATGCAGTGATCTTTTTTGCCTATGGGGGAAAATTTGAGATTTGTGAGTTGTCTGGGATTAAAGATGATGGGTTTTATTCTGCGTTTCCTGAGGAAGAGGGGGAAGAGGTTTTTCTTTCCTCATTTGTAGCTAGTCATGATGTATTGCTTTATCCTACAACTCTATCCTCAGCAGCTGAATAACTTGATGGTAGGACACTGGCACATGTTGAGATGATGTAATTTACGTCCTGAGTTTTGTACTCACGGTGTGTCATGGGAAGGCAAGCGTGTGTTCCAAACCGTCTGTCTCCCCTTCCTGGACTTGTGCTGACAGTCGTGTCTAATTGCTTCTGAGACTCCATCTAAACTGACTACCTGCATCCCTCTCTCCTGTTCTCTGGAGCCTTCCACTTAATCAACCCAGGACAACCTGGCAGGCAAGAGGGAACCTCAGAGATACAACCAGAAAATGGGAGTGCAGTCGCTGCCCGCATGGATCCCTTTTCAAAGATTGTTCTCTTTGCTGCTGTGCTCATCCACTGAGAAACCCTGTGGGTCCTCAGCGAGCCTGGCAGAACTGGGTCTTCCAACACACACACCCCCAACCTCTGCAACCTGACCTCAGGTTGGGTGTAGGATTTCTGAAGCAGGTTGTCTTCGTTTCCATGTGCTTCTGTGTGCGTTTGTCCGTGTGTATGTGTACAGGGCGTTGCTCCCAACAGCTTGTCTCCTTCCCATGTAATGCAGCTCCCTTGTCAATGCATTTTAGACCTAGATCTGAATGTGAGGGAGGCCTTCTTAGCATAAATCTCTGAAAATGAGCTGATGCATATATATATAGAAAATGTATTCTTCCTTTTGCTGAAAGCCTTCTTTATAAACACTGTAAGGGCTTGGTGCTGCACTGTGAGGTGGAATGAAGGACATGCATACCCAGCATTAGAAACTCCGCATTCGGTCTCCGTGAGCATTCAGTACACACTGGCAGATGTAAATATTTATATGAAACTGCAAAACTCTGTCCAGCAGTGTTCATGCCAGTCGGGTATTGTTGCTGCACCCACTGTGGCTCCTGTTGAACTTGGTGGAAGTCCCGTGTATGCAAAGATGATTTGGACTCTTGAAATAAAGAGTTAGTCAAGTGTCTTTTTCAGAGTTTGAGTGTCTGCTTGCTTTGATTGTATTGCCTCTTTATCATGTTCTTTGTGTGACTTTTGTAGTCCTGGTGCATTAGCAATAAATTTCAAAACCTCACACTGGTGTTTAATCACTTAGAAAGGAACAGTATGTCAGAGGCCAGGCTTGTCTTCAGGGAGGACTGTACAAGTGAAGTGTTTTTAACCTGTCACTTGAGACTGTTCAGACACTGTACTTCAGTGGATGGCAAATCAGATGTCTGCGGAATAATCCACTCAGTGTGGAAAATGAAATCTGATGAAATTGTTTCTTTGGAACGTGGCAGGTTTTTTTCCTATTGACATGGAAAGTTTTACATCACTGCTGGGCTTTGTGGTGTGCTACCTGTGCTGAGGCTTTGTTAACTAATGTAGAGTTTATACAGTACAAATGTCGATACTGGGGCAATATTCCAGCTCAGTTGTTGCTTCCATTGAGATCGAAATGAGCACTTTTAATGCAACCAGACAAAATTCTGCAACCTTTTAGTACTTAAATTTAGTGGTGCTGTGCTCCTTTATCACCTGATCTCATTGCTTGTGTATCCTCAGCTTCAGTCAGATGATTAAATGCTCTTTGTGGTGGTTCTGTAATTAACCAAGCTCTTCATAAGCTGTTGTGTGTCCACCTTGGATGGCTAAAAGAACCCAAAAGATACACCTAGGTGGAGAGGGCCTGGCGAGCAGGCAGGGGAAGTTCAGGAACATCCAGAGCTGTGAATGGTGTTGCTGGTGAGCAGTGCATCGTGTCAGGTCTGATCTGTGTGACAGGAATTCGATCCAAACTCATTGTCCTCTGCGTCGGGGGCGCGCGCGGAGCCCGGCAGCCTCCTCTCTGTGTTCTGTAGCGTCGTGCAAATCAATGATTTGTTTGAGTGAGGGGAACGTTGATTCTGCAGGACTGACAGTCCCAGCTAACGAGAGCACTTCAGGATGATCAAATATTGACCTGCCTTTGTCCCGAGCAGATCGATGCCGCTCGCACCAGCACAGTTCATGGATTGCAGCTGGTGATTAACCAGCAGAAACTTTGCTCAGCTCTGCAGTATTTGTTGAGCAGCAGAGGCACCGTGTGGCCAGAGAGGTTAATCCAAAGGGAAAGCTTTCTGTGGCTTTGCCAAGGGTCTTTCCTTTTTTTTGTCCTTAAGGCTAGGAGTCAAATGATCTATTTGCATTGGTGTATGCTACATTACCTGCTTTAAATTTTTAACCAAAAATTCTGACTGAAGTATAAATTTTCTTTCAAAATCAGCCACTTGTTGTCAGGCAGCAACACAGGTAGTTTACATTTCATTGCATGCTGATCTTTAAAGACACTGGTGATATTCCAGGAAAGCATCTGATGTGCTCATTACAGAAAGCCCAAAATACAAACAGTAAAGAAACCCACTGGATCTGAAAACAGCCACCTGAAAATGTTTCACAGCCCAGTGCATGCGAGGTTATAAATATCCGAGCTGTGCTTGAAAAGTCTTGGAACCTCACCATCGTTGCTTGTAGGCTGTGTCTGAGGCTGCTCTTTAGCTTAGACAAGACAAACATACTCTATTTGCCTTTACTTTAGATTATAAGGTGACTTCGTGTATGATCTTGACACCACATAATCTTTGCACTACAGTGAGTAGTTTAATCTGTAAATTCTGTGTTAACTTGTAAATAAGGTATTGCGAAGGAAAGCATCTTTCCTTGTCAGAGAGGGACTCATTCATCATGTTTTGGGTCTTTAAAGCCAAAGTTCAAGGTTATGGTATGTCTTTTAAAGCTAGAGGAAGTGAGGGTGGGGTAAACTTGATACAGATATCCAGACTTCACTCCTGGTTTAGCTTTTTTTTTTAAAATATCCTTTGAAATCCCTGTGTTTGGTTCTTTACTGACTCTGACCCTTAGAATACCCTTCATTGGATGATCTCCTTGCAAAACAAGAAATTATTCTTTATGTTGTTCCTGTCAAGTGACACATTTTCTTTGAGAAATAAAGCCCTTTGGAATTAATTTTTTTGGTCACTTGGATTAGGTAGAATTAAGTGAGTTTGTTAATGTTTGTTCTACACAACCCCTCATAGTCACGAGGTAGACGTTAAGAGCTCTCCCAAAATGGCTTCTCCAAGCATGTTCTGCTCTTGCAGTGTGACCCAAAATGTTGTCATGTGGCAGAAGGACTTTGTTACATGTTGTTGAATGAGATTATAACCACTTTAGCCACCTTTTTGCCTCTTTTCTTTTGAGGATCTCATTAGTTAGTATTCGTCCTGGGAAGGCCTGAAGGGTGATGCAAAATGTTCATTGAAATGAATTGTAGTTGTTATCTTCTGGCTCTTTTAAAGATATTTGTGATGTGTTTATTCTTATAATATCTTCTTTTTGCTGAGCATAATGAGGAAGGAGAACTTTGTCTTGGAAAAGTTCAGTTTGCCTTTTCCCTAGGTGGCATCTTGCATGGGTAGTTAAAGTAGTTGTACTCAACTGTGTAAATAAACCTCTGGAATTTGGTTTTTGTTTGCCTGGAATGGCTCTGGGTGTACACAGGTACACGCTGGCTCAGGGATCATGCTGGAGCTTCCTATCAGAACTTCAGTTAGCAAAACCTTATTTTGAAGAATCAGTCTGGGAACACCCAGTTGGAAAAGCTTTTCTAAGGCATTGCCTTGTGCAGTGGCAGCTGGAGTGAAATTAGGAATTTTCCTAAAGAGCACAGAAAAGCTTCCCTTTGTGGAGCAACAAAGTTAAATGAAATTGCTGAAACCTTTTGGATATTGATTATAATTAATTACCCAGCCTGAAAATTGAGTGATTTAATGATTACAGTTTAAAGATTGAGGAGTCAGTAAGCAAGTTAACTGGACCCACCTATTTGCAGGAGGGTGGCAGAGGTGTGGGAGTGGTGGCCAGGGATTGCCACTGCTCATCTGTGTGTTTCTTTACTTGGAAACCACAAGTGTCCAGGGCTCCATGAGCTATTCCTTCTTCCAGAAGAAACTCCTTCCAAAGCTGAGTAATGACTCTGGAAGAGTGTTTTCCATAGGGCTTTGTGGAACAGCTGTTTGCTGAGCCATTTTCCTGATGTGTGCAGATTCTTCCAGGGGAGTTTTCTCTGTCCCAAAGTTTTGTGCTGTGCCAGCCTGTGCTGGTGAGTGATGGATTCAGAGCAGGGTCCTGACGAATGCTTCAAACTTGTTTGCTGCTCTTACTTTGAGAAAGATGAGCATTAATGCTGCTTGTGTCAAACTCAGGAGGGTGGTAGATACTGTAACACAAATACTATCAGCTCTCTTGCTGCCTCCTGCATTTCAGAATCGAAAAATAAATACTTTTGTAGAGTTTATTGAGTGAACTTTAAGTTTGAATAACGTGAGTACAGCCTCCATCTCTGTACAGGCAGTAGTTCTGCTGATGTAATCCTATGCCACTTCTGGGGAGAATGGCAAAAAATAGTAGATACGTTTCAGTTTGGTCCTGTTGTTTTTAAAAGTGGAAAAATGTCTTGTGAAACCTTGGGTCCCCGTGTATGCTTTGAATTTTAGATTATTAGTTGGCTCAGAGTTAAGGAATGTTTGGCTATTGTCAAGTGAAGTCCTGACAGTAAAAGCAGTTCATGTACGTCTCTGGAAGTGTTTGTGTTGTTTTATAGCTGTACTTATTACAGAAACAGAGGTGGACCCAGTTGAAAAATTAAAATTATCGGTGTTTTGATTTAGGGGGAAGATTATAGAAACTCTGAGCTTGGCCTATTTTAATAAGTACATGTGTTAATTTGGAGATGGGTCTTATTTTGTGAGAGGAGAGTTTAAGAACAACTGTATTACTTGTTCTTGCTATAGATTGCTCGTAGTATATAAGCTGTAAATACTGTTGAAATGTAAATGTGCTGTCAGAAGCTTGTTAGTGTATCTAAATGCCTGTGGGAATGGGAGACCTGATCATATCCTGTCATGGAAAAGGTTATCCTGGAGATTATTCAAGTTGTGGTAATGGCTTATAGGCAAAACCCCTCTTTTACTGAAAGCTTCTAGTATAATGAAAAGTTGGAGTGGAGAAAGTATGTTAACTGTACTGGAACCAGGATAAGAGTCCATGGCTCAGTGCTTGGATAAATTGACTCCAGATGCTTTTGTCCGTAGGCAATGGATCCAAATGCAGTTTTGGAGTGGAAGGCAGTTAATGACCTGCTTATTGCTGCTGGAGAGTCCTACAGCAGAGCCTCCCAGGGACGCCAGCAGGTGTCCCCTTGGCATTCCAGGCAGAGGTCACAGAGCTGGCTGGAGTTTGGGATTATCCACGTGTGCTTTGGTGATATCTGTAAACCTCCGAGGAGGATGCTGTGTGGGTTGTGTGTAATTCCAGCTGCGTGGCTGAGGTGTGGAGCTCTGCAGGGCAGCACCTTCCTCAAGCACAGATCCTGAGGATAACACATTGCTGCTGTCTGCTTTGCTTTCATGGGCTCAGTTTGATAGGGGTGAACTCCAGATATTGCTGTGACCCAAATTCAGTGCTCTGCTTCCAATGGAGCTGCTGTCAGTGCATCACCTCAGTACCCTGAAATCTCAATTTACACTTGGTGCAGGCACAGCTCCACATTGCCTTGGCTTCCAGCTGTTTGCTGTAAGTCAGCACAGCTTTTACTGATGACCTGGAGAGTGTGAGTGCTGTCAGAACTCACTCGACTGTTCAGCTCCAGCGTGGAGTCACAGTTCATTCCTGGAAACAGGGATGTGAGTGAACAGCTCAAAACTGGCTCAGTCAGATTAGATTTTTGGGTTTGCTGCTAATTTGAAAGGAAAGTCTTATCACTAGCAGGTGTGATGGTTAAAGCACAACCCCTTGGTTATTCCCCCATTTATTCTGAATTTTCCTTCCCTGTGTGGCTGTTCATTGCTATTAAAATGCTTCAGACTTCCCTGAGTTTAATGGGCACTTACAGAGGAATTAAAGGTTAGACCTGCATAGTGGTTATTGAGGCATCAATTTCTCCACATCGTACTCCAGTTGCTTCCTTTGCAAAACTCCATTGTGCTGCCTCTGAATCAGTCAGGAAGGTTCCTTGTGATTTACATTGTTCTCTCCAGGGCTGTTTCTCATCCCAGGTAAGGACAGGGAAACATGGGAGATGATTTCCCGCTGCAGCACACACTTACTTGTGCTATATGGAATCATATTCAGTGCTGTGATTCTTCTTCCCTCCCATCTCAAGGTTTATTTTATGTGGCCCCAAGAAGAAAAAGGTGATGATATCAACCCTCAAGTTGTCCTAGGTTCCTGCACCTGCTCTAATCATCCAGAACTTTCACAGGTATTGCGGTGTTTGGTTTATTTCTGCAGTGTAGCAGGGCAGAGGGAGTGAGAAGAGAAATAGTTTTGGGGTTAATTACAGGGATGCCAGATGTGAGTAGGTGTGTAAGGTGTGGTCTGTCTTTGTGAGAGGGCTTCATAGAACTCCTAACAGTAGCTTTGCTGTTCAGAGCTGATTTTACAATGTGGATTCTCTGGCTCTTTTTCAGAGAGAAGTGATAAAATATCAGGGTCTCCTAATCCTGGAGCTTCACCTCGAGCTTTGGCCTCTCTCCACCCTAAAGATATCAGATATTTTTCGCTCCACAGCAATTGCAAGGAAGCCAGTTGGGCTTAACCCTGCTCAAACAGAATGGAGGTGGTGCAGCACCATTGGCTTTTGGATCAGGTCTGCCTGCCTTAAGGGATTGTTAAAACCTGAAAATGTTCTGAGCTTTCTTATGAAAGCTTCCAGTTCGATTGAAGGAGATTAGGTACTTTTTAATTAATATGATGGTGGGGAGGCTAGACCATAACAGTGGCTCCAGTGGTTGCAGTCATCTCCACATCCCAAATAGCAATGGATAGGTTTTACTCCCCAGTGATAGGAAAATATACTTTAAATATCCTGATTTAGTAACCAAGGGATTCAATCAATTACTCAGTGTTTCACTAAATAGAGAAGTACTGCGGTGTGTGAACAGGGTCTGTTCGTTAAAATAAAAGCTGAGGTTGAAAAGTGGGTTTTTTGTGTTTTTGTTTTCGTTTTTTTTTGAGGTTTTGACAAAAAACTCAGCTCTTAAAAGGGGAAATTGGAGGAGAACTACTGTGCTGCTGACTTGTTTTCCCCTCCTGTCTGCTGTGGTCATCGGGAATGCAAACTAGCAGTGGAGGGTGAATATTGCCTTCATCTCTCCCTCCTCATTCCTGTCCCCTCCTGTTGATGTTTTGATGTGCAAAACACTCTTCACTTCAGAAGCTGCTGTGCAGGGTAGTGGAAAGGAAAACAAACCCCTCGTTATTAGTAGCTGTTGCCATTTGCTAAAGCTGTATTTTCTGCTGTGTCTTCCAGCACTCCCTCCTCCACAGCAGGAAATGAGGGGGTGCTGGGGAGACCTTAAGCCAGAGAAAAGAGCTTAATTATACAAACAAATGTGTTCATGGGAGTCTTGGGAATTGGAGGCCCTGAACCACACAGACCACTTTGCTGAGGGGCAGATGGAAAGTCTATGGGCTCATTCCCAGTTAGCTGGAGGTGACATTCCCATCCTTGTGGGCTGGTGGTGTTGTACATGTGCATTCAGGTGCTGAGATGCAGCGTGTGTCATTTTTGGGAGTATTGAGCTTTGTTAAATGTTTGCCCTTTGAAACTGCTGTAATTGCCCCTCTAAGGGGAGTTGGTGGCATAGACAGGACCTGGGTGGCTTGGGGTCAAACACCAGTGAGCTGTCTGGGCACTGATTGGGGTGGGGTTTTGAACTGGTTGTTGAGCTGTTGCCTCTGCTCTGATGGTATCACTGTGGTGTGTGATGGTTTGTTTGTCTGGACTTTCAGTGTTCATTATCTTGTCCTCCACGCCCCAGTGTGGTCCCCAAAAGCTGGTTCTCCCTCCCTAGTGCTGGAAGTGTGAGTGTCCACCCCCTGTCCACAATTTGGCTTCTCTGTTCTGTTTTGGCACCCAGCTTGAAGCGTTTGCACCTCCCTAGCAATCCTGCAGGCTCTGGTGTCCGTCTGGATTCCCTTTGGTGTCTGTCCTGCAGCTGTTGTCTGGGACACCTGAGCACAGGAGAGCTGAGCTGAGAGGTGCGGACAGCCCTGGGCTGGAAAGAAGCATCCGTGGGGTGATGAAAGCTGTGAACTGCTCATGTGTTTCAATAGGCAGGTCAAATACTGCTTCTGTGCTGAGCCCATGGTGGGTACAGGCATCTTCCCTGGACTCTTGTGATTCTCCTTCCCTCCCCTTTTCTTTATGGATGATCTTTGTTCAGCCTGGAGTGTTAATTTTCTTCCTTGGCATAAATCATCTTTGATGATTTCTGGGTTGGTGTGTGAGCCCCATGCTGTACATAAATGAATGAGTGACACGAGGAATAACTACAAATGTAGTTATGTTGTATGTAATGTACATAAGGAGAGAATGTATTTTGTTCATTTTTTTCTTAATAAAAAAGTATATGCTAGCAAGGGTGTTGATTTAAGATCTGTTTATTCTCACATTGTTTCGGAGAGTGGAAAAATGCCTGTGAAGGTCTTTTAGTGCTGGAGAAATTGTGAAACTAGCGGTGCATTATGTCTGGCCCTGTTTCCTGACGTCACTGATAAGCTCAGTCAGTATCCCATAAATCCAGCATATTCCCAACATTCACAGGAACTTTTTCTGGGGAAGAACACAGAGTTAGAACACAGGCTGTGCCAAACAGCTGATTTTTAATATCTGACTTCAACCAAATTACTTTTTTTTTTTTTTTTCCTTTACATAAGCAGAAACTTAACCTGGAACAAAATGTTTTATTTTGGGCACTTGAAGGCCAGTGGAGTTGCTGATCTGCCCACGCTGCTGCTGCCCCTGTGCTGCCCTTGGGTGATGCCTCTCCTGCTTCATGGATGAGAGGTTTGATTCCCTCCTCCACAGCCTGGCCTGAGTGCAAGGAGGGGCTGCAGACCTGAGTGAGTTAGGATGAAATGCGGAAATAAATAAGGGTGAAATGCAGAAAAAAGGATGTAATGCAGGAATCAGGGTGAGCTGCCTTTCCCTCTGACAGCTTGAAGGCACC
The DNA here is from genome assembly GCF_030490865.1 of Poecile atricapillus. Classification (NCBI taxonomy): domain Eukaryota; kingdom Metazoa; phylum Chordata; class Aves; order Passeriformes; family Paridae; genus Poecile; species Poecile atricapillus. The sequence continues at coordinate 3,160,881 of NC_081289.1, read as the reverse complement.
AAGAGCTCAAACAAGTGTTCAGGCTCTGGTGCCCTCACATCACCCCAGCTGCCCACCCCTGAGTCCTTTGGTTTTTAAATTTAATAGGTTTTCCACCACTATAATACATCCTTCTGCTTTGGAAAAATCAGGCTCTTCTGTAGCTGGCTACCTTGAATGTCTGGATTGGTTTTGTTCCAGCTGGTCCAGTGTTTTCCCATCTCCAGAGCAAGAAGTTGTGGCCCTGGAACTTGTCCTCTGCCCTGCCCACCTCCTCCTCACTCATCCAAAGACACGAGTCTTTTAAGTAAGAATGTTTATTGACAGAAATACATGATGCTCTCAAAATATATTTGTAGGAAAATGCAAGAATAATCTCTTACAATCCAGTTCCTCAGTAAATTCCAGTGTAAATCAGACTCCTGTCCCCATGAGAGATGCTGCTACACAGTATGTAAGAGCCCTACTACATGTGCAAGGTTCAACAGGTAACCACCTGGGGAATTAGGTTTTCCTTCTCCAGTCCCTCATGGATTCTGACCTGTGTGTCTTCTGTAGGCAGCAGTCACAGTATCAACCTCATCAGCTGGGTCATGGCACTGTGAGCGGGAGATAAAATGCTCCTAAAGTATTTACACGTTTCCTCGTGAATCTGAAAATACAAAAGTCTCTTGCAAGGACATCTGAGCTGCTTGTAAAGCTCTCGCCGAAAGGTAAGAGCAGGAATCTCTTTGTACAATGTGTGGGATGTTAAAGCTGTTTTGGGGGAGAGAAGAGGAGTGCAGGGAAGGGAGGAGGGGCAGGGAGGAAGGAAATGCCTCGGTAATTTTTTTTTTTTTATAAATTCTTTTTGGTCTAACAATTATGGCTACAGTCTACGAAGGGAAGGGTTAAGGCCAAAGATGCTCATTGCTGCATTTCCTACCTGATTTTTTTTTTTTTCCAAAAAAAGAATGTTCTCAACATTAAAAAAAAAAAAGAAAAAAGTACTGTTTTCTTTTCCTGTGGAAATAGTTATTTTAAATAGGGGAAGGAAAATCTACTATAAAATATTAGTGGTTTAAAAATATGGTGTCTGGAAAAATAAATAAATGTACAATTCCTATTCAAATATAAATCACTATAAGCACTTGCTGAGCAGTTAACATCCTCACTGGTCTCTGCTCGGAAAGATTTAAGGTTACTTGATCTCAAGCCTCTGTAGGGTTTTCTTGGAAAGTCTTTGGACCTGACTCATTAAAGCACTTTGGCATCTCTTTGCTGGGAAGGGGGAATCTTGAGGCACGTGCCAAAGCCCGGCCGCCTGGAGATGCCCTGCCAGGGGTGTCCTTGTGGCAGCTCCAGCCCCGGTGGCCACAGCGTCGCTGCTGCCCTGTGTTCTCACTGTGTTTGTTTTCTGGGAAGGACAGAAATGTGAGGTCATGGACCTGCTGCTTGTCTGTCAGGGCAGCTGGGAGGCCACAACGCTCACAAGAGTAATTGTGGATGCCTAGTCCCATTCTGAGACTCGTGTCCACATTAAAGAGCTGAGCTTGAACAGGGACAAAGCCGTGGTAAAAAGTTATCTGGGCAAGAGGTGTTTTTCTGCTTCATATCAAATTTTAATCCCCTATCAGGCTCGCCTTTAGCTTTTTCTTTCTTTTTTTTTTTTCCTTATTTTTAAGATTTTTAATTTTTTTTTTATAATTTATTTTGTTATTTCCCCTCCCCTCCAAAATTACTTCCCCATAGTGCAGTGCACAGGTAAGTGAAGTGTGCGGAATACATTGCTAATGAGTAGCAGGAATATTTACATACAAAAATATAAAGGTTTGAACACTTCAGACTCTGCCCTTCGGTGCAGGACAGAAGGGGGAAGAGCCACTTGTATCTTCTGCCAGTGCCTGTCCTGGGGCTGAGTGAAACACCCCGATCCCCTCCTTCCTGAGAACTCCCAACTCCACCAGGGTTTCTCCAAGCTTCCCATTGCTTGGCTCCGCTTTTCCCCTCATTCAGGGCAGCTGTGGGAGCAGATCCCAGTTGGGTTGGCTTGGTGGCAGAGCCCAAAGGAAATCTCCCCGTCGTGCCTTGGTTTATGGCAAGCAGAGGAGAAGGGCCATGTTTGGGCATCGCTCTCATCTGCAGCTCCTCTGGCTTGCAGAGGGTTTGGGACAAGCACCATCCTCACGTTGGGAGAGGGACTCAGCCACATGACCTTCAGGGCCTCATGTCCTGGAGGATGGACCCCAGCAGGAGGACAAGGATGATCCCTGCCTGTGCCAGAGCTGCTTCACCAGAGCAAAGGCGTGAAACTCTCCCCAACCTTTTAGAGCTATTTAGGAGATGTGGTGGGGAGTCAAAATCCCAGAAATGGCCTCAGTCCAGCCATGTTTTTCTTCTCCCTTTTAAAGGCTTCAGCAAAGGGAGACCTGGGTGACAGACCAAGGGTTGCAGGAGAAAGCTCAGTCCCAGCTTCACTGCTGAGCTGGAAGTTGATTTGCAGGTCTCTGTTATTTTAGTGGCTTGTGAAGAAGAGTTTGAGAACATGGGCTGAGCTTTTAAACCTCGAGGGAATGAAACACCAAGGGCCGCCTGAATACCACCAAGCTCCCTGGCTCACGTTCTGCTGCTCTTTTACCTCTTCTGCTGCTCACACAGGAAAATGTGCCCTCAAAAATCACAAACCATCGTGGTGCATGTGTCCCACAGTCCTGTGGAGGATGGATAAGGGCTTTGAGATGCTGCTGTGTAACTCCTGGAAGTCAAGTGATCCTTCTGTGGGGAAATGCAGCACCAGAGCTAAGCTCCTGCACCACAAAACCCCCAACATCACACCTGGGCTAGAGACCAGGCATTGCTCTTACTCTCCACACCCTTCCTAAGAGGGATCAACTCCAGGAATTTCTCCTTTTCCTCTCCCTCCACCTCATCATTTCAAAACAAGAAGATGCTGCACCTCTCCCAGTCTCCACGTGGGTGCAGGATCTGTTCCACAGCCCTTGGCAGCGGGGCTGAGCATCACTTGGCACTGCTGCATCCCTGCCATCCTGCTGGGTCCAGATGCATCCATTTGCCTGTGGCACAACGAGGGCCTCTTGTGCGTTTTAGCTCTGAGGAGTGGATGGAAACCAGATTAAAAAGGAACAGGCTGTTCCAGCTTTTTTCATTCACTACCTGGGTGTCAGGGAGGGCAGGGTGATGACTAAACAGCGTGGGCCAGAGGATTTGTCAAGCTGTTAATTGCCAGGTGCTGCTTTGCTGTCAGACACACTCCATCTCCAGTCCTATTTACTTTCTTTCTCTTGATTTTTGAGTCGCTCAGTAGCTGGAGGATGCGGCTGGTGTGGTCAGATGTGGGATGGGAGGGGACATGCTTGGAGGAGACACCAGCAGCTCTTCAGGAGCAAAGCCACCCTGTTTGCCCGTGGCTGGTCAGGTCTGGCTTGGGAGGTGGATGGGGGATGGAGGATGCTTAGCCAGATGTGGCCACCAAAGTGGCTTGTGTTGATGTGCTCCAGAGGTGTCTTCTCATGTCCTTTCCTCTTCCATCCTGCACCCCATGTGGTGGCACAAGGGGCCATGATTAGTTTATTAAGGGATTTTCTTCTTTTTGGGGGGAATTTTGCCTTATTTTGGAGCTCTGTGTGCGTGTGTTTAGGGTTTATGGGATTTTTTTGGGGGGGTGGTTGTTCTTTTCTTGATCAAGTTCTGCATCCTATAAATGCGTGTCCTCCTCTTCCTCCAGGTCCTCCTTCATGAGGGTGTCCAGAGGAACGATCCAGCTGTCCCCCAGCTCACCATTGAGGTTCACCTTCTTCTCCTGCATTTCGGAGGAGGTCTCCATCACCTCCAGCGTGGGGTTGTCATGGTAGCCGTTCTCCATGGTCTGCATCTCCTCAGTCAGGCGCTGCTATGAGGAAAGAAAACCATAAACCCCACTGAACAACACCTTGGCCATGCTGTGAGTGTCACCTCAGGGCTGTCACCTCCCAGCCAGCTATGACAGCTGCCCTGTATATGTTTATATAACTACATATAGAGACTTTTATGGTGAGGTTGAGGCACGGGGAGCAAGGGGATAGCATGGAGCTGGCAAGAGGAAGACTCTGCTAAGGATGGGAAGGAGGAAAGAACAGCCAGAGATGTGGAAAACCTCCAGGAGCAGCTGCCAGCTTCAGTTTGTTCCACCCAGGACCTTGGGAAGAGGTTGAGCACCACTGCATCCCAACTCCTGCCTCCCTACCTCAAATTTGCTCTTCCCCTCCCCTTTCTCTCCATCTCTGTCCTTTTTTAGTTGCTTTATTATTCTTTACGCAGGGGCAGCTCCCACCTGCCAGATCTTGAGCGTTACCCCTCCTCATTCTGGAACTCTCAGTGGAAACCAGGCAGGGAAAGATGGAATCAGAAACTTTATCACCCTGGTCTTTTGGTGTGATATGCTTCAGGCTCCGACTCAGCCCTTCACCTCTTGGCAGAATCCTAGCCCATCCTAATTTTACATCCACTTGGGCTCCTGCATCCCCATCCTTCCCTAGAGGGACTGAGTGGGGAACTGCAGTCCTTGGTCAGCCCTTTTTGAGGAGCACAGGGCTCTCAGTGGGTCCTTTATCCCTATCTTTCCCTGGAAGGATTCAGTGGGGAACTGCAGTCCTTGCTCAGCCTTTTTTGGGGAGCCCTGTTAAAATCTGCCTGGATTCACAGCTTGCTCTATTACAGTGCTCCCAGTAAATGGCAGGAGACAGGCATGGGAGGGAATCCATGGAGAAGGAGAGGGATGGAGAAGCAAAACCGCAGGGCTTGGTGCTGGCAGAGGGGGTACAAAGGCGCTGCTGGGAGTCCCCTGTGTCACTCGTGGCAGGGTGGGGATCGTGGGATGCTCCAAAGCAGAGGACACACCTGGGCTCTCCCAAGGGCTGCTTCCCTCTGGGATTGCTGCTCTCCCACCATGGCAAGGCACCCTCCAGCCATGCAGCGAGGGGAAAGGGGCTGTAAAGCTGGGCTTTAGTCCTGTTAAAAGCTACTGGGCCCTACCAAGCGCCGGAGGTGAGAGCTGGGGGTGTTACGGATGCGGCGCCCGCCCCTCCGATCCCTGTGTTGGAACTCACATTAAAGATCAGGGCCACATGTCCATCATCAAACCCGGGGACATCAGGGTGGATGTTCTGGGTATTTCCAAGGTAAAACAACAGGGAGGGAGAGGGGGGGCGAGGAGGATTGGAGGGAAAAAAAAAATAAAATAGAAAAAAAAAACAAACTTTCAAGTCATTTTTGGAAACAAAACAGAAGAAGAACAAAAGAAACCACCCAAAAACAAAGCCAGGAAGGAGGAATGTGTTTGGGTTTTGGAAATGGCATCCCTTGCTTTAGTTTTGCTATTTTACCCTGTGTCTGGTGGGAATTTACCTCTGGAACATCCAAGTTGGACTAGTACCTATTCCTCTGCACCAGGTTATTTTAGGGAGACATGTTCCCATCGCTAAAAATACCCTATTCCTACCCATTTTCTGAGCAACATGGGGCGTGTTATGTTGTTATCTGTCCCTGGTGGGATGTTTTTCACCCCAGCTAGGGAGGTTTCATGCAAGGGATGATGAAACCCTGGAAGATCCAAGGGGACCACCACAATGCAGGTCAAATATTTATTGAGGTCTTGCCTCTTCCCCTATTTCTTCCCAAAAAAATCAAACCTGATAAGTACAAACAAGTCTGACAGGGGCATTTGTTTGCTCTTCCTCCCTCCTGTGTTCACCTACCTTGCACTGCAAATATTTAAAACTTTATCCCTTGTTTTCCCGTGGGGCAGAGGTTGGGATTGCTGAGAAAGGATGAGCTGGTTCAGAGGAAAATGACTTCAAGTAGGAGTGAAATAGGTTTGCTTCTCTATCAGGGGGATGGTTTACCCTGATTGCATAATCTGATTTTATAATTATTTTCCTTTTATGCTTCTTGTCCTAGAGCTAAATCCTCAGGATCAGCAGCTGGGACCAGTGCAAACCCCTGCCCCCAGGTGTGGAAATGGCCAGTCCTTGCTGGGGGATGCTACACTAAAATCACCTAGGATTGCTTCCTGAGATAAAAATCACATTAATTTCTCTTTTTGTGTTGGTTCTTCCTTAAATCCTGCTGCTGCTGCTACTCTGAAATTTGGCCCTGGCCCAGCTCTTGCAAAGGCTGAGCCCTGCAGTGTCGATGCCCCTCCTGCTGACACTCTCCTTCTTCCCTGCACTCAGCCTGGAGCTCCCTGGCACCCAACCCAACTCCACTACTTGTAAAAGTATTTCAAGAAAATGTTTGAGGGGTACAGCTTGTGTTTTGGAATGGAGTTTCAGACTGAGAAATCCTTTCTTCTCAAAATTTTGACCTGGGGTGGTGCCCACTGAGCAAGCCAGGATGTCTCCACCAGCAGAGACAGCAACGCTGGTGATCCTCATCTCCTGAAGATGCTTCTGGGATGGAAAAGGTCTTGGGATACCTGTCCCACCCTCCTGCCACCTTACCTGGTCCTTCTTTTGGGAGAAGCGCTGGTGGCAGCCGTAGATGGCCGCAATGAGCAGCAGGGACCCGGCCAGGGTGATGATGGTGATGATCAGGGGGGTGCTGAACTCGTCGTTGATGGTCATGTCCTCCACCATTTTGTCAGAGGTGATGTTGACGATGCCGAGCTGCCACAGGAGGGACAGGTCAGGCTCTGTGCCACCCACTATTGGGGGACACCCATGGGGCAGCTGTGCCATGACCAGGGACCCACTTACCTCCTCTAACTTGTCCTTCTTCTCCTTCAGCTCCTTGAGGACTTCTTCAGAGTCCAAGGGATCTGGGGGAAGAAAAAGGCTTCAATGAGCACAAGGTGTGGAGGTGGGAACAGGTTGTGCCACCATCCCCTGGTCAGAGGGGTGACCCAGTTTCTGGAGGAGGTGGATGAAGATGTGTGAGGACGAAGCCAACCCTTGTAGGGGCTTCACATCCAGACACAGAGCCAGGATCCCTTCTGGAAGGGGGACAGCCCCAGAGCCCCCAGGCCCCACCAGCCATCTCCAGTGGGTGATTCACAAGCAAGCTCAGTGAGGGGCTGTACCTGGCTCCTCAAGGAGCAGTCCCCAGTGCTGGGTGCCTTCCCTGAGGTCGGATGTGGAGTCTGGATCACCCACCCAACCACTGCTTGGTGATGAGTAAGAGCAGGATGGAGCTGAGACTTTCCTCCTCCTCATTCTAGGGCAGCAGGATGTCTCCATCTCCCAGGCACCCTGATCCTAAAGCAATGTTTGGGCACACCCAGGCTGAGCTGGGTATCCCAACAGGGCTCTTGACATGGGCAGGAAGCTCCTCTCTGTTGTCTTTGGGGAAGGATTTGAACTGGGCACCCAGTTTTAAGCACCTGTGAGGAATTCTTCCTCCTGGAGTCTGGTAAATGCCTTGACTCAGCATGGCAGAGGAATCTGGTGTATTCCTTGGGGCACAAAGCTCATTTCTGGGCTCACTGTAGCTCTCCCAAACCACTGGGATGGGGCAGCCGTGGGAACAGAGCCCTTTGGCCAAGCTCTAGTAGACCTGAGGGCTCTGCCAAGCCTCCACCTCCCAGGTCCCCAGTGCCACCCTGTCCCAGTGCAGCAGAAGGGTGGGATCATACTCACGGTGCAGGACCACCCACACGGCCCAGTGCTGGGAGCGGGGCTTGCAGGCCATCAGCGTCACCGTGCACCGGTCCCTGCTGGCATCAAACACGTGCTGGGCCGTGGAGCAGAAGCTCTCAAAGAAGGAGTTGTTTTTGCTGGCAGTCTTCCACTCATCCTGCAGTAACAGCGAGGGTCAGCACTGCTCCCCCATGCAGGGACTGCCCAGGAACATCCCACCCCATTGCCAGGGGTGCAGGGTGTCCCATCCTTCTAGAATGACCCCTTTGAGACTGGATGTGCCTCTCCGTGCCATGGTTTGGTTGACAAGGTGGTGTTGGGTCATAGGTTGGACTCGGTGATCTCAGAGGTCTTTTCCAACCAAATGCATTCTGTGATCTTCCCTCATCCCTGTGCACTGCCCGGCTGCCGCCGGCCCTCCCAGGGAACAGGAAAAGTTTAAAAGTAGTTTCTTTACAAGAAGCCGAGCTCTTGGCTGCCGTTCCTCACCGGGGCCCTGCACCAGCCTTATCTGTGAGCTGCAGCTTTCGGTCTTCCAGGAATAGCAGGTCCCTGAGGGAAGTGTGGCGGGGGGGCTGGGGAGGCCAGGGGGCCGCAGCAGGATCAGGGCAGGGCTGTGCAGCCCCACAGTTCCCCCAAGGGCATCTCCAGCCTTTCCACCCCCTGTCCCCACCAACACAGGTCCCTGTCCTGCTTAAAACTTCCCCACAGCTCTGCAGGGAAGAGCAAGAGAGCGTGCCTTGCTTTTGGATAGAATCACAGAATGAATCACAGAGTGATTTGGGTTAGAAGGGACCCAAAACATCATCCAGTTCCACTCCCTGCCATGGGCAGGGACAGCTTCCCTAAACCAGATTGCTCTAAGCCATATCCAAACTGGCCTTCAACACTTCCAGGGATGGGAAAGCCACAGCTTCTCTGGGCAAACTGAAGCATCCCTGGAGAGGTAGGAGAGGGGTGGATGGAGCCCATGTTCCCTCTGTGGTGTTCCTGGGGCTTTTTGCTCGATGCTTTGTAGCACCTGGGAGCTCACTAAGGTAGAGGGGATCACCCTCCTGCCCACACAGACCCTGACGTGTGGATGTGGCACGTGGGGACATGGGTTAGTGGTGGATTTGACAGTGCTGGGTTAATGGTTGAACCTGATGATCTTAGCAGGCTTTTCCAATCTAAATCATTACATGATTCTGTGCACAGACCTGGTCCTCACAGGTGCTATATGAGAGGTGCTGTATATACAGTTCCTGTGTGCATGTTTTTCCTGTGCAGGTGATCCTGTGTAGAAGCCCTTAATCCCTGCGGAATTGAGGTGCCTGGCTGGGAAAGGCTCTGCTCCTGGCTGGGAAAGGCTCTGCTCCTGCCTGTACATCACCCAAACCTTCCCCTCCCATCCCAGCACCACCGGTGGCTGGCAGCACCCTGCTTGCTGCATTGTAGGGATGGGAGCTGCCCAGCTTGGGGACGCATCTAATCTCACCCCATTTTATCTAAATATTTGGGAAGCAGCATTGGAGACAGGATGCACTTGCCGGGGCGGAAGGCTGGCCCCGGATACAGTGCGAGGGTGAGCTCAGCATCGTGGGGCCCTGGCTGTCCCTGGGAATGGCCACTGTCCCTCGCCTGTCCTTTCGCTTTGCAGCGGGACAACTTCCCCGGGGCCCCTCTGCGGGGTTCTACCATCCCTGGGAAAAGAGCTGGGTGGGAAATCGGCCCCAGCCCGAGGGCAGCATTCCCTGCAAAGCTGGTTCCCAGCAGGACAGGCAGGAGGGAGCTGTAGCTTGGTGGTGGCGGTGGTTTTATCACGTCTGGACGCTGGGTTGTGCTCCTACGCTTGCAATGTCCTGTGATTTGCCAGTCCCTGTCTGTGCAGCACTTTCTGCTTGGCAGGGGAAGGGAAAGCCTCTGCTGTCTCTCTGCATCCTCCTTCCCCTGCTTTTGCCGCAGCTTGGCTTTCCCCCAGCCCTCAATAACCCGTTTCTTCCCCCGCCACCCCATGGGGAAAAGACCCCTATTTTGGATGGGGTGGGAAATGGGATGCGAGGCTAAAACCTCGCTGAGACCACCTCAGTGGTAGCTGGTGAGCAGTGCCTAAAGCCTTTCGGAGGGTGAGCTGGAGGGATTGGCCCTTTCCAGGGCTGGAGAGGGGCAGGGTGAGGCCGCTGGGCCGGCAGGGATGCCCCTGGCAGCTCCCCCTGCTCCGCCGCCGCTCGCATTCCTTGGCCGGAGTTGACAGGCGCTGCCGAGCAGCTCGGATCCGGTTCCCACACTGGCGGGGACCTAAAACCAACATCCCCGAATGAGGTAACAGCACTTGAGTCAACAAACCACCCCCGCCAGCTGCACGGGGTGAGGGGGCACCGCGACCCTGCTCGGTGAGGGAGTCCCTGTGTCTGCTCCGGGGACTGTCCTGTGTCCCCAGACCCGTGGGTGTCACACAGCAATTCCAGTGGGTTCGAGTGGACCTGCTGTGGTTTTTGCATCCCCCACTGCAGCAGGTTCTGGTGCTCCCCAGCATCCACTGACCCAGCTCCTTGGGCACACCCCCCAGGTGGGGGACACTGTGGAGGAGGAACCCCTGGGAGATGGACACAGGGTTGTGTGGCTGAATCACAGCTCAGGCTACACCAACCACCTCTGTCATCATCACTTCTTGCTTCACCTAACTCATTTTGGGGTTAGGATGAGGAGCATCCATCCATCCATCCATCCATCCATCCATCCATCCATCCATCCATCCATCCATCCATCCATCCATCCATCCATCCATCCATCCATCCCTTCATCCCTTCCAAGGCAGGGAAAACACAACTGAAAATACATTTGTGAGCCAGACCTTGGAAGAAGTCATCCTATAGAATGTGAGACATTGAGCTAATAAGACTTATTAAAACACTCATTAAGATCCTGCTGTAATCAAAGGAATGAGAAGTGCAGTGGGGGACATGGACCAAACTGTTCAGCATTGTTTAAAGCATCACCTGAAGAGGAAAGATGCAGGGCACCAACCAGCCTCTGAAACACCTATAGTCCACCAAGTGGTACCAGTTGTATATTTGGCTTTTTTTAAAGGATTTATAATTTGAGTTCCTTGTTTTCTGGAGAATCTGAGGTGTGGTGGGGTGAAAGGTCTGCAGTTCCTGGGTTCAGTCCCAGCTGTTTGCTGGGGTGCCCCCATCACTGGTGCTGCCCCACCAGCCCAGTGCCAGTGGGGCAGGTGGCTCTGCAGTGTCCCTGCCCTGTGTCATCCAGACATGTCCCCCACCTCTGGTCCCCCCACACTGCCCTGGCTTCTTGCTGGATCTGAATTTTTAGTACAATGCCACCCTGACTCTGGCTTGTTCTCGGAGCAGGATCAGAGCTGTTTCTGGAACACTTCTCCTTATAGCACACACTTTCCTGTTTTCCCACGGGTTGTGAAACGCAAAGGATTTTTTCACTTTGCTGTCAGGATTTGGCTACAGACGTGTTTACCAGGCCTACAAAGCAGGGAAACCAGATAGTGCCATTTCTCCGTTATCTGCTCAGCTTGGGAGGCACAAAATGGGCTGCAATATTCAGGAATAAAATGTGTGGAAAGTTAAGGGTGAACGTGGGGGGGAGGCGCTTTGGCAGCCGAGGAGGGCGATGGGATGGGAGGATGGACCCTTGCAGCCCTGTAGCCTTTCTCTGGCTGTTTTGGGGTGTAATTGGCATTTTGTGCTAACAATGCTCTGGCTCGTTATTACACCCAGAAGAATCAAAGGGAAGCAGGGTGGGAGGCTCCCTGCCTCACCAGCTTCAATGCTCCATGGCCCTGGAGCAGGCCATGACGCCAAGATGTGGTGTCTGCCCATCCCTCAGCTCACTGGTGCTGCCCAGCCTCACCATCCCTGCTTCCAAAGCCTCCCAGTACAACTCCATGAGAAGGACAGCAGCTCTGGAACATCACTGTGCCCAAAAGGAGGGGGGAATCTTTAAATACCATCACTGTCCTAAGTTGTTTTAGGCTCCAAAACTGGATTTTGTCAATTTGATTGAATATTTTAATATATTCAATACAAAATTTGATGAGAAGCTTTTCCAGCATGAACCTGCAGCCATGTCCAGACATCAAATGGGGAAAGGGATCCTGTGGGGCTTTAAGGAAATAAGGTTCCCTCCTTGGAATCACCCTCAGTGTCCAGAGCAGCATCACTAAGGACATCACCTCTACTGCAGGTGTGTGGGCAAGGAGCATTCACACCCAGCAGTAGCCAGACTAGGAAGGTGACAACAGACAGCAGTCAGGTGCTTTCCCTCCTCCAGGAGCACAGGGGATGATGCTGGGAGGTCCAAGCCCTTTCCAGGGCTGCCAGGCAGGGCCATCACCCCGGCACAGGGAATTTCAAGAGCTGCTGTGGTCAGTAGCTGCATTCACAATGTGTCGAAGGGGTTTGGGGAACACAGTGTGGCTTCATTTGGAGAGTCCTTTCCAGCTTGGCTGATTCTGTGATTCACTTAGGACAGGGAGTGACAGGACAAAGGGGAACAGTTTTAAATTAAAAGAGAAGAGATTTAGATTAGATATTAGGAAGAGATTATTTACTGTGAGGATGGTGAGACACGGGAGCAGGTTGTCCAGAGAAGTTGTGGCTGCCCCATCCCTGGACATGTCCAAGGCCAGGCTGGACAGAGCTTGGGGCAATCTGGTCTAGTGGAAGGTGTCCCTGCCCATGGCACATGCTGTGAGCACCACGGGTTAAAATCTGAACCTCCAACAGCTGTTAATTCTCCATGGAAGTCAAAAAGGTGGTACTTACACAGGTTCTGGGTTCTTTCAGCTGAATGGTGGGCCTGGTATGTTGCACCTGGTCTTCACAGACGAGCTGGAAAGGCAAAAGAAAAGCAACTCTCAGTGGTGGACAAAAGTTGGAAGGACAGTTGTCACCAATCCAACAGCCCATCATTTGTTTCCTGGGAAAAGAGCCTGACCCCCCTCCAGGCTACACCCTCCTTGGAGTTGTAGAGAGCCAGAAGGTCCCCCCTGAGACTCCTTTTCTCCAGCCTGAGCCCTCCCAGCTCCCTCAGCTGCTCCTGGTGCTCCAGGTCCCTCCCCTCTCACACTCCCCTTCACCTCCATCCTCATCATCTCTTCTCTGGAAAGCTCCAGGAGAAAGGGATGTGAGTAAATGACCTCTAAAGATCCTTTCCAACCCAAATAGTTCTGTCATTCTACAACCTGGAATTACTTTGCTGGCAGATCTCTCTCTCCCTGACACAGAAATGGCGAGAAGAGCCTCAGACTCCAGGTGTACGTGGGATGGCAGCTAAATTAACACCACTGAGAGGAGCCCACCTTCCCATTTGGTGCCATTACCTCATTTGGGTAAGAAATGTTGGGGTGCTGGTGGCCAGAACTGCAGCTCTCTGTCTGGTCCCCCGAGGCTGGAACTGGTGGCTGGGCACCGTCAGGGCTCTGGGAGGCACTGGTGGGTTTGGTTGGTGCAGATCCAGCATCGTGGGTGCTCTGGTCTGGCTCCCCAATATGCACCAAAAAACAAGCAGAGAGACACTGACACAATATAGAGGATACAGCTGGCACAGCTCTGTCAGGGATCACCTCAACATCAGTCTTCATCTCTAGCCCTGCCTTGAAGCTCATTGTGTCAAATGCTGCTTTAGATTGCTTCTTTAATTTTATATCTCTTTTAAATTAACTTTGATATGGAAAGGAGCTGATTACTGATTTTCTTTTCTGCTGCTGAAACTCATCAGAATGTTCTGGAGAGAGGAACCAAAGGCCGTTGCATGGCTGCATGTGGGTAGCTGGGTAATCACTTTGAAGTATGGGGTGATTTTCACTCCTTTCACTTTATCTGGGGTATCTTCCATGGAGGTTTCCTCAACAGACGCAGACCTGGCTACCCAGGGTCTGCCACCCACCTCTGTTGGGAGGGGATGTAATGCCATAACCTCTGCTGACTGCACCTCCATGGAAACATTCCAGGATGACAAGCTTAGAAATAGTGCCTGGTTCTACAGGAGACAGCCTGGGGTGTCCTTCCTGGTATTCCAGAAGGGCACAAGTCCCAGATCTACCAGCCCCATTCAGGTGTCTCTGAAAACTGAGGTCGCCCCTGAGGACTTGGTTAAGTTCTGTAGCATCTTAGAATTGTTTGTGCAGTGGGAGTAGTGCAAGGAGCACAGCATCCTCCTGCCTCCCCAGACCCCTTTGAAGACATGGATCTTCATCCTGGCTTCCTAATTCATCCTTAAGTGGTGACAAAGAGAATTAAAATGCCACAGGATGCTCACAGCCTGTTTGCTCTCAGGACTCCTGCCTCTTCCACAGAAAAGATGAGGAATATTTCTCTCCCAGACACATTCTGAAGGCTCCAGGAGAGAATTAATTCCAAAGCCATCTGTTTCTCATGCATTCTGCCAGCTATTTATTAAATATAAAGGGTTTTTTAGACCTCTTCAGGCTTAATGCTTGAGGCCAAATTTGAATTAACATCATTTCATATATCATCCTCCAGTGGAGAGCAGTTCTGTGGAGCAGGAGGGGAAAGAAAAGAAAAAGAAACATCCTTCAGGAAAATATCCATTTCACTTCATTCCTGCCCATACATGAAAACATGATGTGGTGAAAGCCAGTGGAGATGGCCTTGCAATAAAACCTTGGCTCATTTAGTGATGCACGAACTGGGGGGCTGAAGGGGGTGGAGATGGTTTTTGAGTGGCTTCTGTATTCCAGGTAACTAGAAATCAGGTCAAGAAGAGCATTTTCCAGGGAAAGAGAATGAAGGGCTCCAGTGTGATCACAGCTTTAATTCAGAGCCAGATGTGAGCTGAACCCAAAATCCCAGCCAAGTCTGGAAGACTCCCTGGAGCCCTCACAGTCTCACAGGGTGATGATTTCCCTGTAAATGCTACCAGACAAAATTCCAGTTTGGGAGTTTGAACTGTGCCTCACCAGGACATCTAGGAACTAACATGACAGTAAAACTCCAGAGGTCAGAGAAAACACCTTACTGGTGTTCAGCAAAGTCCCAAACAGCACGTGGACACTCCTAATGGTGCTTAGACAGCAGTCAGCAGCCCAAGCCCTCCCGCAGCTGATGAACGTCCTACCAAAGTCAGACTCCTCAGGGGTTGTAAACTCGGAGTCGAGACACAAAATCTCCTTAGTCATCTAAAGCTCATTTTCTGTGCATGCCCAGACAGCCTTCCCTAAGCTGTCAGCTGCACCAGGGATCTTCCAGGGGCAGCATTCCGGGGGCTGTCACACTGCTTCCCCAGCTCTCCCGCCTCAATCCCCAACCCATCGCCGCTGCTCCCGTTTGCCATCACTGAAGATCGAGTCACTGCAGTTGATGGTGCTTCAGGCACCATTTGGTCCATTCAGAAGCCAATGCCTGCACTTTGCCAGCTGATTCATTCCTTGAATTTCACTGACTGCATTGACTCGACCTCCACCAAGGACAACAGGGACCTAAACACGCGCTTGTCACGCAGGCAACTGCCCTGGAAATCCTAAAATGAGACAAGGTGGTGACAGCCCATAATGGCAGGTGTTTAGGGCAGCCAGAGGAAAATACAAGAAGGCCTCCCCAGCACAAGAAACCAAGGTTCCTGTCTTCTGTTACCTGCCCCAGGAGTTGTCGTGGTGGCTGCGTCTGGGACCGTGTCTTTGCTGCCATTTTGCAATGTCGGGGTGGTGGCGAGGGACGGGGATCCAGTCAGAGGGGTAACAGAAGTGCCGGTGCTTCCAGAACTGGTGGAAGGGGTTGGTCCCTGGACTGGAGAACTGGAAGAAGAAGGAGGCTGCTTGGTATCACACGGGGGAGGAGAGACAGGACAGTCCTTGGAGCTTTGGGAAGGGTCAGTCCTCGGCACTGTGGTGCTCACAGTGGCGTTAGGCAAATGACCCAAAGGCTGGTTTCCCTGAGGCTGTGTGCTGGGAGAGGGTGTGCCAACAGCCCCTACAGCTCCCGGAGGACTGGTTGCATTAGTGACAAGATCTTTAGCAGCGGTGGTCTCTGAGCTTCCTGAAGTGACTGTAGCACCACTGGGCTGCTGGGAAGTAGTGGGCTGTGTAGCAGGGGTGGTTTTGGGGGTGGTGGCACTCTGTGAGGGGCTGTCCTGCCCTGGCGTGTGGGACAGGGTCATGGTGGTAGGTGATGTTGTCCCCGATGCTGCGACCACTGTGCTCGGTGACGACGCAGAGGGGGACGATGACTCTAACAGTTTGGCAGTGGTGGGGCTGCTTTGAGCAGTGGTGGAATCTGCCACAGTTGGCTGAGTGGCTGCTTCCTTAGTGGTGGTGGCAGTGGTGATTTGGTCTGTGGTAGGTGATAATGCAGCGGTGATTGGTGAGGTCTCTGCAGCGCTTGCAGATGTGGCCACTGTGGTGGTTTCTGTGGTCATGGTGGACGGGCTTGTTGCTGGGCTTGCAGAATCTGCATCTTCCTGAGAGCTGACACCTGGGAAAAGTAAAAATGCCAAGGTAAATGCTGAACTAAGGAAACTGCCCTTGGTTTCCCCTCAGAACATGTATTTGTAGAAGTAAACACTTGGCATAAGCCACAAGTCATTCACTCAGGGCTTGCCTTGTGCTGTCCAAAGTCGTATCAAATTCCACGTTCTGGTACCATTGTGTCCAGCAGGAAATAGAGCAGAGGAGTTCAAGAGGAACCTCCAAATGTAGTCAAACTCACAGGACTTCAGAGCAAGAGCAGGAGGACAAGACCTGCTGGGTCTCAGGACACAGGTCTCCCTCAGATGGGAGGTCCACCAGCTTCCATGCACAGCCTGCAAGTGGTCCCCAAAATAAAGTAGATCCAGCCCTTGTAAAGGGACAGCCAAGGGATGCAGAGACTGCAATTGTCCAGCCCTGTTATGAGTGTCTCCCACGTCCCTGAAGGGATAAGGTGACACAGAATCACAGAATCATCAAGGCTGGAAAAGACCTCCAAGGTCATTAAGCCTAAACAATTATCTCACATTATCACATGCAAAGAGATCTGTGTTCGGTTTCTGAAGAATACTTTAAATTTTCAAATTTTGAAGCTGTTCTTCAGTGGGAGATGCAGCTGGAGGACAACTCAGCTGACAAGGGAGAACTCTCCCACAGCAGAGAGCTCTGCAATGTGCTGCAATGCCAAAATGGGGTATTTTCACTGCTAAACCAGTACAAAAACCTGGGTCTATTCTTGTGTTTGTTCCACTGTCTATCCAGTGTTTGTAATCACTGCAGGAGCTCCATCAGTGGCCACAATTTCCTCACATGGTGACCACCAGTTCTGGGCTCTTGCTCAAATTCACCCCTGGAAAGTTTGACCAATTTTTCACTTTTCAGTGAACATGGGCTGAGCCACTTTATCCATGGATCCCTCTGGAGTTAAGGCAATGACCTGATTTGGGGAGAAGGTTCTTCCATTTGGTGACTGTGCAGAAGAACTGCTACAATTTTTTTTCCCCATGAAGCACTCATACATTACTTCCAACCCTTCAAAACAGGAGTCACACTTCCAAGGATTGATTTTTAGCCTAATGCTGCTCTCCAGAGATCTGCTTTGCTCCTCTGTGCTGGCACACAGGCAGAGTATCTTCTCTTATACAGCCTGTCTGTTGACACTGATTGTGCATTGAAGATCTGATGAAGCTCAAGTTTCTGGTGGGAAAATTTAGCTCCTCCATGTCAGGATCTGGCTTGAGAAGGACTCAGGAGGTGGGATTTGGGATGGGGAGGCTGCAACAAGTTTGAGTTCCTGTGGAAACTGCCTGGGGACAGAGTGGGTTTGGAGGAGGCAGAGGAGCTACAGCTGGGCCTTGCATAGGCATCCAAACAGGGAATGGAATGGAATGGAATGGAATGGAATAGAATAGAATAGAATAGAATAGAATAGAATAGAATAGAATAGAATAGAATAGAATAGAATAGAATAGAATAGAATAGAATAGAATAGAATAGAATAGAATAGAACAGAATAGAATAGAATAGAATAGAATAGAATAGAATAGAATAGAATAGAATAGAATAGAATAGAATAGAATATAGAGAATATTTCAGTTGGAATGGACCTACCCTGATCAGGTCATACATCTGCCTGACCATTTCAGGGGAGTCACAGTACCACAGACTGATTTGCATTGGAAAGGACCTCAAAGATCATCTCATTCCAACTCCTCCTGTCATGGGCAGGGACACCTTCCACTATCCCAGGTCCAAGTCCCATCCAACCTGGCCTTGAATGTTTCCAGACATGGGGCAACCACAGCTTCTCTGAGCAACCTGTGTCAGGGCTTCACCTCCCTCCCAGCCAAGAATTTCTTCCTAATGTTCCATCTAACCCTGCTGTCTGTCACTTTAAAGCCATGACCCCTTGTTGTGTCACTCCATGCCTTTGTGAAAGTTCAGATCTCCTCCCAAAATATGGTTTCCCCACCAGCCACCAGGAGCAGCCACTCTTCGAAACACAATCAAGATGTGATTGCAACTGAAAGTAACAGCATGAATTATTTTAGGAAACACTTGGCTTGTGAGAAAACATTTCCATTACATCTGCAGGAAAAGGGCTTTTGTGGAGATAAATCATATTTCCTATGGGCTGGCCACTGTCTGTGGGATAAGAAGAGGTAAAGAAGTAAAACATCATCACAAGGTGCTGACAGGTAAGTGCCAGGTGCTGAAGATAGGAGGGAGTTTTGATCTATCACCTCCTTAGCTGTGTTATCAATCTGTGTGGCTTGAATTGTCAGCCACGGTTGCACCAAGCTGGGGAGAGACCAGACATCCAGTGAGCCACAGAACGGGTCTGTCCCATAAATAGGGTGTGAAAGTTTGACAGGGGGCCTGACAACAAAAGAAGTACAAAAAATATCCCCTAAAGGTAGAAACAATACAACAGAGACATAAAAAAAGAAAGGGTTGGAAGGAAGGAAGGAGGAAATCCCCCACTGCTCTTGTTTCCTCTTCATGCCCCAGCCTCATCCCAGAGGGGCAGAAATTAAAGGCTCCAAGGAGAGGTCAAAAAGACAATTCAATTCAACTCGGTCCAAGGGAAGGGGACAGGACCATGCTTTGGCTCTAGGCCAGTCCTGGTGGCCAGCTGGGATCACCCTGTGATCTAAGGAACCAGGATCCCTGTCCCAGTACTTCCCTGTCCCACCCTGGGGAGATACAGATAGGATGTTACCACTTTTAGTAAAAAACTGAGGGCAGAAGTCCAAAGCAAGGGGCTGTTCTGCTGATGGAGAGATCTGGTGAGATCCTCCAGGCTTGTCCTGGCTGGGGTGGTAGCAGGGTCTTTTTTGGGGCACACAGAATGACACAGCCCCAAAAAGAAATTACTTTTTTCATTACTTTGAGAAGGGAGAAGAATCAAGACTCAAGCTGGTGCCCAAAAATCTCATTAGTATTTTATCTTTCTGTATCTCTGCACCCACTCCTAGTGTTCCTCTTCACTAAGGTCAAGAGATGTTAAAAAATCCATTTATTCTTCCTCATTACGCAAGGATCAGTGATTTAAGTGGGATCAAGCATCACGAGCTGGACCTGCAACACACCACTGGAGAGGAGCTGTGGGTACAGCTGGGAGAGATCCCCTCCCACAGAGGAGCAACCACATTCATCCCCACACCCCTCCTGCAGGCTTTTGGGCACCTTTCTGTCAGCAAAATTTACCTTTTCTATCCTGCTGCATTAAATTAAACTGTTTTCTCAGCACAAGGTGCTGCTGCAGTCACAGGGCTCAATACCTTCCTGCAGTTTTATTGCTCTGAGCTTAATGTTGTTGTTTGTCCAGGGACTCTGTCTCACTGCAGCTTTGGGAAAAAATGCATTTCATTTAGAAAAATTACATTTTTTTTTGGTGTCTTGCAGGATCACCACCCACAAAAGACCTGTCTTAGGCAAACCCATTGCAAACTTAATTCCAAAGCAGAAACAACTGCAGAACAAGCACCACAGTCCCAGGAGTCACTGTTTTCCTTCCACATGTACTGTATCTCTTTCAAATGCCAGAAAATGTTTTTTTTTTTTAATCTCTTCCTCCCTTGCTGGCCACCTGTGCCAAATTTCAGTGGTAGACTCAGGGGTAATGACTGGTAACGAGCCCCTGTTTGCCTGGGCTGGGAGCCAGTATTGCCTGACAACTGTCCCCAACACAAGAAACGAAAAGGATCTGGTTGAAGGAGGAGAAAACCTCTGTTAAGAACAGCCAGACAGGACAGGATTATGTCTGGGGCCTGTTCAGCATGAAAATCACTCACAAAAGATACAGTAAGTCCTTTTGCAGGGAACAAGTGATCCCTTCACGCCGTGAGCCCCGGAGATAAAAGGATTTAAGACATCAATGAGAGAGGAGGAGGAGGAGGATGGAGGAGAGAACCTCCAAGTTATCACTCCCCTTACCCGGAGGAGACCCTTCCCAAAAGAAAGCCCAATTGAATTTCAACCAGAGTCCCTCAACCTGTTTTCCAGAAGTCAGAAAAAAACCATCTGCCCCTGACTTTCCTGGCTGCATTTTGGCACGCCAAGGACTCTTTTTTGCTTTCACTTTTCTGGACCATCACCAGTTCTACATTTGATGGAAGATGAGAGCAATTTAGCAGCTACCAGGGGTATTTTGACAGCACTCAGCAGCACTGAGACTAAAGGTTGGTCTGTTCTTCTCTTCCTGCATGCATCCCTCAGAAAACCCAAACCTCTGGTGCTGGGTGTGGGGTGGATCTGTGGGAGGAGGGCGCGAGCCTGCCACGCATCCGCGAGCTCGGCGGCCAAACAGGAGGAAATGAGTCCGCTGCAAAAACATGATTTCATGTCCGGATACGTGTATCCCATGACCAGGCCTGCGATACAGTGTGTGTGGGATGGGGACAGCCAGCACGGGAGACAACTTTCCCTTATTGCTAATTACCCAGATGGCCCATCTGGGAGGCTGGAAGTGCCCCTGTGGGCTCTCGTGGATGGGGATGGTGTGAGAGGTCTCTGGTCTGGTGCTGGTGGGATGTGAAAAGTCACCCAAAATGTAAAAGGAAAGGTGAGCTGCTTTGTGCCAGCACGGCTCCTCACAACTGCAGTTACAGACACAGCTTTGAGCTGCTGTGCACCACCTCCAACCACAGATTCGTGGAACCACAGAATGGTTTGGGCTGACAGGGACCTTAAAGGCCCTCTAGTCCAACACTGCCATGGGCAGGGACACCTTCCACTCTCCCAGGATGCTCCAACCCTTGGCCTTGAACACTTCCAGGGATGGAGTAGACACAGCTTCTCCAAGGGCTTCACCACCCTCACAGGGAGATATTTCCTACTAATATCTAATCTAATTTCCAACTGATATCTAATCTGGAGTGTCTCCCAGTTTAGCCATGCCACGGCGTGATGCTCTGTAACCTCAGTGCTGTGAGTACGTGGAATTTTGCAGGTTGGGGAAGGCCCTCAGAGGAGAAGCATTTTGGAAAGGTCAAGGCTTGGAGCGCAAAAAGAGAACCAAACAGGCTCAAAATGCAAAGTGAAAGGACACGTCCCGTCCATCCTCCCACAGCCCACCCAAAGCCAGCGATTAATTCCCTCTCCACGCAGCTCCTCTGATTAATTCCCTGCCCAACAGCTTCCTGCTTCCTATTTTGGTAACGCCTCCCCCTGCCTCCCCCCCATCCACCTTGTTGAAACAGCTCAGATATTGGCTGAAATTCTATTAATAGTGAGAAAAGGAAACTCAAAAGAATAACTTAGGAAATGGTGGGTGACACACCCCACGCCGGCGGGCTGAGCCCAGCTTGGAGCCTTACTCCAAGCAGCTCCTGCTCCTCCCAAGGCGGGATGAGAAAGCTAAGCAGCCTGAGCAACTCAGGGAAGGGGAAGGGATGTGAGCCAGGCCCTGAGGAAGTTCCTATTTTCCTCCCCTTTTTTGCAGCCTTTCCTGATTGAACAGGGGCAGCGGGTTGAGTTCATCAAAGGCAAAGCAGGGGCTGAGGCTCTGGGGGTGGCCCTTTCTATGGGGACATGCCAAAGTGACTGAGGAAGCTCTTGGACTTTCTTTGCATTGCAAGAAGCTCCTGGGAGCAAGGAGGGTTTTATCCACCCTCTGCAATGTGGCCGTGTCTGAGGTGCAGCAGAGCCCAGTCACTGCAGAGGACAGGAAATCTGTCACCTCCTTTTGAAACTGGGAAAGGGATCAGATTGGAAGAATATCACAGAGCAGTGTTATTTATCCTGGAATTAAGCTGGGCTATCAGAGCAAGTGCTTGCTTCACAGGGTTTTTAATTTTGCCTCTGCAGAGGCTTTCCCTTCCATCGGCCTGGGGATAGGTGGGATCCAAACTTCCTGAGCTGCCTGAGGAGATTTTAGTGAGGGATGTGGTACAAGGATGGTTTACACACCACCCTGGCACTCTCCATGTCTGAAGATGCTTTCCTAATGAGCATTACCCAACCTCTTCGCTGCCAGCCTCACCATCAGCTTTATGAAATGGCTTCACCAGGCCAGAAATCAATTTGGCTTCCTGGGTTAGAGAATGGGGAAAGGTCCAACAGCAGCTGCCAGAGTATTCTCCTCTAATCCATATCTAGTCCAATCACCCAGTGCAGATGTATCCTCTCCAAACCCCTGCCAGAATAAAAACTGCTGCAGAACCATTTTGATAGAATTGCACTGCAAAATGTTAAAGACGAGACCTAATGCCTGGGTCTAATTAGTGCTTCAATAACACTTGGGGAGGGGTTGCATCAAAGAAGTGTGGGCAGGTCAGGGGAGGGGATTCTTGACTGTGAGGGGGGTGAAGCCCTGGCACAGGCTGCCCAGAGAAGCTGTGGCTGCCCCTGGATCCCTGGAAGTGTCCCAGGCCAGGTTGGATGGGTCTTGGAGCAGCCTGGGATAGTGGAAGCTGTCCCTGCCCATGGCAGAGGTGTTAGAACGAGATGATCTTTAAGGTTCTTTCTAAACCAAACCATCCTATAGTTCTATGAAATGAGTGTATCTGGACTCTGATTTAAAGCCAATGGGTTTATTGCCAGCAGGGAACCTCCTTTTCCCCACTGTGAAAAGACTCTATTGAAAAAACTCTTCAAATTTAGATCGTGTGTGGAAGTGACAGTGAGAGCAAGGCAATAATGCTGACAAGTGCCCTCTTTGCTGTCAAATTGAAGGAATCTGCAGCCACAGCCTCTGCCCTGGAAACCCTTCCCAGTAAACCCTTTCTGCCTGGATGTGGAGCAGGGCAGGGGGAGGAAATGGATGTGCTTCAAGCTCCAAGCAGTTTTGCCTCCTCTCCAGACAGAGAGGAGCATCCGGGGCTTCCTACTCCACTGGCAGCCTGGAGATACCCCTCTGCAGGAGATCTGGGACATGTCCTCACAGCATTTTAGCATCATCTTGAGGACTCTAAGTCTGCAGCATTTTGCAGTGAGTCACATCCCTACAGTAGCCAAAAGGCCTTTCTGCTTCCAGAACTGGGAAAAATTCAAGTTTTCCCTATTTTTACCAGGTACAAGCAACCCTGAATCCCAACGAGCAGACCTCACGTGAGCTTTGGCTGCTTCATTCTCTCTGTTAGATCTGCCTGGCTTTATTTTATTCACACAACAGCCTTTAAACCTCCTTGGTTTCAACCAAGAAACCCACCTGCAGCCTGATACACTTTTCCTGCCAGGACTGCAACACATGTCCCCAGAACCCAGGTTTTGATGAGCCAGCATTTTCTGACTACAAACTTGCTTCATTAACAAATTCCCCATCAGCTCTTTCTGCAAGTGTTCGAGCCAGCTCAGCTCATCTGCTGTTTCATTTGGAAGTACGACAAATATTAAAAATAATCATTCCAAGGCACACCTCCCCACACTCCTCTTTCCCTGCAGCCCTGATTTGTCTCCTCTTTGCTCCCTTGGTCCCTCTAAACACCACATTTGGGGAGGCAGAAATGGGTTAATTTGCTGCACTAATTAATGACCAGACAGTGGGTTTGAGGGAGCAAGAATATCTCAGCATTCCTCACTCCCACCTTCAAAAAAGCATTGTCACACCAAGCTTGGACATCTTCTGAATTTCTCCTCCAAGTCTGGGGTTTGCCAGAAATTTGTGATCAGTGGCATTTTTCACTCAAGTGGACCCAGCTGGTCCATCCCAGGCTGTTCTGCATCCCAGGACCAGCTCCAGCCAGAGGTGAGGAATGCCAGCAGTGGGAAGTCCAGCCTCTCTTACGAATAAACATAGGACATCCTATTTAGGATTGTCTCCATGACTCTTCTCATGGAAAACATGTGGCTATCTAAAAAGTGGTGGGGTGCAGAATGAGACAGGAAGATCACTGTGGAAAACGAAAGCTCCAAAATCCTTCACAGGAGGTTGTCAAGGAGTCAACACAAACACACGTGCCCACCTCTATCCATGCAACCCACAGGCATTTTTCGCCACTAAGCCTGGAAATAATCCTCTTTCCATCAGGAGAAAGAGGGTATTTCCATCCAATCCATGATGGGATTTTAAAGGGACCTGGCTCCAGCCCTGCACCCTTTCCAGGCTGCAGAATGAGGATCTCTGCACACCTCAGTGTGTAGGAAATGGCACTGGAGCTGCTGGAGCCGAAACATGGGAAGCATGAGCCAAAAATGCCTCATGTCCCAGCCTGACCAGGCCCTTCAAAACACAGAATGGTCCCACGCTCCTGTCCTCTCCTGAATCCTCTATACCACCGGAGTGGAGCTATCCATGATGACCTTGCTGCTTTGAAGGAGGATTTGTGGGCTGATCACGAGAGCATCAATCACCCATCGCTGAAGGACACAGTGTCTGGTACATTTAGCCCTGAGACCCCTCTATTTCTGCAAAAGCCACACAGGGTTTTGGAATAAACTCAAGGTTTAGACTGAGTGATGGGCCAGAAAATCTCTCTGGATCAAGGTAAAGAGCAGGTGCTTTTGTCCCAAAGCAGTGGTTGTGAGTTGACAACACTGAAAACCACAGGAAAGCTGTAAGAATATGGAACTTTGTTATACACTGAATATCTGTTATACACTGAATTTTCTTCAATGTTGTAAGTCTTTATGATGGTCTTTCAGGATGTTTTTCTGTGAACATGAGCACTATAAAAGCCTTTTTTTTTTTTTTTTTTTAAGAAAAGGCAAATAGGTCAAAACTCTAGATTTTTCTGAATTTGGACAGGATTCTCAGATCCACAAGAAGAACCTAAAGGCTGGGACTGCCAGATTGGGAATTCCACCTTGATCACATGAGGATCCCACCCAGCTTCCCCATTTCTCTCTGGGGTGGAAGAAGCGTTGGAGAAAGCTCACCACCTCTCTCCAGGGTTGGGGCTGAGCCATGAGTTGATTCCAGCACTAAGGAGCTGTGGAGCTGTGGACAAAGTGGTGGGAAGGAGACCTTTGGAGAAGCCAACCCTATGAACTGCTTAGCCAAAGCATCAGCTTTGCTCTTGAGGGCTGAACTCAAGAACTGTCACATCCCAACAGCCCCTCCTGGGGACCTGACCTCCTTTCTCCAGCCCTGCCTCTCACCAACATCTGGGGACACACAGATTTATTCACTAAGACAGAGAATAAGTTCCTCCCTGTGCTTTTCACCCCAGAAAGATGAATCATCCCTTGCTGGCTTTTCCTGGAGGGCTTCAGACAGCTTGGGAAGGAGTGAGGACGTGAGCCCGCAAGACAGGAACTGATATTTATACAGCCTGACGGCTTGTCTACACAGGGGTACTCAGAAAAAATTAATCTAAAATTAAAAGGAGGTATGATTTCAGAGTGGATTAGTCAAAGTGCACGCAACCCACCAGGTGGCCACTCCTGTTCAGCTTTAAATCAGTCTTTACTGAATATAGCCCAAATAAAGTAAGTTAAATCAAATTAAAATCTCCTCAGCTCTTAAATATGATGAGGGGGAGCTGATACACTTTAGGAAAGTTAATTCAGGAGAAACTTGGTGATGGTCCCCACAAAACAAACTCTTAGATGTTGCACTGACCAAACAGGGATGGGGCACACCTTCCTCCCCAGTTGAGGTTGGCCTTTCCTAATTCCTGGGCATGGAAAACTCTGACTGATGTCAGATTTGATGCCACATTGTAGAATCATAGATTAGTTTGGGTTGGAACAGATGTTTAAAATCTTGTCCAACTCCCCTGCAATGAGCAGGAACATTTTCAACTAGATCAGGTTTCTCAGAGTCCTGTCCAACTTGGTTTTGAACATACCCACACCTTCAGTGGACAAAATGTGCCAGCATCTCAACAAAATCTAAATTGAACCTTGTTCAGTTTAAAACCATCATCTCTCATCCTACTGCAATAGACCCTGCTAAAAAGTTTGTCCCTATCTTTCGTTTAAGCCACCTTAACTACAGAAAGGCCCCAATCAGGTCTCTCTGGAACTCAGTTTTTCTCATTTTTTGCCATGGAGAAAGGCAGGACCATGAGAAGGCAGTGGAGAGAGCACCCCACAAGTTTTCAGGTGGCATGGGGGATGAAATTCCTCGCCTTGCTCTCCTCTCCAGCTGGCTGGGTCCACATTTGGGTTCATGCTGAGCAAGGCAGGGATGGAGCTGGCCCTGAGCTACTCATCCTGCCAGCTGAACCTTTGCCAGCTGGCTGGCACCAGGGAAGAGTTGTCACATCCAATGTCACTCAAGTTGGGTGCTGTGCATCAGCGACGTGTCTAGACTTTGTCCATGGGCAATGAGGGCCGCAAGGATCTTGTGGAGCAGAGCTCCTGTGGGTTGGTTGTGCAGCCAAAACTCCCCTCACTTTTTGTGAGTGTCACTATAATTTTTGCAGTGAGGAAGAAGAAAGGAGAAAATATTCCCTTTTTTGTGGAGGGGGCTCTTCCTAAAGGAAAAGGATCAACCCCAAGCACAAGGACAGACTACTGTCTTCTCTGGGACCTCAGGCTGACAAAGCCAGACCACAGAGAGGCATTAAAGCTGGTATTAGCAGCAGGGAACTAATGCCCAAACTTGTGCCATCAAAACCAAGGATGCCATCCTCAGCTGGAGGCTGAAGCTGCAGGTGCAGCACACAGGAGGTCCAAGCCACAGCCCTAAGGGGCAGAAAACAAGAGGAGAGACCCTAAACCCAAAAGAATAAGGAGACCTCGGCCTGGTGACAGGCTGCCCTGGTACAAGGGAAAACATGGAGACGGGTGAATGGAAGGTCAGTTTGTGCTGGCACACCGCGCTGCCGTGGTGCTGCAACACCTTGTCCCTGCTTCTTGCACCTCCCTTTCCTCTCCACCTCCCCTGAACACTTACAGCAGCAATTGCTCTCAGACAGCAGCCCCTGCCTGCTCCTGTCAGCGCTGCTGGTTGTGTGGGGAGGTTGCCAGTCCCCTGGGGCTGTGCTCAGGGCAGGGCTCGGACATTGCCTGCCTGTCCCAGGACAGAACGGACCAGCAGAAAAGAGATGGTGGGGACACGATAAGGCCCAGAGCCTCACCCTCCTTTGTGCACCCAGAACCTCAGATGAGTCACAAATCAGCCCAAATTTACGCCCTCCAGCCAGAAAATTTTCTTTTAACCTTTTCGGGGTCGCGAATCTCATTGCCTTCCCCAGCCCATCTCACACACCACTCACCACCAGGCCAGGGTGAGCCCAAAGAGGATGATCTGAAATATCTTGAACTGGATAATCCTTGTGGGTCCCTTCCAGCTGGAGATACTCTGTGATTCTGAGATCTTTGGTTTATTGACACTCTAAGTTGATGTGAAAGACACAGGTGATGCCAAGTGACATAGAAACCCCCTCTGAGAGGCACTGGTGACCCCCTCAAACATGCCAGCCATCCCAAGTAAAATTTTGAGTGATTCCTGGTCAAATATCATCCCCAGTTCTATCTGCTTTGCTTCTCTTTCAGTCTGTGCTGGAGACAGATTCCTCTGCAGGCACACCTGGGACACCTGCAAATCATCACTGACATAAAAGCTTCCACCTCACACCCCTCATCCCAAGATTTTTTGCCAAAGATAGATGTCAGGATCCATCCCTCCACCACAATCAGTCCCCCATGGCCTTGGCTAGCTGGGGTTACCGAGCCAGCAGCCCGGAGATTTCCTGTCAATGCCGTGAGGAGAGCTCCACATTTCCTTGGGATCCTTTGTGTGTCGGTGCTATTTTGGGTCCCACCTTATTTATTTTTTTTCCCTGCAGTTCCACACCCACACCTCCCTCAGGGTGGGGTCTTCCCAGATAATTGGGAAGCTCTATATATACACATGTGCCTGCTTGAGCATCTACATATATTTATATAGTGGAGCCTTCGGGCATGGACTGGACACGCTGGACTTGGCAGGAGGCTCGGTGCTATTCTTTAGATGGGGAGAGCCTCGGAAGGGAAGGACACAGCCAGCCCTCCCTCTTATTCAAAACTATTTAAAGACTGTCTGGCACTGAGTTTCTTTCCCACCAAATGGCTCCAGTGACAATCTGGCTTTACAGGCCCTGTGTAATCTGATCAGCTTCTATTGTTGGCAAATTCGTAATTGCCTCATTATTTAACTCTCCTGAAACAGTTAGTTTTGCAGAAAAAGAAATCCATTTTAGCTTTCTGTTCTGTTGTTTGTTTGTTTGTTTTATTTTGTTTTTCAGGAGCAGTGGGACTCAGTTTCCATTTGAAACACTTGTGTTCTTTGATAGCTCCTGCTCCTCCCTTCCTTAAAATAATAATTTAAATATTTTAATATTAAAATTAATGATAAAATAATGCTCACAGAAATCACTTATTAAAGGCACAAACAGTGAGAAACTACCTTTTCCAGTGTTATGCCAGGGCAGGACCCTCCAGCAGAGCATAATTGTTACCCAATGGCCTCTTAGGTGGAACGGGAAGCAGCACAACTAGAGGAAGTGTCCAGGGCCATGTTGGATGGGATTTGAGCAACCTGGTCCAGAGGAAGGTATCCCTGTCCATGGTAGGGGGGTGGAACAAGATGGTCTTTAAAGTCCCTTCCCACCCAAAACATTTTGCAATTCCATGTTCTAGGATTTACCCCCAGAGAGGAAGGATGCTCCTGTAAGCACTGTGTGCTGGCTCACCTCCTTGCTCAGCCACAACTCTCTAAAACAACCCTCATTACACTTGTCAGCCTCTCTCTGACTCAGTTTCCCCATCTCTACTCGCAAGAGGGGACAGATTTTGGACAGAGGATCTGTCTTCATTTACAGGCTGATCCAGCACCTTTCTAACCGGGGCCCCAGCATTGGTTAGGTGCCAGAGCAATACGAATAATTACTAATAGTAAATCCCATGGGAGTCTATTACATTATGGTTCAACTTCCTCCCAAACAATTGCTCCTCTTCCTTGCTTTGTGTGTTCTTCAAAAGAAGCGGCTGCTGTGCTTTAGGGCTGGGACACCAGCCCTGGTAAACACACACCCAGCGTTCCTGCTCGGCTGGGCCTGGGCAGCAAAAAGGAGATAAATCTGATTTGAGACAATCACCCTGCAGGCAGAAAAAACCCTGAGGGCTTAATGGAAATGGCAAAGTAGCTGCCCTAAACAGCGTTTGTCCCGTGGAGTCCCTCAGGGCACATTTATTCACTGGTTTTGGGATGATATTACTCAGAGTGGCAGTGAGAGCAAGAAATGTTGTGAGGAGAAGGGCCCACTGGTCTCAGGGCTCAAAACGTCTTTGTTCAGAGTGGTGAGGGTCCTGGCAGTGCAGGAGCACTCAGCTGAGGGAAGCAGGGATTTACTGTAGGCACATTTCTTGCCAGTGCTTGGACATGTTCCTGCTTCCCACCTGCACCGCACCACCCAAAACTACACAAAGGGAAAGATGGCCCAGAAATGGGAAGAAAAATGTCCTTGGCCCACAGTCAGCAGATCAAATTGTCCTTGTAAGGCCTACAGGGCATGGGAGCACCTCAATGCCGAAGGTTTAGGTGCAATATCAAACTCCTACAGGAGCTGGGAACCAAAATATCAAGTGTCCAACAAAAGGTCTGATGGTAACACAGAGAGGACATCCCAAATTGGTGTGAGTGGGCTTTGGGTGAGCTTTCTTGAGGTCCTTGGAGCCTCATTCAAACAGCTTGCTCTGCAACACATGCTGCGATATCTCTGAGGGGATTTTCCCCTTGCCAGGACCAGGAATTAAGGCCTGCACAACAAGTGGCAAAGTGGAGAAGGAAGAAAGGTCTTGCTTCTTAATCAGCCAACTGGCCTGACTTAATGCTGACAAAGAACAATGTCTATTTTGGTCATCCCTTCCAAGATGGAGCCTGCAAAAGGTTTAATTAGTCAATTAAAAGTGGCTTTGTCATAGGAGATGAGACACAACCGGGATCAGCCAGCTGGGTTCTTGGCTGCTGAATGACATTGTCTTTCCAGCCCAATGACCTCATTGTTAATGACTCAATAGGGGAACAATGTTGTCCACCCAGCAGCCCAGCAAGGAGTGAGATTCCTGCGTGGTTGCAGCTGAGCAGAAGAGCATGGGAAGTTGTGGGATGTCACTGGGTTGGGGATGCAGCACTCTGCCCTCAGTAGGTTTCAATGGTGTGGTTGCGTGCTGAGAAACTCCAGCAAAAAAAAAAAAAAAAAAAGTAATATATGAAACAAAAATACAGCACACAACAAGGGTCATACTCAGCTCCCCAAAAACTCCCTGGACAGGTAGTGAATTTTGAGCACAAAGAGATTTGCTGGTCAGGGAGGACAAATCAAAATGGTATCTAGAAGAAAGCAAAGCTTACAGCACCTACACCCAGGGTGGTCTGGATGGAACAGACCCTGTCCATGTCACCTTTTGATCTTAGAGCTTTACTGACATCTCCCTGCCACCAAAACATCTCCCTGCCATCAAATCCTTCTCCCCAGGGCAGTGTCTGGAGGCTGTGCCACAGGGAAGGCCATGGCAGGGCAAGGGAAGGCAGCAAAGGCAGCAGGAAGGAAGAAGGATCTGCACCCCCTCCCTGCTGCTAATCATCCTCTCTCCTGAGAGACACCATCAGGTCTGCAAGTACCAGGCTGAGATTCCACCTTGGAGGGGATCCACAGAGGTGAGTGGCAGCTCTGGGTGCAGGAGGGAGCTGTGGGGCTGGGTTTGATGATAATATCCCAATTCCTCTGCTCCTGGGGTGACAGAAACCGGGTCCTGCTTTGGGAAATGCTGGCATGTCAGCTTGGGAATTTCCTTTAGGAAACTGAGCTGGAGTCATGGTGGGGCTGGAGGTGGGAAGAGAGGGCAGGGACATGATGGGACCCACAGAAAGCCACCAGCAGAGCAGAGGAGAGAGAGGGAACTGAACTGGGATTCAGTGGGTGCTGCTGGTTGTAATCCTGGAGCTGGCAGTGGAGATGGAGTCCCTGCTCTGGTGAAGGCTGCAGCCACATGAACATTCCTGGCATGTTTGCAAGTGATCTCTGGCCAAATCAAAGCACGGCTTTGCTGCCAAAACTACCTGAAAACAGCATCCCTGATTACAGCTAGGCAGAAGAGACAGCTGAAAAATCCCCACACAGATTTCAAATGCTCATTTGGAAAAGCACAATCAGCTGTGCAAATATACCCTCTCACTGCCCTGAGCCCCATCTCATCCTGACATCTCTGGAAGTTGTAACTGGATAAAATGCTGCTGGACACCACTTAGAAATCAAGCCCTGAGCCTGCTGACCATGGAGGCAAGAAAGAGCTGAGCCATCAAAAGCAAATGACAACTTTTAGCAGTGCTCACTGATAATTCTCAGTAATTGATTGTTGTTCACTTTAAATTCTTAGCAACTAATTGCTTTAAATAATTAATAACTTGCAAGCCTATGTACTGCAGACACTGCTCTGTGGTGCAGGCATGCTCCTACTCCTGGTGGCTGAACCATCACAGAACCACAGGATGGTTTGGGATGGAAGGGACCTTGAAAATCATCTCCTTTCAGCCCTCCTGCCATGGGCAGGGACACCTCCCACCAGACAGAGCTGCACTCAGCCTGGCCTGGAATTGCTCTGCTTCTCCACCAGTACCCAGAGCTCTCAATGTGGGTCACAGTGTCACTGATGAGTGGCTGAAATGCTCAAATGGTACAAACCAACAGCACCAGGTCCTTTGCCCAGGAAGTTTCTGCACAGCAGAGCAGCCAAATAAATAGGACACGTGCTGGAATCCAGGCACTACATTTTGGGACTAAGGATGATGCAGCAGATGGCCAAGTCCCGTGCTGCTGCAGGACTCAAATTAGCTCTCCCAAACAGGAGTAGAAACACTGCTGGAGAAAAGCAAGATGTGGAGCAAATCCCCTTCTTGCAAACACCCCTGATGCTTGGAGGGCAGCCCAAACCTGTGATGGAGATGAGTTACAGCATCAGGATGTTTGGATGCTAGGCCCTCACCCCTGGGAAGATGGCTCAAATCCAAATCCAAGCAGATCCAAAAGCTGGTTCTTATTACTACAGAACAAATTCCTTATTCCTAACCTAGATTATCAAGCAGAGGGCTCCTCCTTTCCCCACTCTTGGCAGTTTCATGCCTTGAACAGATTGGGGAAATTTGCAGCTTTTTGGTTTTGGGGAGTCCTGAGAGATGCAGGTGGCACCAGGTTCTTGTAACAAGCCATTTCTTGCCTTTTGTGAGGAGAAAAATAGGAAATCTGCCCTCAGGCACAACTGTTCATCTCAGCAAAGAATAGTCTTGGTGCTAAAAGTGGGGACTGAGAGATCTGAGGGTCTCAGAAATAAACTCTAATAAATATTTCCTCCAATTATTCCTCCAATTCCTCTTCTATTTCCTTTCTCAAAAAATTCCTCTAAAAAATCAGTTCCTGAGGCAGGAATGCTTCTAATTTCTTCAGACATAGGCTGTGAGCAACTAATCTTGTCAGATTTGAGTGGAGACGAAATCTTATTGCCCCTTCTCTCCTGTCCCTCTATGGGGTGAGTGCCTCTGCTCAGACTGAGTTAAAATCCTTGCAGGAGCAGCTCATGGGCTGCACTTTTCTTACCCTTCCCCTCACTGTGATAAGTGACAGCCTTCAGGATGGGAGTAAATAAATAAATAAATAGATGAAGTGATCCCAAAAGCACTCTCCAAAATCCAGCTTCAAAGGCAGCTCCCCTACAGTGCCGCTCCTCCTCATCCATCCACTTTATCAACAATCCTCTTCCAGCACCTCAGGGTACCAATCTGGCCAGCCAAGACAGAGATAAACTCCTGCCCCAAAACTGCTTCTGAGCTGGATTAGAAGGGAACCTTCCCTGAAAGGCCAGCTGGGCTCGGGGCATCCCCCGGCTGCTGCTCCCAGGGAAAGCAGCTTTACATCCCTCCCCACATCGCTGCTGCTGCCCCCACAGAGAGCCCCCTCCTAATCAAGCCCCCTCCTAATCAGATTGGAGCTGTCCTACAAGACATATAAAAGGCTCTCACAGCAGACAAAGCATGGAGCTGCAACCCTCCTCCTCCTCCTCCTCCTCCTCCTCCTCCTCCTTTGGCGTGTCTGTCCCCCCAGTGTTCCCCATCAAACCCCCAAGGCACATGTAGCTTCTTTTGGTGGCTTCCTGACTTCTTTTATTTATTTTTTCATTTTTTTTTTCCCTTTCCCCTTGCAGTATTTTATCGGGATTGGCAGTGGGATTTTGCTGTGTGAGAGCACAGTGGAGATACGGAGAGTTGTATGCAGTGGGAGCACTCCAGAGCTGGGCTTTGGGCCAAACCACCCACTCTCCACAGTACCCCCATGAATTTCTCACCAGTAACCATCATGCTGGGGCTCTGCACCCATCCAGAGGCCTATCCAATTGTCCATGTCCTACAATGCTGGAAGCCTCTGCGCTGGCCAGGGATTAAATGTGGAGCCTCCTGAAGGAGCAGGAGCTGCTGCTGGGGCCAGGTCACTTTGCTTCCATCAAGGACGCTGACAAAATGCTGGAATTTTCATTCCTAACATGATCTGAGAGAAGAGCACTGATCCCTTGGTGTTTTCCTGTGACACCCAAACTCCTTTAAATGCCCAAAATTTTACCCACTGCAGCTATCAGGTATCCATGGCCAGATGCAGTAATAGGAACACACAAACAGGTGGATTTTTTTAAAGCAGAAAACCGTCTTTTTTCTTTCTCAGCCCATCAGCTTGGACTCCTGCGTTTCCCTCCCCAACCCTCTGTAAAGGGCACTCATAAATACACACACTGATCATGACATCCCCACTTCTCTTGCCACTGACTCAACCTCACATTTCTACTTTTCACCACCCTCCTGCCACTCCACCCTGCTTGAGCCATTTCCTTTGCCAGAATAAAAGGGTTTTTTTCCTCCTCAAACTGGCTGCCTTAAATCACCCCCAGCAACTGAAGCTGTGATTTGGAGAAACCTGGAATGGGGAGCGTGGACAGTGATGGGTGGCAGGTTGGGCAGTGATGGGCAGCCAACAGTGGGGTTTGTATTGCCCATCCTTGTCCTCTTTAGGAATTGCCCATCCACTACTGACCTTCTCCTGGCTGGAAAACTCCCCAGAAAATAATGTTTGTGGGGGGAGATGGTGAATTACAGGCCAGGCTTTGCTAACCACTAACTTCTCAGGAGCGTGGCCACTGTGGGATGCTGCTCCTGCCAAGAGCCTGAGAGGGATTTGGACTACGGAAATGCAGAGTGAGGGCTGCAGGAACCTGCCCAGGGTCTGTTAGGACATCCTCCACCTTGAGCTGGGACAAGCTGCAGCTTATCAGAGCCTAAACTGATGTGCTGCAGCAGAGGCAGATGTGTCCTCCCACTGGAATGGCTTTGTGCAGTGATGGCAGGAGTGGCAATCACAATCACCTCAGAATTATTCTATTTTCCTTCTTTTTCTCGCCTCTTAGACTGTTGCTTTAAACAGCAAAGTTTTGTTTGCCAAGCTTGCTGGGGAAAATGCCCTCATGTTGGATCAGCAAAGGGACACATCAGAACAGGCTGGATGAGGGGAATGAGCCACAATCCATGAAGGACAAATCTCTTCCTAATTTTTTGGAGACCAGATTTTATCGTCTAACACCAAAAAGATGATTGCAGTGAGACTAAACCCAACCAGGACACCCATGGCACTTGGGGAACTCGGCTTTTCCAACACTAAGTGGGGCTGCATTTGGATGTGAGACAAAACCAGGGCAGTCACTTAAAATAAGTCTTGTTAATTTTTGCTCCTCCTTAATTGCTTTCTGCCTAGGCTATGGGCAGATGTCCAGAGCATCCAGACATTCAGCATGGGATAGTCAGTTAGATAGTCAAACATTATGTGCATAAACCTCAGCTATCCACTGAAATTCCCTTCGCAGATCAAGGAGAGACACATTCAGCTGCTCCACCAACAGTTAATTCCAAGCTGTGAATACAACTGGAAACCGGCAGCTGAAAAATAAAATTGTTTCCTCTCCCATTTTAAACGGTAAAAGTGAATTTTAAGAGAACGAGTCCTGTTTATTTGAAACCCTCAAGGGACGCAGAACAATTCATTTCAGTCACTAACTCCATCTCAGATTGACGCTGGAGATTTGCTCAGTGAGTTGTTTAGCACTAAACTGAAAACTTTTCAGCAAAGTTTATTGCATTAGGTAGCCAGGTCCTCGGTTATTTAATGTTTCTTAAAGGAATTGTAAATGCCCTTTTGCATTTGTCAGTTCAACAGAAATTTCCTCTACAAGCAAAGAGTGATTTCCACCAATAAATCCTAAATTAGTTTTATTCATCATTACCAAGGACGACTCCAGAGATGCATAAATTAGAAATCAAAATAGAGAGGTCTCAGGCTATAAAATTCCTTCAACAAATATGTTCAGAGTGTGCCAGCCTGGTTAGAAAACACAGTTGAAAGGCAAGAGTGGGCTGTAAATCTCTAAGTTTTACAATGAGGAGAATCAGCCCTGGTTAAGGGATATAGCTATGAATTGTAAATGAAAACCATGATAAAAATCAAATCATTCAAGTTATGACTTTCTCCTTCTGTATTTTAAGTCATGATTAAAATTCATAATTTAAGCCACATCAATTTAAATCAAAGCACCCTGCCATAAAATGAGGTTTTGAACCCTTTGTGAGGCTTTAATGAGAAAAAAAGATCATTCTCCTGTTGAATGCAGTTAATGGGGATTTATTGGTGCCATTCGTGGGCAGGAACTGTCTTAGAAGCCCACAAAATCACATGGACTGAGAGCCTTGAGGGCTTTTTTTAGCCATCTGGGAAAATTTTAAGGAAACAAAATAATTGTCTATAATAGGGTGTTGCATTAATCTCTAAACTTTCTTTTTCCGCAGCATTCCATGTACTGAACAGGACAGGAAAATTTATTCGTTTTGTCAAAGAGATCAGCATCTCTCCTTGGCTTTTTGGTGTGGGAATGACCCTGGGGCTTGGGAGAGTGGAGGTGATGGGGAGATTAACTCCTGCAAGCTCAAAATTTGGGCTCAGGGCTGTGAATTCTCCTTTCTGTCTTCACAGCTGACACGATGCTCTGTTCCATTTTGCTTATATTTTGTCCTGGTTGTCTCTCAGTTGGATCAGGATTTCTGGGAGCCCCAGAATTGCTGGTTCATCCCATTTGCAGCACAGGTATAACAGATTTTCCTTGCCACACAGGATTTTGGAGTGTTTATGGCAATGCTGTGATTTGGTACAAACTTATGCGCCCATCGAATGAGGCAGTGGAGAGAACAAACATTTCTTAGCTTTGTGTCAAACCAGATCAGAGTGCTGATCCATCTGAAAATGAGACCAATATTAGAAGGCAGAAGCCAACAAAAAAGAAAATAAAACAGGAGGAGGCTGTTCTCTGCTTTTACTGTGTGTTGCTACTTTCTCTGCTTTGCCAAGAGAAACCCACAGGAACAAATTCTTGTTTATTTGTTGTTTTTATTCCTTCAGGCTCCAAAACCAAACCAGGTTGCCAGCAGAGAGTGATGGCTGTAAAAAAATGCATGATGAGAATACTGATTTAGAGTTCTGCAATCACAGCTTTCTTTGAGGCTCCTTATTAACTTGACTCTGCAAGCAGCAGAAAACTCTCTTCCCTTACCTGTGCTTCAAACATTTATTCTGCTGCTTGATAAAGTAGAAATGTCCAATGAGGACTTTATTGCTTATTTAATGTGGATATTAATAAATATATAGATAGATTAGATAGATGTAGATATAGATATAGATATAGATATAGATATAGATATAGATATAGATATAGATATAGATATAGATATAGATATAGATATAGATATATCGATATATAGATATAGACAGATCTAGATCTAGATTTAAATGCAGATCTAGATCTAGATTTAAATGCAGATCTATATAGATACAGATATATAGATACATAGATATATAGATATAGATATAGATATAGATATAGATATAGATATAGATATAGATATAGATATAGATATAGATATAGATATAGATATAGATATAGATATAGATATAGATATAGATATAGATATAGATATAGATAGATTAGATATAGATAGATTAGATCTAGATCTAGATTTAAATACAGATATAGATATATAGATATAGATAGATATATAGATAGATATAGATATAGGTAGCCATAGATATAATCTCGAGGACCTTGGTTAATTGATGTTGTTCCAGTATAACCACTGCTAACCAGATCTGTGCTGGCACAGAGCATCTCTTTAACTACTCTGCTTTTTCTCACAGTCAGAGCTCAGTATTTTGATAAGCAGCACATAATAGTCACCCTGAGAGCTCTCCACTTTCCACAGCCTGCAGCAGTATCATTTAAACTTTTCACTTTTTTTTCCCCATTTGCCTACGTGGTGGAATGCCTTATCTCGCCCTCCTGCCTTTAGACTCCAGGGAGCAGGGGAGGGAAAAAAAGTGGTCTTTGCTATTAGCTTTCAAAGAAGGACTTTCTCAAATAGAGTTTCTCCAAGCCTTTCTGAAGAGCCTTTCAAGTCCCCTTTGTCCAAGTTAGGAATTGGGTATTTTTCTCTTTGTCTGTATTCAGCAGAAGCCACTTAGAATAAATGTCTAACAAGGCTGTCTCCTCATCTCTCTACAATAGATCTAATATATATTTAAGTATTAGAGCTTAATTTCTAAGCCAATTTCTACCTCCTCCTCCAGTTAAATTTGCCAAAATCAATTAAGGCTGAGAGAGAAAATTTCAGCCTTTGCCATTAATAACTGAGGCCTTATTCTTCCACTGCAAAATGACCTTCCTTCCCCTTTCGCCACCCTCATCAGCCATGTGGCCTAAGACCAAAGCTCCCTGCACACAGAGCCTGTGAAAAAGCCACTGGATTAATCCAATTTTTTATTCAGGATGATAAGGATATGAACCAGACCTCAAAGCAACATCTAAAATGGGACCAATTCAGAAAGAAAAAAATTACCTTTTCAGTTTTAGAGGAGCTTTTAACGCAGATCCCATCTCTGCCTATTTCTCAGGATCTGCCCTGCACCTGACAACAAGCACATTTTTTAAACCCAAGGACCATGTTCTTCTTATTTGCCTGTTCATTTTGCAGCCTTTAGGGTGCACTCCTGACCCACCATTTGTCCAAATCCCAAAGCCTTTTTTTTTTTTTTTGTACATTTTTGAGCACATACAGACAGTGTTACACAACATAAGTGTTTCCAGGGGCAGGTCCTGGATATTTTTGATGCAACAAAAGACCATGTTGGGGAGCATTTATGGAAACAAGCATCTCTAGTGGACAAATCATCCCGAGACACACCTGAATTGCCTTCAGAAGGCACAGCTGGATTCAAGGATAATGCAGCTTCAACCTTGAACACGCTAGTAAAGTATCTGGCCTTACCTTGGGTACCTCAGTGGGAGGAAAAAGCAGAAGAGTCACACTGTGACTTCCAATTTTTTCCTTCCTCCTCAAGTCCAGTCATCCCAGTTTGTCCAAATTGGAACCCATCCCCTTCCTGCTGCCACCCAGCCCCAAGACACAGAACCTTGGGTGTTATTCTCAAGTGGAGTCTTTATGGAAACCAAATCTCAGCCTGGCCTGTTCCCTTTCCTCTGCTGTTCATTTTGGATGCACATCTAAAAGTAGATGTTCCAGCAGCGCTGGAATTCCCATTGCCCAAAATAAAGGTTCACTCCCATTCCCTCCCCCTCCCACTCTCTGTTGGGCACTGAGACATCATGCTGAGTTGATTTTAATAAGCTGTTTGAATTCTCCTTGTGTCCTTGCAATGCTTTGTCACCAAACTGTCACCGGTGTCCGCTGAGAGCGCCTGGCCCGTGGCCAAGCGAGTCGTGAGACGCGCGTTATTTACCGGGCAGAAAAGGGAACTGCAACATGCAGAGCTGCAGGGATGCAAAGATTTGCTAAACAGGCACATCTGGTGGTGAGAAAACTTCCATCAGCAAGACCTGGGACCCAACAGGCAAATGAGAAATGAAGGATGTTGGTGCTTATGGAGTTTGAGCAGCTTTGCTTCACCTCTTGAAGGAAAAAGGGAGTTTTTTCTCTTTAGGGTATCCTGGTATTTTCGGGTTCCCAATGGATTTCAGCAATATTCAGTGCCAAAGGCTGGCTCTAAGACACACAACAGCTCAAATCAAGTGCATATGGGCATGGAACTCTCAAAAGTCACCCCAAATAAGCCATCACAGATCTCTGCACTCCTCAAAGGCATGGAAGTTACTACCGGCATTTTCCAAGATTCCCACCAAAAATCACTATTTCAGGCATTATTTGCAATTCAAAGCCAGCAGGTAACTTGAAATAGGTTTAGTCACCTTTGAAGGAACTTCAGGTTTACTGTGAGGGTGGGGAGGCCCTGGCACAGGGTGCCCAGAGCAGATGTGGCTGCCCCTGGATCCCTGGAAGTGCCCAAGGCCAGGGATTGGAGCACCCTGGGATAGTGGAAGTTGTCCCTGCCCATGGGATCATGGAATCATTAGTAGGAGAATACCTCTAGCAACATTAAGTCCAGGTCCACCACTAAACCATGTCCCTAAGCACCACATCTACACTCTGAACACTTCTCGATGCTATTTGTACCACAGCAGCCCCAGCTGAGAGGATCCCCCCATCCCTGACCACTCACTGCACAGTCTTGCCACCAAACACTGGAAAAATAGAGAGGAACTCCACCACAGCCAGTTCTTTAAACAGCACTTCACCCCTTCCATTTATAGCTGAGAAAAAAATCTTATATGATTTCTGTACAGTGACAAGGAAGATTATCTGTTTCTCCGCAGCTCTGTCTACCTTCCCAGACAGGGCTTCTTAGCATAAAAATTAACATGTTTTTGGATAGCTCCAGTGGCTGGGCACCTCTGCAGAGCACATCCCTCCTGCCTGTTTGCCGTGGATCTGTGTATTCCTCGAGGATCTCCAGAGTAAAACACGGCAAGGCTTCAGCCCAGCACTACAAAAAATATTTAATTAGAGCACTTCAAACCCAATGAAGCTCAGACAAACTCTCCCCAAACCTCCCAAATTACGAAGCACAGGAGGAAGCACCCTCAGTCTGGGTGAGGGACACCATCCCACCAGGCAGTTCAGGATAAAAATGAGGATATGTTTTTCATCAGGCCCCAGTGTCAAACAGAGAGGTTTTTGGGGGGAGATGGGTGGCATATCCCCAAAGGAGCCACAATGGGGAATCAGGGTGGCCTCACAAACTGCAAGTGAAAGACTTCATGGGTTTGTTTGGCAGTTCCAAGCCTAAAGGAACTGCTCTCTGCAATGTGGAATATTTGGGAAAGCCCTGGGGGTGGCAGTGGACTGAGCACAGGTAGCTGGAGAACAACAAATGCCAGATGACTGCGTGCATTGCTTAGAGAGTGGAAAAAAAAAGCAAACAAAAAAAAAAAAGCAAGGTTTGCTCAGGATCTCTCTGCGAAGGAAAGGGCAGGCATTGCAAGAATTCAGAAACAACATCCTTAGGTGGAGATGGGCCAGTTGTGGAAGGAGCTGAGCACGTAAACAGGCTCTGGAGCAGGAAGCTGGCAGGAGCGTGTGAAAGCTCTGGAGAGGGCTGGTGAGATTTCACATGCCTGCACATGGGGAATGGACCCAACCGGGCCACCCGGATTCCTGCAGGGCCCAAACCCTCTCGTGCTGCTCTGGGCAGAGCTGAGGGTGGCTCTCGGTCATGCAGGAGAGGTGTCAGGCTGGGAACAACGCCGGAGGTCAGGTGCACACTCGGGATCACAACCTGCACGTTTCTGTCACTCCCCATCAGCTCAG
The DNA here is from genome assembly GCF_030490865.1 of Poecile atricapillus. NCBI lineage: Eukaryota > Metazoa > Chordata > Aves > Passeriformes > Paridae > Poecile > Poecile atricapillus. Next base: position 3,120,185 of record NC_081289.1, on the reverse strand, counting down.
CAGTGGGGAGGGAGGAATTCCTGCACATCCACAGGTGGGTTTGCTACAGGCATCATCCTGCCTGGACCACCTGGAGATGAAGCTGCTGGAGGCACCTGAGCTTGGGGTTTGAGCCCCTGTAGCCCAGAGCAGCTGAGGCAGATGTTACAGCGGGACCTCACCCCCACAGAGCATCACCCTGTAAGGATAAAACCCCACTCACCCCATCCTCACCGGCTCTGCAGAGCTTCAGAGGGCTCTGGGTGCTGTGGTGGGTCCTTGGGGAGATGGCAAAGGGGCCACCCAGAGCAGCATCACAGATAAAAGGGAAAAATTTAGGGTACCTAAACCCCAACAGCTCCTCTGCTCTCACAGAACGATAAAACCCCCAGGATAATGGGGGCACAGCACAGCCAGGGGGATCCTCACTGTAAATTACCTCCTTCAGTCCCCAGAAACACCCCAAAACTCGTTCTGGTGGGTTTAGGCCTTTTAGAAGTGCAGATGGGGAGTCAAAACACATGGTTTAGAGGGAAAATAATAACCAAAGTGCTGCCCCAGCCTCCCTTGTAAATGCTGAGAGCAGATTTTTCCAGCCAGTCTCCCATCACCGGCATGAATGATCACCCTCCTCACAAACCTCTAGAGCAACTCCCTGGAATTAAATCAGTATATTGCATGGTTCCAGTTCCTTTCATCCAGGAATCTTCAAATGATTTACAAACAATCCTTTAATTAAGCCTCCCAAACAGCCCCCGGGGTAGTGTTACTGTGTCCGTGCGGGGAATCCAAGGCTTTGCACTGCTAAAATGGCAAAAAGGTTGCAAAAATCTTATCAAAGTTCCTCAGAGACAAAATATCGAACAAGAATCCCATCTGTTTTGATGCTGATTCTAAAACCCTCTGGTTAAACATTTTTCTTCTCCTCCTGGGGACGTGGCCCCAGTTGCCTCCTCCTGCCCGTGTCAGGATTAGTATTCAAATGGATAAAATGTTTTTTTTTTTTAAAATGCACATCTTTGACAGCTCGTCGACAAACACAAACTCCCAGTACCAGGGAGCTCTCAGTACCGGGGAGGTAGCCTGGGAATGCAGTTTAGGGAATGAGAAGCGGTGTTTTGGCAACAAGGATTTCAAACCCATCAGTCTGTGGTTTGCTTTGAGCCCGGTGCTTGATCTCCGGTAAAAGCCCTTCCTGCCCTTTTTTGCCCCCAGGACAGGTTTGAGCTGTGGCTCTTTTGAATCCCCTGAGAATAAAAAGTATTGTTTGTCTCTTCCTGATGTAATTTTGCTATCAGACCGCCTGTGGGAATACAAGATGCAATGTGGAGAAAGAATAAATAAAATAAAATATCCCATGAAGATGCTGTAATGGGTAACTCTGAGCCCCTCCCCGGCTGGTGGAATTTAAAGATGTTTTTTTGCCTAATGCTATACTTGCTGCATCTCTTGTACACGCTGGCTGTGCCTTGTCTGAGGCTCATTTCCTTCTGATTTAAGCAAGGATATAAAAGGGAATCTCTGCAGAACCAGGGGATTGGGAAGCACAAGCCTGGAAGTCAGTATTTCTAAGGAAATTGCTCTACCCCAGAGAGCTGCTTTTAAAAACTTCAGCGACCTTAGGCTGGTTCTGCTCTGCCCCACACACAGAAGTTGTCACCTTCCAAAAATGAGCTCTGAAATCCTTAACTCTCATTTCACATCTAATTTAAACACAGCAAATAATGCAGGCTCCATCCCAACCGTTATTTCCTAAGATACCCAAAATACTACAGCTTCATTTACAAACCAAACTTCTTCCCATTTAGGGAGGAAGGGAAATAAAAAGACAAATTTTAGGCTTTGAGGAACTCAGAGGATCAAAGCAGATACCAGTCTTGCAGTTAAGCAGTGCTGGGACTCTGAGCCCAAACACTCAACAAATAGGGATGCCTGTCTTGGCCCCTAAGGAACAAAATCCTGGCTCCAATACCCAGGGAGCAACATAAAAGCATCTCTAAGGAGCTTATTTCAAAATTTAAGAGCAGAAACAAATGGTGGAAAACATAGTTTTGAAGGATTTAATCAATTAATTTTTGAGAAAGATGTAACAGGATCACTTCAGAGTGTTACAGAGCCAGGTCCCCACACCATCCTCCCACTGAGAGCCCGTTTTGTCCCAACCCCAGTGTATTTACCACCTCATTTTGGAAAACAGAACAGAACCTCACGAGAAGGCAAAGTCAGCTAAACTCAGCTAAATTCTGGCCAGCACAAGAAAAATTGCATTAACAGCTCCTACTTTATGCCAGTGTTAATGATGCTCAGGGCTTCCTGAGTTTTAATGGGAAAAGAAATCTCTTTTAACGTCCATGTTGGCATCAGGAACAGATGTTTACACCTGCTCCCCCACCAAACCCCGTGAGTCCCAAGAGGAACAGGAAAAAAAAGGAGCAGGCAGGGATTTCAGCCAGACTTCTGGGAATTCACCCCAGAGTTAAATCCCCAGGGCCCTGCCTCCACTTGTGCTTTTACCTCCGGAGCATCCCCCAGCTTTTGTTACCTTGAATAAAAGCACATTCAGCTCCACAGAGGCTCTTCTGGGAGCCATGAGCTGGAGCAAGATTTTATTATTTTATTTTATTTTATTTTATTTTATTTTATTTTATTTTATTTTATTTTATTTTATTTTATTTTATTTTATTTTATTTTATTTTATTTTATTTTATTTTATTTTATTTTATTTTATTTTATTTTATTATTTCATTTCATTTCATTTCATTTCATTTCTTTTCATTTCATTTCATTTTCATTTTGCACCTCCTTTGCCTTCCCTGATTACAAGGAAGAAATGCCCCACTCCTCCCTACCTTTATTCACTCTGGAAAGCATCAGTGCATTTCCTTTCCCTGCTACTTTTCCGTGTGGTTCACGGCCACCTCTCCACAGAACACCCCACCAGAGAACCACAACTCCCACTCCATCACCCTGAACCTCACCCTGAACCCCAACACTACCGCAGGACCCCAGGAAGTGTTTCCACTCCCAAACCTCCCCAGCACGACACATCCCCAAGAGTCTCCAGCTTAACCTTTTCCCAACTCCCCCATCAACTTCCAGCAGGGAATTGCTGTCTCCAGCAGTATTCCCCACTCTGCTCACGCACCTCTGGCTCCCGTTCCGTGGGTGCAGCACCTGGACCACTGCAAGAACAGCCCCACCACGCCGAACCCAAAGTCCCCCCTCTCTGGAAGGGACCCCAAGAGCGGGGTGAGGAGCTCGGCGCTCTCCCAGGAGCCCGAACCCCGCGCGGGGGTTTGGGGAGCGGGATGCGGGAGGGAAGAGCCGGAGCCTCGGGCTCGTCCCTCCGCAGAACGAAGCAGCACTGCGGCTCCCGAGCCCCAAGTTGCGCTGCCGCACAAGGCTGGACGTGCCCGACAGAGCCGCGGTAAAGCCGCGCTCAGGCTCCGGGAGAGCGCCCGGCGTCCTCCGGCTGCTTTTCCGCCAAACTCGCCGCCAGAACCGGGAAAAGCGGAGCGCGGCGGGAAGGAGAGGGATGCTCGAAGCGGGCAAGAAGGCACGGAAAGCGAAGGGGCGGCACTCACCGAGCGGCAGCAGCAGCAGCGGCAGCAGCGGCAGCAGCCCCGCAGCCCGCATGGTGCCTCGGAGCGGCTCCCGGCGCGGCTCCCGGCGCTCTCTCCCGGCGGGGCGGGCGGGCGATGCCCTCCCTCCCCCGGCCCCGGCCCGGCCACGGCCCCGGCCACCGGCCCCCCCTTCTCCCGCTGCCGGGGGAGGCGCGGAACGGCCCCGGACCGCCCCCGCCTCCGCCCCCGGAGCGGGGGGAGAGCGCACGGATGGGGATGGGATGGGATGTGGGGATGGGAAGTGGGGATGGGATGGGGATGATGGGGGTGGGATGGGGATGATGGGGATGGGATGGATATGGGGATGGGGATGAGGATGGGGATATGGGAATGAGGATATGGAGATGGGATAGGGATGAGGATGATGGGGATGGGATGGGGATGATGGGGATGGGATGGAGATGGGGATATGGGGATATGGGCATATGGGGATATGGGGATACGTGGATATGGGGATATGGGGATATGGGGATATGGGGATATGGGGATATGGGGATATGGGGATGAGGATGATGGGGATGGGATGGGGATGAGGATGAGGATGAGGATGAGGATGAGGATGAGGATGAGGATGAGGATGAGGATGAGGATGAGGATGAGGATGAGGATGAGGATGAGGATGGGGATGGGATGGATATGGGGATGGGAATGGGAATGGGGATGGGGATGATGGGGGATGATGGGGATGATGGGGATGGGATAGAGATGGGGATGGGGATGGGATGAGGATGGGATGGGGATGGGATGGAATGGGATGGGATGGGATGGGATGGGATGGGATGGGATGGGATGGGATGGGATGGGATGGGATGGGATGGGATGGGGATAGAGAGGGCAGCAAGAAGCGAGGGATGCGCCTGTAGAGGGGATGGGTGGTTACTTGGGATGGGGGGTCTGGGGGAGATTTTGGCTTCTCAACTTCATGGAGGGGTTTAGGGGGTTTCACTGGAGATGGGAGGATGGAGAGGGTTTAAGGGGTTCATTAGGATGGAAGTATAGGAGAGGGGATTTGGGGTTCTGAACTTCCTGGAGGGATTTGGATGTTTTGTTGGAGTTGGGAGGCTGGAGAGAGTTTAGGGGTTTCATTGGAATTGGGAGGTTGGAGAGGGCTTAGGGATTTGTTAGGATAGGGGTTTGGGGGGATTTGGAGGTCTCAGCCGCATGGAAGGATTTGAGAGTTTTGTTGGGTTGGAAGGTTGGAGAAGATTTAGGGGTTTTACTGGTATTTGGGGTTCTCAACTGCATGGAGGGATTTGGGGGTTTTGTTTGAGTTGGAAAGGGGTTTAGGGGTTCATTGGAGAGCGGGTTTAGGGGGATTTGGTTGTTTGGAGTTAGGAGGTTGGAGAGGGTTTAGGGGTTTTGTTTGGATTGGGATTTGGGGTTGTCAGCTGCATGGCGAAGTTTGAGGATTTCACTGGGATGGAGATGTGGGGTTGGGATTTGGGGTTCTCAACTGCATGGGGACATTCAGGGGTTTTGTTAGAGTTGAAGAGCTGGGGATGATTTTGAGGTTTCATTGAGGTGGGGATTTGTGGAGGGGATTTGGGATTCTCAACTATGTGGGGAGATTTGGGGGTTACATTCTAATTAGGAGTGGATTTTGGATTTCCATTGGGATGTGGCCTTGGGGGGTGGTGGGATTCCTGACTGCATGGAGGGAGTTCAGAATATTCATCAGGACGAAGACTTTGGAAAGATTTGGGTTTTTTGACAGGGTAGGCCATTTGAGAGAGGATTTGTTATTCCCATCTGTGTGGGGAAGTTTGGGTTTTCATTGGATTTGGGATGTTGGGGAGAATTTGGCTGTTTTATTGGAATGAGAGGAGTGAGGATGATTTGGTATTTCAACCTACTTAGGAGTGATTTGGGGGGTTTCACTGGAGCTGAGGATGGATTTGGGGTTTTTATCATGGTGAACACTTGTGGCAGACTGGGAGTTTTAATCTGGATGGTTTGTAAATCGAATTTGGATTCCCACCCAGATGAATAAGGATTTAGGGCCTTTGGATGAGGACTTGGGGATCTCTTTGGTATTCCTACCTGCATGGCAAAAATGTGTGGGTTCTATCCAGGATGAGCATTTGGAGGTGGATTTGGGATTTTCATCTGGATGGGGGTTTAGAGTTTGATTTTGGATTTGCATCCAGGTGTGAGTTACTTGAGGATTTTTATCCAGATTTGGTTTATTTTGGAATTCTCATCAGGGTTGGGGTTTATTTGGAATTTTCATCTGGAGGTGGGATTAATTTGGGATCATCTTGGGATCACATATACCCATACACACCACACACACAGAGAAGAGGGAGGTGATGCTGAGCTCCTCAAACTCTCTGTTTATGTCACCAGTGCCCATAAAAAACTGCAAAAATATCCTGTGGCTCATTGCCTGGGAAATGGGGGTTTCCCCAGGGTATGTTGGGTCTCCTCTCTGACTGAGGGCTGTGGGGATAACAGATAAGAACAGAGCTCCCTTGGCAGCAACCTAAGGAAAACAGAACAGCCTGAAATCCATTTAAAAGTCAGTCTGGATTTGGTTTCACTGTGTGGTGTTTGTAACTAATAAGAGACAGAAGAAAAATTCTGTCTGGTTGGTCCCATCAGCAGATGTGGGATGTGCTGGTCCTTTGGCCTTGGGCAAAGAGGAGGGAGCCTCACCCCCTGAGCATCTAAATCCTTCTAGATTGCTGATGTGGGATGTAGGTTTTCTCCTAATTATCACAAAAGGCACCCTGGCACTTGCACAGGCAGTTTTGTGAGTTCTAAACAGACTTGTTGGATGGAACTCTCTTTTGTTACCTCAAACCTTGGCTGCTGGCAGTTACCACAGTGGCTGAAACAGCAGCATGGCCTCCACCTCTTGGAAAAAGGGATTCATCCAGAAACATGGAGCTAAGCCTCCATTTCCAGGAGGGCAGCAGGAAGGTCTCCCAGTATTCCCGCTGCTTTGCAGGGTAACAGGCGCATTCCCACTTGTGCCAGCTCCAAATCTGCCTCTGCTGCAGAGGGGATAATTACTGAGGGTGTCAGATCAAGGCTATGAATCATGAGCAGCTGATGGCAAAAAGAAAGGGATATTTGGCATGACTGCTTCAAAAGCTGGGTGTCTGGTAAAGGACATCCCAAACATCAGCTGAGGGAAAGATCAGGAGAAAACGCTAATTTGGGAAACTGGGAATTTTCTGGGGGTGTCAAAAAGGCATCGGTGTTTCCCAGAAAGATGGAAAAAGGCTTTGACACCCCAAGACATGCAGCAGTGCTAATTTATCATGAGTTTCCCAGCTCTGGGCAACCAAAATCACAAGACCAGGAAATTATGTAGAGGCTTTTGCTTTCAACTCCAAACATGAATGTCTCAGAGGTGAAGGGAAACCCTTTGGAGAATGGCCTGCACATCTGTCTGAGAAGTGGGAGCCAAAAATAAGAATTTACTTTAAAATTTATTATTGACATTATGATTTTTTAAAACCTCCTGGGCTTAAGTGAGTCAAGTGTGTTTTTTAATCCTGACATTGATGTGGGTTCACATTTACCTGGGTCTGTGTGTTCCAGCCAAATATTTATGCAAGGCTGTGAAAGAACAGCACAGGGAGTCAGTGGTTTCAAGGTATGCGAGTCAGCTGGGCTGAAACCCTCCCAGGAGGAGGAAGACTCCACATGACACAAGATTTCCTTGTTGAGGAAACCTCAAAATATTTTTGTGATTCCCCAAAGGGTACAGACACCCCATTTCTTCTGCAATTTATAAGTAAACTGGGAAAAGGAGAAGAAAACATAAAGTAGGAGTTGCTCTTGTGCTTCACAGTGCTGGGATAAATTCCCCAAGGTAGTTTTATCTTCTCTGCACCTTGTAATTCCTTCTTGGCTGAGCTCAGATTTGTCACAACATTTGACTGACGTCTCCAGGCAGCCTGGCAATATTTACCTCTTCTCACAGAAAATGAAGGAGGGAAGCCTGTGCAGCTTGAAAATCCTCGGGCTGGGATCCAGCTTGGGATCATTTAACTGGCCAGTAATCCGATTTTATTGAATGTCGTCACCTATCTCCTTGTGCAACTGGGCACAAAGTAATAATGTTTGGAATTCAGATTTGGGGTTAAGGTGGGGAACATGAAGGGCTGATACCTCTGACGTGAGCAACAGTGTGAACAGCAGCCCGTGGACTCCTGGGCTGAAGATCACTAGAGGCTATTTCAGGAAGGAAAGCAAAAATAAAAAAAAAAAAACACCAAAGCCAAACTACTCTTCTTTCATCAAGGGACAAAAATACCTGAGGTCTGATGTTTGTATTTGTATTTCAGAAGATGGGGAGTCAGAAGTGTCACGTGGGAGTCTGTTCCTTAGCCTGGACCTGACGCAGAAGAAGGAAACAAAATGCAGCTTGCCTCAGGAGCAGGAATTGTCTTGAGGAAGCCAAGAGGCGCCTGGGATACAATGCCAGCTGATTTTCCTGAGCTTCTGTGAGTGAAGAGGCAAAAATCCTATTGGTATTAGACAAAGACTTATAAACTTCAGGTTCAGCCCTCAGTTGTGAAATAATCTCCCCATCTCATCTTATTTTGAGGACTTCTGTTCTTCCACTTTTCTCTGCACTTGACCACTCAAACAGGTGCAATTTCTGATTCTCTCGGGTTTAACTTTCCAAGAGAAAAAGTGAGGAACCTCATTTTCAGCAAGCTGCCAGAGTTCCTGCTGGTGCCTGCTGCAGTGTTTAATCATCCTCTTGGTAAAGAAATGCTTCCTCATGTCTAGTCTGAGCCTCTCCTGACAGTTTTGAACCATTCCAACGTGTCCTGTCACTGGATATCAGGGAACAGAGCTCATCACCTTCCTCTCCACTTCCCCTCATCAGGAAGGCGTAGACAGCAGTACAGACAACTCTTTTTCCAAGGCCACAGTGAGTGGATGACTCCTGCTCCAAAATCCCTTGTGTTCATCCTCCCCACAAACTCCTGCAGAGGTCTGTGGGCTGTGAAGGACCAGTGGAAGACTTCTAAAAGAAATTTGGGATGAATTGCACCATTTTTCTGGACAAGGGATCAGCAGTACTTCCTTCTAGATGGAGCAGGTAAATTCCTTGAAGTCCCAGTCTGGATTCAGTGGGAATTTCCCAAGATGACCCCTGAGTGCAGCACACCTCTTCAACCTAAATAAATATCTTCTGCCACTCTCCAAACACCAACTCCACATCTCTTTGGAGTGGCTTTGCCACCGCCTCTTCCCTCTGACAAAGATCTGCCCCAAAAAAAGCCTGGAAGTTACCAGGGCAACCTGCAAAAGTCCGGCAGCTTGGATCTTTGTTTAGGGCTGCAGCAGCCCTGAGGAATTCACTATTTGTTTTAGAGATAAAAGCTGCAACTTCCACACATTCTTCTTCAATTTCACTCTCCATTAAGTGCATTGCCCTGTCATAACAAAGCTCGTTGAATTATTAAAGATGAGGGGAATTTTTCGGAGCCTGGAGTGGGGAAGGGGATGGGAGGGAGCTTGTGGTTTGTCTTTGTGGATCCCCTCCATGGAGCATTTAGGATTTGGGCTTTGTGAGGGCACCTGGGGGACAGTAAGGGCTGGGACTGAGGGCCAGAGGGTTGGGTTGGGTTGGGTCAGGCAGCCTTGAGCAAACCCCTGTTTGTTTGTCTCTCTGTCCTGGACTGTGTTTGAGTTGCTGTCCTTGTGCATTTCTAGACATGGATAAAAACCGAAGAGGAAAGAAGGGGTTAAATGAAAGCCTCATGTCCCAGAGTAGTGGTTGATCCCTCCAGTTCCTCCAGCACTCTAAAAACCTTATTCTCTCTTCCCCACTCCAAGGTGCACTGTGGGACTGGTGCTCCCAGTTTGCCTTGTGAGCAGTTTCCTTCATGCCTGGTGCAAGCCATGGGGTGCTGAGACATGAACCAGCTCAGGAGGTTTCCTTCCACCCCCAAACCCCTCCCTGGGCAGAGCTGGTGTGAATCCTGTGTCACCCCAGCGCCCCCAGTCCTTATGCTGGTGTTTGTTTGTGGTAAATTAAGGTGAGAAAGGTGCTTTTGGAAAGGGGAATTCATTTCTGTAGTGGGAAATCAAGCTAGGCCAGATGAGTCACTTCTTGCATTCAGCTGAGGTGAACCCCACTCCTAAGTCTCATTTCTAATGCTCCAGTTCAGATTTTAAAATGTAATTTTCCCTTCCAGTTCCTCAGTTTCCCAACACAAGCTCCAAGTTACAAGCTCGCATCTCAACAGGATTAACACCATGGTCATGGGCTGGGTCTATGAAAGGTTTTGATGTTTACAGAAAGATCATGCAGTGGAAATAATAAACGTTATTATTTCCATGAACTAAACCTTTGTACAGATAAACACATTTTCTCTTTTTCTTCCTTAACAGTGAGGGGTTTTTAAACACTTTATGTGGAGCTCTCCTATTTAAAGATAAGGCTGAAAACAAACTGGGAGCTAATTGAAACACTGCCTCCCTTTTATTTCCCTGCTTCCATGTTTCAGTGAAGACTAATTTGAGGGACATTCACCCAGTCAGTGGAAATGCGTCACTCTCATCAGCAGTAATGGGAATTACAGAAGGACATGGGTTGCAAGGTTGACAAGGATGGAGCTAAATTTCCTTGCTGGGCAAGCTCAGAGACAGGAGAATTCCTGCTTGCATCAAAACCTGTGGACAAAGTACTCTTCAGGAGAGAACAGCCAAAGCTCTCTCCCTCTCCAGCCGTGAAAGAACAGCAATAAATAGGCAGGGGATAAAGAAAATGGGGTGATGTAGTAGGGGAAATCTCCTTCCAGCCAGTTCCTCACCATTCCTGCAGTTCTGTGCAGGTACCCACACCAGCAGCACCCCCAGCATGACAAGTTTTGTGTGGTGTTTGAAAATAAAAGACAGCTCAGAGCTTTCCAAGCAGCTGGGAAAGGAAAGACTGTGAAGGTGTGAGATCCTGTCATCATCTCCCCTCTGCTGGTGCTGGGACTCCCAGCAAAGTGCTGACCTTGGGGAAGGTTTATGGTGGTTTCCCTGCTGCAGTTGGGTACTGGTGATCTGTGATGGCTTAAACTTCTTCCCTGGCACTCAGATCTAGGATAAGTTAGGCAGGAGTTATTAACCCAAATCACCCCAAATGTGGAGTCCCTGTTGATTCAGCTTAAGCCAAACCTACTGCCCAGGCACGGGGAAATTGTTGCCAGGAGACCTTGTGCAAACACTTCACCTCCTTGAGATCAAACCAGCCTGGAGGAGAATGACTGCAGCCCCTACCAGTGAAAAGAAATTCTCCTTTTAGCCTGGGACACTGGAATGAGATGGGATTTATCAGAGCTAATGAATATTACCATTCATTCTTGTGGTTCAGACTGATCTAAGAAAGCTCAAATGGATTCAAAAGCTGCCTTTTGCTCAGAGCTGTGCAAACAGGCATGGAGAGCATTCCTGTCCCAGCACAGCATAAAGCCACAACCTCTTGGCTGTGTTAAGGATGTTAATGAGGCACCTGGGGAGCTGACATTTTGTGAAGGACAATTAGCAGCATTCACAACCTTCCACCTTGGTATTTTACATCAGATACATCCCTGCTTCGTGCCTCAGCTCTCTGCTACCTTCAGGAGGAGGGATTCAGCTCACTGATGCAGGAGGTGGTGGCAGGGGAGTTGCTTTGTCCTAAAAATGTCAGTTTTGGCTCTCAGGTTGAGCATCCTGAAGGAGGGAGATCTGCAAGGGCGCTCTGACACCAGTCAGACGCACACCCCCACTTGCCCCTGCTCTGCCATGTGATGGGCTGCAACTCTACTAAGACAATAAAAAAGAGCTAAAAGCCAGAATGGAAAGGAAAAGAAGAAAATTAATAAACAAATCCCCAGCAATCTGTGGTTTGTGACCTGGTCTCCTCTCTCCAGGGTGGTTGGTGGGAAAGCTGAGTGTCCAGGAGAACACTCCAGATGTGGTCTGCGTTTCACTTTGCTGAGATTAACAATAAAAGGAAATTCTGGGAAGAACAGGGGGCTGGGCTGGACCTGCTCCTGTAAGAAACATGGTGGGAAGGCCTCTGTTGTGGGGAGAGCTTTTCTGAATTTCTGGGACTGAAGGAAGTTGTCATTATGTCGCTGCATCCTGTGTGTGAGAAAGAGCTGAAGAGAACATCTGCAAAAGATGCAAAAGGATCATACAAGGCTTTGACCTCTCTCTCCAGGTTGAACCTGATTGGTTTTCCTGCTAGCAAATGGCAAATCCACTCAGAGAAAACCTGCAATTCCTTCCCCACCAGGCTTCCAAACAGCTAGAGCTCAACACAACACCAGCAGTGACCACGCTGGAGAGGCATCATGGCTCTGATGATGGATCAGGATTATGGGTTTGGCAAATCAGGCATGGGGGATGAGGAAGGTGTGCTTTCCATGCTTTGTCTGATGGACCTACTCCAGGATCAGAGCTGGATCCCAAACCTGCCAAGAGCAGGGTGGAACTGGAATCTATATCATCGATCTCTGTCTGTACACTTGATCTCTATCCAATGTATCTTGGTCTGAATCAGAGGGAAGGTTTAGTCTCAGTCCATACCCAATTATTAAATGCTCTGTGTCCACTGTAAAGTTCCTGTGGCTTCTGGGTCACCAGCAGCTGGACTTTTTCAAGTGTGCCTCCCCATTTAGGGTCTCTCCAGTCACTGGAGAAGATGGAGATGTTTTCCTCCATTGCCCTGGGCGGGATGAACAGAGAGAGATTAACATGGATATTCACTTTTTCCTCTGGGAAATGGGAGATGAGGTACAGTTACCCCCTCACGACCCAGAAGGCAGTGCCATACTAACTTCCCTCATACTTGGAAATATTTAGGTTCCTAAGTCAAGAAGGAAAATGTGAAATCTGTAATATTTCTGTATTTACAAGCCTCTGGACAGTGAACTCAAGCATTGAGATGACCAGTCATGGCCATCCATGGGCAGCAGCCATGCTGATGATACCCTGGAGCACCCAGGGTGGAAGGAGCAGGGTGGGCTCACAAGGGATCAGCACCAGGGAGAGTCAGGTAACCTTGGAAGAACTCCCAGCCCTTTTGTCTCCAAGATCTTGAGAACAAAATTAATTCCTGCCCAGACTGAAGGAATATGGTTAGTTAACGTATAAGGTTTCATTCATCTGGATCCATGCAAGCTTCTCGCTTCAGATCGTGGAAAAACCTCTCTGAAGCAAGGACTGCAAACACAACTGCTGTCCCGTGAGAATCTTCCCTGCAGGAAGAGCCTCACCTCCTTCAAAGCCACTGAATTCACAGAGTAGATGACAAACCCAGATGTTGACTCCTAATGCTGCTTTTCAAGATGCTGGGTTAAAGAACAGGTTGATGTTGTAACATTGTAGTTAACACCCTGAATTACAAAAAAAAAAAAAACCCATTTTCTCCAAAAAGAGTCTGTTTGTCCTCTTCAAACAGTTTTCTCTTTCATGTGTCTGCATGTGATGGGATTACAGAATAGTATTTAGTCCTGCACATAGGAGGGCAAACATGGAAAACAGGAAATATTATGGCCATTTGCTACAGATAACAAACCAAAATATGGTAGGCCTGACCTCACCATCAAGACTGAGTGGGGGGGTTCCCAACTTAGCTGTCCTTTTTGAGGACTGAACCTCAGATGAGTGAGAACCAGAAAGCCAAACTTCAGTGACCAGCCCAGGCTGGGATCTCTCTTTTCCTATTTTTATGTGACATCACTGAGTTTGCCTGATTTGCTTCCCCAGATCCTATGGCTCCAGGCAGGGTTGGGCTGCTCAATCTTCATTAACAACACAGGATAATAACAGAAAATAGTGAGAAAGAAAATGGAAGCCTGAAACCTCCTCTGGTGCATTAGTCATGAAGAGCTCCCTCTCCAGTGTGCAGTGGGTTTGATATAAAACATTTGTTTGTCAATGAATGAGAGAAATTCTTGCTACAAGGTGCTTGTGCATGTTCTGGAAGTGGTAAACAGAGGAATCCAGAGCAGAAAGAGGAGTAGGGAAGGAGAGGAGGAGAAGGTGGTGCAGAGCTCCTGTTTCCCTGAGGTCACTCCTGGCAGGACACAGAGGCACAAGACAGCACGTATTCAGGAATAAATGAACTTCTTCCTCCTTGACTGTTGTCATCTCTTATTTACTGGCCAAAAGCTGCTCTCCTGGCACTGCACATGTCCCACCACACCTCCCTGTGCTGAAGAACAGCTCTCCCTATATTTAGCATTCCCCATCTCCCATTGTGTAGCTGCAAACACATCCCACCGCTGCTCCATGGGCACGCCCAAGGTGGGGCTTGGTGATTCCTGGTGGGGACACTCCCTATTTTTAGCTATCAGATGATGTGTGGATGTGTGTCAGTTCCTCGTAATTCTTTCCAGGAAACAGATCTGGACACAGTTTACAGCTCCCCATGATGTAAAATCCTGCACACTTTCTCCTCTTGGTGCCAGCGGGGTGGAGGAGGAGAGAAGGATTGGAGATGTGTCCCACAGGTGGGCTGGGTGGGATAAGGTGAGATGATTCCTTCAGGGAAAATCAATCCAGGCAGTGCTCTGAAGGCTCAGTGAGAACAGAAGGCTCTGGGGAGACCTTGTTGTGTCCTTTCAATACAGAAAAAAGATGGGGACAAACTTTTTCGCAGAACCTTCTTTGATAAGGGGTGATGGCTTTAAACAAAAAGGGTCAATTCAGATTAGCTCTAAGAAAGAAATTTTTTACAATAAGGGTGGAAAAATACTGGCACAGGTTTCCCAGAGAGGTGGCAGGTGCCTCATTCCTGGAAACATTCAGGGTCAGGCTTGGAGGAGCCTGGTCTGGAAGGTGTCCTGCTCATTGCAGGGGACTTCCAAAGATCCCTTCCAACCCAAACTATTCTCTGATTCTATGACTTAATGCTTGAACCTCATAATATTAGGCAGATTCATCTTCTCATGGGATGATGGTGACTACAGGAAAGCCTCTTGGGGGAATTCTTCCTGACAGCCACCAAAAATCATCAGTTTGAACCTCAGGAGTGAGGCCATCCTGCCACCGGGGACTTTCTGGCCTCTTCTGCTGGACACTGTCAAAAACATGGGTGAGTTGGCACATGGGCAGAATCCAATCTGATGTGACTGATACAATTCCTGGAGAGACTGTCCTACTGTCCTTATTCAGAGGCTGCAGTGGATTCATTAAATGTTTAAAGCTGGGGAACAAGGGACAGGAATGCGTGGCTGATTTTCCCAGAGGATTTGTGATGCTGGTTGTGCTCTGCTCAGACTGTTCGGGGGTGATCTGGCAAAGGGGGTGAATAGCGAAACCAGCAGAGATTTATGCTACTGAAAACTCACCATGAAAATTTGCTGAAGGATATTTTTCCTAGTCTGCAGGAAGTGAGCAGGAAAAGGGACAGCCTATGTTTGATGCTGAAAAGTGAAAAAGATTGTACATGGAAAAAAAAGCAGCCTGAGCATAGAGGGGCCCCAAATTAGCCATTTCCAGGGTGTCATCTTTGGGTCCCTGGAAAGAGTGAAATGTCATCACTGCACTCAGCCAGACCCAAAAAGGCCAAATAGGAGCTTAGAGTTTGTATGAGAAGAATATTGTTAAAAAACCCCACTGTGGCCTGGAGTAAATCACCTGGGCTCTGACTCCTTGTGTGGTGGGTACAATGCTGATCCCCCACCTCAGGAGGATACAACAGTGCTGGAAAAGCACCAGGAACGATTCTAGGCCCTGAATGGCTTCTGTGGAAGAATAGGCTGGGTCCCCACTGTGTGAGCAGGAGAGCAGCCCCCGGGTCACAGCATTTGCTCCTTCCCCTAACTCCAGCAGCTGGGCAGCATCCCTCAGCCAAGAGCCAGGAAGGGCTCAGGTGTGCCTCAGCATGCTGTGGAGACCAGAAACAGGAAAAAAGCTGAAAAAGTTTCATGGAGGATGAGTCTACTGGCGGCTGATGAACATGGTGCTCTGGGCCACCACCTGTTGCTGCAATTCTCATTCTGCTCTCTAAGAATTTTCCTCCATTCCCACTCTTCCCCTTTATCCACCCCCGGTTATTTTGGGAACCTGGTGGTGGCTCAGACCAGGCTTTGCTGTGTGGTGGCTGTTATTCCCTGAGGAATGCGACCAGCTGGGATCTGACAGTGAAAAGAAGCACTGTAGAATCGTGTCAAAAGAAGAGCCAGGGGAGCCCCATCAAACAGCAATTATGAAGTGAAACCAGCCAAAAAAACGAAGGGCTTGAGCCCCCAGGGATGTACAGAGAGATCTGCCTTCCTACGGGGATCAAAGGATTCAGGGATACCCAGTGAGATGGCAGGGAGAACCCAGAGTTCCCTTGAGAACGATTTCTCCCTCAAAACCCCAACGAATTTGTAGGTTTTTTTTCTTGGAAACCTTCTAAGGAAGGGGATAAAGAGGCTCTCAGTTCTGGGAGCGCAATCCCTTCTCTGCTGGAGGGGGCAGGAGGCTTAATGCAGCCCGGCATCCCTCCCTTTCAGTTCAGCCCCCAGACACAAAGGCAGAAAAATGCCAGGAATTTCCCAGCGCCCTCCCCAGACCTGCTCCCATCTCCCTTTCCCCCTCTCGCCACCTCCTCCGGCTGGGAGGGAGGAATACTAATAACAAAGTAGGGATATTTAATAGGCCTTTGCCTGGTCACTTTGGGATTGAATGCTGAAAGGGATGGACGTGACGAACCATAAGGAATGAAGCTTCTTCAAGTCCCATTTCTTGATTTTGCTGCTTTTGTTGCTTTTTCCTTTCCCCAATTTCTCCCCCCTTTCTACTCAGGGCTGAAAAAATTCCTCTCGGCCCCTCGCCTCTGTTTCTTTCCCTTGGAGTCAGGCTGCAGCTCTAATCACTGCTGGGTGATTAGCATGTGAAGGGAGAGAGGAAAACAAAATCTTTATTGCTGGCTGGTGGAGCCGGAGCAGCTGTCTGGATGGATGCTGGCTCCTGTGTGATCCTCCCCACCGCCTCTGATCCCTTCCATTGTGCATGTTTTCCTGTAAGAACAGGCAAGGAAGGGCAGAAAAAGGGATGGGGACGAAAGTCAGGGCAGGTGGGCTGTGTTTCGTGGGGAAAAACAGAATATAATTTCTTTTTTCAGCTTTGAATTTGGAAAGAGTAGGGGGGGACAGGGACTTCAGTGCTGTGTGGAGGGGACGACAGCAGGAATGAAAGGATAATTTGTAGTGCCGACCTCAGTGGGAGAGGGAGGCACAACACAGAGCCCTTTGATGAGTCCAGGCCGGGGATGGAGGAGGTGGATTGAGCTGGAGGCTGGGAAGGGAGAAAAGGCAAATGCCAGGAGTTAGGTGGTGGTGGTGGGGACAGTGGGATGGGGATCCAGCCTGTGCAAGGCATCACTGTCCCCTGTGAGGGAAATCCTGGCCAGCAGAAGATGAAGGGCTGGCAGGTGGACAGGATGCTTTTCGCTCATCCTCCCCAATGCCCCGATGAGCGATGGAGCTGCAGAGCTCCGTAAGGAGTCTGCAGCAGCCTGGTGCAGTAATTACAGCCCCAGGTTGGACAGTGACTGCGAAGGGACGTGCTACTGGAGTGGAAAACAGTATCTGTTATTTGTTAGGAGGCTGTGATGGGAAGGCCGGTGCCTCTGGGCGGGTATTCCCTGCAAGCTCCAGAGCTCAGCCCCTCCTCCCCTCGCTCCAGGTGTTTCCTCTTCTGAGCTCGATAATGAAATCTGTGAGCCCGAGCCAGTTTATATTTAGTTTCCACCATCGCTGGCAGGGGTCTGCTGGTGTTTAACAAACAGCAGCAAAACACCTCTGGTGGATTTCCAGTCCCTAAGGCTTAGGAGCTGCCTCTCTGGGGGCAGGAGATGGGGTTTGAGGGATGGGAACACTGGCAGCACACTGCTGGTAGTGCCACTAGCCACTGCTTTGGACCACAGAGCCGTGAGATCCAGACCAGTTTTGTTTTGGGAACTGTCTCTGGCTGTGCAAGCTAATCCCATATAATGTCTGGTATTCCTGACCTGTCTCTGCTCCCTCAGTGAGGAAGCTCTTACTCAGTGCAGGTATCCTCCACCTTCCATGAGACTTGATCCCCAAGCTGAGCTTTGCTTTGGTCTCCTGTCCATAGGTGGGATTCAGCTGCCTGGTCATGGATTTATTGGATCATCTGGGTTGTCTCTGTGAGGTGTCTGATACATCTGTAAGTTTTCTATATCCCACAGGGAGGACTCTCAGGCACAGGATGGGGCTCCTGGGATGTCCTGTGTAGGGCCAGGAGTTGGACTTGGATGATCCTAGGGGATCCCTTCCATCTCAGGATGTTTTATGACATCCTAGAGCACCTCAGCTGCTGTCAGAGCTCGGATGGGTTGAGTTTCTGTTTACTTCCACGGGAGTTTAAACACCCAGCTCAAAAGGATGGAATCACAGAATGAATCACAGAATGAGTGGTTTGGGTTGGAAGGGAGCCTTAACACCACCCAATTCCAACCCCCTGCCACAGGCAGGGACACCTTCCAGTATCCCAAATTGCTCCAAACTCCATCCATCCTGGCCTTGGACACTTCCAGGGATCCAGGGACAGCCACAGCTTCTCTGGGCACCCTGTGCCAGGGCCTGCCCACCCTCACAGGGAAGAATTCCTTCTTAAAATCCAACCTAAACCTGTCCTCTGTCTGTTTAAAGACATCACCCCAAACATATTTTGTGTCATGAGCAGAATTTTAGGGCACATTTTGATTCCAGTCACAGGAAGCACTTATCTACTGGCATCCTGTCGGATATCTTGAACTCACCAGCCAGTCAGAGAGAGAGGAAACTTCTGAGAACTAGATCATTGCATCTGCTCTTAAATCATCTCCTTGTGGCTGGGTAACTCACTGTCATTGAGGACTTTCTCTCCAGGCTTAAATTAGAAACATCACTGAAATTAATGGACACCAGACAAGGAAATCTTGATATTCCCAGAGTATCTGTGGCACTGAAAGTCATCTTGAGTGATGGAGATGAACTATGGCAAATAAGGTTAATATTCAAAGCCTCCTGCTGAGGAAAGTTAATGCCTCATAGTTTCAGTTTTGTCATTGTGGATCCTAAACCAAAAGGCGGTTGGGTCAGGAAGTTGGTCACTGCTGATTAGGTGAGAGCTGCAATGTGCTTCAAAAGTCATTCAGTGTGTGTTTGGTGCAATGAGGGCGTGATACCTGTTATTGATATCATATATATTTATTCACAGAAAGAAAATTCCAGTCATGAGGGAAAAAATTCCGTGTTTTGCCAATGTATCTACATAACTATGTGTCCACTTGCACTGGACACTTATTTTAATGGAATAACAAAAATCATGGAATGGCTTGAGTTGGAAAGATCATCCAGTTCCACTCCCTGCCATGGGCAGGGACACCTTCCACTGGATCAAGTTGCTCCAAGCCCCAGCCAACCTGGCCTTGGACACTTTCAGGGATGGGGAATACAAAATTTCCCTGGACAGCCTGTTCTACTGTCTCACCACCCTCACAGTAAAGATCTTTTTCTTAATTTATAATCTGAACCCACTCTCAGTTTGAAGCCATTCCCCTTTGTTCTGTTGCTCGATAATTTCGTAAAACTCCCTTTCCCTCTTTTTTCTAGGCTGCCTTCAGCTGCTCAAGGGTCACATTCCAGATGTCTATCAGTCCATCTGAGCACCTAAATGACACCATGTTTGGTTTTCACAGCCAAACAGAACATCACATTTTGGATTCTGAACTGCTTGCAAGCAAAGCTACCACCCCCAAAGCTTCAAACCTGTCAAAACTCATCCAGCTGACCTTTGGAATCATAAACCAAAGAGTTTGGGTAGTAAATTCCATATTTCTATTTCATATTTCATATGAGAATTTCATATGAGAATTTCATATTTCATATGAAGTTTCATATTTCAGTAAATTCTTCCTGGCTAGGAAGAACTGCCCAGGTTAGAGTTGAGGCAGCACTGTTTGTGCAGGGGGACTGCAGAGATCACTGGAGACACCTCCCTGGGCATTCCTCCTCCAAAGGTCCTGCTGTGCACACAGAAGTCAGCACAAAGTGTTACAGCAGGTGGCCTCCTGAACCTGCAATGGGGAGAGTGCCCAGGCATCATTCTGAAATAGCGCTGGAATTGAGATATTTCATCTCGTAGTAAGTTCCAGCACGTCAGTTATCCTGGGCTGTCGGGACCTTTGATTTTTTTCCTTCAGCCACAGCTAACAGCTCCTGTGTCACCATCTGTCCTGCAGCCTGGAAGTGCAGTGGAGTGCACAATTGTTTATCCTCAAGGAGCTTTCCGTGGGTTTGAGGCCATCATACAAAGCCAGTCGAGATGTATTTTTGGCAGCAGCAGTGACGTTTGACGGAACATCCTTCTTGACAATTTCTATAGATATTTCCATTTAAAATAAACTTCTGTTTAGCCAGGATTTTGATTCTGTGCTCCCATGCTCTTGAGAATTTAAGAACATAAGGAAATGCATTGTTAAGTGAAACCTTTGTTTTAGTGGAGCTACTTGAAAGAAGTTTCAAACTAAGAGGCAGTCGCTGGAGATTTCTTTTTTAATAAATTGAAAAATTGTCTTTCCTAGGACAAGAGTATGTGAAAATTAAAGGGACACACTGATCACTGAGACTGGGTCTACACTTCCACAAATTCCTATTCAAGAAATTAAAGAAAATTCACATCATGAGAAGGAAATGAGTGATAGCTGCTTATGTAAAGCACTCTTTGCAAGGAGAACCTCTTGGGATATTCAGAAGCAAGGAGACAAAGCCAGAATGAACCTTGCACAGCCAATGTGGCTGAAAGGTGGGGGTCAAAAGAGGAGTTTTGGGGTAGGCTGATGAAATAATAATCACAGCAGCATGGCAAATAAAGCCAAGTGAGTTCAAAATTCAGAGGAATCAAGGCAAAATGTATTCCACACATTCCCATGATCCCACACTGTGCATTAATGGTTGAGGGAAACATCCAGAGTGATCCACAAAGATTTCTTTATCCCAGAAGGTGAAGGTGGGAAGTCTTACAAGGAATATTGTTGGTTGATGTGGAGCTGAGGAGCTCCATAGGTTCAGCTCTCCTGCTGTGGTGGGGTTGGGGCAAGGCCCTGCTTTTTCTGTAAATTTGCAATGGTGACATTTAGTCTTCAGGTAACCGGAATCCTTCCCAATTTGCTGAACTGGAGTTGGAGAAGCACAGTAAAACTGCCAGGGTATCCCTGCCCATTCCAGGGGGCTTGGAACGAGATAGTCTTTGATTTTCCTTCCAGCCCAAATCAACCCATGGTTCTAGGTGAGGGAAATGGAGGATCTGAGGGCAAAAATTCAGGCCTGGCTGAAGGAGCTGCTGTGCTGCCCTGGCACAGGGAAGTTGACTTTGTGCCAGCAGCTGCAGGAAGCTCAGAGGGTGTGATCAGCACCACATTCCTGTGCCAAGCATTGTTGGCAAGCACTGCAGCGACCTGGCTGTTTGCTGGAATGAACAGTGAGCCATCAGGTGGAGACAGCTGAGCCCATGGGCCTCGGAGTTTCTTTGTGAACGTCCCAAAGCTCATCCCACCTCGTTATCTCTGTGCTAATGCATGAGGCAGGGACTGGGTCTGCACTATGTGCAAGGGGGATGTGAAAAGTGATCGAGAGTCAGCTTCAGAGCAAGAATCTACATTTCTGTTTGCAAAAAGGTAAAGCAAATAGTCACTGGTGTTGTGCTTCCTGCAGGCAAATAGCACGATGTCTCTGTGTCTCTCCTCTGCACCAGTCTAGGGAGTGAAAGTGAGAGCAGACACCATCTTTTCATAGAACCAGAGAATGTTTTGGATTGGAAGGGACCCTAAAAATCACCTTGTAGACCTAAAATATCATCTAATAATCTTTTCCCAAATATCTGATTGTATCTTCCCCCTGTAGTGCTGCAGACTAAGATTTTCCCCCACAAGGGGTAAATATTTTAAAGTATTCATTCAGACTCTTCTGTTTCCAAAAGGCACCAAGGGGAGATTTGACCATGATTTATTATCATTCAGGGATTGGGGACATGGGCTGGTGACACCACCATGACATTTCTGCTCTCCAGACAGATTTGCAATGTAAAATTTGGATTCCTAACTTTGATCCCAGAGCTCTGGCTCGGCTGCTTAAAAATGTATGTGGAGGTAACCAGGCCAGGCACAAACTTATTTTGGTGAACCTGAAGCATTTCCTGAAAGCCACTTGACCTTTGCAGCTGAGTTGGGATGTGATAATTGGTCCAACTTTCCTCTTGGGATGCAGAGCAGACATGGAAAACAGCTTTTCAGCACTTGCACAATTCTCAGTGCATCTTCAGGGCTTGAAGGGAGTCAGCTTAGGAAGTTTGCTGGTTAGAAATAAGTAAGTAGAGTCAGATGGGAAATAAACTTGAAAGAAAGGAGGATATGTGCTCTTTGGGTGTTCAGTCAGGCTCTAAAGTTGGGTCCAAGGCTCACCTTCATTTTCAAGGTCTTTCCCTGGGTGCAGGTGTGTCCAAGGAGGGTCATTTACAGCAGACTGAGCAGGGGATGATGTTCCAGGAGCTTAGGAGGGATTTCTGATTTTGCTCTTCATACAGGGAATTGAAGCATCCAGTTTTCACAGATATTTGCCAGAAATACCTACCTAAATGTAGGTGACCTCCATAAAAATAGAGGAAGTATCTGGTGGTTCTCAGCTGCTTCATAGTCAGAACAAGTGCTACATCTTCATCTAAAAGACTTTTTTGGCTCAGCTTTTCTCAGAAAATACAGTCAGTCAAAAATCAAAATATGGATACTGGTTGAACCAAAATTCTTCTTTTTTTTTTTTTTCTTTTTTCTTTTTTTTTTTTTTTTTTCCCTTCACAAAAATAGAAAAGCAGGAAAAAATCATATCAGGTTGAGTCATCACTTTGGGTTTGTCTTAAAATGAAACATTTCAAATCAGGTGGCTTTTTTTGCTTATCCCTGCAAGCTCTTAAGAAAGGTCAGCTTAAATCACAGCCAGGTTTGCAATTTAACACTTCAACATTTCTGTTTGAAAATGAGTAAAAAAAGTGTTTTTTCAACATCTCTGGCTTATTTATTTATTCATTTATAGTTTTTTTCCTATTTGACAGTGTTTCTCTGGGCAGTTCATAGACAGACCTGTGGGTACCCTCCAGCAGGACCCTCACCAGCACAACTCGGTCTGGAGGAGGATGTTTCTCTGTTATTAGATTGGATCATCTTGACCTGCCAGCCTTGAGAAAAACCTACAATAAGCACATTTTTGACCCCTCTAAGCCTCTCTTGGGCAACTGGAAAAAAAGGAATCTGTCAGTACTCAAAGCTGAAAAAAAAAAGGGTGGAAAAAAGAAGGCAAGATACATTTTTGGATGTTGTAGCAGAATAAAAAAGTGGAGGAAAACAAACGATTAAACCTCCTCTCGCTTGTGGGTGAGCCCCAAAGTATTGCTTTTGGAAACAAAAAAGGGTGAATTTAGCCCATCCAGTGGGGTTTTTGGGGATGGAGAAGTGCCCAGCTGAGAAATGCAAAGCAGAAGCAAACCAGGGCAGGGGGTCACACCTCAGAGGTGTGAGCTGGCTCAGAGAGGCGCTCGGGAGGCACGAAGTCCCTGTCCAGCTGATAACACCCTTTGCTGGGCTGAGGACTTGCTGTACGGAGCACTAAATGTTCTTACTCCTCTTGCACTGTCAGCCTGCTGGGCTGGGAGGAATGCAATCCTCCTCCCTCGTTCCCTTTATCAGCTCACCATTACTCCGTAGATTTGTAACTCTCTTGGATTTTGCCTTCGTAATCCTGACGCAAACCCCTCGGATCCGTGGAGTGAATTATGACTTATTTTGGGACACTTCGCCTGGCTCTCCAACAAGCTGATCCCAGTTATGGCAACAAGAGGAACATATGTTTGGGGGGAACAAAGCTGCAGCTCTCCCTGTGGTGATGCCTCTCTGTGTTGGCAGGGTTGAATTGGCAGGGTCCCTCACGGCGTTATTCCGACCCATCCCAACCTCGCACTTGCGAGATGAGGCAGCTGAGTCACAGAGAAAAATCTGCAAAATCCATCAGCAAAAATGGATGAGTAGTTATGGGGCAGAGAGGATGGAGCAGCCTCAAGTTGCACCAGGGGTGGTTCAGCTTGGATGTTTTGAAAAGTTTCTTCACTGGAAAATTGATTAAGCATTGTAACAAGGGATGTGGCAGAATCCTTGTTCACAAAACAAGACATGGAACATCGTGATGTGGTTTACAAGGGCATGTAGTGACAGAAAAGGGGGAATGGTTTTAAGCAGAAAAAGGAGAGATTTGGGTGGGATATTAGGAATAAATTCTTCCCTGTGAGAGTGGTGAAATACTGGAACTGGTTTCCCAGAGAAGCTATGGCTGCCCCATCCCTGCAATGTTCGACACTTTTTCTCCTAATGGGGGCAATTTGAAGTTTTCAAGACAGAGCTGCTATGAATATTTTGATTAAATCTGTACATTGCATCTCTGTGCACTTCAGTCACCCAAGGCACACACAGACATCCAGAATGTGAGAATCTCTCACAGGCAGGCACCAGGGAGGAATGCCATCAGAGGGAGCTGGAGAAATTACCTGCGTGCCACGGGGCTGAGTCACTCTGGGACTGAGTCTCTTTATCAGGGGGAAATGGTACACGGTGGAACATTGTTTAAATGTGAAATCCCATCTGTGTCAGTGAAGGGCAGAATGTAAATTATAGGCAGCAGAGGGAGGGGAGGGAAGCTGGCATGTGGAAAAGGCAGAGAAGTGAAAGGCAGGTTTCAGTGTGAATTCAGACCAGAGAGGGCTGGATTTAAGGAAGGAACAGTGGGGCAGAGGGAAAGGAAAGAGCCTGGCAGTGTGGAGAGAGGAACAGATTAAAAATGTACCCATGTTCCAGTTAGTAGTGGAGCCCAGGAGCTCCAGACATGGTTCTCTGAACAAGGAGGTGTCAGCCCAACCTCCTCCAACTCAGCCTGGGCAAACCCAGAGCTGGACTCTGCTTTGGGGCTCAAGACAAACCAGGACCAAGGACTGAGCTACACCAGAGGCTGAACCTGATCCTAAAAAACAACTAACTGGATGGACTGCAGCAACCCTCCTCCCTCCTCTCTTGCAGCCCAGCTTTGCAGGCAGCGTGTGCATTAAAACCCAGATTTTAATCCTGAGCTGTGGGCTAGTGGTAACTGATGGATGACTCCTTGTCCTGCAGCAGTGATGAAGAGGATACTCTTCCTCCTGCCCCCTCCTCAGCAGTATCAGACCTGTTGGTAGGGCTCTCTAATCACAGCTCTGCAGAAATCCAGCATCTGTGGGAAGGGTTAGCATTTACTGAACCTTGTGCATGTGGAGAAAAACAGCTTTAGCTCCAAAACAAGGAGCTGATATCATCATCAGGTATCCCATAGCTCTGTTCTGGTGATGATGACATTGCACAGAAAAGCCACCCCTAGGAGTGTGCCTCTGATTGAAAGTGCTCCAGGAAAAGCTCCCAGAGGCAGCTGCTTTTTCTGTTGCAGCAAAACTTTGTAGGATGCTTTATAAGGAAATACCCAAGTCCTTTCTTAGCTTCAATATTTACTGGAGACTTCTCCAAACTTCCCAGATCTACCTGCCTTGTGGCAGGGGAAGAAAGACGCTGCTCAGAGTAGAGGAGGATTCAGTCAGGAACATTTGTAGGCAATTAAAAGTCCACAAGACAACAGAGGACAAGGAGATGGAGGGCACTGGCCAATGTCTGAATGACTGTGGCAACTCCTGGGGTTTCCTGATGGAAAAAGGCAAATATCCCATTCAGATTCAAAGAGGGAGGTAAAAGGATCCAAGGAAGTTAAATGTGGTTGATTTTTCTTCAGACCTTTGGAAAACAATGGGACAAGTCCCTTTTTGTGCTGTTTACAGGAATGGGAGTTAATAAAAAGAGGATTATGAATATGATTTACTGAGAACAGGCTGAGTTTGGACAACTTCTTTGACTCCTGGGATGAGCTGACAGGCAAGAGCAGCTGGTGTCTCCTACCTGTACTTAAGCAGGACTTCTGACATGGTCTCACATGTCTATATACAGATTGGAGAGATGGGGACTGGATGGGCAGACTATAAGGCTGCAGCAGGAGATGGACTTGGCTCAGTGAAGACAAAGTTGAACAGTGAGATAGCAAGAGAAAAGTAAAAAATAAAATGCAGAAAAAGAAATTCTGTCTGTTTTAAGGTGCAATTCTTCACCATGGGCATGACTGATTATTGAAACAGCTTCAGAATATCCTTAGGGAGGTTAAAAATTGGACTAGATGAGATCTGGTACAACAAAATCCAACTCTGAAATTAACTCTGATTATAATCAGGCTGTGATTAAATGATGGGTCATCCTCAGTGTACTCTCACCTCTCAGAGGCCAGCTTTTTCAGCTCTCTGCCAGAGGTATAAAAATGGTTAAAAAAAAAACTATGCAAAGAATGACACGATACGGGAGGAATCACCGGATTTTATTTCCTTGTTCCTGAAGCCTGGGAATTCCAGCAGCTTCCAAAGGCAACCTGTGCTGTACTGTGACAGTGAACACAAACTCAAATATTTGCAAGGAAGGAAAAGATAAATAAGTTCACTAATGAAACTTTATTCCCCCAAAAGGGGTTAAACTTAATAAAAAAGGGGGAAACTTTCAAAAAAGAAACTATAAGAAATGGCAAAAATTGCAAAGTTCTTATATACGGTAGAGTAGATACTTTGCAGGCAACAAACTGGATGTCCAGAGGATAAATATATATCATGTATTAAAAAGATTTTGAAAAAAAGACTAAATCTAGATAAATAGGTGGCTAATAAAAGATTAAAAGTGATTGAAGCAAAACAAAATCCTTAAAAAGATCTAAATGAGAAATGAGGCATAGAAGAAACTCAATATCTGGAAGTTTAACATAAAACGTCAATAAATTATGCCAACAAGATTTGAAGAAACATTTTACTAAAGGAATGAAATATCAATAAAACCTTGCTCCAATTTATTGGTACAAGAATCTGTCAGGGACTCTATGGGACTTTTAAGTGGAGTAAAGGAGGTGTGCAAGGAAGGGATGGTCACAGCAGAAAGGTTTGATGAATTCTTCCAATCCTGTTAAATGTGGAGCAGTTTCAGATGGTTCCTACACCAACATTTATCTTGGGGAAGAAGAGGGAGAGAGTCAATCACAGGAATGATCCCTAACAGAAGGGTTAATAAAATAAATTATAAAAAATCAATGAAAAGAAAGGAAACATGATTCGAGAGGGAATGGAGATACAAAACTACTGTATTATTAATCGTGGTGTGAAGCTTGTCACTTCAATCAGACTTAGCTGCAGGGGAATATAAAACAGCAATTGTGCTGGCAGTTCTTGAGAAGGGCACCATAAGGACCTGAGAAATTAATGCTGATGTCTGAATTAAACTCTCTGGTGGGGTCTGCAAGGAGGAACAGCATCCACAGTCCCAGGGCTAAATGCAACTCGTTGGGGAAAAGGCAACACTTATTTTAGAGGAATGAATCCCCACAAATCCAACTGTTTTAAAGGAGTTTGTGAACATGTGATCAGATCACCCAGCTGGTGCAGTGGAAGTGGGTGAGTTGTCAGTATGGTCTTTCAACAGAGCAGTCAAAAAATGAAGTTATGGGATTAATTATTCTTGTAGATTATTAATTTATTAAAAGGTAAGAAACAAATAATTGATTGGTTTTGATGATGGAAAACGTTGCCACGAGAGTGCTGCAGGGTTTTCCACTGGGAACTGCGTTCTTGAATGCACTTGTAAATGATTTGGGTAAGACTGACAATAAAAGAGTGATGAAATTTGCTGATGACACAGAATTATTCATGGTAATTGAAACTAACATTCCCATCAGGAGCTGTAGGATCATCTCAACACCGGGCAACAAAGAGACAGGTGAAGCTGAGTGTTAGTAAATGCAAAGTAATGCACACGTGGGAAATGCAGCTCTAAATATTTATACACAGTGAGATGGTCTCTGGGGCAGCTATTTCCACTCAGAAAAGAGATCTTGGCATCAGAGCCCAGGGGAACTGAATGTTAGGAATTACTGGAAGGGAATAATGAACAAAACAGAGTAACAGCATGGAGCTGCTTAAATCTGCAGAGTTACCTTTTCTTTTGTGTGGAATCATTGTAGTTTCTTTTCTAAAATCACGTTTTAGACCTATGAACAGTGGGGAAGAATGGAGAAGGTGAGTAGGAAGTGGTTACTCACTATTATTCATAACACAGGAACCAAGAAGCATCCAGTAAAATGACCAGGAGTCAGACTGGAAGAGAAATGAAAGGAAATACTTCATCACACATGCCTGTATTACTGCAATTCCTTCTCTCTGAGTCACCAGGGTGGGATTCATCTGACTGAGCTTTAAGAGTGGATTCACCCTGTTTGAACTGGGCATCTTTTGTGCCAGAGGCCACTCCTGAGCTGGGGACTGAGGCTCCACAGAGAGCCAGGAGAGGTAGGAATGTGGTTCACCCCAGCCACTACAGAGCTTTCTGTTAGCAGAGGTTGTGTAACACCTCATTGTCCACAGACTGCGTTGTCCAGCTCCCTGTACACAAAACCATGGAATCAGAGCATGATTGTCTTGGAAGGGACCTAAAAGATCATCCAGTGCCACCCCTGCCAT
Source organism: Poecile atricapillus (assembly GCF_030490865.1). Classification (NCBI taxonomy): domain Eukaryota; kingdom Metazoa; phylum Chordata; class Aves; order Passeriformes; family Paridae; genus Poecile; species Poecile atricapillus. The sequence continues at coordinate 3,091,980 of NC_081289.1, read as the reverse complement.
GGGCAGGGACAGCTCCCACTGTCCCAGGTTGCTCCAAGCCCTGTCCAACCTGGCCTTGGACACTTCCAGGGATGGGGGAGCCACAGATCCTGTAGGAAACCTGTGCCAGGGCCTCAGCACCTCCCAGCCAGGAATTTCTTCCTTATATTCAATCAAAATCTACTCTTTTTAGTTTAAAACTCTTGTCTTGCCACTACATGTCTTTGTAAAAAGTCTTATTCCATCTCTTAACCCTCTTTATGTATGGAAAGGCTGCAATAAGGTCTCCCCAAAGCCTTCTCTTCTCCAGATTTCTTCATAGCAGAGGTGCTATTGCCCTCTAAGCATCTTTGTGGCCTCCTCTGGGCTTGCTCTGAGCAAATGGAGCTCAAACTTCAGGGATAAGAGCTCCAAGAGGAACAGAAAAAGCAGGCACAGGTCCCATTCCCCAGGGATTGCCGTGATGACAGGCATGTCCAACACACCCGAGCTGCTAGGGAAAAAACAAAGCTTAAAAATGCTACTTCTTCCCCCCCTTTTTTTTTTTTCCTTCTTTTTCAACAGGTTGACCTTAAAGGGCAGCATGCTCCACTCTGTCTGGTTTACAAGCAGATAAGAGCCACATCCTGGCTCTGGGTGGATGAAGGGGAAGATAAGTTGCTTTCATGGATGTGTCTGGGAAAGGGATAAATTATCTCCTTTATGGGCTCTTTGTTGGTCCTTTCCCGATTCAGGGCTGTCTCTTTGGCAGAACAAACACGTCACACAAGGAGATGCAGTTCATCACACAGGGCCATTGCTCTGAGACTGGGCTGCACACTCCGTGCCCACAGCAAATGTCACGGGAAAATGGATGGAGATGGGAAGAGAAAGAAAAAGAGAAGAAGAAAAGAGGATCAGTGGCTTTCTGCTGCTTTTGATATTGGTGGTAGAAGGGGACAGTGAATAATTATGCTCAGAGAACAGAAGCATCAATGAGATAAGGAAATCTGCTGGCCCTGCAAACAGGTATCCTTCCTAAAAATCACATCTGCCTGTTTTTGCCTGTTTTTGCCTGTTTTTGCCCTGTGTTGGTCCTTTTCTTCCTCCAGTTTTTGATTCTTTCAGTCAGGGAAGGCAGGAGGACGAAGCAGCAGGCTGCCAGGATACCTGGGTTTATCTCCTCCCTACTTATACCTTCTGTTTACTCCTGGGTGTGTCACTGTTTTCTTTTTCATCCTTCTTCTCTCTTCTCAAATACGAACAACATTTTTTTTCTAAGTCTCTAAAGCTCTCTGGGAGCAAGCTTTGCTTTTATTATGCTTTCATATACAATCAAAACAGGCTCTCTCTCGGGCTACTACACATTCCAGCCTTATGAGTTGTGTTAGTTAGACAAGAAATGCACAGTAAATAGCAAAGCCCAGGTCAGATGGTTCCCAGAGGTTTTTTCCTCAGACTTGCTCAGTCTGAAACCTAAATCTCCTTTTCCCAGAGCCTCCTTTTCACCTCCTGTGTTCCTGGATGATGCAGAGGATCACTGGTCTCTGTAAGTCAGAGCTCAGTAGCCTTTTCTCCACTCAGCAGTGACAGAAAAATTGCCAGCCTTGGACTCCCCTCTGTCTCTTCTAAGCCCACGAACCCACGGTGCTGAAGGATTATTGATCAGCATCAGCAAATCCCAGGTGGGCTTTCCCACCTGGAGGAATGTAGGAGGGGACTGAGCCAGCCCTTCACTCTGGCAATCCCTAAGTTTCAAGATCACAAATATGGGTATTTAGTTACTGCAGATCAGGTGATGGGTTAATGAAAAAGTTTTTACTCATTTTTAACATCATTGTGATCCCACCCTTCCTCATATTTTTTTTTTTTAATGGCTTCCTCCAAGAATAAAGCATTCCTTAACACAGGTCCTCCCAGCAGCCCTGGGAAGGATGTATCCCTGTTAGAGCAGATGGTGATTCACCCTAGTGAAGGCTTTTTTATCCTCTGCAGGGTTCTTTCTGAGCCCTAAAAGTGCTTTTAACCAGCTCCTGACAAGATGTCAGCAGAGAGTGAGAGCAATTTATGCCAAGGGACTTGTGGCTTGACCTCCCCAACTGCTGAAAAAAGCACATTTGTAACAGCAACTGGCATAAAGTTGCTTGTTCTTAAAAAAACCCCACCAAACCTGAAAAAATGTTCTGACAGGTATCTCCAGGGGCTGCACCACAAGACACTTGCATGTCCTGGGGAGGCAAAAGAGCTTTTAGTTTGGGCAGGATAAAGGTAAAGGGTTTACTTTCACTAAATTCATATTCCTCCACCTGACCTGCTCATCTCTGCCTGGATATTTAAAGGTGAGGAAAAGACACCTGTAGGGATTTGCTCACTCACACAAGCTTGGCTGTCCATGTAGAAGGAGATGAATTGCATCCTGGAGTTGCCTGTTTTGCTCTGTGCTGGCAGCTTGGAGGATTGCCTTATTGTCCAGGTAAAATCCCTAAAATCTGTGTTAGAACAATATTGGGAGAAGCAGCTCATTCAGGTGCAGGACAGTTTGCTCCTGGCTCGAGTTTTGGCAGGAGCCAGCTCCCAGAAACCCTAAGGGTTGAAAGGGATCTCAGGGAGTCCGTCTGTTCCTTGTGCCATTATCAGCTTTAGATGTTCCTTATAAAATAGAAGCACTGCAAATGGGCTGAACTTCCTGGAAAAGGAACACCTGGAATTAGTGTGCTGAGTACAAAGACAGCAAAGATTGGCATGAAAGGCCACCACTTTGTTTGAAGGTGACCTTGATGTTTATCTATGACCAGCAAGAGAAACACTCCCACCACCAGGAGCATCTGACTTTAGCAGAATTATAGAATTAATAGGATTTAATAAATCTCTAAGATCATCAAGTCCAAAAGTTAACCCAGCACCACCAACACAGAACAACACATCACCTACTCAGAAGATAAAAAAGAGGTCCACTGATGTGTTTTATTCAACATTTTCTGAGGAATATTCTTATTGGAGCCAATGGGAACTAAGAGCTGATGTCCCTGGGAAGAGTTTGGAAAATTTCTGAGTTCCCTCTCTGGATTTCCCCAGGAGCTCCTGGTCAGTTAGCCAAGCACAGATGCTCTTCAAGAGGAGGTGCTGACAGCTTTGCCTACACTTGGAAAAACAGACTTTGTCTACACAGCCATGGAAAAAGGCTTGAACATGTGAAATTTAATGGGTCAGAGTGGAGGTCACTCAGCTCGGTCTGGGCAGGAGCACAAACACCCTCCTCACACTGAGGAGAGCAATGTGCTCCTTACAGAGTGTTAATATCTGTGCTGGGCTCTTTTGTACACCCATGAGCCACAGAGGAGGTTTTAGGAGGGTTTCTATCCAAATCACAGGTAAAAATCTGCCAGCCAAAGTGGTTTTCAGGGACAACAACCTTCAGGAGGAGGAAGATGTGGCATGCTGGCAATGCCACCTGAGTCAGCACTGCAGGGGTTGTGAGCAGGGGCAGAAGGAGCTGAGACATTCCAGCTGTGCCTGCTGCCCAAACAGCTGCCCCAGGAAAAGTTGCCAAGGCAGGTTTAAAAATCTGCCCATTTGCACACATGGGTTCAGCTCGTGTGAGTGTCTGTGTGTGTGCAGACCACTCTGAATGACCTTAAGGTCTTGGACAACTTGGGAACTGCTGAGCTAAGCCCTTCCAGTGGCCCCAGTCCTCGGAATATCCATGCAGCTGCCAAGGAAAATCAATGGAAAAGAGACAAGTGGTGGAGACAGGGCTCTGACTTAAAATGGAGTTTTGCCACCGGGACTTGAGGCTGAAAAAAAGGCTTTAAGTATTGAATGTGTCATGACAAAAATTCTGTCTTCAGAAGGGGCCACTTTCTCAGAGCCTGAGTCCATTTCCTCTGGGTATTTGTCCTTTAACAAGTCTCCCTGATCAGAAAGACTCTGGCAGCTCTCAGGCACCTTCTGATCTGCTTTGTCCCACTGGAGGAGGAGCTGTGATCCATAGGATGGAGTTTGGCCTTTATGCAGTGGGGATGGAATCCATTATTTCCTTTGAAAGTGATGACTCTGCCTTTCGGTTGGCATTGGAAATGGACCGTCCCTGACTTCAAAAGACTGAGAGGATCTCTTATCAAACATCTTCAAAAACTGTGAAAGGAAGACTGGGAAATGCCAGCCAATTTCCTCTGTTTCTGTAGTAACTTGTTTATGTTTTCCAAGTCCTACTCTGAAAAATAAGTTGGCTTGAATTAATACACAGCATGTTTGGTTTTTGCTGTTCGTGTGTATGTGCACTTTATTTGATTCCCAGAGGTTGCCTCAGACTTGTTTTCTCAGAAAGGACTGAAGTATTTCTTTTGCTATTTTTCAGAACTACTCTGCTTGTCTGGTGCAAATTCTCATTTCTTTCCTTGCTGCAAATGAGTGCTTGATAATAAATAATTTTAAAAAAGCAAACCCACCCCTTCTATTTCCTATTTTGAAGAAAAGCAACAGAAATGACTCAGAATTGAGGGGAAAATGGAGAATGGCTGTGATATCACAGGGTAGGAGATGGAGGAGGGGAGCTGTGTCGATTCAATGTCTCTGTTGTGTTGCAAAGGAGGAGTTGCAGGAATATTGTCACCCCACAACCCTTTACATCATGTCAGCCTTCAGCCCTACATTTTGGGGACGAAAGAGAGGGCCCAGCCACAGAACTGAGTCCCAGAACTCCCCCATGGAAGTCCTCAATCCAATTTCTTCCAGTTTCAAACAGGCCCAGGGGACAGAGAAGGGGATCCTCCAAGAACATTCTTTGAATGTTATTCTGTTTCCACAGAATCATGGAATCCTAAAATGGTTTGGGGTGGAAGGGAACTTCAAAGTTCATCTCGTTCCACCTCCTGCCATGGGCAGGGACACCTCTCACTCGACCAGGTTGCTCCAAGCCCTGTCCAACCTGGCCTTGGACACTTCCAGGGATGGGACATCTACCACCTTTCTAGACAACCCATGCCAGTGTTTCAGCACTCTTACCATTAAAAACATCTCTTCTTTATGTGTTTGAATTAATTTGAATCTACACTCATTTAGTTTGAAACCATTTCTCCTTGTCCTATCACTACAGGTTCTTGTAAAAAGCCTGTCCTTGTCTTTGCAGGCAAACACCTGACCACAGCTTTCTAATTTTTTAATTTCCAATTTTTCAAATGTGCCACCTTCCCCCCTCAAAAGAAAAAAAAACCTCTTTAAATCTTTCAAATAGAGAATTCAGCCTTTTTGGTGAAAAACATGTTTTGTTGGTTTGTTTTTCCCACTTCTGGGGTTTTCACAAAGCAAACAAGCAAACAAACCTAAAGTGGAAAAGCCACTATAAGAAAACACTTCCACCCACAAAACAAACAAAAATTTGGTCACTTGAAAAAGAAAAAGCATCCACTCAAAACCCTTGGTTTGTTTTCCACGAAATTTTAGAAGGGAACTTAAAATCCACTCCCTGGCTTGTGTTGTCCAAAGCTCAAAGTACAAGAGATTTCCAACAGGAAACCTCCAGAGGTAAAGGTCACCCAGACCCCCCATGCAGGGAATCACATTTCAGGTGGGGTAAGATTTATGTTGCTCTGCAATCTTCCAAGGATTTAGTTAATGTCCTTCTCAGTTTGCTCTGCAGCTTACACACTTCTCCTTGGACTACCCATGTTTTTATATCCTATATTCCCATCCCATTTTCAAACTCTAAACTTAAATTGCACTTCTTGGGATCGGTAGTGAAGGAATAGTTTAATTTTCCTGGTAAAAATACTTCTGCAGGGGATGAGAATGGGAATGAAAATGGGACACTCCAGCACCAAGTTACACCAGTTAAACTCATGGAAACACAAGAGTAAGGGCTGCTTAATTTGTTTTCCTTCCAGTCATTTCAAGGACAGCTTTCTGATTTCCAAGGGAGTAGCAGAGACTTTCTGATACCTGAGAAAGAGCAAGGCTGCTTCAATGCATCACTTTTTTAACACATCAGCCTGCTGGCACGCTGAGGTGTGGCAGAAGAACAAGTTCAGTAAGGGTTGCATGGAGAAAAATGTGGGTGAGGGTAGATCCTGGGGTGCTGCTGAGGCACAAAGCTTTTGAGGAACAAATTGAGGACAGGGGATGAGAGAAGGAATTGCTGTCAAAATAGGGGAGAGTGATGCATCTTTCCAAAATGGTTTTGAGGGTACCCTCAAAGCCAGGAAGTAAAACCATTCCAGACTTCCAGCCTTCCAGTACTTAAAGATGGCTGTAAAAAAGAGGGAGAGTGAGTTTTTACAGGGACAGATAGTGACAGGAAGAGGTGGAACAGTTTCAAACTAAAAGAGGAGAGATTTAGATGAAATATTAGGAAGGAATTCTTCCCTGTAAGGGTGGGGAGGCCCTGGCACCTGGTTGCCCAGAGAAGTTGTGGCTGCCCCATCCCTGGAAATGTCCAAGGTTGGAGGGGCTTGGAGCAACCTGGGATAATGGAAGGTGTCCCTGCTTGTGGCAGGGGCTGGAACTGGATGTTCTTTAGGTCCCTCCCAATCCAAACCACGCCACGGTTCCATGACTGTCTGCATTTGTTACCACTGAGCTGTGTGAGCAAAATCCCAGCTATATTCCATCACCTATCTCTACTAACCACAGCCAGCCACAGAACAACCTCGAGGATGCTTCTCTGGGGAAAAATATTCCTGCAGGGCATGGGAGTGTTGCCACAAAATGGTTTGCAGCATCCTCTGGCCTGTGTCCTTTCTGCAGTGCAGAAATGAGCAGCCACCCTTCCACAGCTTCTTGTTGAGGTCCTGGTTGCTCTTTCCTTCATCTTTGTATTTATGTCTTCCTCCTCCAAGGCCTCAGCAAACAACAGGATCTCCTTGTGGGCAGCCTTGGCAAGGGAGCAAACCAGGGTGGGACAGAGGCAGCAGGGACAGTTTCTGTTCCCTTGTCCAGCCAGGACTCCCCTCAGAGCACCATTTGGCAGCTCCTGGGATTTAAACATTACTTTTTTTTACAGATTTTCCCTGTCTCCCTTTATTTTTTTTCTCTTCTTAGAGAGGTGTGTTTGGCTTTGGTAGGACAGGCTAACCCTGTCTGTAACAGGAAAGGCAACAGAAGTGTGGCTGCAAGTAGACCCCAGGGGAGAGGTCCAAGCAGGGCAAGCCCCTCCAGATATTTTCCAGCTTCCAGTTATTTTCAGAAGTTTGTCTCACTGGGAGCCCCCAAGGGATCTCTCTTTTCAATACTTGTCTGAGACCAGACGTCTCAATTGGAGACACAGCCTCTTAAGCATTCATATTTAATAACACTTATTTTTTAACTCCATTAGAACATGCTGGGAGGTGGATTCTCTTCACCAAACAGGGGGAGGACTCCGGGAGGGTGACTGCTAGGCAGGGATCTGAGCTGTGTTGACATGTGTGTGTTACAGCTTCATCTTTAACCTCTGTCCTCGTGAAGCCAGCTGGGAGATGAGGCTGGAATTAACCTTTCCCCACTGCAGGATGCCCACAGCTCTCTGCTTACTGGAAAGTTTTCTTTTTTCCCTTTTTTTAATTATAGTGACTCCGTGCAGCTGTCGGCATCTTCCTGCTCCTCCTGTTAACACAAGATTTGTAAGGAGGGTCTCTTTTCAGGAAGGCAGCTGTTTTTTCTCATTCCTTCACTTAATTAGGATGTAAGCTGCTTCTACAATCAGAAAGCAGATTGGGCTCCTTGTTGAGGACTCATCTGAGTTCCACAAGGGAAGGTGATGCTCAGGCCCTGCTCACAGTCAGGGTTTGTGTGGTGCTGCCAGATAATGTTTCTTGGATCTGTAGCAGTTTGTTACACACAGAGATGTGTTTTTGACAGTTTTTCTACATTCCCAGAGGTGGCTGCCAGCTCGTCTTTGGCATTTACCAAACTTGGAGGGGGCATCCAAACCAAGAGCTGGATCTGGCCACCCTCATGGACTTGATCGACAGCTGAGCATGAACCAGGAGCAATGGGCAGTAAGAACAGAAAAAACTATGAAATGAAATTCTTTCTCCATTTTAAATTTATGGAAACTCCTCTTATTCTCCTCTGCCTTAGTGACTGTGGTGCTGCAGCTCTCCAGAGCTTAGGACCCTGTTTGTCACCCCTTCAAGGCTGTAGGAAAGTCATCCCTTCAAGGCTGTATCCACTTTCTCAGCTAACTGGAAAATACCAGCACAGGGCTGCTGCAGAGGCAATGTCTGGACCATATTTTGAATTCAAAATGTACCCTGAGATCATGAAAAACTCACCTGGTGTTGCTTATTGGGGGAAACAGAGACAGAACCTGCTCCACACCACCAGATAGTTACAGGTCAGGGACTTCATGTATCCTGAGAGCTGGGAAAGGGAGAAATGAGATAGCAATCCCATGTTTTCAGCAAATTTTATCATGTTTTGTTAGTATTTATTGTTCATCCTCAGTCACAGGGACTGTTGTATGAGATTCTTGGGCTTTTTCTGTAAACAACTGAGAATTTCTAGGAAAAACAATATTGAAGCAAATGTAACCTTAGATTCTAAATCCCACTGAAGTCAAAGTTTTCTTTATTTTATAGGCTGACTATTCTGAGCATAAAACACTGGTGACTTTTCAACTTTCAATTGTTTCAGGAACAGCTGGACTTTTCCCTGTTGCAGAGTAACTGTGGAAAAGGAGCTGCTTCCACCATGAAGACCCAGGGAGGACGGTGAGAGGTCTCTGTAGCCACCCCTACACCTCTCAATTCACCATCTCTGTTGGTGGAAAAGGCTTTGCTGGGAAGGGAAGCCCATTTCCCTCTGGAATAATCACAAAGGATGATTAGATAATGCCTAATGATGGAAAGCCAAGCCCAGGGTGATGGTTTGTGGAGCTCCTCAGCGTGGAACCAGGCTGCAGATACCCTGATGGCAGAGTCACTCCAGTGGCAGCATTCCCTGGGGAAAAATGTGGAATGTCAAGCTCAGGACCTCTGTCATGTCTACTAGATGCAAAGGCTTGGACCTGTCAGGCTTGAGGACTGTCCCTGCAAAGGCAATTAATGTGGATTTTCCCCTGCAGATCATTTCCAAGAAATTGCTCCCACACTGTGCAGAACCCTTTGGGTCATGGAATTGTAAGGTCATGGAATGGTTTGGGTTAAAAAGGGACCCTTAGAGGTCACTTAGTCCAACCTCATGCAATGAGAAGGGACATCTTCCACTGCACCAGGTTATTCAGAGCCCTGTTTGGCCTCTCAGGGTGCAGAAGGACAGGAGCTGGATAATCAGGGACTTCCTTGGATGGGTGTCAGAGGCCTCCTCTGGGACAGCTTCTGCCTCTACTTTGGTCCCCAGAAGTTCAAGGCCTCCTTTTCCTCTCCAGGCCCCCAGACAAACTTCCCAAACTGCCAAAATCAAGGACCAAATGTCTTGTCTTCCAGAGGAGAACTGTGGAAATGTTTCACACCATTTAACAGATGACAGGAAGGCCTCTGCCACTGTGCAATGGAGATACTGTGCCACGGAGCCAGGGCAGGACAGATCCAGAGGTTTCCTTCTCTGCATGGCTTCTGGCACCTTTATCAGGGCTGATACAAGCATGAATATCCCCAGAGGATGGTTTGGGAGCTGGCACCATCCCTTTAGCACTTGCTCAAGAGGATATAACCACAAACTCCTCCAGATCTCCCTTCTTAATGCAATCAGTTTTCAAAAGCTCTCCTCCTCATCACCCAGCCCGACGGGGTTAAACACCTCGGAGGAGGCTGGAATGTTTTTAATCCCACTGATTTATTAAAATTGTCTAAAGATAGCCAGCTGCAACAGATAAAACTGCTGCCCTCTGCACTTCAGAAAGGTCCTCCCTGAGCCAGCTCTGCATGGAAAACATTGGCAGTGGCTGAGTGACCTCTGGAACGTGGTGGTACCTGCTGGCCAAACCCATGCCTGGCCAGATTTCCAGCTGGGTGACTTCTGCCAGCTCTGGCATCTTCCTTGGTCAGAGGCTTCATGGACAGAGGTGTGGTGGCAGTGGAGGTGGGCATCAACTGCCCCTAAAAGTATTTCAAGTTATAGGAGCAGGAGTAGAAACAAACAAACAAAAAAATTCCTGGCAAAGTGAGGCAGAGGGATTTTTATTTATCCCTGAAGGGGAAATTTGGGGAATTTGTGCATCTGTGTGTGTGTGCACATGCACACACTCCTTTGGGATCTCTACCTGGTGATCTGGAAGGCAAAAAGGGTGTTCACAAATGTTTTACTGCCCTTCAAATCCCTGCTGTGATAAGATCTTAGTGGTGCTTTGCTCTTCCCCTCCCAGCTGCACTGCCTGGACCACCAAAAGAGCTCTGCTCGATGCAGTGCTGCAAAACCTTACCCTTCAAGATCAGAGTCTGAGGCTGGGGAAAGAGGCAAAAAAGGCATCCAAATTTCTACCCTGCCCATTTTCTGCCTGTAATAAATGGATGCACGAGGCAGAGTTCAGAGATCTCTGCACTCCAGGCCAAACCAGGGCTCTGCAGGATGTGACAGCTTTGATTTGTGCCTGTCCAGAGCCCCCCAGAGACAAAAGACAGTGTCAGGAGTAATGGAATGAGCGTGGCAGGCAGAACCAGCAGTGCTCTTATCAGCTGGGGGAGGCAGAGCAGATCCCAGGAGCAGAGCAGACCAGGTACCAGGAACCAGATCTTAAGGTTACATTCCTCACATACGTGGGATTGCCTGCAGTCCCCCCTCAGTTTTCTTTGCAAATTGAAAATCTGAAATCTGCAAGGGGAAAAAAATAATAAATGTCTTAGTGAATAAAAGGTAATTAATTTTCTGCACTGTATTAATCTATAAGGTAATACAGTACAAAGAAATCCTTAGCCCAGCTTAGAGGGAGTGTATTGTTTAAACCCCAGGAGAAGAAATGTTTAATTTAATTTCACAGGTAGCTATTTTGCAAAGTCTCTGAGGGAGGAAACTGCCAATACCACCACTCCAAGAATTTGACACGATATAATTTATGTTGCCTTTGTACTGAGAGACCTCAGAATGTTGCACACACATGTGGGCACCCACACACGCCCACAGAGAAACCCTTCTGTGAACTTCCAATGTCACAACACAAAAGAAAGGGGGGAAAAGTGGAAAAGAGTGGTGGAGTTGGCCAAAGTCTCTACACAAGCATGTGGTGAGCCAAGAGAGGGATTTCTGGTATCCCATGACCCTGTGCTGGCTCTTCCCTTGGGATCACATTGCTCTCCTGCCTGCCTTTATTTTTGCAAGGATTAGGGCACAAATAATGTCTACAGGAATGATGTTTTATAGAATCAGGGAATATCCTGAGCTGGAAGGGACCCCCAAGCATCATCATCAGTCCAGCTCCTGGCCCTGCCCAGACACCCCAAAATCCCACCCTGTGCATCCCTGGGAGCACTGTCTGAATACTCCTGGAGCTTTCACAGCCTTGGGGCCGGGACCATTTCCTGGAGAGCCACCACCCTGTGGGGGAAGAATCTTTCCTGATATCCAGCCTAACCCTCCCCTGACCCAGCTCTATGCCATTTTTTCCGCTCTTGGTGGCCTGTCAGGATGGCACAGCCATGCCAAGGCTGCACAGGTGCTGATGCCACCAGAAGTCACTGCTCTGCAGGGGAAGAGAGGGCACCTCCACACACCATCCACTCTCATTTCACTTCCCCATCCATTCCAAACCTGAAGGAGTTTGCTGTGAACTCTGAGAGGTTTCAGTTTGCATGGACAGAAGGCACTAATAATGTCACAGGCAGCCTAAAACTTTAATCCAAGCCTCAAGGGCTGTGATGGTTCATTGCTTTCTGGCAGAAGTTTTATTTCATTAACTCCTCTGGGGTTTGACTATCTTAGAATGGGAAAAGCCTTTTCTCCATGTTATTCCCATCAGTCAATGATCAGACCTGCCAAAACACGGAATGTGGTGCTCAGGGACGTGGTTTTGTGGTGACTTGGAAGTGTTGTGTTAATGGTTGGACTCAGGGATTCTTGGGGCTCTTTTCCAACCTAAATGATTCGTCAGTTCCATGTTCTCTAACACGTGGAGTGGTGGCCTTGCAGAACTGATTCCCTCCTTCTCTCCTGCTGTAACTGCTCATCTTTTCCTCCAAAAACCCCACCAGCCAGGGTGAGCTGTGCCTTCCAGCCTGTTTGCACGTTGACATCACGGAATCATGGAACTGTTTGGGTTGGAAAGAACCTAAAGATCATCCAACTCCAACCTGCCCTGCCATGGGCAGGGACACCTCCCTCTATCCCAGGTTATTCCAAACTTTGTCCAAGCTGGCCCTGGACACTTCCAGGGATGGGACAGCCACAGCTTCTCTGGGCAGCCTGTGCCAGGACCTCACCACCCTTTGAGTGAAGAATCTTTTCCTAAAGATTCTTTCTTTTTCATCTCAATTTTGCCTCTTTTAGTTTAAAATTGTTCCCCCTCATGCTATCACCATCCACTCTGTAAAAGTCCCTCTCCACCTCTTTTATAAACTCCTTTCAAGTACTGTAAGTCCACAGTAAAATCTCCCTTGACCCTTCTATTCTTTGGGCTGAACAACCCCAACTCCCTCATTCTGTCTCCACAGCAGAGGTGCTCCAGCCCTGGAATCATCCTGGTGACATCCTCTGGATCTGCTCTGACAGATCCCACATCTGACTGAGAAGGGTGAGACTAAAGCACCCCATCAGCTGATATGCCAGGCTCAGGAAAAGGCAGAGGAAAGCCTCAGGAAAAGACACATTTCTCAGGCCCAAGATGATCCTGCAGCCCAGGGTTTGCAGAGCAGACATTGCCCTCCCATTACAGCCCCATGATGTGATTTTCATGAAGTTTTCACAGGAGTTTCTTGCCAAGATCCCTGCTCTGATCCTGCCGGCCGAGTTGTGTCAGGGTGGGACAGCACAGCCCACATCAGTCCCTCTGCTGGAGAAGGGACTTGAGGGACTGGGGGTTATGTCCCAGGGGCATCCACTCAGCTCCTCTAATCCCTTTTCATTCCACAGCTGTCCCATGGCACTTTGCCACCCGTGAGCTTGTTGAGTGTGAAAGTCTCTTGCTTCACAGCTAGCTTTGCAAAATCTACGCTGTTCCTGCTCCAAGATAAACAGAGAAGCCCAAGCAGCCTGTGAGAGCAGTCTCCTGATGGGAGAGACCTGAGAGGGCAGATTAGAAAATAAAAGGAGCAAGAAATGTGTAAGTCCGGGCCAAATTATGACTAAGGCGAAGATAGGATAACGGCTTTCAGTTCTTTGAAGAGCATAAACACCATGATGGGAGAGCAGATATGATGAGATGGAGGAGGCTGAGCAGAGAAAAACATTTGCTGTGGGTTAAGAGATGATTTGAGGCCACGAAGGAGGCTCAGAGGGAGGAGAAAGAGCCCTGTGGCTGCTGTCCATCCCCCATGGACAAGCCCAGGTGTGGGGAGCACGCCTGGATAGCGTGGCAGTGGCAGGCTGACCTGGAATCGGATGGGAGAAGGCTGGGAAAGGAAGGAGCTGTTCCTGTGGTTTCTGGGAGCAGGGCTGGGTTTGCTCACTCCACCCAGGGAACACCATTGCGTCACACCTGGCAGCAGGTGCAGGGAGGGGAATTTCCACCTCTGTTCTGCTCAGGTGAGACCCCACCTGCAGACCTGACTCCATCCCTCCAAGGGCTGGAGCCTCTCTGCCATGGAGCCAGGCTGGGAGAGCTGGGGGTGATCACCTGGTGAAGAAAAAGCTCTGGGATGACCTCAGAGCCCCTTCCAGGGCCTAAAAAGGCCCTATAAGAGCAAGGGGAACAGACCTTTTAGCAGGGTCTGTAGTGATAGGACAGGGGGTGATGGTTTCAAGCTAAAAGAGGTTCCATTTAGAGAAAAGTAAGACATTTTTTACAATGAGAACAGTAAAACACTGGCACAGGTTGCCCAGAAAGGTGGTGGATGCCCCATAACTGGAAAGATTTATGGACAGATTGGGCAGAGCTTGGAACAACCTGGCCTAGTGGGAGATGTCCCTGCCCATTGCAGGGGGTTGGACTGGAGGACTTTGGGAGGTCCCTTCCCACCACTCCAGAATCCTCTGATTTAACTAAGCAAAGCTTCCAGCTTTCCTGCCACATCTGGGACACAAACTGTGCCTTTCCTGCCACATCTGGGACACAAACTGTGCCTTTCCTGCCACATCTGGGATACAAACTGTGCCACAGGGCTGAGAGATGAAGAAGTGGTATGAAACCCCTTCTGCAAATAAAATGCCTTTAAAAGAACCTGGCCCCAGATGCCTGAGATCTCTGAATGCCCAGGGTGTAACCTGTGCAGCCAGCCCTGGCAGTCCCTGTGAAACAGTGATTATGTTACAAAATAATCCCCAAACTTTAATCAGTTCTTAATTAAGAGGTGCCTCAGAACTAAAAGAGCACATAGCATTTAAATCCCTTGGTGCATTGCACCAAGAAATCATTCTCCTGTCTGCAATCCCTGGAAGCTACAGCTTTCCAAGGGGGCAGATGAGTGAATATTTCTCAAGCAGTTCTGAGGCCAACGTGACAGCACATTTAAATAACATTTAAATAGGGCTGCTGAGAGATCTGGTTTTTGCTTTTCAGCCTATCAAATCAAATAAAGTGAAGTTGACACAGGAAAAAAAAAAAACAAAAAACCCAAACCCTCCAGGATTTCCAAGCTCTGTAGAAAATCACCAGGAGCATTTTGTGAAACCTGGCTTCAGAGCCAAATCTGCAGCCTAAGCTGAAGCATCTGGGAGCAGTTTCGCTGGTAGGATATTGCAGTGAAAATTGTTTCAGCGAGAAAGTCAATGTAATACCAGAGGAAATAGAGGAATTGGTGTTGCTAAGCCTTTCAATTTGATCACATGTGTGTTTTGGATGTAAAGCCCCAGCTGCTGCAGTAATGGTGTGTCTTAGAGTTCCGAGAATTACAATGCAGAGAAATTATTTGACTGCAGAGAAAAATGGAAAAATAGGACAACTTCCCATCAGAAGGCAAATAAATGTCTTGGGCAGGGTTTCAGCAGTGTCTTTAAAATAGGCAGTGACAAAACTTAAAGAGGGGGAAGAGGAGATGCTGCCCCTGAGCGGCACATGGGGATTAACACTGAGATACCAAAGGGTCATCTCTAACCTTGGACAGAAGTTTTACCACCAGCCATCAGGCTGGGCATAAATACTTGCTTTCCACCTGCCAGCTTCTTTAATCTCAGAGGAAAAAAAATATCCATGATGGAAGGAGAGAAAATGGAGCGCTCTGAGGTGTTTTGGAAGTGGAACCTTCCCTGTGCAAAGCTCACCTTCACCTGAGGGCTGTTCCCTGCAGAAGCACAGAGCAGAGCTGTCAGTGGCCTTGCATAAGGGCTGGTAGAGAGAGGTGGAGGCAAAATTCATTGAAACAGAGATTCTGAGAGACCACAGTGGGACAAAGTGCACAGCACAAGGCACCTGAGAAAGCATCATCCCAGAATAGCCTGGGGTAGGGACAGAAAAGGAGCAGCATTTTATTCTCACTTCTTACCATCAGATTGCAGGGAATCTCCCCCAGCCCTGTGAGAGAGCAAGAGCTGGGAGCACCTCTGCTGCCAGGCAGATCCTGGCAGAGCCACATCCTCTCCCAGATGCTGACAGGGCTGTGAATTAGGGGCTCTGTGTTGATGTGAGGCAGACAACCTGGGATGGATTTATTTCTTCCACGCTGTAAAGGTATCAGCAAATTGTTTCTGCTCGTTCAGTCTGGGAAAAGAGCTGCAGCTGGGAGCAGAGGGGCTGTCTGCAGCTCGGGGGGATGCAGTGTAATTTGGACAGCGTGGGAAAATCCTCGGAGTTACCCCGGAGAGAGGAGGAGGAGGTGGCTGGGGGCAGGACGTGGCCTTCCTTTACAGGAGGTCTCCGAGGGCAGGTTACACAAATATCTGTCAGCGGGGCCAGAGGAGAGCTGATCCTGCCTTGGGGGATGTCATGGACTGCGTGACCTTTCCAGGCCCCTTCCCACCCTGTGAGGCTGCGGGCAGGGGGGATGTGTGCAATAAACCCTTCCTGGCTCAGGGAAGGATGTGTGTGTGGCAGTCCTTCCCCGGCTACAGGCAGCACCATCACGAGTCCCACAGCTGGCTGAGACCTGATTTGGGTGAAGAATTTTGGGACTTATTGGTGTCTGCAGCCCTACTCAGCTGCATTTTGTGCTTCTTTGCTGCACTGTCCATGGATTTCGACCTGGAGAGGTTGGGCTGAGTGTTTCAAGGAGGGGGAACTGAGGTGAGGATGTCTTAATGTGCAAACAGGCAACTGGAGAGCACTGCAGCTTTCCTGGGTTGTGCTCTCTGCTACCTCCCAAGGATGGGCTGGGAATCACCTCTGGATGACTTTGTGTGAGCTGACAGCCAAAGCAGGACCAGGACACAAAGCAGAGCAGGAAACTGGGAAAAGTTTAGGCTAAGTGACTTGACCAAGGTCATGCTGAGTCATGATGCAAACCTGGAAAAGCTGTGGCTGCCCCTGGATCCTTGGAAGTGTCCAAGGCCAGGTTGGACAGGGCTTGGAGCAACCTGGGGTAGTGGAAGGTGTCCTTGTCCATGCGAAGGGTTGGAATAGGATAATCTTTAAGGTCCCTTCCAACACAAATCATTCTGTGATTCTGTAATTATAGCCTTGTGATCAAACAGACCTTTTTTTAGGAGCCCCCAAACACTACAAAAACCCTGATCAAAAATTGCCAAGGGTCTCACGTACCCCTGGGACCTGTAGCAGCCATAGGAGAAACTTCTGCTGACTTCATGAAATGGAAATATCCATTTGTTGCAGTTCTGGCTGTGAGCAGCGGCGTCTCCTCTATGTGAGCATGAGGGAGCAACCCTCAGACCCCTCACAGGAGCCAGCTGAGGATGTCCCCTCAGAAGGACAACGGATCCGGGCTGTGCGTGTGCGCTTGGAGGGAAGGAACTCAGGGTGGAGCCCAGGGAAACAATCCCAGCTCCATAGTGGTGATTAAACTGGACGTTAGATTAGAGCACCGGATCAGGTCAGATTAAACAATGAGGTCAGATGACGGAAAGGAGCCATCTGTGCCTTGTGGAGGGCTGGGGTTGCTGCAGGGATGGAGTGTGGCCCGACATCCCACAGCCTGTCGCTGTCACCCAGGCCACCACTCCCTTCTGACTGCCATCACACAGCTCCCTCCTGCAAGGAATGCCGTGGGAAGCGGTGCTCTGCCCAAATCTAATCAGCTCCTGATAGGGAAATACCCCCCACTGTGGAAGGGGAGGGCCTGTCCACAGTCCCCTTCCCTGTCTCTGCTTCATCTGTCACCTGTGGGAGTCAGGGAGGTGAGGGATGGTGGAATGAAACTTCCTCAGGCCACTGGGCTGGAGGGGTGGGAATTCTGCCATGGCCAGGGCATGTAGGAGTGGACAGGAGGGGCTTTGGGGGCTTCATCCTCCTGTGCTCACTGTGGCAGTGGGGGGCACAAAGAGGTGCAGAGCTGGGAGAAACACCTCAAGGAACTGCAATTCCACCTGCACTTCTCACCTTTGATTTGCACAATGGGATGTTCCTTGGAGTCATGAGGTCTTTTCTTTTTCCTCCCCCAGCCCTGAGCTCACAGCCTGGAGAGAGATGCTTGATTTTAGAGAATTTTTGCTACTTCTCCCTTGGCCTCCTGCATCCCCAGGCTGAACCCTGGTGGACAGTGGGCAGATGCTCCATGGAGCAGGGGACTCTGCTCTGGATCTCCTTCCAATTAACTCTTCTTGAATTCATTGCTGTGTTTATCCACCATCCCTGGTCCTTTCTGTTTCATAGAATCATTTATGTTGGAAAAGATCTTTAAGATCAAGTCCAACCATCAACACAGCACCACCACCATGTTCATACTAAACCTCAAGTGCTCCATCCACATGGTTTTGTAACACTTCCAGGGATGGTGACACCACCACATCCTTGGGCAGGCTTTTCCAGTCCTTTACAAACCTTTCTATGATTTTAATTTTTTTTTCCAATATCTAACCTAAACCTTCCCTGGTGCACCTTGAGGCCATTTCCTCTCGTCCTATCAGTTGGTACCTGGGTGACATTTGGTGTCCCTCACTTGGTTCTCCAGTGCTTTTGTCCCAGGAAGAACTGCAGGGACTTGACCAAGCTACCTGAACACAACTGATGTCACTGGAGATGTCCCAGAGCACCTTCATTGTCCACACAGGAGTGGCAGATGTGGCACAAGACCATGGGAGACCTGCGTCCTTTGAGTGGGACTTTGGTGTCTGACAGGGCTCTGGGGAGCTCTGGTGACACGAAGCATTACTTAAAAAGTTAATAATTTAAATTATTTATAAAATTGTTCTGGTACTAAAATTATACTTTCTAATTTATTTTTTTTTTTAATTATTTTCAGGATGGATTTAGGCCACCCCAGGAGGATCTGTGGAGAGAGTGAGAAGCTGCAGATATCATACAACTGTTTTCTTCTTCCCCCATCCTTCCCATGGCCTAACGTTGATTTTTAAATGTTGGTGACAACTTAATTCTTTGTGTCTGCATTGACAGTTTTCTACTGTCATTAATCATAGCGACCCTTGGCTGCTGGCAAGGGCTGATAGAGTCAGGCTGGAGTTTCCCAGGAAGCATCACAGGGCTTCCAAAAACTCTGAATTAACAAAGACAGCAAAAATGCTTCCCCAGAGGAAGGTGTGTGGAGAGGATCAGTTGGGACCTTCTCTCACTGTTGGCAGAGTTGATCATGAGCTGTCCCCTGCCCCTCTGCCCCTCTGCTCTCTCCCATTTTCTTCAGGGGAGCACATGTGGCTGTTTGCAGCCCAGAGCTCTGTTGCTGTGGGAATTATCGACTGTGAGGTGCACTGGAAAAAGCCCTAATCTCCTTCCTGCCAAACTTTGTGCTTATCTGCAAACCAAAAAGGCCATGTTGGGTTCTTGCCTTTTTTTTTTTTTTTTTCTTCCCTTCTCTTTTAGGACTTTGGTGATTTATGAGTTTACAGAGTTACAGCTTTTTTCTTTCTTCATTTGCCACCTCCTTTGGCACTGAGTGTGAGCCAGCTTCTCCTAAAATGAGATCTCTCTTGAGGCCTGCGTGGCTTCAACGTGTCTTTGAGATTATTTGAAGGGCCTTTAGATGCTTCCTAAAGCATTACAGCTCCAGAGGCCTTCTCCTCACAGCCTTCATTTGGCCAAGGAGCCAGTATGGGGAAGGATGTTGGCTACAGAAGCAGAAAAAATGAACATCTCTCCTTTGGTGTCAGGACATGAAGGAAAACAGAAATATTGGCTTGCTTGTTGCCCAGAGAAGTTCTGGATTCTCATCCCTGAAAGTGTTCAAGGCAGGTTTGGATGGGGTTTGGAACACCCTGGGACAGTGGAATGTGTGCCTGGCATGGCAGGGGTGGAACTGGGTGATCTTTAGGCCCCTTCCAACCCAAACTGTTCTGTGACTCTATAGAATCCATGGAGATGTTTAGGTCTCCATCCTTCAGCATGCAGAGGCATGAGAAGGCAGATCTGGGAACAGCTGCAGTCCACCAGAGAGCAGAGTGTGACCCTTCACGACCCTGTCCCACCATGCCAACAGCAGCAGCATCCTCCAGATATCCATATCCCTTCTCCGGCAGGGGAATGTCTGGGGAATGCCCACGCCACACGTGCCAGAGTCACCAAGGCTGGAAAAGGCCTCTGAGAGCACTGAGCCATTCCCCCTTATCCTGTCCATCCAGACCCTTGTCCAAAATCCCTCTCCAGCTCTCCTGGAGCCCCTTTAAGCACTGGAAGGGGCTCTAAGATCTCCCTGGAGTCTTCTCCAGGCTGAACACTCCCAACTCAGCTTGTCTGAGAAAGCTGGATGGAATTTTTTCAAGACCATTTTTCAGAACTGGGAAAACCAAACCAAACCAGCTGATTGCCAGTCTCCCCTGCCATTCCCTCTGCTTTCCAAGGCATCACATCTCAGCAGCTCCTCTAGACCTGGCCATCCCTGCCTGTCCCCAACTCTCAGGGCAGCTTGGTTTGAACTTTGGTGTCTTGTCCAACTCAGCTCTGCTCTTTCAAAGCACCTGGTGCTGCAGAGGCTCTGAGACACCTTTCATCAAATCCCTCATGCTGCTTGCCACCCCTGCAGAAAGAACATCAACCTCTAAACCAGCTTTGGGTTATTTTATCTCCTAAATCAAAAGGGTAGCACAGAGAGCTGCTACAGCAGAGTCCTGTCTTCTCTTTGTCAGAGGACACTTCTGCACTGACCCTCACAGAAATTTCCTATCATGGCACTGCAGGTTCAAAGCCGTCCTCAGTGGGGTCTCAGGCTTGAAGGGACATCATGAAAAAAGGGCAGATGAATAAAGATATCCAGAAGCTGCTCTGCTGGGCAGGCTGATGGATTGTCCTCCATGTCCTTCACAGCTGTGATACAATAACCCATCAATTTGCTTTTTTCCCCTCTCACTCCAAATTTACCTGTTCTATCCCAACTTGCAGAACCCATTCAATGTCATGAAGCACCTCTGAATGCAGATAGGTCTTAAGTAGAAAATTTTTCTTAAGTAGAAGGATTTTTTTTTTATATAAACAAAGGTACAATGTTTATCTTGATAGGTTGAGAGAAGAGGGCTTTGGGGAGACCTCAGTGTGGCCTTCCTGTACTTAAAGGGGTTTTATGAAAAGAGGGAGACTGATTTTGGACAGGCAGATAGTGATAAGACATGGGGGAACAGTTTCAAACAGGAGATTTAGATTAGATTTTGGGAAAATATTCTTCTCTGTGAGGGTGGTGGGTCCCTGGCACAGGGTGCCCAGAGCAGCTGTGGCAGTTCCTGGATCCCTGGCAGTGTCCAAGGCCAGGTTGGACAGGGCTTGGAGCACCCTGGGATAGTGGAAGGTGTCCCTGCCCACGGCAGGGGGTGGAACAGGATGGACTTTAAGGTCCCTTCCAACCCAAACCATTCTGGGATTCTAGAATTCTGTGATCTCAGGCTGATAAATGTCCTCCCACACAGATGAAGGGCAGGTAAGGTGGAAATCAAGGTGTCATCTCTCTCATTTGAGGTCCCAGACTGGCTCAAAGGCATTACCAGTATTCAGCTTTCCATCACTCAGCCATTACTCCCACTCTGGAAATCTCTCCATGCCCTGGTCCCCTCTGGTTGAGCCATGAGGGTGTCAGGTAGGAGAGGTTTTCAGAGCTCTTCTTTCATACTGAACAAACCTTTCCTGGGGTGTCCTGAGCTGACCTGCTTTTATCCCATCCCACATATTCCCTCAGCGTGGTGCCAGGATAAGAGGACGAATTTCTCTGCAATAAACGGCCAATTTGTCTTCTACATGTTTATCTTTTTGAGCCAGTTGCCTGATGATTTATTTCTTATTTGGAAGGGTTGGCACCAGAATAAACCACACCCAGTTATCTTTGGGTTTGCAGAGAATGGATACTCCCCCTTTCCCCCTCCTTCTTGTCAACGAATTAAAAGCACACCATCTTCTGATGCACAAATTGCTCTGTCAGATATAATGATTTTTATCCCAGCTCTTAATTTGCTTAATATGTTAAGGCTGGTGCCAAATTCACTCCTGCTCTGATAGTCAATTGCTCATGTTCAAGCAAAGTGGGTGTAAATTGATAATCTTCCTGATTAACTTGCTGGGACAGTCTGCAGAGCTGAGGCATTGGGGAATCAAGCTCAAGGCTTGAATTTCTGCACAAATTCAGCTTCCACAGGCTGTTAAGCAATGCTGTGGTTGTTCATCAGCCTGGGCTCTGGTCTTTTTGGCCAATCTGCTGTGTTTGGGTTGTGGCAAGCCCAGGAGGATGCTGAGTGCTCTGCTGGATGGAGGCTCAGTCCATGGGAAAACCATTTCTGTCTGGAGAGGGGAAGGAAGAATTCTTCCAGAGGTTAATCCTATACACAGAGTTAAAGCATAACACATAATAAAATTCTTTCAAGGGACCCCAGAGAGAAATCTGGGACCAGTCCTTAAGGAGAGATCACAGTGAAACAAGTTCACCTCATGATAGTCACCACTATTCCTCCTCTCCAGAAATTCTGGCTGCCTGCTTGGAGACAGCAGTTTTAACAGTGTTAAAAACCAGTGTTTTAACAGTGCTGCAGCCACTGGAACAAACCACTCTGGCTCTTCATGCTGCCCTCTGCTCTGGGAAAGCAGGTCCTTTACCTCCACTGGGTTGTGAGTGCACAAAACAAGGAGAGGACACAACCCAGGGCGAAATGTGTGTGTAATTCAGCGCCTTCGGTGGGATGCTCTCTCCCCACGCAGCAGTGACTCCATCAAACAGCAGCTGATAAATCTGCTGCTGCCTCTGGGTTGCAAAAATCAGCTTTTATTTATCTGCTGTACGTGGTGGCTCTTGATGTAAGAGCCAGAAGAATGAGGTTTGTGCCTGTTGGAGATGACTTGGCCAGGAATTCAGGGTTACTCACACAGGACTCATCACTCATTACAGTCCTTGTGTTTGTTTTAACCCCGGGCTTTCAGTGCTCACAGTTTGAGGTGTGGGAGTACTTTCAACTCTGTCCTTAAGCAATGTTCCTGTAGCTCCAGGTATCCTTTTGGGAAGACCTGTGATGATTTTTTTTTTTTAATATAATAGAACGATATTTCATAGAATAATAGAATCATTTAGGTTGGAAGGCATCCTTAAGATCATCAAGTCCAACAGTTTGTACGTCTCTCGTTGAAAATCAGCCAGCAGCTGGTGTCACCACAGCAATATTATCATCAAGGGACTTCACACAAACTAAAGAGCCTTTTATCCTGGATTTGGGAAGATTTTTAACACGGGAAGGTGGAAGAGGCTGCCCTCGCGTGGTAGAATTCGCAAAATCTAACATCTGGCTTTCCCAAGTTTCGGGGATTCCCTGGGAAAGAGAAACTCTGGAGGGCATTCCCTGGGTCACACATCTGCATTCCAGCCAGAGACACCGGGGATTCAAGAGGTGAGCAAAGGAACAGCCCTCTCCCAAAGTTAATCTAGGAAAGAAGCACTCTGAATTCGTCTTGGTCAAGTTAAAACCAAAGAAAAATCCAACACACAAACCCCCCCAAACCACACACAAAAATATCAAGGAAATTTCCCAAAGCAAAGTAAGATCACATCTCAGCAGGTGCCTGTGATGGAGAAACTCGCTCATGTCACAGGTTTTGGTTTTTTCCCCAAAGGAATTGCAAATTCTGTGCAACCTCTGCCTGTGCTGTTACCTTGCTGTGTCCTGCTGTACCCTTGAAAACAGACATGGGAAAAACCTCCAGAACCCACAGAACCACAGAACACTTAGGGTTGGGTGAGACCTTCAAAAATCTAGTTCCACATTCCTGCCATGGGCAGGGACACCTTCAAAACTCCATCTTGAAGCCCTGTCCAACCTGGCCTTGGACACTTCCAAGGATCCAGGGGTATGGATGCTGAGAGCAGGCAGGAGCACAGAGCCTGTGTGAAACGAAGTCACACAAGGTTCTCACTCTGGCCTGAGAAAGCATAAGGAGGAATCCAAACAGTCCTTGGAGAAGGACAACAACCTTTGTAGGTGTTGTTTGGATCCTTGTTGTTTACTTGCAAGAAACAGTCAAGGGGTGGTGTTCCCCAATTGTTCAATGATGATGATGTGTTGGTTTAATTACCAATGAGAGTTGTACCTCTTGGACCTTCTCAGACCTGTCTATAAATGAAGATTGGGAATAATAAAACTTCTTCTCTTGATCAACCAAGCTGAGAGAGTCTGTGTCGTACTTTCACTGTTCCTAATAAAGTGCGACACAGGAGCAACCACAGCATTTCTGGGCAACTTATACCAGGGCTTCACCACTCTCACAGGGTAGAAAATGCTCCTGAAGAGCCTTTGTTTGGAGAAAATTCAGCTGTGTCCCCAGCAAGAAGATGCTCACGGCATCCCCAGGCAGTATCTTTGCTTATCAAGGTGGAGCAGTTTTTCTCCCCTCCTGAGCAGCCCTCTCCTGGCCTGCTTTCCCTGAGGACATCTTCATGTTTTCTCCCTTCACTTCCAGCTGTGAGATCTCCAGAAGAGCAGGAGGTGCTGTCAGAGGGGAGCAGGGACACAGCTGTAGGAAGTGGTGGCAGCCACTCCAGCCTATAACCCCTGTCTCCTTGTGCACTGATGGACATTGTCCTCTCCTCGGTGACAATCCTGGATCCTGGGAAGCTCTAGGGAGGGATCTCAGCTGCTTCTTACACAGCAACGTTCCTGTTAATTTGCAGACATGGAGAAACAACACAGCTGAGTACAGGGACCCTTCTGTGTCAGACTTGGCTGTGGCTGATCCAGCTGATCCAGAGGTCCAGAGGTCTTTGTAGGAGGAAAAGGCATCAGTTCTCCTCTGCAGAAATGAGGAATCAGCCAGGGATGAGCCTCTATCCATTGCACACCTGCAGAAAATATGGAAGTCTTTAGAAATGGCAGAGCCAGTCCATGTCTCCACTGGTTACCCCGTTGTGCTGGCAAGAGAAGCAGAACATCTTCATTTCACAGCTGAGGGAAACTGAGGCATGGGGGAAAGGCTTGCACCATGATCTGGGAGGAAAACAAATTAGCCCTGAGGAGCTTGTCTGAAGATGTTGTAATTATGGATTTTTGACTGGGTTGAGTTCATGGTGTTCCTTCCACTACACATCCCATGCAAAACTTTATTGGCAGAAACGTAAGTTGGCAAGTTTCCTAAACAGCCCAGCATGGCAAAACCCACCTGAAAGACACTTCCATTTTCCTGGCAATCTGCTCTAAAAAAAAGCATCTTTAGGACACTTTTAAATCATTTAACTAATTTACATGTGGAGCCACAAGCAGCCAGGAAGGTACACCACGTCCTCTCAGTCCCATGACATCATAGTGACATTAAATAAGAGCATTGCTGTTAATTCAGTCATGGTCTGAGTGACGCTACCTGAGGGAACGGCTGGAGCTGTGCCAGAGGAGGTTTAGACTGGATGTCAGGAAAAGTTTCTGCCCCCACAAGGTGGTGGGGCATTGTCCAGGCTCCCCAAGGAATGGGCACAGCCCCGAGGCTGCTCCAGGAGTGCTTGGACACCGCTGCCAGGGATGCACAGGGTGGGATTGTTGGGGTGTCTGAGCAGGGCCAGGAGCTGGACTGGATAATGTTTGTACATCTCCAGCTCAGGATACTCTGTGATTTTATAGTTGCAATGCCAAAGTAACTCACCTCATTAACGGCATACTCATTACTTATTAATTATTAACTAATTATTAATTACTCATTAAATATCTTGTTTTGTGGAAGGAATTTTTCCTTCTTCCTCTTGCTCAGGAGTCGATCCCACCCTGTTTAGCGTGCTGTGTTCTGGGAGCCCACACTACTCACCCCCTTATCAAGGGTAAACCCCTCTTTCCCTGTTTACCATCAACATTTTGCAAATCAGACCTCTGCCTTACGAGCTCTTCCTACATTTCCAGCGCTCTCCCTGCTAGCCGTGAGACTGGAATTAAGAGTTAACACAGAGCATCATGGAAAGCTCAGCTCTTCTCTGCTCTGGTGCTCCCAGCTCTGGTTGTGTCTCTGTTGGAGAGAGGGGCGGCATCAAATGGTGCTTGCCTGATGCTGAGGTGAATTCTCCTCTTCTTCCTGACTTGCAGGCGGCTGGGATTTTGGGAACCGAGCACTTTGCGCTGCTGAGAGCAGCCAGCTGAGGGCAGGAGAAGCCCATGCATCGGTGCTGGCTGTTCACACAGTCTGACTAAGGAGGGGGAGATGAGGGAAGGAATAAAGCATCCTTGTCTTCAGCGTGCCCCCTGCACTGATAGCCCCTGTTTTATATCTCCCCCTCTTTGGGCTGGTCCCAAAAGAGAGCCTGGAGAGAGTCTGGGATGGGAGATGGTGGTGATGAACACTTCAGAGCTGGAATGATGGGAGAGAAGGAGCGCTGGGGTTCTGCACTGCACAGTCATCGTGGAAAAATGGAATGGTTTGGGTTAGAAGGGACATTAAAGATCGTCTCATCCCGTTCCCCTGCCATGGGCAAGGACACCTCCCACTATCCCAGGTTGCTCCAACCTGGCCTTGGGCACTTTCCAGGGGTCCAGGGGCAGCCACAGCTTCTCTGGGCACCCTGTCCCAGATCCTCCCCACCCTCAAGCACAACAAGGAGTCCCCAAGAGCCTCGGGGTCACTGTCCAAAGACCCTGGGATGGAGCAGCCCTGCCTGGGGACTCAGGCTGGTGCTGGGACTATCCCACCCCAGCAACTGCTGGAAAATGAGCTCCAGGCAGGCAGATGGAACATGGTATCCTTGCATCTCCTACTCCCAATGGAGGGATGCTGGCCAGGAAATTAGTAAAGGTTTTATGATGGGAGCAACTGTTGGTAGTGGTCCTTCATTCCTTTCCATTCCCAAGATGATGTAACAGAAAGATGTTTAACATTTGTTCTTGTATCTTTAATTTTAAGCCTGACTCTTAAAGCATTTTATCAGTATATTTCTCTCAGATAAATCTTTTGTCTTCAAAATTGCTTTACCAATCCACATTTTCCTTCAGCTTTGTTTCAGAAAGTTTGTAGGAGTCTCATAGCTACTTTCTGTGAGTATTTTCACCTGAGCAGGAAGGAACAGAATTTTGAATCTCTGGCAAAAATTGGTCTTTCATCCAAATCTAATGCTGGGACTTGTGCTAATTAAGAAATCAACCCAAAGGAAAGGGGTTTAAATATCTTTCCCCCTTTTTGCAATGACTGTTCACGATTCATCTTCTGTACTCTTGCAAAAGTGTGTTCTCTTGGAAATATCATATTTTCAGTGCTTCAACTAGCATCCATCTTCTCTAATTTTACTCATCTAAAAGTTAAGCAGCCAAATTTTAACTGATTACAAAATTTCCTTCCGTGGGTGGATTGAATTTTGCATTGACTGGGGCACATCAGCCCTTCCATTACATTGAAATGTAGAAATGATGTTTGATATTGGCTGGAAAAAAAAAAAAAAAACCAACAAAAAACCCACAATTGTGATATCTCTATATTAGAAAACTGGTTATGTAGGAAGAACTCATTTCGGGTTTGAATCAAATACAAAGGGAAACTGCAATCCTAATATAACCATAGCAACGCAATAATATGTGCTTGAAATGATCCGTGTGGTCAAAAAGAGCAGAATATCTGAATGTCTCAGCTAGAAGGGCTAGGAAACGAGTATGGAAAAATAAGATTTGAAGAAGCATGTTTAAAGAGAGGTGGCTGTTGGGGAACTTTCTGGGGTGATGTTTCTGAATGCCCCGAGGATAAAACCTTGATGGATAATAACTCCATGTATTCTAAGCCTGGATTTCAACAGAGATTTTCTGTGGTGAATTGAAGTGTGATTGGTCTGAACTGGAACAAGATGTGCTGATCAGTTCCTTTTAATGTTTCCTTGTGTCTGATGGATGCCAACTTCTGGGCTTTCCTCAGCATTCAGACTGGGAAACCTCCCCACATTCTACAGCAGAGGGGTTTTTACCCCAAACCATAGAAACAGAGAATCACAGAATGGTTTGGGTTGGAGGGACCTTAAAGCCCATCCAGTTCCACCCCCTGCCATGGGCAGGGACACTTCCCACTATCCCAGGCTTCTCCAAGCCCTGCCCAGCCTGGCCTTGGACACTTCCAGCATCCAGGGGCAGCCACAGCTTCTCTGGGCACCCTGTGCCAGGGCCTCCCCACCCTCACAGAGAAAAATTTCTTCCTGATATCCAATCTAAATCTGCCCTCTAAACCCATAAAATCTCTTGGATTTTGCTCACCAACACCAGAGTTTCAAGGTATGCCCCACCAGGGCTCTGCCCAAATGATCTCAGGAACAGCACGTGGAAGTGCAGCAGGTAACACTTGTAAAACAGACCCAAATACCTGTGAAAAATACCCAAAGTGAAGCTGTTTGCCATCACTTCAAGCATGTCTTGCACCCAGCCTGCATCCCTGTTGATGCACAGACAGAGGAAAGGACATCTGCACCTTCTGACTGTGCTTGATTAGTTAAATCACCTCTAGGAAATAATTTGCCTTCTCTGTTAGTACAACACAGCCAATTTTCTTCTCCTTGCCCCAGGGAGGCAGCAGCAGTGTCTGTCAGTGCTACAAGGCTGGTGCCCAGACCTGGAAATCCTGTGCTTCAGTAAAGGATTCAGCCTAATCACTGCAGAATGGTGTAAAAAGCCACTGCACTCCTCGCTGTAAGTCCTTGTGAGGGTGCAGGGGGTGATTTCTTGGAGCAGAGAGCTTGACCATTCAGCAAGTAAAAGATCCATGCAGCTGGAATCCATGGCAAGGGGAGAATCATTTGTGAGTGTTTAAAACTGGGCCAATTACACTTCTAAAACATTGTACTGATGGAGGGAGGAGGAGAGGGAGATAATAGGGACCAGGTGGGTTGTCCTCTAAGGAAAAAAACCCTGGATATCTCTTTTTCACAGACCCTGTTGTCCCAACCCAGGGTCTGGATTTAACACCAGGATGCTCAAGGCAAAGCCATGGGGATGTGGGAGGTCAGGGAGCAAGGTCAGAATATGGGTTGGGGTTTGAGGGCAGAGCCTGCAGGCAAAGGGCAAGCTGCTCAGATTAGAAACAAAGGCAGATTTTTTTTTCCCTTCTTAGGATTCGCTTAAAAAAAATTGAATTAAAAAGAGAAATAGAAGAACAAAAGAGTGAGGAAAGAACGCCTGAAATACAACATGCAAGTCTGCCTCTGTTTAGGGCCTGGCTGGAGATGAAACCCGAATGTTTCTGAATTAGAATAAAAACAACAAAGTGAAGGACATTGTGTTTTGATGGGTTTCATTTTATCCTTTGATAATTTTTCATTTGTATCCCGCAATGGCATTTCATTTGGGTCTCTGCCTGACTGCACATTTTATTCTGGAGCTTGATTTCACTCTATTACTGCATACATCAGTGGCTCCCCAGATTCAGTAACTTGGTCCTGCTCCTTAGCAAATAGACATGTCTGTGCTGTGCTTTGCTGTAGATACTTTTACAAGCCATTTCCCCATTGTGCAGGCTCATAAATATTCCTCTGGCATGGCCTTTTCTTCTGTAGGAAGGAAAAAAAGCCCACGGCAGTGAAACTGAGAGTCAGTAAAAACTAACCAATTTGTCAGTGGCATCTTTGGACAATTAAGAAACCTTGTGTCTCTCCTTGGGTTTTTTCTATCCTTCATAAGAATGGATAAATACTGAAGTGAGAGGAAATGCACCTGCTGCTCATTTAACTTAATTAAAATCCAGGAGTAAGGGAAAAATGCTGATGAATTGGGGGCTTTTAATACTGGATCTTCTAAAAGCAATAAACAACTGATTTAGGAATTGCTGGGAATAGCAGAGGCATAGAGGGTCTTAGCTTTGAGCAGAGGGTTTAGGTAATCTCCAAGACCCTTTAAGCTTTGTTTGCTGATCCCATTTGATGTTGAGATTCGGAGAGAAGCTGTGTCAGAACATGAGTTCAGTGCTCTGTCTCAGTCAAGCCACCAGAAAAACAAAAGTTCTCCTTCTTTGTGACACAGGCAGTTAGTGAGGGTTCACAACCCTGAGCCCTCCTCCTGAGAGGAGATGCTGAGGTGGGTGTGTTAACACAGCACTGCCTGTGCAATCAGTGTGCATAAGAAGAGGTGAAGATTTGCAAATGCTTTCTGTTCTCCCAGGTTTCCCTTTCTCTCTAACATTGCCATCAGAATCCTGCCTCCAGCTCTTGGGCCTCAGTACAGGAAGGAACAACTCCAGAGGAAAGCATTAGGTTGATCCCAGGGCTGGAGAACCTTTGTTATAAAACAGGCCGAGGGATTTGGAGATTTCAACCTGGAGAAGAGAAGGCTCCAGGAGAAGTTAGAGCCTCTTCCAGTATCTAAAGCGGCTCCAGGAGAGCTGAGGACAGACTTTGGACAAAGGCCTGGAGGGATAGGACAAATGGGAATGGCTTTAAACTGACTGAGGGTAGGTTTGGGTTAGATATTGGGTAGAAATTCCTCCCTGTGAGGGAGGTGAGGCCCTGGCAGAGGCTGCCCAGAGAAGCGGTGGCTGCCCCTGGATCCTGGAAGTGTCCAAGGCCAGGCTGGACAGGGCCTGGAGCAACCTGGGATGGTGGAACCCCACGGCAGGGGGTTGGACCTGGATGAGCTTTAAGGTCCCTCCAACCCAAACCATTCTGTGATTCCTGGTCTTCAACTTCTCTGGCCTCTCCTACCACACAGAGAACAGAGGCTGTAGATCCATCAGCAATCTCCAAGGCCCAGCCCAAGAGCGATGTCATCCTGAGCCCCAGCATGCTGCAAATTCCACTTCTGAGGGATGTGGAGGGTTGGGAACCTCCCTGGGGACATTTCTCTGCACAGTGGGGTGACTGCTGGATCACAGCAAAGCCAAGGAGGGAGAAGATGTTCCTGGGAGAGGAGAAGAGCAGATAAATAACACTTGGAAAACAGCTGTCCCTCCCAGCCAATGCAAATATTCCCTTCACCATGTCCTACGGCATTTGGCCTCCCCAAGGTTGAAAATATCTCCAGGAGCAGCTGCTTCCAGCATTTCCCTTTGAAAACAGTCAAATATCCAAGAGACTGTTTAGGGAGTTTTTCCCAGCCATCTGATATTTTAACTCCATTAACCTGTTAATGCCTTTCATGTTTTCCCTAAGTAATCCGGCTTCCTCTGTCCAACCCACACCCATCTCATGCTCAGCTGATGTTCCCTTGGTCATTTCCATTTGGCCAAAATTCTTTGGTTCTGCCAGGATGGAAAGCTGAAGTCAGGATTTGAAGCTTCACATTCTCTCCTTTTTCTACCAAAAATGGATCCCTCTGAATCTTTCCTTGTGCTCATAATTTCTGTGTCAGACTTGAAGAACAGGATCTGTGCTCTAAATCCTTTAGATACCAGGATTGTGCCCCCTCAGAAAAGAGCCCTTCCTACAAATACTTCAACAATTCCAGCTACAAACAGTGTGATCACAATGCCAAAAAGTGAAATTTCTTTTGGCTGAAATGATAAAGAATGTTGGGTTTGGGGCCAGGGAATGCTGTTTTATGCACTTGTAGTTCATGCTGCTCATTGTGGCTGTGATTTACAGCCTGTTGATGGGTACCTGGGGCTGTACTCTCCCCAGAAAAAGCAATCTGTGCCCCAAAGACGTGACCTTCTAAATTGAGCAGCCAGACCGGAAAAAGGGGAGTAGTTTACCCATTTTGTATAAATTAATCCCTTGGAGTTCTGTAATTAATAGATGTAAAACACACTGCGAGCCTGTAGCCAGGTGAGGGGTACAGGTCCCTGCCCAGCAATCACAGACCCTTCCTTCCTCTATTCACAGTGCATTAAGAAAAGGTTTCTGTGACCTAGAAAGATCTCTCAGTGACTCACTTTTCAATCTTTCAGCGTCCTCTTGGAAGGGAGGAGGGATGGGGAGAGAGGCAGAGCTTTGGTTATTGTTGTTTTCCATCTTTTTAATTTGCAGCTACATTGCTTGTTAGTCTAAAAGCAAATTGAGACAAGGCTGAAGTAACCATCTCAGCAATAAAAGCTCTCTGCCGAGACAGACCAAACACTCCAGGAAAGTGCAAGCAAGAGGGAAAATTGGCTGCTGGAGCTAAACAGCTGCTCAGGTTGACTTTCAAAGGCAGTTGTGTCTCATGCCCTGCAGGGGACACCCCCTGATGTTCCCTCCCCACTCTTCCCACCCACATTTAGGGCCCCTTTCCTGCTCTGGGACTGTGTGGGACAGCTGGGGGAGCAGATCCATGTTGTACTAACAGGGATATTTTGCCAGGTGTTTTCTGAGGGGGGAGAAGGTTGCTGGGCTGCTGTGATTAAAGAAGTTCCAGGCAGGCAAATTCCTTGTCATGGGGCCTGAGGGAATGTCTTGGCCAGGAACCCCTTTCGTGGCAAGGAACCTCAAGTCTCATGTATGGGAGGGAAGGAACCAAGTGTCACACTGGGATTTTGGTGGGAGCAGCCACTCAGCAGGATTTCTGGCTAAAGGAGAGCAGCATCCTCTCCTCTGGAACCCAAAAACTATCAATTCTCAATAACTTCACCTTTGCCTATATAGATACTGAAATTCCCAGCCTTTCACCCTAGCTTGAAGGGATGTATGGGATGGAGGGAGAGGGAGTTTGTATAATGGGCAGACAGTGATAGGACAAGGGGCAATGGTTTAAACTGAAGGAAGGCACATTTAAGTTACATATTTGGAATAAATTCTTTACTCAGAGGATGGGGAAGCACTGTCATGGGTTGCCCAGAGAAACTGTGGCTGCCCCTGGATCCCTGGGAGTGTCCAAGGCCAGGTTGGACAGGGCTTGGAGCAACCTGGATAGTGGACGATTCCCTGGCAGGGGGTTGGAACAAGATTATCTTTAAGAACTCTTCCAACCCATCCCATTCTGAGATTCTATAACCACAAGAGCAAAAACCTGAAGACAATTAAAAAAAAAGTAAAAATCTAAATGTCTGAAAATATTCACATAACTCCAGGGGCTTCCAGAAAGCCTCAAGAGTCATCAGACTGGTGGCTTTGTCTTTAAGCTCAAGTGCCTCAGAAAATGTGACCCCAGACATGATTCTCTGGTTGGAGCCAGAGTGGTGCTTTACTTGGAGGCTTCCATGGGTAAATATTCAAGTGAGAATATGAAAAAAAAAGACTTTCTGAGTCCTTTCACAGCTGAGCAGGGAATGTTCACTTCCCTGCGGAGCCAGGGGATGGTACCAGCCCCACTTCTGTGCTGGGGCCAGGATCTGCTCTTTGGTTTGAGGCTTTTCCTCAGCAGCTGCCTCCTGAACAGGGGTTGCATGTCATTAATGCATGTGAGCTTTTCCAGACTTATCTGTACTGAACCTCTCAAGGCTGCCTCACTAAACCCCTTCTGTCTAATGAAGTAATTGGATTAATAGGCAAACAGCAAATCAGTGTGCTTAATTGATGTTCCCAGGTAAATCAGCACAGGTAGTGCTTATGTTTAAGGGCTGCTCCAGAAGGAAAAGCAGAACTGAATTAAATCCTTTTTTTGCTCCTGTCTTATGATGTCTGAGACTGATGTGAAAGGTTATGATTTTCTCCCCATTTTATTTCAGCATTAGGAATAATTTGATCTCTCCTGTCCTGTTTGTATGTGCCTCACTCTCCTGAAAGATACCACGAGTGACTGGAAAACTGATGGGGCTGCAATATTGAACACTGAGAAGTGTGAAGGGACCAATATTTAGGGATGGAGAATTTTTTTCCTAGCCCTGGTTTAATTTGCGCTCTTCATTTACCTGCATGCAGCTGAAATGCCTGTGGGATGCTTGAGAGGAAAAGCACTTTTGCTACAAACCAAACACCCTGGCTCCTTGTTAGGGGCTGTGCAGGAATCAGGAGCTTCTGCCTTTGACCTCCCAGAAGAACATTCCTCCAAAGAGGGAAAATCTTCACTCCATGCTGCTCTTCCTCAGGATTGAAGAAGCAAGGAAAAGAACTGACATATATTGAAATAATGTTGTTAAAAGCAGAAACAAATATTTCAGGCTTTTCTGATTCCCTTTCCAGCTCCCTGTCACAGAGGAAGAACTGCTGTTGCTGTTCCAAGGGCCTTTTAAATCAGGGGAATTCAGGGTGTGCTGGTTTTTCAGAGACTCCAGATTCCACCTCAGTGGCTGGACCCCTGAGCTCCACCACAGACTGTGTCCCCAGAGAGAGGGACGACGATGAACAGGAGAGGACAGGGGAGAAGAGAATGGCCTGGAGGAGCTGGTTTAGGAGCTGAGATCAGACAGAGCACAGCAAGGACAGGGAAATCTGGGACAGCTCTTCCTCACAGGAATTTCTCCCTCCTCCAGAACAGGACAAAACTGTTTGGAGACACTCTGGGATACCAGCAGTGTCTCCCTAGAGGTTTGTTCTGGATGGTGGGACAGCCTCTGTGGGTGCTTGGGGCATTTAAACCATGTCAGGGTTCAGATCCTGCCTTAGGAGAACAGCAGGCAAAGCTGCTGCACAAGCAAAAACCTTCCTGCATCCTCTGGAATTAGAGCAAGGCTTTTCTTGCAGCCCTTCACCCCAGGAGTGAAGTGAAAGGAGTTCCTGCTCCGAGGAGTTATTTTGAAGTTTCCACAGCTGTCCTGGTGCCTCTGTTCCCAGCCTCTGGGCTCACGATGGCAGCAGTGCACTGTGGCACAGCCAGGCACGAGGTGCTGGCTTCCCCCACCCAGAAATTCAGCCTTCTCCTGGAGCATCCTGGCCCTTCCCCAGGGCTGGAAACACTTCGAGGGCAGCTGAACTTGTCCCTATGCCCTGGGGTGAGGATAAAGCCAGGCTGGACAGAAGCTGAGACCTTGCTTCCTTGCCACAAGCGAAGTCTCCATCAGAAGGAGCAAAAATTCAGCTTTTTGCAGCTGAATCCTCCCCTTTTTTGGGATGGAACCAACGCTTGGCCCCTGCTTTTTCCCAGCTGCTAAGCTAAGGCAGTGGTGGCTTTGTGTGGCACAGACCTTGGAGAAATGTCACTTTTGAGAGTTTTACAGCAAAGGGTGTCTGTGACCGAGACCCTGCTCCACCGTTACTTTGCTGAGGAGGAAGATGGGTGCTTGGTCCGGCAGGAGAGGGCAGAAACACCCTCTGTGTTTGGTATAACTGTGTTTTGTGCCCAGTTTGGCACAGGTGCAAAGGTTTGTGCCTTGCAGAGCCCGTGGGTCACTCCCTGCTCTCTCTTGGACAGCAGCTTGGGGCCTGAGCACCTCCTGCCACCATTGAGCACCTTCCTCCACCATCCTCCTGCACCTTCCTCCACCTCCTCCTGCTCTTGGGAGGAGAACAAGGATGGTGGGGATGCAGGACATTTCTTTCCTGGTCCTACATTTACCATTAGCTTTTTACCTGGCCGTGCATGGGCTGTAAAACCTTTGCCAGTGTGACCTGGGAGGGCCATGAGACCCCTCTGGAAGCTGGGATTGGAGTTTGGGAAGTGCTCAGGCAGGATTTTGCACAAGGCAGGAGGGGCTGCGTGAGGACTCCAGGCAGCACTGGGACAGAACAATAAATAATTTTTAAAAAATGTCAACAGATTTACACCCTTCTGATCTGGTGTGGATGCTTACCTGGGCTTGTGCTGGAGCAATTCAAGATATTAATCTGCCAGAAATACAATATTTTTTTGGTTTATTTTATTCCTCTTTAGAGGGCTGTCACACTGAGGTGCTGTGCAAGAACCAGAGGGTCACCAAGGACAATCTGAGTGAGGAAGGGGAAAAGTCAGAGGATCCTTAGGTCAGTCCTGTTAATGTAGTGAAGCTACACTTTCACAGGGCCAGGATTCTGCTGCCTGGATTCAGATCCAAGGATTTGCTCATCCCTGGATGCTCAAGTGCAAAGACAACCCCACAAGTGAGCTGGTTAGTGGAAAGCCAGCCTTTCCCCTAGAAATAATGGTGTCACAATCCATCAGTGACTTCCCACGCACCAGACCTCTCCCCAAAAAGTCATGCAGAGGTTTCCCAAACTCCTCCTTGTGAAGGAGCCTTAAATCACAGCCTGCAGTTCTCACAAACTTCCCATTGATTTCTGGCAGCTCGCGAATGTAGCAAGTGGCACGGAGTTGATACTGCAGATCCATAATTAATGCTTTGTGATCCCAGATCTGAAGGCCCTTTCACAGACAGAGGGACTGTTAAACTGCCCCTGAAGATGAGGGATAGAGTCATGGAAGGGATTAACAGCCAAGCCAGTAATGAGCTCAGAAAAAAACCCATAAGCATGGGAGATGAAAAAAAAAATAATCTGTGAGTGAAAAACATCCATTTATGAAGTGCTCTTTTGCAGAAGGCGGGTGCTTCTGAAGCCACCTAAAGTGCAGATATTCTCATTGCCTCTGGAAGCCTGAGTCAGACAGTTTGGAGCCTAGAATTCCCAGGATGTGGCTCAGGCTAGAAGCTGGAAGGAGGTTTGGGGGCTGATGTGCTCACTGCAGAGGGCAGAGCAGTGACACAGCTCTCCAAGCTGTGGGATCCATCACTGGGATTCTCTTTTTTAGCATGTCCCAGTGTTTTTTCTTGAGTTTATTTCACAATTGCATGGGTGGCTTTGGCTGGACAGTGGGGGAAGAGAGTAAAAGGAACTGGTGCAAGGAGCTGAGTGAGGACCCAGCACTTGGAGTAGCAGGAAAAGTCCTTATCCAACTCCTTCATCCAAAAAAATCCACGTCCAGCAGAGAACGTGGGAATGTTTATTGGGAATGTCTGTCTAGAAGAGCTTTTCCCTGTTTCATCCTTCTCTGCAATAAAATGTTGCACCCAGAGCCCACCCTGTGGTGTTGGCACCCACTCTGAACTCACCCACTGTGGGGCTGGTGGCAGATGGGTCTCCTCACCTCACCAAAAAGGTTGGAGCTTGGTCTTTTCAGGCTTGGTGATGGATATTCACTAGAACTAAAATAAACAAACAAGAAAAAATTACAAAAATAAGTAAACACATATAAAAAATAATGATAATTCTATTAAAAATTATTTATGGGCAACAATTCCAATATTTTCATATGGCTTGTGGAAAAAAAGGAAGAAGAACAGAGAGTGGAGAGGTTTTGAGGACAGATGCAAACAGTCTCCCAGTCAGGAATACTGTCTACATATCTTGAAAAGGAGGGATTTACTTCAGCTGGAACCAATAGGTAGATAAAGAGCCCACTTCAACAGGAAAAAGAAGCCATTATCCATTGTATAGTTAGCTTATGAGAATGAAAAAAGAGCATTTGGAGAAAATATCTGCCCATTAAATATGGAGTTAAGAGCTTGGCTTAGGCTCAGAAGGGGAAAAAAAAGGCTTTTGATTAACCAATAAAGCCAATGGTGATGTTGAGATTATTCAGTGTTTATTGCTTTTATGAAAAGGGGAAAAAAAAGGAAAAAAAAAAAGATAACAAAAAAAAAAAAAAAGGAAGAAGGAAAAGCCAGTCTGTTTTACATTTGGTGGGACTGCAGTAGATTGCTCTTGCCAGGGTAATAAACAGTAGCTCGGATGCATCATGCAAGGCTGGTTATGAAGATGAAAACACGCAGCTCTTTGGGTTTTAAAATGCTTGGAGGCATTTCAGCTGACAGTTCCCCCTGCTGATGCCTCCGTGGAGGGAAGATTGACTGCAATGGCCTTGTTTGTGGTTACTTAATCTCGGTGCAATTCTTCTACTTGATGGATCAATGCGAGGCCTTCAGCTCAGTTATGACATTTAGATGGACCCATTAGGAAAAATCAAGAGGAGAGTGATCCTAGGGCTCCCTGTCCATGGGGAATGCTGGGAGGATGAGGAATGTTTCATCCACTGAAACTTCTCAATCTGCAGAAGACCAGCACAGAGGGAAAGGAACGTGCTCTTCTCCATGGGATAAGTCAGGAAGCTCTACAGCTCTACAGCAAAATAAGGGAAGGCACAAATAATGTCCTGTGAGTCATTTCCTAAGGGGACCCTGCAGATGGTCTGGGAGGGACTGGAGGAATCTCACAGCAGGTTAGAGGAACATCAGCCTGGAAGTGCCCAGGGTTGGCACTGCATGGTGACACAGCTCAAGGCTCCTCCAAGATTGCACTATCAAAATCAAAGATGTGGATGGCATAAAATGTGGGAAAACCTTGCTTTTAAATGAACTAATGAACAGGATACAACAGTGCTCAGGCCTCTCTTACAGCAAAGCAAAGTTGCTGCTCCTGGGAAAGTGAAATATAAATATAAGTGAAAATAGAGGTAAATTATCTTAAAAGCTCATTTTGAGATTAACTATTGGAATAATCTGCCAAAAGAGCCACTGCATTTCTCTCCCCAAAGGGACAGTGGATTGCCTCCTAGTCAAAATTGGAAGTAAGTTTTGGGGAGATCAACATGGGTTATACAACAAGCACTGACTGATTTCTTACTATGGGCATTGTAGGAGCTCAGGGTTATCTGAGAGGTCCTTTTTAGCCTTGAGTTATTCCCTGTTCCACTATCAGCTCTTGTGTCCCCTCAGCCTGGGCCTCTCTTCATTTTGAAGACATCCATCACACAGAACTGGACTCTGGCCATGCCCTTTTTGCAGGCAGGACTTGACACCCATAACAGTAAAGAGTCTCTTTCAAAGAAGGATTCCCTTCCCTGGTCCTGACAGCTGAAATCCCATCAGGTTTCAGCCCAAGTTCCCTCACTTCAGCATTTTTTTTTGGTCTGAGTCTGGAAATGCATTAGGACTTCTCTGAAGTAACTGTGAGCATCCTATGAGGCTCCAGTAGGGTTTTAATTAAAGCTTTAGGAACCAGGACAGATTAAAGGAGAAACAATCACTGCAGAAATCCAGTTTAGCTTTGCTGAGTAATAGGAAAGAGGGAAGAAAATAGCCCAGTTTTTGGTTGTTTTTTTTCCTCAGTGATTTTGTTTTTGGTTTTTTGTTGGGGTTTTCTTTGATTCTTTTGTTTGTTTGTTTGATTGTGTTTTTTGCTGTTGTTTTATTTCGTGGTTTTGTTTTTTCTTGCTTTTAACCTGTCAGAAGACAATTGCCCAAGGGAAGATCCTGGCTGTTTCTCCCAGTGCTCCACAATACATGTGCCCCATGGTGTTTTGGAGGTCCATGTTGTTCCTGAAAACAGACGAATTTCCATAAGAAAGTTCTCACAGGAGACTATAAAAATGGTCTCCCATTGCTCAGCTCAGTCCTCCTAGCTCCACATAGAACCATAAAGAGATTTAGTTGGAAAAAACTCTGAGGTCATCAATTCCAACCATTCCCAGCCCTGCCAAGGCCATCAGTGCCCCACGCCCCCAAGTGCCACATCCCCATGGCTTTAAAACCCCTCCAGGAATGGGGACTCCACTCCTGCCTCGAGCAGCTGTGCCAGGGCTGGACACCCCTTTTACTGAATAAAGTTTTCTGAATATTCCATCTAAACCTCCTCACAATCTGAGGTCATTTTCTCAATTATGGTTGATCTTAAAAGGCTTTTCCAACCTTAATGATTATATTCCTCTCATCCTCACCCTTATCCCCCCAGCTGTCCTCTCCTGTCAGGGAGCTGTGCAGAGCCACAGGGTCCCCCCTGAGCCCCCTTTTCTCCAGGCTGAGCCCCTTTCCAGCTCCCTCAGCTGCTCCTGGTGCCCCAGCCCCTTCCCCAGCTCCTTTCCCTTCCCTGGACACCCTCCAGCCCTTCCACGTCCTTCTTTTCATGAGGGGCCCAAAACTGAACTCCGAATTTGAGGTGGGGCCACAATGCTCCCAGTCTTGAGCATTTGAAAGCCTCCATTTAGTGGTGAATGACTGGTGGGATGTGGGACTGACCCACAACCCTGCAGCCACCATCAAATCATCACCCAGCACGCTGTGGGAGGAGCTCACCACACTTTAGCGAGCAATCAGGACCTCCAGGCAGATTGTAGCAGAGCCAGGACATCCCTCCTGTTCCCAGCATGACTCCAGTCCCTTTTTCCTCGATTTTAGGCTTGACCTCCTGGGCTGGGTCCTGCATCCCATTCCCTCTGCCCACAGTCTCTCCCTAATCTCCTCCTGCCTTCCCAGTGGTTCCCTGCAGCCATCAGCAGAAGCAGGGGCTGTGTGTGCTGCCAGGATAATTAGAGTGCTGCAGGGTGCTTAGTATGCAGGCAACGGCTGTGCTATTGCTGGAGAAAGGGAAAAAAAAAAGAAAAAAGAAAAAAGAAAGGGGGGAAAAAAAGCAACTGAAAAATAGCCCATTTGCCCAAGCTAAAGAAAAACACTTTCACCACTTGTTTCTCTGCTTCCCCAGGAAAGCCAAACCTCTGCACAGAGGCTGCCATGAGAGGATGTCTGTGCAGGGATTACCATTTTTTTGCCCCAAAACATGGCAATGCTTTGTGCTGATGGCTGCTCTGTCCCTCTCCTGCCATGGAGAAGCCTGAGATGAGGCAGGGGGCAGGTTCTGTGCTCCTGTCAACAGCCAGGGCTGAACTGGGGTCTGATGGAGCTGAGATGCTCCAGGTTTGTATGTTTAGGGCCAATTGTGCAATGCAGACGTGATGTCCTCTTGGTGTCCTTCATCCTACACATGGTGGGAGCCAGCTTGGATGTCCCTGGTGTGGGAAGAACTGGAGCAGAATCCAGACACAGCCCCAGGGGAGCTTGAGGGGGAATTTTCTACCAAGGGCCTCGTTCTTCTTCAGGAGCTAACAAGGGAAATCACCTCTGGTTCAGTCTGCTCCATGGTGAAAGGGCAGAAAGCAGGAGAGGCCACTGATCTGGAGGCATTTCCACAGCAGATGGAAAGCAGGAGGCTGGAAGCTGTGTGGTTGCTGTTTTTGGGAAGGGAATGGGACAGAGACCTGATGCTTGGTCAGCACAGATCAATTACCACCTGCCTGACACCAACCTTCAGTTTGCAATGCTCAAGGTGCTCCCCTATTCCCATCAGGCACTCCACCATAAACCCTGCAGCTTTCCACTAGAACTGGTGGCTTTTCAGGTGGAGGTGGAAGGGTTAAACTTCTTCCTTCATCTAAACCACAAGAACAAGGCAGTAATTGTAACAGCAGAGATTGCAGCAAAGCCTCAGAGTCTCAGGCATTACTGGAGCCCAGCACCTGGCACACAAAGGCAGCAGGAAGCATCATCCACCTGTAAATTCCATGTGGAAGCAAAGGAGAAGAATGGACAAAGAGACATTCTCCTTTCTGTTTCCCAGGGAAGGAGCTGAAGGTCAGAGGGGATCAGTGATCATCTTGGCCCATGAGCTGGCTGTGGGATCTCAGGGTTCCTTGTTATCGTCAAGAAACAGCTTCCAGATGACACAAGCTGGGAAAAGACCTTATCCCACCTCCCTCTACCCTGCACCCACCAGAGCTGTACCCAAACAACCTCCTGGCCCTGTTTCTGTGGTGAAAATGTTGCTGCTCAGGATCTTTTGCCATTTCGGGTAGCCCTACATTTTTGTGGCTGTCTGCCAGACCAGGCAGAGCATCTGGCCAGTGTCCAGAAATCCCAGGGAGTGTCACTGTCACTCCATGGGATTGCCTGTACCCGTGAGATCCATGGAACTGGTGTCTGTGCAGATGTGAGCAGGTAGAATAACCTGCCCCAGTACAAAAGATGATGCTACTTTCCCTCCCCAGGAGCCTCTTCCAGTGTTTCACAGCCTGAGTGTGAAGACAATTTTCCTCATGTCAGCAACCCTTGCTAGAAATTAAGCAAACTAAGCAACTTGGCTGTCTTGGAGAGCTCCAGGGACAAATGAAAGGAATTGTCCTCCTATCTGCATGAAGTACAGAAATCCTGAATGTTCTCCTTTGTACCTCCCAAAATGATTTTTTTTTTCAACCTCTGAGTGTTCTCCATTAATGCTCTTCATTCTCTGTTCCAAATTTCTGCCTATCCCACCATGTCCCTTTTTCAGTTCTCTTGCATAAGTTCAGCCACTTGCACTGGCAATGAGGGGCAAAAATTCAGTGAGCTGTTTTCCTGGATGAGGAAAGGACACACTCAGGACCATTCCTGCACTGCTGGTGCTTTTTACTCTTGATTTAATTCCTTATCTCACTGGGCAGAATTTAAAGCAGGTAAGTGTGAGGAGGGAAATGCTTTTTCCTAAATAAACTGCATTTCCTTCACCCAAACATCTTCAAGTGTCTGCAAATGTTGACTCTGGGTCCACCTAGATCTGCCTGAGTGGAGATGGAGCAGTGGGCAGGGTGTGTGTCAGAATTACAGATGGATGATGCAAACAGCTCTCTCTCTTGCACATTTACTGATACCTGATTTCCTGAGGCAAAAAGCTCTTCTGATAGATCAGGAACTCTGTGAAAAAAAGACTCCCTTGGCTTCAGTTGTGATAGTCTGACTTTTCCACTGGGGACCTCTCAGCCTTTGCCTGGTGGGGTCATATTAATTTCAGTCCACCCCAGCAGACAAACCTTTAGAAACCCTCAGGTGTTTCTTTCCTCCACTGGAGATCCCTGTGCTGCACACCCCAAACCAATTCACCCCCCAGACCTTCTCTCTGTGCAGCTGTAGCCGATTTTTAACCTGTTTCCAGCAGTTTTGTTTTCCTCACAACAAGGTGTTGCTTTGGGCTGTAGATTTGCTGTCCAGGAGTCCTTGATCTTGGGGCAGGAGAAACCTTCCCAATGTAATAACACCTCCAGACCTCTCATAAATGCTCCCTTAACAGCAACCAGCTTTTCCTAAGCTTTGATGCAGAAATTGGCTTAATTCATATCGTCTGCTGAGGGATTGATTTTGGGTGTCTGGCTCTGTCCCAGAGAGGGGCAGGTTAACCCCTTTTCTGTGGAGACTCCCAAGAACCCTGCCACAGGCGTGCTGGGAGGCATTGCAAGGGAGAGGGGCTGTTTTCCATGGCAAGGGGGTACTGATGCCTTAAGATTTAGCTTTTCTATGTTTCAGAGCCTGTAGTGCATTGGTTCATAACTCTGAACTCTCACAGAGTGTTTGCAAGCTCTCTTCACAGCTTGGGCAGACAAAACAATCCTGCCGGGCCTGAGAACCAAGGACACCTCACAGCCTCAGGCCTGAAAAGCATCAACAAAAGTGAATTGGGGAGGAGCAAACTGGGGGAACGTGACTTCATTACCTGAAGCTGTAACAGGACAATTAACCCCTGATATGCAAATGGACCAAACTTAGATCTGCAGAAAAACTCGTGACCGTCATCCTTCTCGGGTGTAGCCTCTGCCAGGCTCCTGCACTGCCCAGGATGGATCTGGATTTATTAAAGATCTTTAATAAATACCTGGATTAACTCTGCCCAGCTCTGCCCCAGGTAGCCTGTCCAAGGCCTCAGTACAGGCTGCTGGAGATGATGGGCTGGCAAAGCCAACCTGGTTTGCAGTTGTGAATGATCTGGGGAGTGCCTTGGCCTCCTCCTGAAAATCCATGTGGACAAGAGGAGAAATGAAGCACAAGGTCCCTGTGGTGCCCAAGGCACCCAGGATGTCCTGGCCCATGGGGACTGGCAGCCAGCTGCCCTGGAGGGACACCAGGAGATGTTCCTGCACGTTGGTTACACCTGGATGATGGGTTCCTTGCTGCAGCTCCTGATACGGGTGTCCCAGGGCTGGGCAGGGAGGGATGCACCACCACACCAGGTAATACTGTGTATTAGGAAAAGTAAATATATAAATACATATATAAATACACAATATTGTGTATTTACCCAGCAGGTGTCTGGGCACTGGGACAGCCCCCCCAGCAAAGTGGAAATGGCACCAAGTCTTGTCAAGAAACAATTTGGAAAATGCTTTCAGGAACACGGTGAGATTTTGGGGGTGTCCAGTTCAGAATATTCTCTGATTCTATGAAGCAAGCTGGACTCAGACTGGTTCAGATCACATTGTTTCTTATGTAAGCAACCTCTGGGCTCTCTCAAGAAGGATCTGGGCCTCTTTTCTCTGTACACCATAAGAAATCACTGCAAGATGCCCTAGAGAGGGTTCCCTGCCAAGCCCCAAATGACTGGGACCAGGGAGCATCCACAGGTTCAAAATCCCCTTGCAAACTCCATCACCTCCTGGAAGCTGGATGTCCCTGGAGACTCCCCAGAATCTGCAGAGGCAATTCATGCAGGAGAGCTTGTTCTCATGCCCTGCACAGCACCAGCCCATGAGATGTGCTGGTTTGGTGCTGGGGCCTTTGGAGAAACCTGACGGAGAGGAAATCCTGAGGGACTCCAGGGAGGAGTGTGAAATACCTGTTCTAGGAGCCAAGGACAGCTGGGACAGCAGCTCCTGTGCTGAAGTGATTGCCAAGCACATCCTTGCCCAGACAAGGGGAGCATGGGCAGACTGATCCCACCCTGCAGCTGACTGGGAAGAGTGATTGCAAAACTTTTCCCATGGAGTTTTCCTCCCTCTCCTTCTCTGCACCAGGTACTGAGTTGTGGTGAATCATTTAGCACTCAGTGTTGAAGTCACTCAGCACATTTTCAATGGGTTTTCCTCCAGCTGAAGGCTTTGTGGTACGTGTGGCACAACAGATAAGGCTGTGAGTGGGGAGGTAGGGGAGTTAGGGAATTCTTTTCTTTATGTCTGTCTTCCTGCCTTAACTTGAGATGATTCCACATCTGAGGGACCCCATGAGTCATGATAACTTTGATGAGGTTTGGGCTCTGGTCCTGCTCCACTCCTGGAATCAGTCTGTGTGTGGGTGTGAGTCCCTGTGTCCCTGCTGCCCTTATCCAGGGAATGGGGTGATCCAGG
Source organism: Poecile atricapillus (assembly GCF_030490865.1). Lineage (NCBI taxonomy): Eukaryota > Metazoa > Chordata > Aves > Passeriformes > Paridae > Poecile > Poecile atricapillus. Next base: position 3,047,898 of record NC_081289.1, on the reverse strand, counting down.
TGGAAACTGGTGCTGAGAGGTCTGTCACAGGGCTGGGTGTTGATGGAAAGGCAGGGAGTGATTTTTCTGTTGAAAGCAGGATTTGGGAGTGCAGGATTTGGGAAGTTCTCAAAGGGAGAGGCCCTTCTCAGCTGTTGAAAAGTGAAATTTCTTGTATAAGCAATTGTCTAAACTTCTTGGAGGAGGTGGCTGTGAGACAAATACATTTTCAGGGAAAGTTTTTGTCCTGCCTCTCTCCAGCTGGGCTAACAAGCTTCTGGAAGTGTCTGTCTCTATCCATCTGCTATCAAAGTGACTGTTCAATCTGGAGACTTGCCTTGCTAAATTCTAGAATTAGGTGGATCCTAAGAGAAAGGGAATTCTCCAGTGAGGAGGGAGTTGTTTCAGTGCTGGAGATGTGCAAGACAATGTGGAAATTTTTGGGTGTTACCTGTGGAATCCACTAAGGGAGAAGACAGTCGTTCAATTGGTCATAATATGAGATTTTGAACAAATTTCTTTCCTCTTTCCCTTTCAATCTCATTCCTATCAGGGCATGCAGCAAAACTCAGAGTAGCTGTTTGCTGAGAATGGCTGGTGTGGCTGAAATGAGAACAGAGACAGCTTTAGGGCTTCACATTCTTCTTCCTCTCTGCTCCTCCCCATCCCTCCAGCAGCAGGGAGTTGTTTGAAATCCGTGCTGAATCTCTTTCAACACCTTCACCCACCTCAGCATCTCTAAGAGGCACGTGCACACACAGGCACAAAAGCTACAATGGTCTTTGTTGCTGTTGCTGTTGTTTTGATGCTGAACAAAAGTCCCGGCTCCAACCCCCCTCCCTACTGGATCACCTTCAGGAATCAATGCTGCAGATGTTGACTTAAGCCATGGTGCTAGCAGGAGACTTTTAATACATTTCAGATACAACAACAAAGAGCAGATGCCAGTTCATAGGGAGGGAAGGGAGATGTTTTGATCTGGGTTTTTTGGAAATGAATTTTCATGCAGCCTTTATTTCAAATTTTATAGTTTTTTTTCTTTTCCCTGGAATGCATATTAAATGCTGATAGCCTGTTATCCTTGACCTTTAGAGCCTGTGAATTTGAAAATCCAATTCCCTGTGAAAAGCAATGCATACAATATGGACTTTGAAGAAAATGCCAGTAAGTGAGTTATTTTCTTTATGGCCCTGCAAGAGTCTCCTACTGACAGAAAAAAGGCAGGAGCACAACTTGGGTGTAATTGAGGCAACAAGGAGAGGGGTTTCCATGCTTTGCCGGCCGTGGGTCTTGTTCACCCAGTGGGTAGGAAGGAAGATTAAGTTTTTAGGAGGGATAATTCACATTCCTGTTCCTCAGCACTCCAGTTCTTGTGCTTTTTAACTCTTCTAGTGCTTCTGGATGGGCTCAGAGCATCTTGGTAGAACGTGGCACCAGATGTGCCAGTGTGTCCTGGTGGGATTGTCTGGGAATATCATAATCACCTTTTCTTTCTGGTGTGCTGATAGATTTCTGGTGACCTCCAGTTCTGTTGGTGACAGCCTTTGGAAGCTTTTTTCTGGATGGGCTGGAGATATCCCAAGGGATATCCTATTTTCTGGAGATATCCCAAGGGAGTTCTCTTCCAGCTGTGTTGGGAACATCCCTGGGGAATTTTCTTCCTACTTGTCCAACAACCCAGTGAGTGCAGTGCTCAGTTTGCCAAATATTTCCCTTCTCTTGTCCTCAACCTGATATAACTTTTTTTTAAAAAAATGCTTTTGTTTGGCAGAGTTGTCTTGGCACTTACACACTCTGCTTAAAACATCAGAATTCCCCCACTCTCCAGCTTCTGGCCAGGCATGATGCTTACCTTATTCTTGCTTTAAAAAATATCTCATGTTTCCCCTCCCATGGAAAAAGGCTGGGTGGGGTTCAAGGACTGTGTTAAATCCATACCTGTATTTACCAAAGACAGTCATAAAGTTGTGGGGTTGGTAAGATGGGAAATACAGATGTTTTAAGAACAGAATAAGATATTTCACAAGTAAAAACCCATAACTGTATTTAGCCATAACTGTTAAACCCATAACTGTATTTACCAAAGGCAGTCATAAAGCTATGGGGTTGGTAAGATGGGAAATCAAGATGTTTTAAGAACAAAATAAGATATTTCACACATAAAAAGGTCATAAATCAGTGGCAGTCACCATAGACCTGATGTCTCCTGTGGACATTAAAAGAACATCAAAAACGAGGAGCAGGAGTTGGAGTTTGCAGAAGAAATTCTTCCCTGGGAGGGTGCTGAGCCCTGGCACAGGGTGCCCAGAGAAGCTGTGGCTGCCCCTGGATCCCTGGAAGTGTCCAAGGCCAGGTTGGACAGGCCTTGAAGCCCCTGGGATAGTGGAAACTGTCCCTGCCCATGGCAGGGGATGGCACTGGATGGGCTTTGGGGTCCCTTCCAACCCAAACCATTCTTTGATTCCATGAGGTTCCACTTCTGAAGAATCCTGGCATAATCCCATTGCTTTCCCAGCTGTAGGATCTTAGCAGATACACAGGACTTCTGCAGGAGGAATTGGAATTTCCCTTGTGTGCAGGAACTGCAGCTCAGGATCAACACAAAAGACAAATTATTTGGGATTAGGTTCTCTGACTTTTAAAAGGAAGCCAAGCATTGCATGAAATCCAAAGGCTGGAAAGCCACGTGGACCAAAACTCCCCAAAGTCAGAGGCTTTCAGAATCATTTTGCTGGCAGCTAAGCCCTGTCTCAAAAACGACACAGCTCCTAAGCCCCTTTGTGCATGGGGACCTTTTTCCCACTCAGGCTCAGGCAGGGAGTCCGTGGTGGAGCAGGAGAAGGAACCGGGTCTGTCAGACTCCAGGATGGGTCTGTGAAAGGTGGACACCTTGCCTCTGGCTGTGCTGCCTGTGAGTGGCATGAAATGAATCTTCAAAGGGCTCTGTGGATCCCCTGCCCTCTCTCATCTCAGTGGGGGCAGCCCCTCGGTCTTTGCTCTCAGACAATGACACCACGGGGTGGTTGGCACACACAGATATTCTGTGCCACACTCGGCTTTTCTGATTCTTTTTTTTCCTCCCCTTCTTATTTTCTCCCCACTCTTTTCCTTCTAATTTAGAGCTCTAGATTAAATTCAACTTAATTAGAAGGATTATACATCTTATAAATTTAATATTTAATATGCAAGCATAGGCTTTTATTAAAGGTGTCCTAGGAGGAATGGTAATGAGTTATTGCACAATAAATAGTTGGGCGGAAATGAGTGTGATAAAGGACTGGAACTTCTGGAGAAAGGGAGGGGGAAAGGGGATTGGAATGCTTGGGGAACATCTCTGGTGACTGCTCAGAGTGCTGCTGTCATCTCCCTGCTGCTCACACAGTGACCCTTCCAAAAGCAAGTGGAATTTTCCTCCAGCACAGGCAGGAGAAAAGATCTGAGAGGCCAGGGAGGGCAGCAGGGAGGGAAGGATATGGGGAAGGTCAGGAATTAAAGATCCTTGCAAAGAGAAGAAACTGATGTAGGATCCTGTCTGAAAACCATGAGTAGGAGCTGTGAACTCACAGTCTCCAGAGCAGATGGAGGTGACAATTTGGGTATGTTTGGGTTTTATTTTTACCCATCCTGCCCTCAGGAGCAAAAGCCAGGGCCCAGTTGTGATGTGTTAAAGAGAGCCTGTTGGGGAATTGGAACATCCCCTCAAGCTGATCCTGTTGTCCTTCACATCTGCTTTTTTCAGAGCTCATCCACTTACTGTGCCAAGAAGGGGAGTTGGGTGATGGAAGGATGGATCCTGGTGCATCTCCTTGAACCCTGGTGCAGAACTGGGCCCCTCCGAACTGAGAGTCAGGTGGGATTCACCTCTTGGAGTGTCTCAAATGTTGGTGGCTTGTGAGCTGTGTTCCCACTGTAGACAAGAGGGATCTAATTAACACCATCATCAGGCTGGGGGTGTGAGTCCTGGGGCCAGGAGTGGGTGTTTCTTTTAGGATGACACAACTTGCACTGTGAGTTCTGCACAGGAGGCTTCTCCAGGGACTCTGAGGGATCAAAGGCTTTGTTTGTGCTGATAAATAAAATGGGCCAGGGATTTGCCCTCTTCAGCCTTGAGGGCAAACAGAGCAGTCTGACTCACACTTGGCATTGTGTGTGAGAGCTCCAGCAGGTCTCTTCACCTGTGGCAGGATGTTTAACAACAAAATAAAGCTGTGCCTGGTGCTTGGTACCACACCCAGTCCCTTTTTGGTTCCTAGGGCAGAGAAAGCACTGCCCAAACACTGCTGTCCTCACTGAGGGCACTCAGGTGACTCTTTCCCCTCCTGTCAAATGATCTTCACCACCAGAGCTGTCCAGCAGTGGCACAGCTGCTCAGGGCAGCGGTGGGGTCCCCATCCCTGCAGGGATTTAAAAGACATGTAAATGTGGCACTTGGGGGCCTTGGCAAGTGCTGGGTTAATGGTTGGATTTGATGATCTTGGAGAGCTTTTCCAATCTAAATGACTCCATGATTCTTTTCTGTTCGGGTGCCAAGGCACAGCTAAGTGAAGGGACATCTGGGGAGACAGGGATGGGAAGGTGCTGTGGTCCACCAGTGAAACACCTTAAGGGGTGTCTGGTGTTGGGGTGGGGAAAGAAGGTGCCAGCATGCATCTGGGAGCTCAGGGTGAGGGTGTGGGGACAGCGGGGAAGGGCTGGGAGCATGGGAGATGTGTGATGGCAGAATGGGTTCCGGTCTATCTCCATGCAAAGTGGCCAAAAAACGGGGCCCGTCGTGGTCTGTGAGGGTAACTGGGATGGGAAACATCCTGGCTGGTGGATTTGTGACTGGGACAACCTCTGGGGACAAATCTGCCATGATTTTAAAAGGCCAGCCAGGGGAGAAGGCACCTCTTCTTGGGCATGAATTCTAGCCAAGGCTTTGGAGTTGGAGCATCCCATTGGAGTGGTCGTGCCTCACATCATATCTGTACTTTCAAAGACCATCCTCTTATTGTGCCACAGCCTTTCCCTCCCACTCACCCAGGATCTTCTCAGCCAGATTAAATCTTCTCCAGCACTTCCCCTCTATTTCTGTTGGGGAAACTGCTCTCTGGAGGGTGTACCTGAGTGCTGGTCTCCTTGCCCACACTCAGGATTCATCTCCATGTGTCCTAGTCTGGCTTGAAGGGATGAACAGGATGTAGATAAATCTGCCACCCATGTGACAGACAAGCCAGGCTTCAGGGCTTGTGCAAATAAACACCTTTTTATTTCCATCTGGGGTGGGAAGGCTGCCCTTGACAAAAAGGGAGTTAAGGAGCCTTGTAAATACACAATCTTAGGCCCTTTGGATTTATGCAACGGAGCTGGCAAGTAGCAGGAGCCATCTCTGGTTGCTCAGGTCAGCAAACAGGGCAGTTGTTATCTCCACAGATGGCCCCCCTGGCCCCCCACGCCTGATATTTGTAATTACAAGCAGGGATTATGCAGGAATGAGATGGAATCAAGTATGAAAACCCAGCAGGCAGCAGGGGAGCTTAGACACCGGCTGGTTCCTCCTGATGGAGGCAGAGATAGCACCAAGCCCTGTGAGCAGGCTTGGGGTGCATATGTCAAACCTTTAGGGATCCTGATAGAGGGATTAAAGCCGGGAGGAGGGAAGGGGGGAAACGTCTGATTAACATTTCTGGTGCATGCCCAGGGCTAACATGGTGTGCTAATGAATCCTGGTGTAGTAGCAAAGCTTTCTTAGTGCCCTCTGCCCTCAACAGCCTCACAGGGAAGCTGGACATGGACAGGATTTAATTCCTGACTTTTTAAGCACAGCTTTGGGCCCTTTGACAGGGACCTTGTGGTGACACAGCCCACAGCCTCTCCATGTCCTTGGGAAGTGGGGTGGTGGAGTCAGCAAAGAATCCTCCCAAGGACCAACACAAGGCACCATCTTCTGGGAAAACTTTATCTCCATCTTTCCCTGAAGGAGGGTGGTGGGGATGTCAGTCCTCACTCATGCCCTGAGGGTAAAACAAGCACAGTTTCCTAGGGAAGCTGTAAGGTGTTCCTGCAAATAGCCAGGAGTGTTCAACTAGCTCAGGATTACAGGAAAGGGGACATCCAGGCCTTTCCATGGGATATCTGCCATGGCTGAGGAGGTTATTATGGTCACCTCAAAGACCAGGATAACATGAGACCAGACACTGCACAAGCCCAAGGCAGGAAGATCCTTTTGGGCTGGAAACCCAGAGCTCCTCTGTCTTTAGGCAAGAAAACATTCCCTTAGGATGAAGACACCTGGGGAATGTCAGTCTTGGCAGGGGATGAGGAGATCATCCCATCATGGAGAGCTGCAGCAGGCAGTGCCCCCTTTTTGGGCTCCAACACACCTCACTGGGACACATTGCCCTACAGACAGCAGCAAATTCCCCTTTTCCTTCCTTCTCTCTCTTCCCCGTGCCAGGGATTGGGAATTCCTGCCTGAAAACAGGCAGAAAATATGGGTGAAAACTCTCTGCTACGTGTTTTATCAGAAGGAGAGGGAATATATATGGTAAAAGAAAAGGAGGAGAGAGGGGGAAGACACTGTGGGTCCAAACTCTGCAGTTTCCTGCATTGTGTCTCTTCCTCAAAGCAGCCAAACAAGACAACAGGATCTGATGATTCAATAATGCAGAGCCAGGAGACAATGGGGGGAAGGACAACAACAAAGTGAAGAGGGTTTTAATAACCGTTTATTGAGGCTGTAATTAAATTTTGGTGTCTGTTTGGAAAACAAGAATCTCATTTTGTGCGTGCCCCTGTCTCCCCACCACATCTGCACCCGTGTTTTCTCGTGGGCAATTACTGAGCATGCTGTGAGCTGATTAGCAAATACAGGTGTGGCAGGCAAGGGAAAAGGGAGGAGGAGAGGAGAGGATGAGGAGATTTTCCCAAGTCTGGCACCAGCCCTGTGCAGGTGGGACACGAGATCCTGGAAACAAGGTGTGGAACCGGCTTGGGACTTGGGAGAGCTGAGGGAAGGTGTGGAGAGTGGGGACAGTGGAGACCCCTGGTCTCAGTGGTTGCCAGCCAGGCAGATTTGGCTTGGAAAGGGGATTCAGCCCCTGTGGAAAGGCAAAAGGACACTAAGAGTTGTGGCTCCAAGGTTGTTACTGTCCATACACTTTCCATGAGGGCTAAAGAAAGTTTTTGTGTGGTTAAAGCTTTCCATAGGCGTTGTAAAGTATGCAATGAAACATAGCAGGGCACGTGCTCCAAGGCTGAGGGCACGTAGCACAGCAATTTATGTGCACACATCTCCTTCTCCTTTCTTCCACCACGTGGCCTGATGGGCTCAGGTGGTGTCCATGCCATCTCCTCAACCCTGCCAGGGCACTGCTGTCAGGAGGAGGGTGGCACTGGCCAAGGCTGTGCTAGCAGCTGTTTTCCTGGCCCTGCACTCTGTGTTTTTACAGGCTTAGCCTCAGAAGGGGAGGTTTTTGCAGAGGGATGAAGAGCACACCAGGAGCACAACCCCCTGCCCACGTGGAGAGCCATGAGAACCCTGGGCTAACACAGCTGTGGCCAGAAAATGGGAGACAGAAACATGCAGCTCTCTGTCCCCTCCCTCACTTGGAGCTGCTCTTTTCCAGCAGTTGTCTTTCCTCCCTGTGCTCTCCCAGCCCAATGAAATTCAAGGAATGACCAAGGAAAAGTCTACCCCAGCTGGACCAGGCTTTCTGTGGGATTAAACCAGGATTTCCCCCATCACAGTCTGCTGCAGGGCTCATTAGAAGGCACATCAGTAACACTGCTCTGGTCACTGCCTCAGAGCCCAGCACCTCCTTGCATTAGATCTGCCTGCTAATTGCCAGGAGCTGGGTGGAGGAGCTGCTCCTGGTCCCTGCCAGAGTTTTCCCTGGGCAGAAGGGCTGCACTCAACCTTCATTTGTATTCTGGAAGCACCACTCACTTAGCAGTATCTCCTGCCATCAATAAACCAATGCAAACAGAGATAAGCCAGATAAAGCGAAAGTAGGTCACTTCTGCAGCACAATGACATCCAGCTCCCTTATTCCTTACCCAGCCTAAAAGTTAACTCTCCTGTCATGGCGTTTCTTTGCTTTTCCTCCTTTTTGCTCAGAGTGGCCAGGGAGCTGGGGCAGGGTGATTGGGCAGGGGTGAAACCCTCCCCACAGCCCTACCGTGCACCAGGCTGAGGGCACTGGAGGGGGCTGCCACGTGTGGTGGAGGAGCTGATGGAGGGCTTGGTGTCACTCACAGATTCCATAAACTCTTTGTTGCTTTTTTGCCAATTAAAGCACTGGAAAGCTGTTTTCTGGGGATGGCTGGGGGAAGCTGGCTTGGGTCCTCTCAAGAGCTGCTTTCCTCAGTGGCATCCCTGTTCATGGCAGGGGACTGGAGCTGGATCATTTTTAAATGATCTCTTCCAACCCAAACCATTCCATGATTGTGTGAAGGACACAGGGTCTGTGTATCCTGTGTATCTCTATATCCTGTGTTCCCTGCTGCATCTCTGGAAGGAACATCACAAACTCTTCCCTCAGTATCAGCTCATCTTTAAGCCTCAATGTTCATTTAACTACCTCTGGTAGAGAGATGAGGTTTCATTCCTAATTGTGAATTCTGTCATTGAGTTCTTCACTGAGAGCACTGAGAGCTGGTTAGTGTCCCATAAAATGGCATTCCTGTAACATGAGGTGACAATGGCATTCTCTTGTTGCCACCTGGGGCTACATTTGGGCTGGTAGCACAAGGTGAAGTTTTGTGACCGAGGTACCACCACCAGACACCTCATTTTTCTGTGATTTTACGATCAGAAGGTATCTGTGCTATTTATTGGCTGTTACATAGATTTCAAGTGCTGTTATAAAAGCAGAAGAACCTCTGGAGATGCTTCTAAGACCTTCTAACCCTGCAAAGGAAAGCAAGGATTATCTCAGTCTTGGACAATCTCCAGGAACAAGACAAGCAGGGATGATTCAGTGCCCCTTTTTGGAGATTTCTGTAAATGCTCTCTTCATTACCATAAATGCTTATGGGAAATATATTTTAAAATGTCTAGTTTAAGAGTTTGTTCCTACAAAAAGGGGTTCTAAAAGTGACCCTCATCCATCCAAGAAAACAGAAATGACACCATGGTATTGGGTATATCACCAGCTTGAACAGCAAATAATCTCTTCTCAGTGCTACCTCTGCAGCAGGAAAGAAACTGATTTCAAAATAAAAATATAAAATAAATAAATCTCAGCAAGCAGCAGCCAAGTTTACAGATATTAGCCAAAACATCTGTCTTGTTCTCTGAGCCTTGCTGAAGATTTCAACTTCTCCCAAAAGCCTTTGTTGTGTCTCTCCCAAGCAGTTGCCTCTCTGGTGCCTGAGGAAGAAAGAGTACCTAGACAGGAGATGTCTGGAGGGCCTTATCAAAGCTTTGAAGCACTTCTGTGTGTCCTGAGATGACTCTTCCACTCAGATAACCTCAGTTTGTGACCCTTTAAGCACCATATGCCCTCATGATACCCACTGTCTGTGTTTCAAAGGCAGAGGGGGAGCAGGAATGCTCTGGTTCTTCTCTCAGAGGGGTGGTATGGAATTTTCTCCACCCTTTTCAAGGAGACATCTGGGTTGGCGCTTCCCACAGGGGCGTGCCTGCAGGACAGGGTGGATCTCAGTATGGATGGACTTTCCATTTGGGCCTGTTGCCCCTCAGAGGAGCCATCCTCATGTCTGTGCCAGCTGTATTTCTTCTAGAACTGTTCATCTTCCCTTCGAATTTGCCTCTTCCAACAGCCTCCACCCAGGTGGGCTCTGGGGCCAGTGGAAATGCCATGGAAGCCTGTCTGTAGCCAAAGGTGTGGGAGAGAGAGGACGCACCTGGGTCACATCCCATCCCCTCTGCTTCCTTGGCTTCATGGCTGGGTAGTCACCTGTGGGAGAGTTACTCAGATGATCTTTCTGAAGCCTCTCTTGAAGCACCAGGCTCGTTTACCAGCAGAAGTCAAGTGTAGGGAGCTGAGACAAGAATCCCTGGAGTTTTGTGCCAAATTCTATCCATCCACTCTGCCTCTCATCCCTCACCCAAGCCTGCTGCTCCCACCCTGTCTGCCATTACCAAACTCCTCAGGAGGCAGTAAGGAACTGCTGCCACATCCTGCCACATCCCAGCTTTGGTGTTGGATCATCCCTGCATCCACTTCATCTGCTCCTGCTCTCTCCAGGCCTCTTTGGAAATCAAGCTGTGCCCGGTCTGGCAGTGAAACCTCCTCCAGAAGCTCTCCCATCTTCCTCCTATGTTAATATCACCCTGATGGCCTCATTAGTTCTAATTTGTTTGGCCACCAGATTTAGATGAGTATTCCAGTGATAACGTCAGACCTGGGGAGCTCAAACAGCAACTAATTAATGCAGTTAAAATTCCTGCCCAGGGTGGCTGTGGAGGAGGATGGTGCTGGAAGGCAGATTTTTGTGTACCTGGATGCTGCTGGACACAGCCATGGATTCACAGCTTCTGCAGAGGCTCAGAGCTGGCAAACACCCTCTGCAGCCTGGTCTGGAGTGAGCTCAAAGAACCTCCAGAAATCACCAAGGTAGGAGCAACACCTTACCTAGCAGGAAAAGCACAGAAATGTAGGGATCAATCCATGGGGTGATATTGGATGTTGGAGGAACAGGATAGAGGTGAAATGACTCACTGCCCAATTTCTCTGGGGTGCAGGCAATTCACTTTGATGGGCTCTGAGGGGAACTGCCTGCAGAGGCTGGTGTCAGACACACAGCATCCTGCATGCCAGCACAGCAGAGGGAATTTGCACCTTCATGTGAAAATGTGGGTGTGGATGAAGGAGACTCGAGAGATCAGAATGCTGGCCAGTGCAGATTTTCAACTTTAAAGGATATTCCCAGTGGAAAAATAGCTTCAAATGCTTCCTCCTTTGCATACCTTTGCTCTGTCACAGTCCCTGGGGTGCCTTGCTTGGAGTCCTCTGATAAATGTGGGGAAGATAAAGCAGAGAGCAGATGTACTAGAGGGCTTTTTTGGATGAAGAAAAGTCTCTCAGAAATAGTTGGTCGGTCCTGGATTGTGTTCTTGTGATAAAGTAAATATCCTTCCCTCCTTCCTACCCTCTGTAGCTTCCTGAGGACTGGATTAAATCACTGCAGCACTTGGATGGACAGGGTACAGAGTATTCTCCTCTGCTATATACTTCCTGCTCAGTACAGAGTATTCTGGTTCAGATCTTGCCTGTGGTCACAATATTTACTGGCTGACTTCCAATCTGAACCCTCTTTCTCCTTTTCTTCCATATTTTCCCTGCACTTTCACATTCATGTTCCCCCTCCTGCCTGAAACAAGAGACAAAAGAATAGAGGATTGTCATATCAGCAAGCTGGCTGATTCAGCTTGGATTTTATTGCTCCTGAGAGAGACTCATGCAGTCCCCAGCACTGGTTTGCTTTCATTGAAGGCTGCACTGGAACTTTAGCCAAGTTCTGGGGCAGAGGGACTCAAGCCCTTCTTCATCTCCTGCTGTGTAAATAATTTTTCTTTTATCATAATGGATTAGTGGCTCCTCTAAGAACAGCGACGCTTGAAAAGGAAAAAGTATGGGAGACTTCCTACCTTGTATTATCTGCTCCCAAAACACTGAGATTGCTGTGAGCCTTAACTGTATCACAAAACATCATCTCACCCTTGGCCCCACTCCTGTGCTCCTTCTCACTGATTTCATCTGATGTTAAACACTGCTTGGCTTTCACAAGCCGAGAACAAACCCTCTGTGAGGCCCTTCAGGGAAATTCCTTTCCTCTCCATGAAGCACCAGCCTCGAGTACCAGGAGAGAGGCAGTTCACTTCTCACTGCGTGCTTCCTGCGCTGTCTTGGTTGTGGCTGGTTCCAAGGGCGGTAAAAGGTGGATATTTTACAGGGTTTTGCTCCACTGACATGATAAGGATCTCATCTTTGTGATATCTTTGTGGGAATGGGTGGAAATTTTTGACTGTCAAACCCACCAAGTAAAGACTCAGCTGGGCTCAGATTCTCCCTGTGATTTTAAGTTGGGGAAGGTTGAGATGGGGGTGGTTCAGCCTGGAGAAGAGAAGGGTCTGGAGAGACTTCAGAAACTCTTCCAGTGCCTAAAGAAGCTCCAGAAAATCTGGAGAGGAACTTGGGACAATGGATGGAGGGACAGAACAAGGGGAAATGGCTACAGCTGAAAGAGAGCAGGGTTGGATAGGATATTAGGAAGACTTTTTTACTATGAGGGTGGTGAGGCCTGGCACAGGTTGCCCAGAGAAGCTGTGGCTGCCCCTGGATCCCTGGAAGTGCTCCAGGCCAGGTTGGATGGGTTTTGGAGCAACCTGGGATAGTGGAAAGTGTCCCTGCCCATGGCAGGGGATGGAACTGGATAAGCTTGAAGGCCCCGTTAAATCCAACCCATTCCATGATTTTGTGATGGTCATTAATCAGTGGCAGAATGAAACCTGGAAGTGCCCCCAGAGCCAAATCCCATGATCCTGCTTCCAGCACAGATCCTGCTGTAGTTAAATTAACTGGTATCAAACCAGGGATGCTAACAGCAATCCATACATCAAGATTATGTCTTTTCTATTAATTAAGCAGAGGTCAAAGCCCTTTTGCAAGCTCAGGCTCAGAACTGTTAAGGACTCACTTAGACACAAGTGGTGCCTGAGTTCTGGAAGCACAGCAAGAAATGAGTGCACATGAGTTTTTGTGTGGGTCCCATCCCTTCATTTTGAGCCCTGGATGTATTTTCAGGTGTGGGCAGAGTGGGCAGGTCTCTGTCCAGTTCGTGGGCACGTGTGTTGGCTGCAGTTCTTCACCTGCACCTTTCACACCTGAAGCTCTTTCCAAAGGTTGTTTGTGTAGGTGTTTATGGCCTATGATGCTGCATGGATGGGACACTGAATTCTCTAAGGAGATAGTCCCCAACTCCAGGACTCTGGATTTGCTCCTTTTTCCCAGTTTGTGCCCTGACTTTGGCAAGGCTGAGAGCCAGCACTGTCAGGAAAAGCAGACAGAGCACAAGTAAATGCTCAGCATTTCGCAGTTTGAACATATCCTTAAGTTACTTATGCTCTCTGATATCTCTTCTGCACTGTTTGAGCAGGATCCTCACCATCTGGGCAGTATAAAAATACCCCCAAATCCACCCACATCCAGATCCCGAGTGTGGCTGCCTAGTCTGGTACCTTCACACACCTTCTCCCACCTTCTCTGAAGGGCAGAATTCTCTTTTCAGGAGACAACAGCAGCCCTTGCTCTCATCAGGTCACACTGCTCATCATTAGCTGTCATCACACAGCATGGGCCAAAGTACAGCTCAGCTAAAGCAGGACTGACAAAATTGCTGGAGGGTTCATTAGAGCCGACAATCCTGGGGAGATGAGCACCTAAAAAGACAGTGAGTTTGAATTCATGAGCTGGTTGTCTAGACTCCTGCTTTAGCTGGAGCAAAACAGGTGCTTCCAGGGCGTGATTAATCTCATTCTGAAGCAGACATCTCAAATAGGTCAGATGACTCATGTCCTGGCAGGGCTTGTTCCTCTCTGTGGACTCTAAAGGTGTCTGAAGGTGACCAGGCTGCAGACGACCAACGTGGTGCACATCAAACACCAGGAGAGACCAATCCCACCCCGAGAGACAAATCAAAGCAGTGGAGTTTGCACGCTTCAGGAAAGAAGTTAGAATTGTTAGAATTTTCTGCCTGGCCGGGTAAAGCCACTAAAGAGGTGTTAAGGGAGGTGAATTTAAAGAGATGTGGTCAAAGAACAAAAGCTTCTTGTGCACCTGTTGTCTGGCAATTTTTGCCCCAGAGAATGTATTTTCAGCAAAGAAGGCAGGGAAACTGAGGAAACAGGGGAAGCAGAGCCAGGAATGCTGGAGGCAGCACAGAGGATCCAGAAAGGTTGGGCACTTCCCATCTCCACCGTGGCCATCAACAGCATCCGAGGGCAGGGACAGAGCTGCAGGTGGCTCTTTGAGACAACACAAACAGATTAAGGGCAGTGGCCTTGCAAAGTGAAGGGTAAGCATGGTGAGACTACTCAGAGTTTACAAACTGATGCAAACTGATGTGTTCTCCATGTTCAGTGCTTTTGGGACCCTTCAGCACCAGCCTGTGTGTGATATGGGGCTACACCAGGATGGAGGGGAGCAGGGACAACTGTAGGAGATGTTTTCTGGGGTGGACGGTCTGAGACACGGAAAAGACCTCTCTAATTGAGTTAGGTGTTAGAAGTTTATTTCAGGGCGTGGGATAGAGAGAGAGAGGGAGCCTGCTATGAGCCAGCAGATAGAGCTCAAAGCGGGCTCAGAGGGAACAATACAAAAGGGGGTAAAAGATAAATACATGAGCTCAAGACTTAAGATTGCTAAGAAAATGGGTAACAGAACACAAGTGAGAGAGCCGGGGAAAAAGAGAGAGAGAGCGTAGCAAGAGAGCCAAGAGGGCTAAGAGAGAGTTAAGAGTTAAGAGAGACTAAAAGAACCAAGAGAGCCAAAAGAGAGAGCCAAGAGAGCGTAGTAAGAGAGTCAAGAGAGACCAAGAGAGCAAACTCTCTTTTACAATTACTTATATAACCTATACATTGAATATTCTATTCTTTCACTAACCAATCTTTCTAAGTATACTAATACAGTAACATTTGTGTGCGACCTATAGAAATCGCTGTTTTTGTGTATTTTTAGTTATCTCAGGGTCCTTCAGACCTTTCCTTATAAGGCTGGGAAGAGGGGTCTCAGCTTAGTTTTATTGGGGGAAAGAATGTGTTCTGGCATACCAGCCCGGTTTCTTTGAATTATTCAAACCGTGCTTTCATTTGTATTTCTTCCTTAGCCTTTCTGGCTACAGAGTCATATTTATAATTTCTTTCTAATTCTACCTTCCCAACAGACAATGACCTGCCACTCTGGTCCTGTTCAAGGAGTAGACTTTCACCAATCCTACAAGGGATGCAAACCCAGGCTTTGAGGTCTGGGACAGCAGAAAGTGCTGCCCAAAGCACAGTTTGTGTCTGCAAGTGCATTTGGCAACTTGGCTGCATCTCCTTTTCATTGGTTTGCTCAAGGGAAAACCTTACAACGTCCACACTCCCTCTGTGCTCTGAAAAGTCTTGTCCATCAAAGAAGCCTTCCTGTCTGCTGGGGAGTGACCTGTGTGCAGCCAGACCAGCTCCCAGCTCAGCTCCAGGTCTCCTGATGAGCTCCAGCTCTGGCATCCACCATGGCTCAGCTGTGTTTGGCATGCACGAGGGAGGTGGGACGTCTTGGGACAGGTTTGTTCCAACTGTGCACCCCGGCTGCTGCCAGGAAATCAGCTCCAGCAGCTTATCTGACCATATGGGAACCTTCTGGGGTGTCTCCATGGGACATCCTTGGGCTCTTGGCTTTGCAGGGTTGCAATTCCCTCCCTCCTGTGGCCTGCAGTGAAAGCTGGCAGGGAGGGGGCTGAAGGGTGACCCTTGTATATGTTTGAGACTGGAGATCTTGTAGGATTAAAACCCAAAAGGTACACATTCAAAATGTGTGAGATTTCACACACTTAAACCCCTCCCATATAATAAAAAAATTATAAATATATGTATATACATAATGTATATTGCATAATAAATTTAATTTTTTAAAAAAAATCTGAATTTCTTCCAGCTCCCATTAGATTTTAGCATTTGATTCCCTCACTATGGGGGAGACCTTCCTTGTTTACCTATGGGGTTATTGAGTGGCATGGCACCAGTCCAGGAGTCCTCCTGCTTCTCTCAGTGACTGGCAAAGGAACAAATCAAGATTTCCTCTCTGTCTAACACCTGAGCACCCTCCCCTACAAAGCCCAGCCCTGCTGTTGGCTGGGCACACATCCCTTTTGGAAGAGAGCTTTTAGATCCTCAGGAGCCCCTTTTCCTCCCAGGAGGAGGCCCATCCCTCTGAGCAGAATTGTTGGTTAGTTAAAGCCTCCTGTTTGATAAGTTCAGATTCACCGTGCTTGGGCTGTAATTGCAATCCATACTGAGCAATCACTGTGCCAGCTGTCACAAAAACAAATGTGATCCTTAATGGATGGACAGGGATGGGCCGTCATCAGAGCTCCAGGGATGGATATTTGCTCAAAGGGAGATGTCATTCCTTGCTTGACAAGGACTAAATAGTCCCAGGGGCTGCTGGTCCTGGTGTGTGAGCACACCCAGGACTTCTCTCAGGCTTTTGCTCTTCCCTGATTCCTGATCCAAGTTACAATTTTGCCGGAGAAGTTCATCACAAATCCTGCCCTGCTCCTTTTCCTGCAGCATTCCCACCCTCTCCCAAGCCTTTCTCGCTGCTTCTTCTCACAGGATCACTCTATGCCTGCAGATGAAGGGGAACACCCACTTTAGGAGCTCCAAGAAGCAGATTCTTTCTGTTCCCTGGCTGACATGACCAGCCTGTGGTGTGAAGACAATGTTCTTGTCCTTTTCATGCACACAAGCTGAAGGCCAGACAAGCCAGGGTTGTGATGATGGAGCAACTGCTTGAATTGCAGCAGTGCCTGGAGCCTTCTGAGAGGAAACAGAGGACACAAAGTCACCGAAGGTCTGACTGAGACAGGAGGTGGTGGGTGTTCTTGCATGGCAGAGCAGCACCATGGAGCTGAACTTCCCTGTCCATGGTGTGAGAGATGCTGGGAACAGCTCTTCCTCTGGGGGAGGCTGGAAAGGATGGGAAAAAAAAGAAACTAAGGACTTGGGAGTGTTCAAATAATTTTAGGAACTCAGACCTTGACTGGACAGGGTGAAAACTCAAATGCACAGAAAATTAACTTTAAATGGAAGTGTTCTGTACACACTGGAAAGGAAAACTTGCTGTGTGGCCAAGGCTGTGCCCATCCAACAGGATGCAGTTCCCACATCCAGAGTGCCTCTAGAGCAGGCTTGGGGTAAATTTGATGGTGATGGGGTCCAGACTGCACCATCACAACCAATCCTGATGCCCAAAGTATGTCCAAAGAGGCTGCTCAGCTTCTCTCTGCCACCCCACTCTGCACTGGGTGGAATGGAAATGCAGAAGTTCCACAGGGTAAACTTTTGCAAGGTATGGAATACTGTAATATGGAATACTGTGTTTGCTGGCCTTAAACTGGCTCTCACACCAAGAGAAAGGAGATTGTACCTTCCAAGCAGGGCTGCTCTCTTCCCTTTAGGGGGATTGGTCTGCCAAGGTCAACAGTGAAGCAAAAATTGGGAGAACTCATGGGTTACTGTTTTGACCTTATACTTCAGTTGGTGAGGTCATTGTGTTGTTTTGTTTGGAGAAGGGGCTTGGGGAGGTTTGCAGCATCCCCAGATTGCATTGCAAGTGTTACTGTGAGTTTTAGTCTCGTCCCTTCCTTCTTACCTTGTGCAGGAGACAGTTTCTCAGACAAGAATTTGTTCCAATTTGTAGAGGAAGTTCAGACTTATCACTACATTTAGTCCAAAATATTTAATTCAGACCTAATCAGCACAGGGAGCTGATGATTTGGGGTTGTTGCCTCAGGTGACATGTCCCCATTTCAGATCAGAAGCATGGTATCCACTGAAAAGCCACCATCCACAGGGTCACCTTCTCCCAAAGGATGCTGAAGGCTGGGAATGTCGGTGAGTGTCTTGGCTGAGGGCTGTCACTCCAGTTTTAGAGCCAAGCAGATGCCACCCTCCCTCTGCAGCTGGGAAGTCGGGATGGTGCGAGAAAAGTGACTTTAGTGAAGTTTCAGAGCAGAGTCAGGAATAGAAGCCATGTCCCTTGGCCCTTTTTGGGATGAATCATCCTTGTAAATCCGCTTGCCTTGGCTGATCTGGTAAATATAGGGTGTGAGAAAGGGTGATTAAGTGACTTATCTGAAGTCACATGTGGCATTTATGGGATTTGGACACAATCCTAAACTGGCTCCACTGCTTTAACTCCTATGCTTTCCCTGCTGTAGCTGTGACCCTGAAAGCATGCAAACACCATCATGTATTAGAGCAGCAAAGAATAAATTCACAGCCAGCCTGGAAAATCAGCTCCCTAAGGAAATACAAGATTAATCCCATACGGGAGAAGATGCAATCTAAAGCAGCCTGTTAATTAATTATTATTATTATTATCTTAACCAACCCAAGTATGGAGTCAGGGACACAAGTAAGGTTACAGATTTTGACAGATGCAGACTGATTTCTTAGAGCATCCACACCAGGCAGAGCAGCTAATCCCTTTCACAGAGGTGCAAATTGTTAATCTGATTTGCATGCTTGGCTGGCTGCTTTTGTCCCACCACTAGGCAACAAACAGGAGGAGCTGGAAGAGCTGGAATCGTTCAGCAGGAATTTGATAGTTGGACTTGATGATCCTAGAGGTCTTTTCCAAGCTGAATGATTCAATGAATCTGTGATTAGGAGATTGGGAAGTCACTGGAGTTTGATGAATAAATGAGAAGTTGTGACTCGGCTGCCACCTGAAATTAATTTTTGATTGACTTTGGAAGGCGTCTCTCTGGGGCTGGTTTCTGTCTTCTGAAACAAGGCAAACCAAAAAGGGTGGAAGGAGGTAGGTGGGGCTGGGAAGAGAAGGAATGAAATTAAACCAAGAACAGCTCTTAATTAAGGCCTAGGAGCACATCTGAAGATCCTGACAGGTGGTAGCTGGCTTTAGTACCTTGCAAGTGAACTCATTAAACACCAGCCTCTCTCTGCATTTTTAATATCTGTGAAGAAGGTGGTTGAGTCTCCTCTCCAAGGAAAACAAATCTGTTTAGTATTATATTTAAAGCAGTGCTGAAATTGGGACTGAAGTCACAGTCCTGTTGAGCCAAAAGGCACAGTTCAATCTGATAAACAATGACTTGTAATGAACTAAACTTTTTTCCCCTCTTATTGCCTTTCCTCTTGCTGATGAAAGTTGGTCTCTTATTTTATCTTTTAGTCTTAGGCAAGTGATTGCGTGGTCAGTTTGTACACTGCATCATCCAAATCTCCACACCACGGGAGCTCAGACAGGCAGCTCACACAGGGACAGCCTCAGAGAGGCACTAAATGTGGGGGTCTCTGTGACCCCAGCCCTAGCCCTTGATAACAAGCCTGTAGATGTTTACAAATAAGCTTTTCCCTTCAGGCACCTTCAATAACCACTCAGGACACACTCAATAACCACTTAGACTTTCTGCCTTTTGGGGTAAAATCCTATTGGTTCTGTTGTGTAATGTCAGGGCAAACCCCCCTGACCAAGCTGCCAGTGGAGGGCTTGCACCCAGCTGGATTTGGGAGCAAGAAGTGACATAACAAAGCCTGGGAGAGCCAAGGTGGGCAGATCCTTTGGAAGTCAAAGCTCCATGAAGTAGAGACACCTTGAAGTGTGTTTTTCCACCTGGGAAGAACTTTGCAGACACCATGAAGTGTTCAAATCCCAACCCCTGGGATTTCCACCTGCCCCATCCTCACACAGCCCCAGCTGTGGCAGCAGAGTGGTGCAAACATCTCCACTGATTTGCCCAGGTCGACATCTCCATTGATTTGGAGGTCAGTTGTGAAGCTGAGAACCGAACCAAGTTAAATTCCCAAGCCACGGGACTTCCCCTCCTTGCCCTGGAAGATCCAGGGGTGATGTCTTGGTGTGATACAGAAATTAATCCTGCCTGATGCCTGGCTACCACAGCAGGTTTGATGGCTGCAGTTGGTGACACTCAGTTACCCAGAAGTGCTATCAGCTCTGTAACACAATTTGCAAGAAGTCACCATTAATTAATGCTAAGTTATGAAGCACTTTTGGGGAAAGTGACACACCAAATCGACATCAGTGCGAGAGGAGTTCATTATGGCTAATGTTACGACAATAAAAGACAGAGGAATTAATGATGAATTTCAATGTTAAGTATCACTTTTCTCATGCTTTAATGCGTTGTCTCAGGAAGGAGGGGGTGCTTGGAGAGGAGCTGGGAAAGGACAGCATAATTTAGCTTGGGAAAAAAAAACCCAAACCACTCTCCAGCTTGTCTGTGTACAGTGTCTGAACTGTGCTCTGTACAGTCACACTCACACACCCTACTGATCCTCAGCCCTGTAAACACACCCTAAAGTGCTCCCTCACATTCCATAACTCCCAGGAATCCCTCACAGCTCTCCACATAGAGCAGGTTTGATATTAACAGACCTATCTACAACTTCCAGCCTGGTTTTGATGGTTTAAGTACTCATCATTTACTCAGATGCTGCTGTGTCCATCCCAGCCCACTGCAGACAGGTCCATCTTTCTCCCTGTCCCCTTCCCTCTTGCCTTTCCCCTCCAAAATCTCTCCCAGATAATTTTTTTAGTTTTTTAAGTTTTTGCCAAATGCTGGTTTGTTTTTTTGTGAATCTCCCTGAATGAGTGGAAACCTGAGGAAGAAGGTGGTGATTTTAGGGGTTTTACTGATTTTTTCACATCTGTTCTCAGTTGGATTCACAGGGCAGTGTGAACTCTCAGAAAAAAACAAAAACCTCTCAAACATTGTACTGAAGAAACAAAAAGTTTTCATCTCCACATTGGTTTAAAATATTAAGGAAACCACCTGAAGAGCTGAGCATTGGCTAACAAAAAACTGCAAGGTGTATCCACATAAATAACTGCATTGAAAACCTCTGAAGGTTGATTATGGCATCAAGAACTCCAAAGAAACTAGTCCCAGGGATTAAACATCTCAGAATGATAAAGCCATGAGTTTTATTTTAAGGAAGGAGATGTTGGGTATCTTCCATTTGAAATTCTGGCTGAAACAAGCTTATTTTCATCACCGTTACCCCAAAACTGCAAACCTGCATGAGACTGCAGAGTAGAAACTGTCCTGCAATGGGCTGTGAAGCCAAACCACGGCAATTCCCTCAGTTAATCAATACCCAAAGTGCTGCTGAGGTTCTGATCTCAGGCAAGGCATCACACGCTCCTCTCACCCCAGAGCCCTGCCAGATCAAACCCAGAGTTCAATGGAAAACCCACTCCAGCACTGCAGAGACAAAACAACATTAATGCTGAAGTGTTTGATGGTGGCAGCTCCACTGAGCAACAAATACACTCCCTGTCCTGGGAGCAGGCCCTAAAAATAATAATAATAATAATAATAATAATAATAATAATAATAATAATAATAATAATAATAATAATCCAGTATGCGGGAAGCTGGGAAGATCAGATTGGAAACAAGGAGTTGTTTTGCAATGGATCCGTGCTCGGATGCCTCACTTCTGCAGGCTGGATCCCAACAGCAGAAGATGTGACCTCCTCCCTCTTCTTTACTCCGAGGACACACAGCCAGGAGCTTGGAGGTGAATGATTATAATGGCCCTCAGGAAGGAGAGCCTGAAAGAGAAAAGTATTTTCATCTGCATTGTCCCAAATCTGTGGAGACATGAAGAAACTTCCTCTCTCAAATTATCTGAAAGGAATGGAAGTGTTTGTCAAACTGGGCTAGGGTTGGAAGCTCAATGACATATCCGGAAAGTGATTTACCCAGGTGAATTTGGGAGAAGTGTTTTCCTTTGACTATGTTTTTCCTCCTTTTCCTTGGTATTTGATAGCCATAAATTTATTTTATTTTTAAGAGGGCAGGGACAAAGCTACATCTCATCTTCTCCTGTCTTTCAATGCCGGGTGGCCCTGCACACCTGTTCCCAGGTGTATCCTTTGGGAGGGTGCTCTGAATCTCTGCTGTCCCTCCCAAGGTGTCTTCCCACCCCAGCAATTTCCTTCTCAGCCTTGCTCTGCCACCAATTGACGCCTCAGCTGATGAAATGCCTGAATATTTTGGGGTTTGCTCACTCTGAGACCTCTTCACTCCATTTTCCTGCCACCTGGACACACTTCACATCTCTGGATGCTCTTCTGCCCTGCCCATCCCTGCATCCCCCCTGCCACACGTGCACGCTGCTGTGGTGGCAATGAGATGGAGATTACAGCCACTAATTGCACACAAACAAGTGATTAGGGGGACAATTGCAAAGCACACCCCAGCCTTGCACTAATTCTTCATTCCCTGCATGGAGTAATGCCCTTTTGTTTCCCTGGATAAACCCCTAATGATGTTAGGGGGCATCCAAAGAACACGGTGGCACCAGGGTGAGCTCATTAATAAGATTAGCCGAGTTTTAATTTAGATGAAAAGCAGGCAAGGCAGGGAACAAGGCCTGTTATTATTTTGCATTACAAAAGGTGGGTTTGGGAAGCAGGGAGGCGTGGAGGCAGCTGGATGAGGGCTGGGCTGGAGACCTGGAGGGAATGGCAGCAGATGTCCTGGTGAGTCGTTCTATATTTCTGTCCTACACTTGCTGACCAGCATATACCTTTAGGCTGAGGTGAGATAATGAAATTTCTACTTTATTTATTTTTTATAGTTTGTGGGTTTTTTTGGTAGAGTTGTGATTTGACTTGGCTTCCCCAAGAAGTTACTGGGTGTGGGTGTGAAGCTGGTCTGGGTGCCCAGTGTGAGGCTCCTGGTTTTGACATGAGGGAATTACTGGGACATTTGTCTTCCTGGCTGGGCAGTGACCACTCTGCAGCCTTTTTTTTTGCCTACCAAGGCTCTAGTGGTAATCCTGATCCCTGTGGCTCATTTCACAGAGGTGAGATAATAATCAGCTCACATAATCAGCTCACATAATGAGCTGTTGCCCCACCATGAGTTTAAAATGAGCCAGAACCCCTCCCTGTTGATTTCCATAATGCACCCAAATTTCTTCTCTGAAGCCAGCACTGAGGAACATCTCCAGAGAGAGTCTGAATACCACACCAACAGAATCTGTCATATTTCCTGCTGTGAGTGAGGGTCTCTCAAGTGCTTGTGGCCAGGGAAGTTGCCTTTACCTGCAGCTTGCCCACTCCAGGACCTCCATGCCAGGATATCTGGGGATGCACAGGGCAGCCAAACCTGGTGTGTGGGAAAGGAGCTGTGACTCTTCAGGACTCTTCCTTTACAAAGAAGGCATGACCATCTGCTTTCCAATCCCTGCTGAAACACAGCTCAGCTTCCCAAAACAAGCCCTCGTGACCCCTTTCCCATCTGCCCTCACTCTTTCTGTGCTTCCTCATTAGCTTTGGGCATCTCTGCCCCCTCCACAGATCTGGGATGGGTTTGTTAATCCACATTGTCCCTTTGCTTTGCAGTACTGAGAGTTTGGACACCAAAGGAGGAGTCAAACCTGTGCCAAGCTATTCCCATTTGGCAGCTTTCTGAGCAGCTCACCATACTTGGAGCAAAGCAAAAGAGATAAACGCTTTGTAGGTGTAGAGTGGGACATCTGAGAGATCCACTAGAATCAAAACTCTTGGAAAATGAAGGAAGGAGACAGACATATCAAGAAATACTTCAGCTGTGTTTGCTACAAAATGCAAATGGAAATGAAGGCATTCCATTGAAAATGAAAATGGAAGCCAGGAGGTGACTCTGTTTCTGTCAATTGCTGGTTGTGAATTGTTTGAGACTTTCAATGGTTTGCAGGTAGCCCAGGTAGAAGAGGCCAACTACAAAACATTGAGAGAGAAATCTGAAGAACCCTCCACTCTTGAGCAAAAATGCAAGCTGGGAAGGAAAGATGAAGTGTTGCCTCTTTTTTCTGAAATCAGAAAGGACAAGGAAGAACAACAAAACAGGGGAGAGATGGTGATTTGCTCTAAACATGAACAAGTTCTGTCCCCTTTGACTCCACGAGGCCACAGGAGCCACAGCATTGCCTCGATAACCCTGGACCACAGAGACAGGAGAAACATCCTTTGGGGCTGACATTAATTTTAAATAAACCTCTGTCTCCTTGCCTCTCACCTCACAGACAAATTGCTGTTTACAAACTTGGTTTCTTTTCTTTTTGAGCTTTATTTCTTTTTTCAGGAATGGGGCTGTGGGAAGGGGTATCCAGTGTGCTGGGAGGTGTCTGTCTCCAGGGGACTGCAGGGAGGGCTGCAAAGGGTGAGTCAGATAACGGGGTCACTGCGGATCTGGAGTCAGAGGCATGAAGAGCAGGGCATTGATTTTTGTGTCTGCGCTTGTTAATGGCACCTCTATGAGCATGATGACTCTGGCCTTTGCTCGTGCCATCTCTCTGATGATATAATATTGCTTCCCTGGAATAAGGAATAAGATCCTCTGTGAGAGGTATTGATGAGGAAATGAAGTTCCAAGGAGGTCCAGCAGTGTTTCTGATGACCCTTTAACCTCCCCCTGCCACAAAACTCTGTGTTGAAAAGGCCATAAAGGACTTTTCCATATTGATAGAAGAGATGGGAATCACACAGGGCCCATGCCTTAGCTCCAAAATCATCCACCTGCAGAACTGCAGGGAATAAACATAATTTGTGACTGTAGTTCTTCTCATCTTGAGACAGATCTATCCCCTCCTATAATGGAGACCTTTCTCTGGCAGAGC
Source organism: Poecile atricapillus (assembly GCF_030490865.1). Classification (NCBI taxonomy): domain Eukaryota; kingdom Metazoa; phylum Chordata; class Aves; order Passeriformes; family Paridae; genus Poecile; species Poecile atricapillus. The sequence goes on along the minus strand of NC_081289.1, from coordinate 3,023,552 downwards.
TGGTTAAATCCAAACTAAATCTCAGTAGGGAAATTTTTTCCAGTTCTTGCTTCTCTTCCTGCTGCAGCTCCCAAAGTAAATAAAAATATTGAAGACCTGTGCTCCACTTGCTTTTCACTGCTCCACAAATGGGATTTGTGAAGAGGAATGGAAGGCTGCTGGGGCAAGGCCTTGGTAGGAATAGATATCTGTTGGGATGAAGAGCCTGGCACAGAGATGTCCTGGGAAGGTGATGCTCAGGGACTGCGGTGCCTGGATCAAGGGAGGTTCCTCTGTCACATGTCCCCATCTGGACTGGTGTCTCATTAAGGACTTTCAGATTAGGTTCTTTTTCCCTTTGAACTGAAGATTGACGAGAGGGAGGCAGTTTTCTCTTGTTTGGTCTCAGTTGTTTATTTTTTTCTTATCATCATTACAAGGTACAAGGAGCTGTGTGCACTATGATAGAAAGGGGTAAAATGACTAACAAAGATCCTCTTCAAGGTCTTTTATATGTCCATTTACCCAATTAACAGATGCCAACTAAATTATTTTTCTTAGTGACCCAATGACCCAACACCTGTGTGCTGCACTATGGTATTTTTTACCCAATCAATTACTACTACCCAAAAACCTCTAGGAAAAGAACATGAAGAAGAAAGAAGAAGGACAAGAGACAACACTCTAAATCCTCCATCTTGTCTCCTGTTCTCTAAACTACTTCTTCACCCAGTGATTTAAAGAACTTCCTAATCTACACACTTACACTTTTCCTATCTAACTTAAACATTTGTTCTCATGTATCACCATGAAAACATGCTCATGAATTTCATGTTATATGAAATTCAGTGTTTCTTTGAATCCTAGAACTAAGTATTAGAAACAAGGGCACACACTATATCTCAGACTCCAACAGACTGGCTGCAGGCTGGAGAAGATGTGAGACAGCACCAGAGCACAGAGGTGTCAGAATAATTCCTGACACTCTCTGGACATGACAGAGGAACCAGAGTACAGGAAAACCCCACCTTTGAGCATTAAATGAATGCCAGTTTTGAGGTGACAGCTCCAGCTGGGTCATCTTTGTGGGCTTGACCACCACTCAGAGCCAGGAATGATTGGAAGGGCCTGAAGGTCTCAGCTGGGCTTTTCCAAAACATGTGGAAAAGCTCTGCTTTGACACCAGGGGTCAAATTGACATTCAACCTGACCTGCCCGACCTGAAATACACTTCTTGGAAGCCAAAGTGTTCTTTGGCTCACACATGAGGGGGAAGAAGCATCTGTGCTGCCAGGGGATGATGTGGGGAGTGCTGACACCCTCCTCACAACTTACTGATGGCAATGGTGCAGGAGAGGCAGATGAAGCAAGGAAAAAAATCAAGTGCATGTATCTATCAGTACCTGGCTGTTATTGTCATCACTGGCTTTCTTATGAGTATTTCAAGACTTGTTCTTTTGTTCTGAAGTTCCCTGTGAGTCAGGGATAATCCTTGCATTAAAAGGAAAAAAAAATCCAAAACTGTGGGATTTTGGGGGGGTTTTTGTTGTTTTTTTCAAATTGACAGAGATTTTTAGGTTTTATCCATGATTCATGGTCTGCCCTGCCCTGTCTCTAGGAGCCAGAAAATATTTGTCCTAGGGTAACTTAATGGTGAAAATCCAGGATGCAAATAAAAGAAGCCCATGTTATCACATTTAATCTTTATTTAGTCAATTTTAGAGCCAGTCTCTTGATGTTGAGGAACCTGGCCCTCAGTTTGGGCTGCTGGCCAGGCTGTTGGAGGTGGAGTTGGCAGATGGCCTGCTGGCTCTGCTGGCAGCACACTGACCTCTCACACCAGGTCAGGGAGAGCAGAGCACTCCCAGGCTGCCTGGTGTGCTTTGGGAAAATGCAGTTTGCCTGCTGGGGTTTTAAGAGATAGAGAAAAAGGATAAAGACAGCAGGGAGAAGATGCTTCTGTTGGAGATACCTACATAGCAGCTCTGCTTTAACAGCATTAATTGATGTTTGACTTCAGTGAGAGCAGAAAGATAGAGATAAATGAACAAGCTGTAGAAGGAATGATCCTTGCTGGAGCTGCCTGGTAGGGAGAGATGGGGAAAGCACGAAGGTTAAAAGTCTAATGACAAGCATCCTTAATGATTGCTCTTCCTGTATTCCCTCTGGGTAACATTTCCTGAGACTAAATTGTCTTAAAACCACTCTAACGTGGCTGAAACATTTCTAAATATAATTCAGCTCAACTAATGCTGAAGAATATAATGGAATTTCAGGAAAGAGAATCAAGCACAGTAAGTTTTTTAACCATTACATGTCTTTCAGGGCAGGCCAAATGGTGCATGAATTGGGGTAAATAAAGGAGAAAAACACATTTTTTGGTATCCACTGGAGTGGAAGTTCACCTGTCTGCAGCAGTGCTGAGGCTCCCTGCAGACTGTGTCTCCGTGGATCCATGGAGAGTGTGACCCCCTGTGCTGTGGCAATAACAGAATCCCCACCCATAATCCTGGGGGAAAAAATCAAGGCAGCTTGCTGAAGCAACACCAAGAGTTGCCACAGTTCACTGCTGGGCAAACAGATCTGTGTGTTGGTAGCCACAGGAGTACAGGGGAGGCTGGACCCCTTCTCCACCAGCCCGAGCTCACTGGCTGCTCCAAACTGACGTGGAGAGGCTGCAGAAAATGGCTTAAAAGCACAATTAACTTTCTGCAACAATAGCCTCTTTATTCTTCATTATGAAAAGGCCTGAAAGGGAATTTGTTTTCCAAGATAGAGCTTCATTTCACATCTATCAGAACAAGTAACCTTGCAAGCCAGACACAATAGCTGGTATCTACCCATCGCTTCCTCCCTGGCCCTCCCCAGGCAGTGCACAGCAGCTCTCTGTAAGCCTGGTTTTGTCTGCTCCCCCTGCTTATAAATTGCCCTCATTAATAATATTTTCATTTCTTGGGAAAGCTATAAAATAGTAAATGTGCCTCTGCAGTTCCTGCCCTGCTCGGGGCCAGGCTCTGGCGTCTCCTGGGTGGGAAGGTCAGAGCGGTGGGATGGATTCACACTGCTGGGTTAGAGGCTCTTTGTGCTGCCACCCTCTGATAATGCCACTCTCTCCCTTCCCTGACCTTCCCATGTCCAGCCCCAAAGCTGGTCTGTAGCTTAGAGACCCACAAAGAGCACAGATTTAGGGTGCGAGCACAAAATCCACCTGATGGACCCATTTGTGCATTTTCACTGCAGTATTCCAGCAGTTAATGCAGAGAGTGGCCAGGCTCAGGCTTTGGCTCAATTTTTCTGTAGCAGATGTGAGGGAACACACCTGAGACATCTTCCCTTGTCCTTGAGGGACTTCAGACCCAGACCTGCCTCTGAGCATTGCTATTTGGGTCTGTTTGCACTTTCCTACCAACAAATGTGAGGATGATGCAGCTGCTTTTGTTATCATGGAAACATTTTCCTTTTTTTCCCTTTGGAAAGCCTAGAAGTCAGAACAAAACTGGAATGAGAGGGATACTGGAGAATAAGAATTGGGATTGCTAATTGCTATGTGGGTTTCAGAATCAGGAAATAAAATTAATTGCAAACGTATGGGGAGAAAAGCAACAAAACCTTCCCCAAAATCAGCCAACTCCCCAATAATGTCAGTCAAGAAAAGCTGATAACAGAAAGGTGGCAGAGGACAGACCCTTAGGCAAAAAATCCAGTGGGGGAGTCTCCAACACCAGAACTGGTGTGCAGAGTAACCAAGGGCTGTGGGTGCCTCACAGAAAGGGTTTTCTTAGGAATTAAGGTGGGCAAAGCAGGAGGGAAGGATTTTTTTTCCCAAGCTTTGTCAGAGAGTCAGTGGCAGAACAGAGTTGTGAGCTGTGCTTCCTGCTGGCAGCGGGACACTGGACACACCTCCCTGGGGAGCAGGAGGGGTGGTGGCAGGTGTCCCAACTCCAGACATTAAAAATAAGGGGCTCTGTGGAATTTAGAGGGAAGGATGTGGTAAAGACGCTGTTCCCCCATATCAAATTGACCAGGAAAACGTTTTTGAGGAACTTGTTACTCTTGCAAGGCAGGAAAGGGTCACATCTTTTGACTGCAGTGTACCAGGACTCGGCTGCTGACTCCCTGATGTCTAAAGACCTTTTCAGAGGTCTGACCTGTCTAGAGATCAGTAAAAAATAAGGTTTGCTCATATCTGAGGCTGCTCCCTCCAAGTGTGCTCAATCCCCCAAAGGCGGTGGTGCTGAAATGAGAGGTGTGGCTCCAGGCACATCTGGGGGCACAGCTGGAGCTCTGTAGCCTAGGACAGACAGCCCAGGGCTGGGGCAGCCAGATGTGGACAGGCAGAGTTACCTGGAGCTGCTCCTGAAGCAGCCAACCAAGCAGGGCCAGAGCACTGCTCTGTTTACAGCAGTGTTTTGACCAAAATCTGCTAAGCACGGTCACATTCCATGTCTTGAGGGATAACACAGGCTAAGAGCATCCCATCAAGGCTGCCTGGTTCTGGTGTGGGGTAAAGCAGTTTACTTATATGGATGAGAGCTGTGCTCCCTGGCCCAGGAGATGATCCCTGGCCTGTTTTATTTGGGAGCAGAGCCCCAAATGTCTGTGCACCAGCCCTGACAAGTCAGCAATCAAATCACTCTGCCTGTGTGACAGCTCAAATGACTGCTGGCTGTCCAGGGCATGCATTCCTAGAGCAAGGAGGAGTTATTAAATCCCCCCAAAGCCCGTGGGTGCTCAGATCCATCTTCTCTGGGCACAGAAATAAACCCCTGCTCCCTCCAGCTGGTAATTATTTGCCTGCTCAGGCTCCTTGTACATGCATGTGCAGTTGGGATTTGCATGTGGCCAAGGCTGTCAGTCCTTCCTGTGACTGTGCAGGTAAAACCAGCAGGGAAACACTGGCTGTGGCTGTCACCAGGCTGGGTTCCAGCTTCTCCAGAGGTAGCTGCTCTCTGTCAAGGCTCAGGAACAGTCTCAGGGCAAGAGGGCAGGACTGAGCTGGTGATCCCCAGGCAATATGTAAAAGCATCTGCAGGAATTTAAATGGGAGGGGGGGATCTCAGAGGAAAAAGCAGATGAAAAAGCATGAGGAATAACAAGATTTATTCAGCTGAGGCTGTGGCAGGATTCAGGCAGGATTTTCACATATTGCCACATCTAGAACTCCAGTTAGTGGATATTCGTAGTTTCTTAAACCTAAGCTAGACTAAACAACGAATTATACAGGTGTGTGTGTTTACCTGAACTACATGCTGACATGTTGCTCTCTGAGAAAAATTACGATTGCTACTCACTTTGTAAAGACCATGGGCTTTCTCACAACTTGCAGTGACCACAGCAAACCAAGAGCCTTCCCTCCAGCCATCCCTGCAGGACCCCATCCCTGCAGGACCCCATCCCTGCAGGGTGTGATGGGGAAGCTGTCCTGGTTTCAGGGACTGATACCTGAAGCAGGAGGGCCCCACCAACACCCTTGCAATCTGCGTCAAGGCAAGGAAAATTGCTGTCATGTTCAAGCTGTCTTGGAGATAAACTGAGTGGTTTATTATAAACCTCCCGTGTGACAGAAATACTGTAGAGTAGAAAGTGTCTCTCCTCCCTGAGGAACAGGCACACAAAACTTGGTGTGGCAGCTCTCCTCTCCAGGGCCTCAGGGCTGCCACAGGTCTTCCCAGAGCTCCAGCCCTATCCTGGCCTGGTGGGAGATGTTCCATGGGCAGCTCGTGAACATCCCACCTCCTGCTTTTCCCTTTGCTGCTCCACAGTGGGTTGAGGTGCTCCGTTTGCTCACTCAGCTTCGGGACCAGCACACTCCATCAGTTTGCTGCCCCACTACCTCCCAAATTTCCCGAGTGGAAATGCCCACAAAAACTTACCCTGTTTCAGAGAACAAGCGTGAGCCAGAAAGGATCTGCCTGGGGACAGGATGGAGAGGAACAGGCGTGAAGTTTATGGGGAAAAGCATCCAAGACAAGTTGTCCCAGCTGCTCCCACCACCCCTCTGCAGAGCCAGGTGATGTTTCTCGTAAGGTCACCCAAGCTGCAGTTTCACAGGCACGATGAACAGGCTCGCCGGGCTCCCTCCTGCTACAGCAACATATGGTGGTGGGAGGGTGATTGACTGGTACAATGTGATTTTCAATAAAATGTCTTGCAGACAGAAGAGTTCCAGGTGACTAGAAGTAAGCAATCATCGTGCCAATCTTTCAGCAAAAAAGGGTCACGCGTTGAGTACGGCAACTTGAGGGAATAAGGCAGCTTTTTATAGCAGGTAATATCTCTTCTGACAGTGCAAGTGAACTGCTTCAAACCACACTTGGCTGGGAATGTGCGAAGATGAATGGCTTTGTCTCTCAGTAAGTATTACCAGGAGCACTAGGAAGGATGAGAAATGGTCTGTAAAGTAAGCAATAGCTAAAAATCCTCTTCTTTCCTGACCTTATTGTAAAGAAACCTTTAGCAGTGCAGGGAGGAAAAAAAAGAAGTGTAACGAGGTGCCCCTGAGGAAAAAGAAAAATCCACCCTAAAGGCAAACCTGGAAGCTTTTAGTGAGGATTAGATGTGATGAGCTGGAGTCTCATAGTCCACACTGGCAGCAGCCTCATCTTTCACTCCTGTTTACCGAATGTTTTGGTGGTGGACTGAGGCTTGGCTGGGTCTGGGACAGTGTGAAAGGTGTTTGTCCCTCCAGGAACAGACAGCTGGAGACAGCTGCCCAAATAAATAAAGCAGGTACAGGGGACCTTCATCACCTTTTTCTTCAAGCCTGTTCAAGGTTACTCTAAGAAACTGAAGCCATGTGGGCAAGTGACCAGAGGTTCCTGCACCTTCACAGTCTGACCCCATTGGTGGTCATTACATCTTTGGAGGGCTCAGAATTGGTTTTCCTGGTGAGGATCTGGTCCTTCATAAACTGAAGTTCTAAATAATGGTGCCTCCAGGATTTCAAGGGAAGTGTTGGCTTCTTCACAGTTCTGGGGGGGACTGGAGAGAGAGGCATGTGAAAATGCTTGTTTAAATTGGGATGGGTTTATTTATGGGAATGATGCACTCTGCCTCGTGTCTTCCCAGGTGCAATCTTGTAAGGACTGCAAAGCATGAGAGGACCTACATTTACTCTACAAAACATCTTGTTTCCAGATTGGCACCTCTCATAGAAATCTCTTAGAAACAGGACTGGGAGCTGCATGGCATTCAGGCAGCTTGGTCTGTGCCAAGCTCATCTCTCAGCCACAGCACCTGCAGAATAATTAACCCCCTGTGAGTCCCCACCTATAACCAGCTCTCTTTGGAGGGCCATCAACTCCTCCTCCAGTAAAACTTTCCTTTTGTGCATGGGACTGTCACAAAACTTCTCCTTTGCATTGAAATGTTTGCATTCCCGTATTTTTGGAGAGTTTTCCAGGGGAATGCCCTCCTAGCACACCTAGACATGAATTACTGATGTACAGAGTTTACTAATTATTGTCTTGATGCAAACTGGCCGACTCGGTCTGCTCGTAGGGGAAAAAAAAATCTTTGGAGATGTTATTTTTCTGGATTAAGCAAGAGGGGAATAAAGTATGAGAGAGAGGAATTATAAACACCCCCAAACAACAGTAGTGTGTCTTGTGGCTGCCTGAGCATATGGTCTTTTATGGGATTCCAGGCCCTGTCAACTCAGAAAGCAAATCTTCCCTCTCTGCTTGGGCTGAGAGTGAGTCTGCTCCTCTCTGACCCTGTCACTGAGGAATTATGAACTCTCTGTCTCTTTGTGTTAAATCTGAGGTTACTGGTTGGTTTAGTTCTGTTATTATTTGGTTTTCCCCCTAGGGGAAAAGGGGATATAAAAGAAAGCAGGGATATAACTAAAAGAAGTTATAACCAGATGTTTGGTATTTCCATTCCAGCTTAAGCTTTGCTCAGATGGATCTTCCCCACTGATTTAATCAGGGCAAAAGTTCTTTCCACCCCTGTCTCCAAAACCAGCTCCAGCAGCTGTGGGTCTGCTTGTTCCCCTTTCCACAAGTGCAGCCCAGATGTGCCCTTGTTCTGCACACAGAGGCAGAACATCTGTGCTGGAACCAGGAAGGAAAAATGCTGATGTTGCTGGGTTGTCTTGGATGCTGAAATGCTGTCAAATGTATGGGGCAAGGGAACTTTTGTGTCTAAATTAGGGGCTGCAGGTCATGGCAGGGCAGGAATCACTCACAGTTCTCAAACCTGAACAAGGAGATCCTTTTCCTTTCTGTCAGGATGGTGAGCACAGGACATGATGCTCTTCATCTCCCAGCCCAGTGCTTGGGTGATGATGATGATGATGAAAGTGGCAGTCTGAAATCCAGAAATCAGGGGTGTGGCAGCTGTCAGGGGGATGTGCAGAGCTGCAGTCATGAAAATTGGCTCTTGAAAGGTCAACCAGAAGTCATGGCCGTGCATTTTTGCCTCCCATAGATGTGTGGCCAAACTCCATCTTCTCACTTCCACAAAGGTTCCAACTGCCCCCTTTTAATCCTTCATTATCCGAGTCACACACCACCAAAATTCCCTGCAAGCTCCCTGTATTGTAAACGATATAAATTATTATTATAAATCTCTCCTCCACATGAACAGCACCCAGGTGGACATTTGAAGAGTTAATGATACACTTTTCTTTCGCATAATTGATGTTTACTCCTTTTTCAGTTTGAGATACAAAAATGCCTAGAAGGCATACGGGACTTTAGGATCTCCTTTATACCCTTAATTCCTGAAGATCATTACAATCAAGGAGACTTTAAATCCCCAGATAAGTCTCAGAAAAGGGATGATGAATAGATAAGAAGCAGCAGTGTATTGCAATAATATTCATCCATAAATCTACCAGGGTACTTAGAAGGGAAGAGCTTGCAAAATAAAAGTGAGGTGGGAGGAGGGGTGGGCATTCAGCCCAACACAAAAGTGTGAGCAGTACCCTGTGGATGAATCACACTTTTCTCATCAAAAACAAGCAGTCCCATGACAGCAGGAGGGGGGTTTGGTTTCCAGAAGAACCTGGTGACTTCATTTGGGGTGAACCAAACACTTCTTTATCAGTCTCTCCTCTCCCCGATTGCTCCTTCTCCTTAAAACCTGTAAGATGTTTTGTGATATTTGGTTAAATTCAGCCAGGGTGTTTCACAGCTCTTTGAAAGGAAGATGCAGAGACAACAGAGAAATTCTTCCTCAAGAAATCAGAGCTTTAGGGCTGCCCAGCTTCTTTTTCAACCCTTCCCTTTAAAGGGGTTTGGAAACAGGGGTTTAGGGGATTTTAGGAATATTGGTTTTCTTCCAGGAGGGATGAAAGGCAACAGCCTCAAACCCAGGTCTCTCACATTAAGGCACTGGGCATTTCCTTGGTCCCTCTGAAGCTGCAGCATTGCCCTGTGTGGGAAATTAGGACCAGGCCTGGAGGAGTGTGTGCTGCACACACTCTCTTGTTCTTGGAGAACAAGAACAACTTCTTTATTTTGCCTTCTGGAGCTCTCAGACCCAGAAGAAAAGGTTTTGCAGCCTTAGATTGGTCTCTCAGCTGTGTCTTCCTTGACTTAGTGAGGCTGCTCTTTAAGGAAGAAAGGCTGAGTTTCCTCGGGGATCACACAGCTCTGGCTAAAGTGAAATGCCATCATATTTCTCTGCTGTAATCTGGGATTTCAAGCACAGGAAAAGTGGTGCCACCCTATTGTTTTGCTTAGTAAAATACTGGAGTCAGGAGTCAGCTCATTGCGAAATAAATCAGTAAGGAAACCCAACAGGAGAGTTTGGCTCATTGTGATCCCATGTTTTTTTTTTCCTGTCTTATATTGGAAAGCCTGCTTTTCCCAAGGGCAGAGAATTATTTGCCTCAGCAAAATCTGTATGACACTGCATGTGTAAAGTCCAAATCAACTCTGTCTGCCTACCCATTAACAGCTTTCCACTGCTTTTGGTGAAACAAGAATGACCTTTCAAATCAAAGACTTCTGAAGCCTATTACAGAAAGCTTTCACTTTTCAAAATTATTTCAGCTTTGTAATAAGGACTGTTTTTTCCTTCCTCAATCTTCTGCTTCCTGCTCAGCACAAGCAGTAATGTTGTCTCAACTTTCCACACCCTTTTAAAAAAAATAAATTATTGTATTAGGTTTTTCCTTTCCAAGTCTTCCCACAAACTTTCTGGTGTTATATAAAAAAAAAAAAAAAAAAACCAAAAAAAGAAAAAAACAAAAAACAAACAAACAAACAAACAAGAAAGTGAAATTGAAGTTTTCTAATCGAGAACTTCTGCAAAAATGGATATATTAAAAATTTTTAAGTGTTGCAAAATATAAAATAGGAGAAAGAACATGACGAAAAGCTAAAGTAAACAAAATGTTTAAATTGTTTGAAGTGTTTCTTAAGATCAAATATTTCCCACTATCAACACTGAAAACAATGGAAAGATGTCTGAACTTCTGGTAATTACATTCCTATCATCAATGTGGGGCACTGATAAATACTCTGGCATCTCCTGGTCTATAGTGGGAAACATTACCTCACCTTAAACTCCAGCAAGTTGTCTGAATTCACCAAACCTTCCCAATATAATCTGGAGGCACCAACTTTCCACTGGGCAAGACTTTCATCCTTCTCTTTCCCAAACTCCTGTGAATGTGTCTGTAAAGATGGCAAAGAATCTCTTAGAGAAGTTAAGAAAAGAAAGTAAAACAAAAGAAGGAGCCCACTGGCATTGATGGACATGTGCGCTTTTACAACCCTGTAATTTATAATTTACAGATCTCAGTGAATTCAACATGATTCTAGAACTGTTGTAAGCTAGAGGGGGAGAAAATGGCTGAATCCAAACTGAAATAATTTTTTGTGGGAGCTGGAAAATGAGTGTGTCAGTTGTTAGAAGAGAATATCAGAAGCATGAAATATAGATCACCAACACGCTGTAGCTGCGAGCGAGTCGTCCCCGCAGTGTTCTGTCAGACTGCTGCAGAACATCCTTGAAATCTTTTCTTTCCAAGAGGCAACAACAGCTTCAAACCCTTTCCTGGCACATCCAATCTCAGGATGCAATCCTTTGCCTGAGGAAGTTGTTTCCCGGAGAGGCTGTGGATGGTCCATCCCTGACAGTGTCCAAGGCCAGGCTGGACAAGGCTCGGAGCAATCTGGGATAGTGGAAGGTGTCCCATGGCAGGGGGTGGCACTGGATGATCTTTAAGGTCCTTTTCAAACTAAATTATTCAGTAATTCCATGATTCTCAGTCAGGATCAGAGCTAGGAAAGGTAGAGAAGTTGGCTTGGGGTGCAGGGATGGATGGAAAACCCAGGATATAACTTCCAACCTTTGACCTTCTTATTTTTTGGATAGAGGAGCAGCTCAGTCCCATTACCTTCAGACTCCCAGAGTGTGGGAAGCAGGTATGGGCTTGTGCCCAGGGCACACTGCCACCATCAATCCCATTCCCAGGTCACTGAGTCACTTTAATGCTACCTGGGAAACTGCATAACATTTAGCCAGCTAAATCAGTGGGATCATTGACTTCTTCACACTGAGCTGAGAGGTGCCATTCTGGTGAGGGATGGGCTGGAAACCAAGCACGGGCAGATGATCTTCACAGGCCTTGTCTGGGAACACTCTCCTTAATGCTTTGACTGGAGGCAGAGTCATCTTCACAGCAGCTGACCTTAAAAGTGGGAGCCTTGCTGGGGAGTTTGCAGCTTTAGTTAATCACTGGCAACAGCTTAAATGCCGTGGCCTGGTTTTCAGCAGTGATGAGAGGAAGTATCTGTAGGTGGCACTTTTCCCAGGGAAATGAGGATGCTGCCTGTCCTCTCTGCCTCTGTCCCAGCCACGTATCACAGGGGCTGCTTTCTGAAGGGTTTTTTACATGAGGATTCATTGCTCTGTGCTCAAATGAATATTTAGGTCAGGCTTCTGCTAATGAATCAGAAAGACTTTTTGTTTCCCAGCTGTTAATACA